>NC_086318.1:361714201-362325451 GCF_036172605.1 Pelobates fuscus
GCCCTGCTGGAGAACAATAGGACAGGAAAAAGGGGGAGGGGAAGAGGCACATTTTCCCATGGATTTAAAGGGGCAGACAAAGAGTTTTAAAATCCAATAATAGTCCAATAAGACTTTTTAGCATGTCTTTTTGCAGGGCCCATAGTCTTTGGGCAAAAGGCTGGCCATTATTCCTCTCCAAAACCCAGTGGCGAGATTATTTTCGCCACAATCACACTGTAACATAGTTACATAGCTGAAAAGAGACTTGCGTCCATCAAGTTCAGCCTTCCTCACATATGTTTTTCTGTTGATCCAAAAGAAGGCAAAAAACCTAGTCTGAAGCACTTCCAACAGCAGTCCTCGTGTATGCTGAGGTCGTTCCCACATCTTATTTACAAAATAGTATCCAAAGAAAAAAATATATATAAATACCGAGTGATTGAGCTACCCGCAGCTACTGTTCAGAGGAGAGACCACTTAAGAAGACCACCCAGAAAAAGGTAAGTGCAGCCCTGGATGCATTTCGCACCCCACCTGGTGCTTTCTCAACATGGGCATTGTAGCAGACTCCATTCCCTTCTGTTCTGTTGTTCGTACCCCCTTGTTTGTCTACTGAATGACTGGTGTGTGGTCCCCCTTTGTTATGCTTCAGCGAACACAGACCTCCCCTGGCTATTAACCACAGATTAACAACTTGACACATTAGCTTGAGTGCTTTCCCTGTGTGGCCGACCATTCGTATAATTGAACGCACATGGTCCATTTTGTCTCCCAAACACAGGCAGCAGTACATAGTCGTCAAATGCCTGGAACTATTTTCGGCCATACCCTGAGGAAGAGTGGGTATGTTTCTCGTACTTGAGCTGTCAGCTTGTCCATGAGGCAGGCTTCTTTGATGTTGTGAATTACCATGTCCATGTGTGGAGTGTCCACTTGGAGCCACGTCAGCGCAAGGGCCCGCCTGGCAGCTAGGTTTATTTTATTTAGGAGCTTTGTTTCTCTGTTGGTTAAGTTATCTATTGGTTTGGCTATTAGGAAAGACCAGGGGTCTGGTCGGATTGTTTTTTTAAGAATCGTTGTCGAGAGTCTGGCTACGCAGTCCCAGTATCGGATGGCTTTTGGGCATGTCGACCACATGTGCAGGTATGTACCCTTCTTACTGTCTCTTTTTTATACAGGTTTTCCCACAAGGTTACCACCCACGTGGACCTTGTGGAACACAGGATATAAAGTTACAAAGCCAATGAGGACAGACGTGTACACTTAGACACTCCCAGATAATATACACAAACCCTCCCCTCTGTCTGTGATAGAATTAACAAACACAATGGACTAACTCCATTACCCACAGGCAGAAAACACAAATTTTTCACAAAACACAGAAAACACCCCAAATCACCACATATCCCCATGGATAGCCCTGTTCTGGGTGAACAACATATCCAAAAACACGCAGATCAGAGCAGGAGTTCAAAAGTTTTATGGAAGTCACATTTGACCTACCGCCAGCATGGCTTTCATGCCCAAAACAGTTCCACAGATTTAGGCTGTGCAGCCGGTCTATCTTCTCCTCTATCCTGGAGATAATTGGCTTAAGTGGCTGTGGTAACTTAATTATCTCCAGATACAAGAAATATCTCTAAGTCAAAAAATTTTACAAAAATCACTTAAAAATACATAACTCATATAGAACAATGTTTAACCTATATGTGAAACATTTCCCCAGATAGCTTGGATCTGAGCGCTCAATATGTCCAATGTTAAAATTGCACTATAGTACAAATAAGGGTGGGGTCAGACAATAGCAAGGGCTGATGGAAGATTGAGGAGGGACAAAGCAGCCAGTTTCAACTGGTCTGGCAGTGTCCCTGGGACAACGCCCTGCTGGAGAACAATAGGACAGGAAAAAGGGGGAGGGGAAGAGGCACATTTTCCCATGGAAGTCACTTTTTAGCATGTCTTTTTCCATAGTCTTGGGGCAGAAATAGTATTTTTAAATCCAATATGCCCAATCAAAGCTTTTAAAGGGCAATACATCCCAGTGGCCATAGTCACAAGGCAAGATGCTGGCAAGCAGGCCTCTCGAAATCCCAGTGACAAAGGTGCTTTCATCACAGTTTGTATCCTTAATGTTAGAGTGTTTCTTTAAGTACATTTGATAGGTTTTACATCATATTAATGTTAATATATGTCTGGTGGGGAGTTTCTTGGATGCCACCATTGTAGGGGCACATTATATTCTGGCAGATTATTTAAAGGTATAGTTTATTCCCAGTATAAATGTAAGAACCAGTATTTATTTAGATGAATGTGAAACACTACTACTGTAGTAAAAAAAACGAAAAAATAAAAAACATTTGTTTGATATGAAATCAGTACTTGGGATACATTTAGGAATCTATCAATGAATGCTACATTCGTCACTGGGATTTGGAGAGGCCTGCTTGACAGCCTCTTGCCCTGTGACTATGGCCCCTGGGATGTATTGTCCTTTAAAAACTTTAATTGGGCATATTGGATTTTAAAATATGGTTTCTGCCCCTTTAAATTATATTGGAGCAGTTCTGCACCTTTGAAATGGCACTTCGGATACAGCCGAAGTGCCGAAGTAGTCGAAGTGGCCGCTGTGAAGGACTTTTATGCAATTGCCTATATGCTTCAGTTTAATTCTCTCCCTGCTATTTTAAGGTCTATATTGTTCGGTTCCAAATGTCAAGAATGAATGTATTTTAAAGTGTTTGTCTTTTTGTAACCATGTGGTTAATGGAGTCTGCCTCTAGCCCTGGATAATTTAATTACTTTCCTCTTTGTCTCCAGGATAGAGGCCTCTATAAAACCTGCTTAAACCAGTGCCATGCTGCCAGCCAGGGACCAAAATGTACTTTTAGTAACTTTTGAACCCCTGGTCTGATTTATGCCATTTTTTAATATGTTGTTCCCCTGAGTGGATTGATTGTGAATTTGTAATTTTTATGTGAATGTGATGTATGGTTTTATAGTTATGAATGTTAGGTAAAAGGTATGTTAAACTGTAAATGTTCTGGCCAGCAGATAATTGAGCTATGTATATTGATAAAACTCAATTATCTAGCCTGGCCCAGAGGAGGAGTTTTGTGTTGCATAAATTGTGAGTTCTGTGTGCCAGTAAATCAGTCTTGTTCCAGCATTAAGTTTTGGCTCATGTGTGGATTATTCGGCGATTCCAGGGATATTTCTACTTGTGGAATATTGGGTGATTTTACTTTTATGGGAAGAAGGGAATGCTTGACGGGGATATTTTCTACTACCGTCACAACTGGTTGGCAGCGGCGGGATTTTCCCTCTACTTTCCTTTACACTAGGATTCCAAGCAGACACTGGGAACAGTGAATGGAAGGCTGGTACACCCTGCTTAAAAGAAATACACTGAAAGAACTACTGGAAGTCCGTGGAAGGATTGCTAGCAACAAAACCAAGCGGGTCATCATAGCAGAATTAATGGAGCTAGACCAGGAGAACTTGGTTGCAGCAACGCCAGCAGTACAAGAGATGGAGACACCAGTGATTCAGGAGGAGGAATCACCAGCCAACAAGGCAATGAGAGAGAAGCTAGCATGGTTCGGTCCGAACCCAACGGCGGATGTGGTGCTGAAAGTGATGAACCTGTTAGCGGAGGAGGCTAAACAAATAAGAGACGCAAAGCTACAGTTAGAACTGGCAGCAGTCCAACAAGCAGCCACACATTCTCCAAACAGTGAGTACAGCACAGCAGACACAAGGAAGATTCCGTTTAGCGCTTTTAAAGCTTTTAATGAAGAAGACTGTGAAATTGATAATTACCTGGCAGATTTTGAGCGACAATGTAACCTGCACCGAAAAGATAGAGGAGAGTGGGTTTCAATATTGGCCGGCAAACTGTCAGGCAAAGCTTCTGATGCTTTCCGGACCGTGCCAGAGCAGGAGATCCATAGCTACGCCAGGGTTAAAGAAGTGCTCCTGGCTCGTTATGCAGTAACCCCAGAGTCCTACCGACAAAAGTTCAGGGACATACGCAAAACCACGAAAGACTCTTACGTGGAATGGGCATGCCAGTTATCCCTGTCGGCCTCTAACTGGGTTAACAGCAGCCAGGCCACCACCGCAGAGGACATTTTGCAACTAATGCTCCTGGAGCAATTTTACGATAACATCCAGACGGATGTCAAAGACTGGGTGAGAGATCGCAGGCCCATGACTCTACCAGAGGCCGCTAAGTTGGCGGATGAATATGCGGATACCCGCAAGACAAACCCAGTCACGCCACGGGTACAACCTCCACGACCAACGGTGCCCTACCACCCACCAGCCGCTAGATACTGACCTCCTAACAGACCGGTGACATCTAACCCTCGCTATCCACGCCAGGAGGACAAGGAACAACGCTACTTCCAGTGCCAAAAGGTGGGTCACATCAAGCAGAATTGCCCCATGGACAACAACACCAGGTCAAATTGGTCTCGACCTGGTTACCGCCCACCAGCAGCAGCCCATTGTCTAGACTCGGCTTGTGATCCCCAGGAGCTGGGTCAGGAAGAACCATTGGGCACCCTTTATGAAGCCCTCATGGTACAATCTGTTATTACGGACAACAGGAAACACCATTGTCAGCTGGTCATGGTTAACGGAAAAACCGCCCGGGGATTAAGAGACAGTTGGGCGAACATCACGTTGGTACAAAGACACCTTATTAAGGCATCAGAGAGACCGGGGAAATCAATTGCTGTGAGAGTGGCAGGGGGGGCAGTATACCGTATTCCTACTGCACAGGTACACCTAGACTGGGGTGCGGGAGCTGGCAATGTTCATGTGGGCGTCATGAAAGACTTACCTTCTGAAGTCATCTTGGGCAACGACATTGGCCCCCTGACTTCGACGTTCGCCTCTACCCCCGCTCAGGAGGCCCACGCAGTAACCACCAGAGCACAAAGTCGTGCTGCCGAGAGCCATCCGCTTCCTACGGAGACCCAGGTAAGCCAACCCAACCTACCCTTGACTGTAGAACCCCTACCCTGGGACACCCCAGAAGACTTTGGGCGGGAGGTGACCAGAGACCCTTCCCTCAGAAAGTATCGAGAGAAAGCCAGGAGGGGCCAAGGGGGGTTGGAGAAGGAGCAATTTATCTGGGAGAAAGGCCGCTTGTACAGGCTCACCGAGACCCGGGGTAATGCACCAGGGCCTAAGCAAAAACGCCAGCTGGTAGTTCCCCGGAAATACCGGCAGGAGTTGTTGAGGATTGGGCACGACGTACCCTTGGCAGGCCATTTGGGAATACGCAAGACAGGGTATCGGATAACCCAGAACTTCTTCTGGCCTGGCGTATCCGACGACGTCAGGGCGTATTGTCAAACATGCGAGGTATGCCAACGTATAGGTAAAAAGGGAGACCACCCAAAGGCTAAACTAGTTTCCATGCCCATTTTTGAAGAACCGTTCACAAGGGTAGCCGTGGACATTATAGGGCCCCTGGCCCAACCTAGCCGTTCCGGCAAGCGGTATATACTCACCATAGTAGACTACGCCACCCGTTACCCCGAAGCGGTAGCTCTTTCGAACATACAGGCTGAGACCGTAGCAGAGGCCCTAGTTAAAGTATTTTCCCGAGTAGGCTTTCCCAAGGAGGTTCTGTCCGACCAGGGTACCCAATTCACGGCCGAGATAACCCAGCAGATATGGAAAACCTGTGGAGTTAAATCCCTGACTAGCTCCCCATACCACCCCCAGACTAATGGCCTGTGTGAGCGCTTCAACGGAACGCTAAAGCAAATGTTGAAGTCGTTCACGGGGGCGTACAAGGATTGGGAGCGATTCCTGCCACACCTTCTCTTTGCCTACCGAGAGGTGCCGCAGGAATCGACCGGATTCTCACCCTTCGAACTTCTCTATGGGAGGCGGGTGAGGGGGCCCTTAGATCTCATCAAGGATCACTGGGAGGGGCAGACAGAGATTGAGGGGACCCCGGTTGTACCTTATGTCCTGGAGCTGAGGGACCGCATGGAGGAATTAGCCCAGACAGTGCGAGAGAACCTCCAGGCGGCCCAACAGCGCCAGAAGGTATGGTATGACCGACGGGCTAGGCACCGGAGCTTTCAGATAGGCCAAAAGGTCATGGTATTAAGGCCGGTCCGAACAGACAAGCTCCAGGCTGCCTGGCAGGGCCCATATAAAGTTATAGGACAGATATGCGACACTACCTACACGATAGCCAGCTGCGAGGATGAAAATGTGAAACGAACCTTTCACATCAACATGCTCAAGGCCTATCAAGAACGGGCAGAGGAGGTAGCCGCTATCTGTGCACCAGCAGGAGAAGACACAGAGACCCTACCCCTTCCCGACCTATTGGGCAGTAACGAAGGGATGACCCAGATAGAGAAAGTCCAACTAGGTGAACAGCTGGAGCCGCAAGAGCGGGCTCAAGCTGTCCGCTTACTAAAAACAAAACAGGTCACATTCTCTCAGGAGCCTGGATACACACTCCTAGCCATACACAAGGTAGAGACTCCAGGACAGGCACCCCTGAGACAGCCTCCCTACCGTATCCCCGAAGCAGTCCGGGAAGGGATGCGGAAGGAAATAGAAGAGATGCTTCGGCTAGGCGTAATCGAACCCTCAGAAAGTCCTTGGGCCTCGCCGGTAGTCTTAGTGCCAAAGAAGGATGGGACAACCCGCTTCTGTGTAGACTACCGGCGCCTCAACGACAAGACAGTTACGGACGCCTATCCGATGCCACGGATGGACGAGCTGCTTGACCGTATCTATGCAGGGAAGTATCTGACCACAATAGACCTATGCAAGGGATATTGGCAGATTCCCCTAGCAGAAGATGCCATACCCAAGTCGGCCTTCATCACCCCGTTCGGTCTATACCAATTCCGGGTTATGCCGTTTGGGGTGAAGAACGCCCCGGCCACCTTCCAACGGATGGTGGATCAGTTACTTGGGGGTCTCCAGAGCTTCGCATGCGCTTACCTGGATGACATCGCCATCCACAGCGATACATGGGAAGCGCACCTAGAGCACGTAGGGGTAGTATTAGATAGGATCAGGGGGGCCGGGCTGACCCTGAAACCCGACAAATGTCATTTGGGTATGGCGGAGGTACAATATTTGGGCCACCGAGTAGGATGTGGTAAGCAACGGCCGGAGCCGGCTAAGATCGAGGCCGTTGCCAATTGGCCCACTCCCCACACCAAGACACAAGTCATGGCTTTCCTGGGCACAGCCGGCTATTACAGACGCTTTGTACCCGACTATAGCGCCCTGGCCAAACCCCTGACCGACTTGACCAAAAAGAAGCTACCCCGACAAGTCCTGTGGTCCCCGGAATGCGAGGTGGCTTTCCAAGCACTAAAGACTGCTCTGGTTAATGCTCCGGTGTTGGTTACCCCAGATCCTAACAAAAGATTTATTGTCCACACAGACGCTACAATGTTTGGACTGGGGGCAGTACTAAGCCAGATCGGGGAGGATGGAGGAGAGCACCCGGTGGCATACCTGAGTCGGAAGCTGTTACCAAGGGAGGCCAGTTATGCCACCATTGAAAAAGAGTGTTTGGCCTTAGTATGGGCACTCAAAAAACTCACACCTTACCTTTATGGCCGGGCTTTCACTCTCATCACCGATCACAACCCCTTGGTGTGGCTTAACCGGGTTTCAGGGGACAACGCCCGGTTGCTACGCTGGAGCTTGGCCTTACAGCCCTATGACTTTACGATTCATTATCGCCCAGGCAAGCAAAACGGGAATGCCGATGGATTGTCACGCCAAACGGATTTAACCTCGGACTAAAAGCTCTGAACCCGTCAACCCTACTGGACCAGGAAAGGTCCAACCGAGTTGCCGGAGCAGGGAGAAAAAGGGGGGCCATTGTGAAGGACTTTTATGCAATTGCCTATATGCTTCAGTTTAATTCTCTCCCTGCTATTTTAAGGTCTATATTGTTCGGTTCCAAATGTCAAGAATGAATGTATTTTAAAGTGTCTTTTTGTAACCATGTGGTTAATGGAGTCTGCCTCTAGCCCTGGATAATTTAATTACTTTCCCCTTTGTCTCCAGGATAGAGGCCTCTATAAAACCTGCTTAAACCAGTGCCATGCTGCCAGCCAGGGACCAAAATATACTTTTAGTAACTTTTGAACCCCTGGTCTGATTCATGCCATTTTTTTATATGTTGTTTCTCTGAGTGGATTGATTGTGAATATGTAATTTTTATGTGAATGTGATGTATGGTTTTATAGTTATGAATGTTAGGTAAAAAGTATGTTAAACTGTAAATGTTCTGGCCAGCAGATAATTGAGCTATGTATATTGATAAAACTCAATTATCTAGCCTGGCCCAGAGGAGGAGTTTTGTGTTGCATAAATTGTGAGTTCTGTGTGCCAGTAAATCAGTCTTGTTCCAGCATTAAGTTTTGGCTCATGTGTGGATTATTCAGCGATTCCAGGGATATTTCTACTTGTGGAATATTGGGTGATTTTACTTTTATGGGAAGAAGGGAATGCTTGACAGGGATATTTTCTACTACCGTCACAGCCGCCATTCGATAAACAAACACGTGGCAGCCATTTTAATTCAGTCGAATGCGTTCAGCGGTGTTTGGTCATCGAGTTCATGGAACTCAAATCGGACACGCGACGGCACAAACACCGCTAAAACCTTACCTTCTCTGAACTTTGACTGGAGTCGAACGTCACTTTAACATTGACATTTGCACGAACGGTTGCCATTCGTCTATTTGAACTGCATTTAGCATTGGAAATAGACCAGCCGCACAGCCAAATTCTCTAGAACTGTTTTGGGCATAAAATCATGCGTGCGGTCGGTCAAAAGAGACTTCGACAAAACTTGAACGCCATGGCGATTGTTCGGATATATTGAGCGCTCAGATCCAAGCTATCTGGGGATAGGTTAAATGTGGGGGTTTAGTTCTATGTAATATAAGTTATGTATTTTAATGTGTTTTCTTGCAGTTGTAATTTGGAGATATTTTCTGTACCTGGAGATAATTGAGTTTACTACGGTTACTTAAGCCAATTATCTCCAGGATAGAAGGGAGGGATTTTACTGTGTATGTGGGAGTGTCAGACATTGTTGTATTGTTTTGATTGGTTTGTGTCCTTTGTGTGCCTGTGTACCATCAGGTCCAGGGGGTGTGCCTCTGGCCTGAGGAATTGCATAAATTGTGAGTGATTGCTTCCATTAAACAGACCTGCTTACCCCTTCATGAGGTCTTGGCTCATGTTTGGGGATTGGAGACCTACACTCTGGGGATTGCTGTAATCACTATACTCCCCAGAGTAAGCTCATTTTGCATGCTTGAAACTGAAGAATTGATGTAAGGAAACCTAGTATATCCAATACTCCTTTGGTAGTTTCCTTCCGAACGGCCAGAGCATCAGTGACTATAACTCTCCGTTCGGCAGATTAAATTAACGATTCCCATACGAATGCAATAGCTTTACCAGACGATTCCGTTAGTAAAGCATACAAATACCCAAACAGAAGAAGGGTGCAACAGAACAGAGCTTTATTGTGCCACACTGGCTTTTATGCAAGTCCTCGTGCAAGGGGACATCCCACAGGGTGGGACATTGTACAGCCAATCATAACAAGAGAAATAGTTATACACTCCCATTGCAAACATATAATTCCCTCCCCTGAACCTGGAGATAATTAAGGCAGATAACATAACTTCATTATCTCCAGGCAGAAAAAGTACAGTTTTCCCCAACTTTCAGAACACCCCTAAAAACAGGGGGTATCCCTTTAAAAGTCATATCCCCTGATAGCCCTGATCTGGGTGACCAACATATCCAAAAATCACCCAGATCAGTTCAGGGGTTCTCGAATTCCATGGAGGTCTTAAGTGACTTAAGGCTTCCCACGAGGCTGCTGCCCAAAACAGACTGGGAGGCTGCTGTAGGTAAATTACCGACCGATGGGGGGCCGCCAGTCGTACAAACGAACACGTGGCGGCAGCCATCTTTATTGTGGCGACCCTTACCTTGACCCTTACCTTATCCTCCACTAAGTTTTCAGCCACAGAGACTAAGTCCCGTTCGGCGATTCGAACGCACGTTCGAATAGGACGTAGTCATTTTTTCAGTGTGAAATTGACCGACCGCACAGCCCAAATCTATGGAACTGTTTTGGGCAGGAAAATGCCCAATAAGAGTCCTGTCTCTTATTGGGGGAAACAGCTAAAAGGGATTGCTATGCTCTTACTCCCTTGGATAATCACTAAGCTCTTTTATGAGCTTGTTCCTGCTTCACTCTCTAGGGAAAGAGAGGTTCACCCACTGGAACCTGGAGCCTTGTCGTAGGTCCTGGGTGGGTAGGAGACGGCGAGACCCCAACCAAGCTGCGGCGGTGCGTGGGATGCTTATGGTGTCAAGTGGAGTGCTTGGAGCCCTCGGAAAGCACTAGGAGCATCCATCAACGGAGGTACCCAGTCGGGTGCCAGGCGTCCCGTTACAGCCCCCTCAGCAGACCCAGCCCTTTAGGCAAAAATTACATCCTCACAGTCGTAGACTACGTGACAAGGTACCACGAGGCAGTAGCGCTCTCTAACACAGAAGCGGAGACGGTAGCAGAGGCCCTGGTCATGGTTTTTTCTAGGGTCAGGTTCCCCAAAGAGATTCTGTCAGATAGAGGGACCCAGTTCTCTGCAATAGTGACACAACAATTGTGGCAGAGTTGCGGAGTGAAACCCTTATTTAGTTCACCCAATCACCCCCAGACTCTTTGAATGTTTTCATGGCAAGCTTAAGCAGATGCTTAAAACATGAACAGACTCCTGCCGAAACTGGGAAAAGTGCCTACCCCATCTTCTGTTTGCCTACCGCGAAGTGCCCCAGGCGTCCACCGGGTTCTTCCCCTTCGAACTCCTATTCAGGAGAAAAGTCCGGGGCCCCCTGAACCTTATACGGGAGCACTGGGAGGGTAACACAGATAATGAGGGAGTCCCTATCGTCCAGTATGTTCTGGAGTGCATGGACCGTCTGCGGGCCCTCACTGACTCTGTCCAGGAGAATCTGCAGACGGTCCAGGAACATCAGAAGAGATGGTACGATAGAGGCGCAAGAGATATAATAAGTAGGACAGAAGGTGTTAGCTTTAAGGCCAGCCAAGAAAGACAAACTGCAGGCAGCCTGGCAGGGACCTTTTAAGGTAGTAGAGCGCATCAGTGACACTACCTACATTGTGGGCAATTGTTCGGATGAAAGGATAACAAAAGCCTTTCATGTGAACATGCTCAAACCCTATTTTGAGAGAGCCGGAGATGTGGCCGCAGTGTGCACCCCCTCTTTTGAGGAAAATTAGCCTGGGAAAATAATTAACCCCTCTAGAGAAGAGTGAGGCCTCTCAGCTGCTCCAGGGATACCAGGAGATGTTCTTTGCTGTACCAGGGTACACCTCCGCTGCGGTAGACAGAGTAGAGACCCAGGGAGAAACCCCACTACGACAACAGCCTTATCGTATCCCTGTGACAGTTAGAGAAAATATGCTCACTGAGATACAAGATATGTTAAAGCTAGGGGTTACTGAACCCTCACAAAGTCCTTTGGCTTCTCCGGTAGTGCTAGTACCTAAGCGAGACGGCACCACGCGCTTTTCTGTAGACTACCAGAGGTTTAACAACTGAACCATAACTGACGCTTACCCCATGCCTAGAATAGACGAGTTATTAGACCGTATGGCTGGGGGGAATTACTTGACTACCCTGGATTTGTGTAAAGGATATTGGCAAATCCCCCTGGAGCCCGCAGCCATCCCCAAGTCGGCCTTCGTCACCCCATTCGGGCTATACCAGTTTAAGGTTACGTCCTTTGGGATGAAGAATGCCCCGGCTACCTTTCAGAGAATGCATGTGTGTATCTAGATGATATTGCCATCTATAGTCACACATGGGGAGAACGTCTAGGACACTTATCCAGGGTACTGAAGCGAATTCGCACAGCAGGCCTCACACTGAAGCCTGATAAATGCCATGTCGGCATGGCCGAGGTGCAGTACCTCAGCCACAGAGTAGGTTCAGGTAGACAAACGGCCAGAACCCGCTAAGGTAGAGGCTATAGCTAACTGGCCCCAACCCCGTACCAAAACCCAGGTATTAGCATTCCTAGGGACAGCCGGCTACTACCGCAAGTTCGTCCCAGAGTATAGAGCCCTGGCAAAGCCCCTCACTGACCTTACCAAAGGCCCTGCCTAAACAAGTAACCTGGACCCCAGAGTGCGCTGTCACCTTTCAGCAACTTAAGACTGCATTGAGTGAGGCACCTGTGTTAGCATCCCCAAACCATACTAAACAATTTATTTTGCACACAGATGCCTCCATGTTTGGGCTGGGAGCCGTGTTGAGCCAAGTGGGGGACGACGGGATGGAACACCCGGTAGCATACCTCAGCCGGAAGCTTTTACCCAGAGAGGTCAGTTATGCCACCGTGGAGAAAGAGTGCCTGGCCCTAGTTTGGGCATTGAAAAAACTACAACCATACCTGTACGGCCGTCCCTTTACCCTTATGACAGACCAAAATCCCCTTGTGTGGCTTAATCGTGTAGCTGGAGACAGCCCCAGGCTACTACGCTGGAGCTTGGTGCTCTAACCATATAACTTTACAATGCAGTACAGGCTGGACAAACAAAACGGCAATGAGGATGGTTTGTAGCGGCAGACCGATCTAGACTCTTAATTTGCCTTCCCCGGACATCCCCAAGCCACCCGGCAGGGTCAAGACGCATATGCCAACCCATGGAACTAAAGGGGAGCAGTGTGAAGAAATCACCAACTTACTTTGTTTATTTTACTTTGTTTCATTCGGTAGATGTAACTACCGAACACCGACCATCTCCCTGGCTCATTAAGCACTCTCCCTGTGTGGCCGCCGTTCGTTTAGTCAAACGCTACGTGTAGGAGAAAACAGCGGCCATCTTGTTCACACGAAAGGAGGCAGCGGGACTTGGTCGTCGGGTGTCTGGAACTAAAATCGAACACTCGACTTCCCGAACACCATTCCAAATTGTACGAACGCCTGCTTCCTTTTCCAGAACAGCTAGGAGAGCGCTGTTCGGAAGTTTTGTTCACACGAACTAGGGGAACAATCGCTACTATGAGCCAGGGGGAGCAGTTTGTGCTTTTATTCGTTTTTTCAGACTTCACGAAATAGACCGTCCAAACCACTAAATCTTATGGAACAGTTTTGGGCAGGAGCCTCGTGTGTGGCGGATCACCTAAGACTTCCATGGAATTCGAAAACATTTTGTGAAAATCACAGTGAGAAGCGCGGAAGCGCCTCTAGCGGCTTTCAATGAGACAGCAACTAGAGGCTGGATTCACCCATAGGTAAACATAACAGTTTCACAGAAACTGCTATGTTTACAGCAAAAAGGGTTAAACCTAGATGGACCTGGCACTCAGACCACTTCATTGAGCTGAAGTGGTCTGGGTGCCTATAGTGGTCCTTTAATTATCTCCAGGCAGAGAGGAGGGGATTATATGTTTGTATTGGGAGTGTCACAGTTTTACCCTGTATTATTATTGGCTGTATGATTTATGTTCCTGTGCCTCACAAGGTCCACGTGGCAGGTCCCCTTGCATGGGGAATTGCATAAAAGCCAGTGTGGCACCCATTAAAATTCATCTAGACTTTGGCGGATGTTTGGGTACCTGTCTGCTTTACTGGAAGAATCTATTCAGAAGCTGTTGATTCGTATGGAGAATCGCTTACTTTATTTCCCATTATAATCACTCATGCTCTGGCAATTCGGGAGGAAACTGACGAACGGGTATAGTAGATACCAGCGTTTGTTACAGGGATAAATCTAAATTGTGAGAAAATGTTTGTATCCTTAATGTTAGAGTCTTTCTTTAAGTACATTTTATAGGTTTTGACCTCATATTAATGTTAATGTATGTGTGATGGGGAGTTTCTTGGATGCTGTAATGGTATCTATTAATTAATGACTTTACATCATAAAGAAAGCATATCTAGTGTAATGCTTTGGAGGCACCACTAGGGGCAGTGTGTAGGACATGTGCTTCTGGCAGTGACATCACAGGTCAGCCTACTTACACTGAACAAAAACCAGATGTATGAGAAACTCTGTCTTTGTTTGCCTGTACCTGACTGGACCTAAGATGTAGTACCAGCTCTGACTTAACCCCAGCCAAAGGGCTGGGGCCTTGTAAGTAATATAAATCCATTGTAACATTTAGGAATTGTAATAGCCTTTTGTAAAACATTTAGTAACCTTTTGTAAGTAATTTTGTATTGTATAATTATTGTGGTAAATTGACATTCTGCTAGCATCTGTTTATTTATTATAGTTATATTAAATATACATTTAATATTACAACGTTTTGTGTATTTTCTATCCACATATTCGAACATAATACCATGAACTATAAAAATATTAATGTTGTTCCGTATTGCTTAATTATTATGTATTAAGAGATTAATATTCATATTTAAGTCACGACCACAACAGATGCCATCATTGTAGGGTCACATTATAGTCTGGCAGTGTATTTAAAGTTATAGTCTATTCCCAGTATAAATGTAAGAACCAGTATTAATTTAGATGAATGTGAAACACTACTGCTGTAGTAAAAAAATTTAAAAAATAAAAAACTTTTGTTTGATATGAAATCAGTACCTGGCATAGATTTAGGAATCTATCAATCAATTTATCAATCAATGCTATATTGATATCATTCATTGCAGATTGATTGATTGATTGAGTGACTGCACATTTTTGCATTGACTTTCCCTACGCAACACAAAACCATTTATGACATAATTTATATCCACTGATATGCAACCAAAAGTAGTCATAGCAACATTAGAATGTTCAACTCAACTAGAGTTGTCTTGTTTACAGCTGGTGTCAAGGGCCAAGGAGGACAACTTAAAACCAGGCTAGATGAAATGTTTAAAAACACCAATCCGAGGGTCCTACATGTTCATCAAAATCTGGACCAAAAAGAGACTGGAGGATCAAGAAGAAGGGGAAGAATATTACGTGGATCCATTTTCGAGATGGTCTAATATATGAAGAGATTAAGTGCAATCACGATGCAGGAAAGATGAATAAGAGAAGGTAAGGAAAGTGCATTGTGGGTATTTCCCACCTTCTTAATTAAGAAAATAATGCAGACTTTCCTTACTGCCTTGCTATATGGAGAATATAATTATATAGAATTATGTATGTGTGTGTATAGTGAATACCGTTTATATAGTATAAATAGTAAATATGTATAAAGTTAATCTACAGTGTGTATATATATATAAAATATAAAGTGTATAAATACATAGTCAATAGTCAATAGTGTTAAATGTGTATATATGTGTTTTGAATAAATATTTATATAGTGTAGAGTATAGAGTGCATTTATGTATTTTGATTGTATTTATAGTTTAAAGTCTGCCAAAATTCAGAGTAGGGTTTGAGGGGTGAATAACTTTTTTTATGAATGAAGCAATTTCAATGATATTACAAACAATGAATGCTCAGCGTATGAAGATTTGCTTGACTATGTACGGAAGATGACATCTTTTAAATGAGATCCATTTAACGCCTCGCAAAGTCGGACGCTTTCGATTGCATTGTTCATAACAAAAGCTAATGTTTGAGGCTCGAATTTATGCACGGATATTCTCCTTGATCTGCTCAAGTGTACGCGGTTTGTTTATATACACAAAAAACTTCAAATATCCACACAGGAAGTATTTAGGAGCTCAAAGGATGGACAAACGTGACAGCTTACATTGAAATGCCGGTGGTAAGCTCTTTGCATTCAAATAATGGACCTGCCATTTTGAGATTTAAATTCCACTACTTTTACGAGTTGTAACTCCATGAAATTACCCATGATGAATTTACAAAGACTCAGTTATAATATGTACCTGCAACTGAAAAATGCAACTACTAACAAGTTATTTACCTGTCAAATCCTACTCTTAATATTGGCCCACCCGTTTTATTAGACATAACGTAACTATTGGATGTAGTATATATATTGTATATACAGTGTGTATCTTACACAGGATAAATGGTGTATATATGCATATAGTGCATGTAGAGTGTATAGGGCATTTAAGCATAACAAGTAAATATATAGTATATAACTATTGAATTTAGTATATATATATATATATATATATAGTATATTCGGTGTATACCTGTGTACATGGCAGAATGTATATAGAATACACAGGAAATATGGTATATATATGTATGTAGTGCATGTAGAGTGTATAGGGCATTTAAGCATAACAAGTAAATATAGAGTATATAACTATTGAATGTAGTGTATATATATTGTATATTCGGTGTATACCTGTGTACATTGCACATTGTATATAGCATACACAGGATATATGGTGTATATATGTAGTGCATGTAGAGTGTATAGGGCATTTAAGCATAACAAATATATATATAGAGTATATAACTATTAAATTTAGTATATATATTGTATATTCTGTGTATACCTGTGTACACGGCAGATTGTATATGGAATACAAAGGATATATGGTGTATATATGTATATAGTGCATGTAGTGTGTATAGTGTATTTAAGCATAACAAGTATAGAGTATATAACTATGGAATGTAGTATATATATATTGTATATTCGGTGTATACCTGTGTACATTGCACATTGTATATAGCATACACAGGATACATGGTGTATATATGTAGTGCATGTAGAGTGTATAGGGCATTTAAGCATAACAAATATATATAGAGTATATAACTATTGAATTTAGTATATATATATATATATATATATATATATATATATATATATATATATTGTATATTCGGTGTATACCTGTGTACATGGCAGATTGTATATAGAATACACAGGATATATGGTGTATATATGTATTATTATTATTATTATTATTTTATTATTTAGTGCATGTAGAGTGTATAGTGTATTTAAGCCTAACAAGTATATATAGAGTATATAACTATTGAATGTAGTATATATATATTGTATATTTGGTGTATACCTGTGTATATTGCAGATTGTATATAGAATACACAGGAAATATGGTGTTTATATGTATAGATGTATAAGGTGTATGTAGAGTGTATAGTGCATTTAAGCATAACAAGTATATATAGAGCATGTAACTATTGAATTAAGTATATATATATTGTAAATTCGTTGTATACCTCTATAGATTGCAGATTGTATATAGAATACACAGAATATATGGTGTATATCTGTATAGAGCGCATGTAGAGTGTATAGGGCATTTAAGCATAACAAGTAAATATAGAGTATATAACTATTGAATGTAGTGTATATATATATTGTATATTAGGTGTATACCTGTGTACATTGCAGATTGTATATGGAATACACAGGATATATGGTGTATATATGTAGTGCATGTAGAGTGTATAGGGCATTTAAGCATAACAAATTTATATAGAGTATATAACTATTAAATTTAGTATATATATATATATATATATATATATATATATATTGTATCATTGGCGGATCCAGGGGGGGGGCAACGGGGCAATTGCCCCCCCCGAGATTCTCCCCTGCCGGCTAGTGCAGGGCTGGCATTGCCCAAGCGCCAGCCCTGCAATGTGCCTGCGGACCGGGGAGGGAGATCACTGATCTCCCTCCCCGGTCTGCAGGCACATTACTTACAGCCGACCGGAAGGGGAGGGATAGAGGACCCGGGAGCTGTTACCAGCAGCTCCTCCGGGTCCTCCTCTCGCGAGATTTGGAGCGTTGCCGCGGTTACCACGGCAACGCTCCAAATCTCGCGAGAGTGAACTCTAGCCCTGGCTAGAGTTCACTGGAACCACTGGACCACCAGGGATTCCCCACTGGGACCACCAGGGATCCAGAAATGTCCCCCCTCCTCCTCAATAAAGGTAAGAAGGGAGGGGGGACATAAATATATTTTATTAAATACATTTTTTTTTTTTTTTTTATTAAAAAGCCCTCCTCCCCTCCCCCCCATACACACTGCCCCCATACCCACTGCCCCCATACCCACTGCCCCACATACACTGCCCCACATACACTGCCCCCATACACACTGCCCCCATACCCACTGCCCCCATACCCACTGCCCCACATACACTGCCCCACATACACTGCCCCCATACACACTGCCCCATACACACTGCCCCATACCCACTGCCCCACATACACTGCCCCACATACACTGCCCCCATACCCACTGCCCCCATACCCACTGCCCCCATACCCACTGCCCCACATACACTGCCCCCATACACACTGCCCCATACACACTGCCCCCCATACACTGCCCCACATACACTGCCCCCATACACACTGCCCCCATACACACTGCCCAACATACACTGCCCCCATACACACTGCCCAACATACACTGCCCCCATACACACACTGACCCCATACACACACTACGCACACTGACCCCATACACACACTACACACACTGACCCCATAAACACACTGACCCCATACACACACTACACACACTGACCCCATACACACTGCCCAACATACACTGCCCCCATACACACTGCCCCCATACACACTGCCCCCATACACACTGCCCCCATACACACTGCCCCCATGCACACTGCCCCATACACACTGCCCCCATACACACTGTATATATATATAGATGTATAAGGTGTATGTAGAGTGTATAGTGCATTTAAGCATAACAAGTATATATAGAGCATGTAACTATTGAATTAAGTATATATATTGTATATTAGGTGTATACAGTGGCGTACATACCGGGGTCGCAGGGGTCGCGGCTGCGACCGGGCCCGGCCAACCAGGGGGCCCGGCCGCCCTGCGACCCGGTATGTACTCACTGGGCCAGCCTCTTCTCCTGGGGGGCCCAGGAGCCGGCCACCTCCGGGCCCCCCGAGGCTGGCCCTGCTTACACCCGGCGGGCAGTCAGGCTGGCGGGCGCGCGAGGGAGCACTCTCCCCTGAGTGCTTCCTCTTCAGCTCCCTCGCGCACCGCACTGAAACCGGAGCCGGAAGATGACGTCATCTTCCGGCTCCGGCATCAGTACGCGGCGCGCGAGGGAGCTGAAGAGGGAGCACTCAGGGGAGAGTGCTCCCTCGCGCGCCCGCCAGCCTGACTGCCCGCCGGGTGACACCACTGGACCCCAGGGAATCCCCTCAGCTCTCCCACAGGTAAGGAGGCTGGGGGGATTAAATAGAAAAAAACAAAAAAAAAACGTGTGTGTGTGAGAGTGTATGTTAGTGAGTGTATGTTAGTGTGAGTGTATGTTAGTGAGTGTGTGTTAGTGAGTGTGTGTTAGTGAGTGTGTGTTAGTGAGTGTGTGTTAGTGAGTGTGTGTTAGTGAGTGTGTGTTAGAGTGAGTGTGTGTTAGTGTGAGTGTGTGTTAGTGTGAGTGTGTGTTAGTGTGAGTGTGTGTTAGTGTGAGTGTATGTTAGTGTGAGTGTATGTTAGTGTGAGTGTGTGTGAGTGTATGTTAGTGTGAGTGTATGTTAGTGTGAGTGTATGTTAGTGAGTGTATGTTAGTGAGTGTATGTTAGTGAGTGTATGTTTGTGTGAGTGTATGTTTGTGTGAGTGTATGTTTGTGTGAGTGTATGTTTGTGTGAGTGTGTGTGTGAGTGTATGTTAGTGAGTGTATGTTAGTGAGTGTATGTTAGTGAGTGTATGTTAGTGAGTGTGTGTTAGTGAGTGTGTGTGAGTGTGTGTTAGTGTGAGTGTGTGTTAGTGTGTGTTAGTGTGAGTGTATGTTAGTGTGAGTGTATGTTAGTGTGAGTGTATGTTAGTGTGAGTGTATGTTAGTGTGAGTGTATGTTAGTGAGTGTATGTTAGTGAGTGTATGTTAGTGAGTGTATGTGTGTGAGTGTATGTTTGTGCGAGTGTGTGTGTGAGCGTATGTGAGTGTGTGTGTGTGTGTGTGTGTGTGTGAGTGTGTTAGAGTGTGTGTGTGTAAGTGTTAGAGTGTTTGTCTTAGTGTTAGAGTGTGTGTGTGTTAGTATTAGAGTGTGTGTTGGAGTGTGCGTGTTAGTGTTAGAGTGTGTGTCTGTTAGTGAGTGTGTATGTATGTTTGTCACTGAGTGTGTGTCTGTCAGTTAATGTGTGCGTGTGTGTCTTAAGCACTTACCTTTCTCCAGCGCCGGACTCCCTTGGCGCTGGGGATCTGTCCGCCCCGATCCGCCTCTCAGCTCCGAATGCGCATGCGTGGCAAGAGCCACGCGCGCATTCAAACCGCCCATAGGACAGCATTACTCAATGCTTTCCTATGGACGTTCAGCGTCTTCTCACTGTGATTTTCACAGTGAGAAACTCAGAAAATCCTCTAGCGGCTGTCAATGAGACAGCCTCTAGAGGCTGGATTAACCCTCAGTGAAACATAGCAGTTTCTCTGAAACTGCTATGTTTTCAGCAGCAGGGTTAAAACTAGAGAGACCTGGCACCCAGACCACTTCATTGAGCTGATGTGATCTGGGTGTCTGTAGTGGTCCTTTAAGTGTATGTGTTTATGCATGCACTGGCGTACATAACGTGGTCGCAGGGGTCGCAACCCTGCGACCAGGTGCCCGCCGCCATGTGTTGCGGCCCCAGCCCGCGCAGAGTAAGCGCGCGCGGGGGGGGGGGGGCCCACGGATCAGTTTTCGCACCGGGGCCCCATGGGTTGTGTGTACGCCACTGGGTGTATACCTGTGTACATTGCAGATTGTATATAGAATACACAGGATATATGGTGTATATATATATAGATGTATAAGGTGTATGTAGAGTGTATAGTGCATTTAAGCATAACAAGTATATATAGAGCATGTAACTATTGCATTAAGTATATATATATATTGTATATTCGTTGTATACCTCTATAGATTGCAGATTGTATATAGAATACACAGAATATATGGTGTATATATGTATAGAGCGCATGTAGAGTGTATAGGGCATTTAAGCATAACAAGTAAATATAGAGTATATAACTATTGAATGTAGTGTATATATATTGTATATTAGGTGTATACCTGTGTACATTGCAGATATATATGGTTTATATATGTAGTGCATGTAGAGTGTATAGGGCATTTAAGCATAACAAATTTATATAGCGTTTATAACTATTAAATTTAGTATATATATATATATATATATATATATATTGTATATTCGGTGTATACCTGTGTACATGGCAGATTGTATATAGAATACACAGGATATATGGTGTATATATGTGTATAGTGTATGTAGATTGCATAGAGCATTTAAGCATAACAAGTATATATAGAGTATATAACTATTGAATGTAGTATATATATATATATATATATATATATATTGTAGATTAGGTGTATACCTGTGTACATTGCAGATTGTATATAGAATACACAGGATATATGGTGTATATATGTATAGAGCGCATGTAGAGTATATAGTGCATTTAAGCATAACAGGTATACATGGAGTATATAATCTAAATATACACATAGAGTATAGAGTGCATACAATGTATAGATATTGTGTAGTTTTGATATCGAGTATATGACTAGAGTAAATCATTAGCATATAAGATTTATATATTATATATGTATACAGTGTGTATGTGTAAACAGTATTTATAATATAGTGTTGCATAGTTACATAATACGTATTATGTGCACAGTTAAGTATATCATGTATATAGATAGATATACATATTTTCCATGATAGCAAAGAGCAATTTCTTTTTTTTTTCTTTTTTTGAATTAGGGTTACATTTTGGTGAATGGGATGGAGATTGCATATCCAAACAACTGGACAACTGAAGAAAAAAAAGAAGAAAAAATAAAAGCCAGGATATGAGGAAATGAATGACAAACAGATCAGCAATACCAGAAGGAGCCACCAGAACCACAGCCAAAGAAAACCTTGCAAAATAAAGGCATCCACTACAGCTTTAAATGGAGGGAAATACGTCACTAAATTTGTGGACGCACAAACAACAGTACGACTCTTGAAAGAACGTTCCAGGCATACTCAGGGCAACAAACTGATTTAAAGGGACACTGTAAGCACCAGAACCACTACAGCTTAATGGAGAAGCATTTTAGCCGGAGAGAATTGGCATCTGCGGTGAAAACAGAAACCGTCACATTATGGAACTAAAGCTAAGAAAATCTTATTTCTTTTAAAATGTAAAGTTTTTTTTAGGGTGGTGGGGGGGGGGGGGGGGGGAGGGTAAGGGGGGATAGGGATAAATCTAAATAGTGAGAAAATGTTTGTGTGACAGACCACCTGCCACCCCAACCGGGTGCCTCCGTCAAACTATGCTCCGAGTGCTCGCCAAGGACCATCAGCACCGCACTCGGCACCATAAGCACCGCAAACCCCACGAACCGCCGAAGATTGGTTTGGGTTTTGCCGTCCTCTGCCAACCCTGGACCCAAGACCAGGCTTCAGATTCCAGTGGGTGAACCTTTCCTAAATCCAGAGAGCAGGAACCAGGAACAAGAACAGCACATATAAGAGCTAGTGATTATACTCTGGGGAGTATAGTGATTATAGCAATCCTCAGAGTGTAGTTCTCCAATCCCCCAAACATGAGCCAAGACTTCATGAAGGGGTAAGCAGGTCTGTTTAATGTAAGACAGCATTCACAATTTATACAATTCCTCAGGCCAGAGGCACACCCTCTGGACCTGATGGTACACAGGCACACAAAGGACACAAACCAATCAAAACAATACAACAATGTCCGATACTCCCACATACAGCACACAAGCCCTCCCCTCTGCAAGGGCTATAATTAAAGCAGCTAATACAATAACCTATCCACAGGCAGAAAAACACACATTTTAGCCAATGAACACAGTATTGTACAGTGATACACTCCCAGCTAATGTACACAAACCCTCCCCTCTGCCTGTGCTACAATTACCAAACGCAATGGACTAACTCAATTACCACAGGCAGAAAATATTCAGTTTTACCCAAAGTCCAGAAACACCCCAAAACAACAACATATCCCCAAATAGCATCCCTGGATAGCCCTGATCTGGGTGAACAACATATCCAAAAATCACCCAGATCAGAGCAGGGGTTCAAAGGTTTTGTGGAAGTCACATCTGACAGACCGCCAAGCATGGTTTTCATGCCCAAAATAGTTCCACAGATTTAGGCTGTGCAGCCAGTATATCTTCTCCTCTATCCTGGAGAAAATTGGCTTAAGTGGCTGTGGTAACTTATTGATCTCCAGGTACAGGAATAAATACAAAAACTAAATTACAAAAAACTGTTACAAAAAACACATAAAAATACATCTCCTATAATACAATGTTTAACCTATATGTCCAACATATCCCTAGATAGCTTGGATCTGAGCGCTCAATATGTCCGGGAAGCGCTCAGATCTCACGAATACAGTTGGATCGCCATGGGGTTAAACAATAGCAAGGGCTGATGAGAGATTAAGAAGGGACAAAGCAGCCAGTTTCAACTGGTCTGGTAGTGTCCCTGGGACAACGCCCTGCTGGAGAACAATAGGACAGGAAAAAGGGGGAGGGGAAGAGGCACATTTTCCCATGGATTTAAAGGGGCAGACAAAGAGTTTTAAAATCCAATAATAGTCCAATAAGACTTTTTAGCATGTCTTTTTGCAGGGCCCATAGTCTTTGGGCAAAAGGCTGGCCATTATTCCTCTCCAAAACCCAGTGGCGAGATTATTTTCGCCACAATCACACTGTAACATAGTTACATAGTTACATAGCTGAAAAGAGACTTGCGTCCATCAAGTTCAGCCTTCCTCACATATGTTTTTCTGTTGATCCAAAAGAAGGCAAAAAAACCTAGTCTGAAGCGCTTCCAACAGCAGTCCTCGTGTATGCTGAGGTCGTTCCCACATCTTATTTACAAAATAGTATCCAAAGAAAAAAATATATATAAATACCGAGTGATTGAGCTACCCGCAGCTACTGTTCAGAGGAGAGACCACTTAAGAAGACCACCCAGAAAAAGGTAAGTGCAGCCCTGGATGCATTTCGCACCCCACCTGGTGCTTTCTCAACATGGGCATTGTAGCAGACTCCATTCCCTTCTGTTCTGTTGTTCGTACCCCCTTGTTCGTCTACTGAATGACTGGTGTGTGGTCCCCCTTTGTTATGCTTCAGCGAACACAGACCTCCCCTGGCTATTAACCACAAATTAACAACTTGACACATTAGCTTGAGTGCTTTCCCTGTGTGGCCGACCATTCGTATAATTGAACGCACATGGTCCATTTTGTCTCCCAAACACAGGCAGCAGTACATAGTCGTCAAATGCCTGGAACTATTTTCGGCCAAACGAGTCCGTGAACCCGGGCGGAGTTCGTACCACTGCCCGTTCAACTTCCCGACCATCTAGATGAATGACGTTCGGGAGATATGATCTACCGACTAGGGGGAGCGTTCGTCGATGTTCGCACAGGAACTCCCGAAAGCCAACCAGCCATCGGTTTTAAACTTTACTCGAATAGCAAGTCCGTTCTACCAAACCGATCTGAGTGCTTTTTGGATATGTTGGGCGCTCAGATCAGAGCTATTGGTGGATATGATTTTTGTGGAGTTCCTGTAATTTTTTCAGGTATTTTGGGGGGTATATTATAATAGGTGTGTACATTTCTGTATTTGAGAGATAATTAAGTAATCCTAATTTGAGCTCATTTATCTCTCAAACACAAAAGCTCTTGGGATGAAACACCTGTGTTCTTTTTTTTGTAAATATAATTTTTATTTCGGTTCGTAATGTTCACATTGAGACTCGTAGGTCTCCATTTACATTTAAGTGTAATAACCAAAGCACAACATGTGCAAAAAAGAATGTAAAGCAGACATTCGGGTGCGCAGGCCCACATTATCAACGGACTCGCAGGTCCCTGTCAACCGCTAGTAAACTTCCCTAAACTGGTTGTTCATGTGTTCGGTTTCATTGTTTACAGTTTTACCTATCTGTGTCTAACAAAATTTGGTTGCGTTCAGATCGCTATATACATTGTACTGTAATTACATGTTTGTCTTCTAAATTATGGGACATGTCGGTCTTTCTAGTATATGTTGTTGTTGGTCATCAGCTTATTGGTGCTCTTTTAGCTTATAGTGTTCAGTCCCCTGACTAGCGTCCAGGACTTATGGTTTCGCTAACTGAGTCTGTCCACTTTTCCCATATTTGTGGACCCGCACCTCTCTCATGGGTGCGTACAGAATGAGTCGTGAATGGGGGGGGGGGTTCAGGTGGGGAAGGAGGGATAGGGTTAGTCTTCCGTCTCTGCGTCAGTCAGTCGTGTGTCCTCAGGTAGTTGATCTATCATTAATGTCTGGAATTCTGGCTTAGTGGTCGTCAGTATCCAGTGTGTCTATATGTCAAGATATGTCTGTTGTTGCGGTCCAGCCGCATGCATGGTAAGTTCTTCTATGGCTCTTAGGTCCTCCATTTGGGTGAACCATGTGTGCATAGATGGAGTTTCTTTTTTCTTCCAGAACTGTGGGACAGTCTGTTTTGCAATGTTGAGGATTCGGATAGTGAGTGATTTTTTATATTTGGACGTCGGGGTTTTCGTGTGGTGGAGTAGCATGGCAGCTGGTTCTGGAGGGTTGTCTGAGAATCGGGATAGTATTTTGTGGATAGTGCGCCAAATGGGTTGTATTAGTTCGCAGTCCCACCATATGTGTATGAGTGTGCCTAGTGCCTTGTCACACCTCCAGCAGAGGCGAGTCTCATTTGTGTGTATGTGGTGTGCCGTGGCTGGTGTACGATACCAACGTGTAAGCAATTTGTAAGCAGTCTCTTGGCTTTTGCTAAAAACGGAACAATGGTGTTCCGCACATCTTTTCCCATTCCTGGGCGCTGAATGTTTGGTTCAAGGTCTCCTCTCATTTTCGCATAAATGTAGGCACTTCCCCTGGGGTTAGTGATTGGAGGAGGGAGTATAGGTGTGACACCCCGTGTGGTAGCGGATCTGGGTCTGTGCACAGCCTTTCGAAGGCAGTGAGGTCCCTGTCAAGATCTATTCCTTGTGGGTCTCACATAGCTGAGTCTCACATAGCTGCGCAGTTGTTCATATCTAAAATGTGTTAGGAAAGGCTGGGAGGTTTCTCCACACATCTCTGTCAGGCCCTTCAGTCCTCGTCTGGTGCACACATGTCTCAGCCGTGGTAGAGGGTCTTCCACCAGGGCTCGAAGGGCTCGCGGGTCCATGCCCAGTGGGAAGTCTATGTTGTAAGTGAGAGGCAGTAATGGGGATGGATATGTGGAGAGGGCATGTCGTCCTATGCTTCTGCGCCACACCGTCAGTGTCGCTTTGGTGTAAGCGAAGTATTGTCCTTCCTCCCTGGCCCCCTTCGCAGGGAGCCACGGGAGAAGGGCGGCAGGTATGCCCGCTTCTTTCTCCTCTGCTGTTTTCCAGAGCTTGGTGACCCCCGTTTTGGACCACTCGACAATGCGCTGCAGGTGACATGCTTTGTAGTATAGTGTGAAGTCTGGTAGGGCTAGTCCCCCTTTGTCTTTGGGTTGTGAGAGCAGTGAGTATCTCAGTCTGGGTCTCCTCCCATCCCACTCATAAGCCCCCAGCGCTCCTCGAAGTGTCGTGAAGAAGGAAGTTGGGATCTCTATGGGTAGGGCCTGGAAGAGGTAGAGTAGTCTCGGTAAAAAGTTAATTTTCACCACTTGTACTCTACCCAACCAGGATGTGAGGGAAGGACCATTCTCTCATTTCTTTCCGAAACTGGAGTAGTATCGGGGCGAAGTTAGCCATGTATAAGTTTGCTGCTTTCGCCGTTAACCAGGTGCCTAGGTAGCGAATTTTGTCTGGAGCCCATTGGAATGCATGACTCCGATGGAGCTGGGCGGCCCTCTGCGCAGGTAGGCTAATATTTAAAATATAGGATTTTTAAAAATTGATTTTCAGACCCGATAGTAGCCCAAACGTTTGGAATGCCTGCACTAGGTTAGGTAGGGAGACCTCCGGATGAGTTATAAAGAACAGCAGGTCGTCCGCGTATGCGGCCATTTTGTGGTGTGTATCCCCTGTGTGGACTCCCTTGATGTCTGGGTGGCATTGGATGGTATTCAGGAAGGGCTCCAGGGCCAGGACAAATAATAATGGGGACAACCCTGGCGTGTGCCGTTATAGATTGGAAAGGCCTCTGTAAGTGCCCCGTTTACCAGTACGTGTGCCGTCGGCCGGGAATAAAGGGCCCTGATCCAACCCTGGAGGTGTGGTCCCATTCCCATGTGAGCCATCGTCTGGAACATGTATTCCCTTCAGACCCTGTCGATGGCCTTCTCCGTGTCTGTGGACAGCAGGAGAAGGCCTGTGTCATCCCCTGTCTTCCTATGCATGAGTGTGAGGGCTCGGATAGTATTATCCCTGGCTTCCCGCCCCATCACGAATCCCACCTGGTCCGCGTGGACCAACCTGGGTACATGCATCTGGAGTCTGGTCGCCAGGACCTTTGCCAGCAGTTTGAGGTCATTATTGATGAGGGATATAGGTCGGTAGCTCCCACAGTGCTCCCGATATTTTCCCTCCTTAGGTATTATGGTAATATGTGCCGTCAATGCCTGTTTGGGGATGCCGTGTCCCTCCCTGATGTGCGTTGAACATGTCTAGTAACGGGGGGTATAGTATGTCTGCATATCTCTTATAGTATTTAATGGGTAGTCCGTCTGGTCCTGGGCTCCTCCTTGGTTTGGTGCTTTTGATCGCGAGTGCCAACTCCTCCAGGGTAATGGGTTCCTCTAACTGGTCTACCACTTCTGTAGTTAGAGAGGGGAGTGTATGGGTTTTAAAATAGACGTCTATAGAGGTACGGAGCTTTTGGGCGTGTGTATCCGTTTGTGGCCTCGGTATGGAGTATAGCTCTGTGTAGTATGTCCGAATGATCTCCTGTATCTTAGTGGGGTGTCTGTGTAGGACCCCTTCCCTTATCTCGTATGCGGTCGATGTATGTGTCTTGCCTTCTTTTATTGAGCATGCGCGCCAGGAGCTTCCCACTCTTATTTCCATTTACAGCAAAAAATGCCCTATGGCGCAATTCAGCCCTATGGTGTTGAGAGTGTAGAAGTGTAGTCAGTTCCCTCTGTAGGCAGAGGAGCGTCGCCTGGTGTGTGGGGAGTAGAAGTCGTTTGTTGAGGGCATCTAGGTGTCGTATGTCCGTCAGTAATGTGGTCATACGCGCCTCCCTCTGCCTCTTCAGGAGTGTGCTCTTTTGTATGAAATGTCCCTTAATTACGCTTTTGTGTGCTTCCCACCATATGGTGGGGGAGGTCTGATCACTATTGTTTGCAAAATATTCTTGTAATGTTGTTTCTATCTCTGTCGCCACCTCAGGCATTGCGAGTAGTGCTTCGTTTAACCTCCATTTGGAGATCTTTGGTTTGAATAGGGGGGATTTCGGTGTGATGGTCACCGGTGCATGGTCTGACCATGTCGCGGTGCCCTGTTCGGCTCGAAGCACCAGCAGTAGGTGGTACTGTGACATAAAGAGGTAGTCGATTTGGGTGTATGAGTTATGTGGATGGGAATAGAAGGTATAATCCCTCTCATCCGGGTGTAGTGCCCTCCAGCAGTCTACCAGTTGTGCCTTAGCCAATAAGGTCCTGATTGCCGTAATGTGTTGGGTAGGGATGTGAGTGTGTCCTAGGGAGGAATCCCACTTAGGGTCCAGAGCTACATTCAGGTCGTCCCCCAGTACCATGACGCCCTCCGTGAAGCTCTTAAGGGTGCGAAGTATCCGAGCTATGAAGCGGTATTGCCTGCGATTTGGGACATATATGTTAGCAAGGGTGTACATTGTGCCTGCTATCTTTATAAAAGTGTAGCGTCCCCAGGGCCGTCTTTAATATTGATTGGACCCTGGGCAAAGCATTTGCTTGGGCCCCCTGGACCCTGTACACCCTCCCCTGTCGTGCACTCATGTTATCACCCTTAATACAGTGGCAACCTAAAGTAGAGAGGTGCAAGAATATTTTTTTGGGCCTCCCTATTGCAAGGATGTTTAAAAGGTAGATCCCCATCTGTCGTACAACTCCAGCAATGCCTTGACAGCTGGGGCTCTACCATTTACCCATGTTTGCAGGTTTGTATTTAACACTAAGCAGTTTTTGTATGTTTCAATGTAAACAGGTTTTTGTATGTGGTGTTGGCGTTTAAATGTAAGCATGTATTTATATCTAGTGTTGGTTTTTGAATGCAGGGGTGTGTATACATATAATGTTGGTGTTTAACACAGACGTGTATTTGTATGTAGTGCTGAAGCTTGAATGCAGGGGTGTATTTGTGTGTAGTGTTAGCGTGTGAATCTTGAGATGTATGCACATATACACACACAAACACACAAGTAGATATAGACACACTGACACATAGATACACAACCTGACACAAATTCCGATACACAGACACACATACCAGCGAAATACACAAAGACAACATACAGATACACACTGACACACATACAGACACACCGATACACATCCTGACATACACAAAGATTCAAACACTGACACACATGCAGTTACACAGACACACATATACACACCTGACACACTGGCAGATACACAGATACACACACAGACTTCATACAGATACACACACAATGACAACATATAGATACACACACAGATATACAGACACATAGAGACAGACATACTTACACAGACACATAAACTGACAGACATACTGACACACACACTGACAGGCATACAGACCCACATACTGACACACACACTGACAGACATACTGACACATTCTGACAGGCATACTGACACAAATACTGACACTGACACATACACTGACAGACATACTGACACATACACTGACAGGAATACTGACACACTGACACATACACTGACAGGAATACTGACACACACTGACACATACACTGACAGACATACGACACACACACTGACAGGCATACGGACACACACTGACAGACATACTGACACATACACTGACAGGCATACGGACACACACTGACAGACATACTGACAGGCATACTGACACACACTGACAGACATACTGACAGACACACTGACAGGCATACTGACACACATACTGACATACACTGACAGACATACTGACACATACACTGACACACACACTGACACACACACTGACAGACACACTGACAGACACACTGACACAGACTTACTGACAGACATACTGACAGGCACACTGACAGGCACACTGACAGGCACACTGACAGGCACACTGACACACACTTACTGACAGACACACTGACAGACACACTGACACAGACTTACTGACAGACATACTGACAGGCACACTGACAGGCACACTGACACACACACTGACACACACACTGACACACACTTACTGACAGACATACTGACAGACATACTGACACACATACTGACAGACATACTGACAGGCACACATACACACACACTCAAAATTTACATTATAAAACCCACCCCCCAGTTTTCTACCTTAGAGGGTGGCTGAAGCTGCTGGGAGTTGGGGTCTGGCTAGCTCGGCCCAGACCCCCTCTGCTCTGCCTCTTCCTCCTCCCGCGCGGCTCCTCTCTTTATGGGAGGAAGTGACGCGCAGCCGTCACTTCCTCCCAGCCGGCTGCTGAAAAGCAAGAGGGCCCGGTCGCGCTCTTAAAGCGCCAGAGCGCAAGACCGGGCTCCTGCTGACAGAAGCCCACCGGGTGGCCCTTAGTGCATGGGCCACCCGGTGGGCCTCCTTAGTGTGTGGCTGCCCTGGCCGGTGGGAGAAATGTTTGAGGCAAGTGGGGCCCCCGGTGCAGCTGCTTCGGGCCCCCAGGAGTAACTGGGCCCGGGGCAGCTGCCCCGTTTGCCCCGCGGTAAAGACGGCCCTGAGCGTCCCTCCGGATCAGTCATCACTCCTGTCTCTTTAAACGGAATGCGTTTGTGAAGGAGGATTGCTGTGCCTCTGGACTTTCCTTCCTGAAAATCGCTGTAATAGCCTACGGGATAGTGTTGGTTTGTCAGCGTGGGCCTTGACCCTTCTCTGAAATGTGTCTCCTGTTGAAACACTATTGATGCCTTTTGGGTTAGGAATCCCCTCATGGCTCCTGATCGTTTTTCGGGCTTGTTTAGACCCCTGGCGTTAAGAGAGAGAATTGTGATAGGGGCTGGGGAAATGGACATGGTTGGCACCTTTCAGTCGGTTGTGTCTACAGTTAGGTTGGGGAAGGGGGTTTAGGGAAATTTGGGGTAGCCGGGGAAGGAAAAGTCAAGGGCTGTATCACACAGTCCCTTTGTCGGTATACAATCGCTGTGTGTAGAGATATCGAAGAAGAGCGTCGGAGGGCAGTAAATCCCCCCTCCACTAAGGGGCGGAGGGGTACCGCTCACCTGAGTCTTGTCGCTCACTCCAGTAGGGCTGTCAAAGGAGTCCAAGAATTCCCAAGTGGGCAAAACCCACCCAAGTGGGCAAAACTTCGTAAAGTTCTAGGGCGTATTTGCCCGTAGTGTTCGGAGGAAGTGAGGGAGAGGAAAAAAAAAAGGGTTTGTGAAGAGTCTCATCATGTCCATGCAATCAAAGTTTCTGTCCTAAAGCCGGTATTCTCCTGTTAGTCATCTTTGTTGGGAGTATAGCCAAGGGGGGGGGGGTCTGTGGTTTTCAGTTGGGCGTCCCCGCCGGTCTGATCGTTTGTGTGCGAGGGAGCCTCACTCGTTGGTGTCGGGGGCCTGTGCCTTGCGGCCTGGCGCCAGAGGTATAAAAATTCAGCGGGTTTGGCCATGTCAGAGTCTCTGGTGTAACTCTCTTTGGAGTGCCATGACGTCCTCTTCCCCTATAACCATAAAGGGGCCGTTGGGTGTTGCGCCCTGTAGGCCCGTGGGGAAACACCAGCGGTACCTCATATTGGCTGCTTGTAGTTGTCTGGTTAGGGGTTTCATCGCTCTCCTGAATGTTAGGGTTGCTGGGGACAGATCCGGGAACAGGTGTATTTCCGAACCCTCCAACAGGATTTTGTCTGTGCCCCTGGCCTTGCGGAGGATCTCCTCTTTCAGGGGGAAGCTCTCCAGGCAGCAGATTATATCTCTGGCCGGGCCCTCTGGGCACAAAGCCTATAGGTGTCTGGAGTGGCCGGGCCAGTAGTTTATTGAATAGCTCTAATAACGTGGTCTGAATTGGTGTTTTCTTGTCTAACTCTTCAGGCACTCCCCTTATACGTATATTCAGTCTCCTGCCCCTGTTGTCTAAATCCTCTATGTGTAATGCAATTTGCTGTAGTACCTTGGTGTAGGATTGCAGTCTGTCTGTGTTCGCCGTCTGAGCGGCAGACATGTGGTCGCAGTCTGCTTCAAGCTGTGCAACTTTCTGGCTGAGGCCTTGTATCTCCTCACGCAGTGCGTGGAGCTCTGTGGTTATTGAAGTACGGAGTTCAGCATTCGCCGTCCTCAGGTCTGCTTTCGTGGGCAGCTGTTGCAGGATTGAGATCAGCTCTGGTGTGGATGTAGGGGAGATCGTGTGTGTCTGTTCCCCTTGCGGTGACCGCGGGCGGGAAAAGCCCGAGGGCGTGGAGTCACTTGAGGCCTGCTGGTCCAGGTCCGCCTGTGTCACCAGGTAGTTTTTCATGGAGGGGTTTGGGATGCCTTTCGGGGTGTCCGCGGGTCGCTGGGCACACGATGTGCAGTGAGTCTTTCCCATTTCGAGCGTTAGGCTGTGCGGTCGGTGAGGTTTCGTGCTGATCCTGCGGGGAGCTCATGGATTAGGCTGCCATTTTCTCGGACCTCCAAGCCACACCCCCCTTCGAAACACCTGTGTTCTTGATGTGAAAACCTCATGCTAGTGGCCAGTGCATAAAAGCAGTGTGTGGCAGAATAGTCAGTTGTACTCCCAGAACTGAGTGTCATCCAGTTACTAGGGCAGAGGTGGACCATTTACTTTGCAGTATCTTGTTCCTGATTTCTACTATTGGTGATCCAGTGGAGGAAAGTCTTGGTCAGGACTAGGGCTCCGCTACAGGCATAAAGAGAGATTCCCAGAATATAAGAAGGAGGTAACTAGAACGAGGCTTACACATCTGAGAAAGCCCACACCCTGGATTATTTGCACTAATTGCAAGAGACAAGGATTGTAATAACCATACAGATCCATTAGTAATTTAAAAGTCCTTTTAAATTCTGCCTTAGATGTCCAAAGCTAAAATGCATAGAATGGGCAACCATAGCTACTCCAACAGGAGCCTCATCCACTGTAAATAACTACAGGCTTGGGGCATTCTAACTTCAGAAGTAATTACTGAGGCCAGGTTCTCCTCTATAAATTGATAGCAGGGGGCAACAAGTATTTGTTAAATGACCCCAACTGGGGGCTCCTAGGTGGGATTGCTCCACACAAAAATAAGGGGTTTAGTGACTGTAACGGACCGTTTCAGCATATGAGGGGTTAAATTCCGTTTAGGCGATAATCCCCTTTTCTCAGAAAAGCACAGCTACTGCAGAACATCAGAACTCATGAACTGGATATAGGTGAATAAGGTAGCACTCCAGCTGGAACCTCACAAATAGCTGCTAGCAGATGAATAGGAAAAGCAGACATCAGCTTACACTCCTAGCAGTCAAATCTCCAACAGCATACAGTGAATCCCCCCAAGAACGAGACAAGGCTCCGTGTTGAAGGTCAAGCAGTGGTCTGAGGTGCTGGGCACCCAGCCTGGTTTTTATTACATGAGTACACATACAGGCCACACCCAGGGGGAGGCATAAAATAACCAATAACATAGATGTTACCTCCCACACATCCCCTCCCCTTAGTGTGACACTTAATCCCATTATGTGTACAGTTCAAAATATACTTTTACACAACTTTCACAACTTTAAAACCATACATCACATTCACATAAAAATACATATCCACAATCAATCCATTCAGGGGAACAACATATTAAAAAATGGCATGAATCAGACCAGGGGTTCAAAAGTTAGTAAAAGTATCTTTTATTCCCCCTGGCTCAAACAGTAAAAGTAAAACATCCCCACAATGCATCCTGGCTTCCTCCCTTCTGCCCTGGAGATAATTGGAGAAGAAATCTAATTATCCAGGACTAGAGGCAGACTCCATTAACCACATGGTTGCAAAACAACATAAAACTCTTTAAAATACAAGTCACATTTTATACATTAAACACAGACATTTAACATATCCCCAGATAGCTCAGGTCTGCGTGCACATTATTAGGTGAATGGCACGCAGACCACACAAATACAGTTTAATTGCCATGGAGCCAAAGTCTTTCCCATAGTCTTTCATTATATGAATAGGCTCCATGGCATAGCTATCTGGGGGGTATCACTGCTCACACAGGGCAAGTACCGAATGGCCCCACTGTATTTAAAGGGCCAGAATGAGTGACATGCACTCTGTTAGGGCCGAATACTGTTTGTAAAGGGCCCAATCTCCCAGGGCCATAGTCCAAAGGCAGCAGGCGGGCAACCAGGCTTCTCCAGTTCTCAGTGGCGAGGTTGGTTTCGTCACATCTCTCCCCCTTTCCAAAAAGACTAACAGGGTACCTGACCTCCTGCCGGTCAGTGCCCTTGTTAGTCCAGCAACTCACCCACAAAGCAGAAAAATCAGTACAGCCCACCCACAATAAATGGTTACTACACCTGGGTAGAGGAGAAAGTTGTCCATGTCCAGGTGCCTCACCACGGCTGTGCAGGGGACTGGTAGGCTGCCTTGGTGGGTTGCTGAGTGGGCAGAGACCAGCGGTACTCTGTCCTGATGCCAGCACTACCACCGGAGTAGTCTGGTTGGAGCCTGGTTGCTGGAGACGGATTGTCTCCCCCTTCGTTGCATAGCTCTGCTGCTGAATGGGGAGACCGGTTGTCTCCCCCTTGGATACATAGTTCTGTCGTGGGGGGGTAGGACCGACCATCCCTACCCCCTGTGTGGTAAGTGCAGAGACCACGGTCCCATCTGCACCGGTGGGGGGCTTACAGTCTCCCCCTGGTACATTAAACTGCCGCTGGGGAGAGGGGGTAACAAGCTCCTCTCCCGATAGAACACTCTGCCCATTAATAATCCGCCGCTGGGGAGAGGTGGTAATAAGCTCCTCTCCCATGCATACTTCCATCATCTGCGGAGGGAGACCGACTGTCTCTTCTCCTAATACAGTGTCCTGCTGTTGGGGAAAGGAGACTGGGCTCCCAATTCCCAAAAAGTCACGCTGCTGCTGGGGGGTAGGACCAACTACCTCTGCCCCCCGTAACTCAGCCTGCCGCTGGGGAGGGAGGACGCTGCTCTCCTCTCCCTGCATTTCACACTGCCTTCCCGGCATATCACTCTGCTGCTGGGGGGTAGGACCAACTACCTCTGCCCCCTGTAACTCAGCCTGCCGCTGGGGAGGGAAGACGCTGCTCTCCTCTCCCTGCACTTCACACTGCCTTCCCGGCATATCACTCTGCTGCTGGGGGGTAGGACCAACTACCTCTGCCCCCTGTAACTCAGCCTGCCGCTGGGGAGGGAAGACGCTGCTCTCCTCTCCCTGCACTTCACACTGCCTTCCCGGCATATCACTCTGCTGCTGGGGGGTGGGACCAACTACCTCTGCCCCCTGTAACTCAGCCTGCCGCTGGGGAATGGAGACTGGGCTCCCAATTCCCTGCAGGGCCGGTGGAGAGACCTCGGTCCCATCTCTACAGGCCACCTGGGGTTCTTCCCAGTAAATCTCTACAATATCTTCCCAGCGGAAGGGGTCTGGATCTGGGTCTGTCACCTTACTGTCCTGCTGAGCCTTCCCAATGAAGCGGAAGAGATCTTGGTAGTTTTGCTCCAGTTCCCACTCCAGGGCTGCTAGGTGAGCCAGGTCTTGCTCTACCTCATGGGGGTCATCCCACTCATGCCTAGCCTCCCTCTCATAGAAAATGTCCTGCAGTCTGGTTTGCGCAGGGCTCCCGAAGCCAGGCTCTGCAAAGGACTCCCATAACAAGCCAGGACCATCAAACTCCTCTCCCTCTGGCTTGTCATGTTCGGCTGTCCAGGGTATATACTGTGCCATATACCACCAGAGCGCCTGGTAGGCATCCTCCAGCCATAGCTCCTGCCATACCCGGTGCTCTAGTTCCTTCACCCATTCCTCCAGGGGCTGCTCTCCCAGGAAGGGCATCCGCAGGGCCACTTGCTTCTGCAACCGCTGCTCTTCACTGGGGAGACTCTCACCCCGCTGGTATTGTACATTATCCAGGGCCTGGTACCAGATGCCTTTCCTTATTGCATCCCGGTCATCCATGTCACCCTTATTGTACTCCACTGCTGGTTCCATCCTGGTGCTGTCAGGGTCGCTGTACTCAGACATGCGTTGCCCTCAAATTGTAAATCCAAAGAAATGGTGTTCTGTAGCTGTCCTTCTGGCTGTAGGAACGATCCCGCCGCTTGCCACCAATTGTAACGGACCGTTTCAGCATATGAGGGGTTAAATTCCGTTTAGGCGATAATCCCCTTTTCTCAGAAAAGCACAGCTACTGCAGAACATCAGAACTCATGAACTGGATATAGGTGAATAAGGTAGCACTCCAGCTGGAACCTCACAAATAGCTGCTAGCAGATGAATAGGAAAAGCAGACATCAGCTTACACTCCTAGCAGTCAAATCTCCAACAGCATACAGTGAATCCCCCCAAGAACGAGACAAGGCTCCGTGTTGAAGGTCAAGCAGTGGTCTGAGGTGCTGGGCACCCAGCCTGGTTTTTATTACATGAGTACACATACAGGCCACACCCAGGGGGAGGCATAAAATAACCAATAACATAGATGTTACCTCCCACACATCCCCTCCCCTTAGTGTGACACTTAATCCCATTATGTGTACAGTTCAAAATATACTTTTACACAACTTTCACAACTTTAAAACCATACATCACATTCACATAAAAATACATATCCACAATCAATCCATTCAGGGGAACAACATATTAAAAAATGGCATGAATCAGACCAGGGGTTCAAAAGTTAGTAAAAGTATCTTTTATTCCCCCTGGCTCAAACAGTAAAAGTAAAACATCCCCACAATGCATCCTGGCTTCCTCCCTTCTGCCCTGGAGATAATTGGAGAAGAAATCTAATTATCCAGGACTAGAGGCAGACTCCATTAACCACATGGTTGCAAAACAACATAAAACTCTTTAAAATACAAGTCACATTTTATACATTAAACACAGACATTTAACATATCCCCAGATAGCTCAGGTCTGCGTGCACATTATTAGGTGAATGGCACGCAGACCACACAAATACAGTTTAATTGCCATGGAGCCAAAGTCTTTCCCATAGTCTTTCATTATATGAATAGGCTCCATGGCATAGCTATCTGGGGGGTATCACTGCTCACACAGGGCAAGTACCGAATGGCCCCACTGTATTTAAAGGGCCAGAATGAGTGACATGCACTCTGTTAGGGCCGAATACTGTTTGTAAAGGGCCCAATCTCCCAGGGCCATAGTCCAAAGGCAGCAGGCGGGCAACCAGGCTTCTCCAGTTCTCAGTGGCGAGGTTGGTTTCGTCACAGTGACAAACTTGTAAATAAGACAAAGAAAAGCAAAAAGAAAGTCCCGAAAACCGAACCATGCAGCACGCCACTGCCGTCAACATGGAAGTGGCAGATAGCACAATGGTTATAGCCCTGAAGCACGGTTGCTCACTGTAGTCCTCTTTTTGGGACTGTATACCTAACCCTCCATTGCTCTGAAGAATAAAATAGTCATGTCCTGTGCACTTGTTTTAAATTACTTCTATTTAACATATTTATAAATGATCTTGAAATGGGCATTGAGCCATGTATCAGTGTTTGCAGATGACACAAACTTTGTAAAGTAATAAAATGTGAGCAGGATATTGCCTTGCTGCAGAGAGATTTGGATAGATTGGGGGACTGGGCACTAAAATGGCAGATGAAATTTAACGTAGAAAAATGCAAAGTTATGCATTTCGGGGTTAAGAATGCACAAGCAATTTACACCCTAAATGGTAGTGAACTAGGGATAACCACATACGAGAAGGATTTGGGAATTGTTATAGACAATAAATTAGGTAGCAATATGCAATGTCAATCTGCCGTTGCTAAGGCCAGTAAGGTTTTGTCATGTATAAATAGGGGCATAAATTCTCGAGATGAAAATATAATTTTGCCTCTTTATAAATTGCTGGTAAGACCACACCTTGAATATGCTGTGCAATTTTGGGCACCTGTTCTAAAGAAAAATATCATGGCACTAGATAAAGTGCAGAGACAAGCTACAAAATTGATAAAAGGAATGGAGCATTTTAGTTATGAAGAAAGGTTAAAAAATTTAAATCTCTTTAGTTTGGAAAAACGGCGCCTGAGAGGGGATATGATAACATTATACAAATATATTCGGGGCCAGTAGAAACCATTATCTGGAAATCTATTCATAAACAGGGCTATACATAGGACACGAGGTCACACATTTAGGCTTGAAGAAAGGAGATTTCATCTAAGGCAAAGAAAAGGTTTTTTTACAGTAAGAGCAATAAGAATATGGAATTCTTTGCCTGAAGAGGTGGTTTTGTCAGAGTCTATACAGATGTTTAAACTGAAATTGGATAAATACTTGCAAAAACATAACATACAGGAATATAATTTCTAATTAATGGGGTAATAGCTGCTTGATCCAAGGAGACATCTGACTGCTATTTTGGGGTCAAGAAGGAATTTTTTCCTAGTTTGTTGCAAAATTGGAAGCGCTTCAGACTGGGTTTTTTGCCTTCTTTTGGATCAACAGCAAAAGCATATGTGAAGAAGGCTGAACTTGATGGACGCAAGTCTCTTTTCAGCTATGTAACTATGTAACTTGCACGTTTGTATAACCCCTCTACACCTGTTACTTTTCTCACCTTACAAAAAAAAGAAATAATAAAACAAATGTAAAAAACAAAAACAAAAAATAAAAAATACACTTTTTTGTTTTTCCCTTCTATGGAGGGAGATTTTACAAAATTATATTTATTTTATATTTGTTTTCTATTTACTATTTGTTTTTGTTTTTTATCTACTGGTCTTATACGGACACCATTTATAAGGTATTATGCTATGGTGCTCTTTATACCTTCACAGTGTTAACAGTGGCATCTACAGCAACAGCAGGAAAAGGGGCTAGGAGTATCCCAATTAGTCCTACTGCATCTACCACTAGAGATAAGTGTGTTTATTAACTCGACGCTTATATTTGCTATTTTATATATATATAGAAGGCGTTATGCCTGAAATTGTGGGAGGGATTTAATGCCTATTTAAACCCGCGTTCCCCCCACTCACCTGTCTGCGACGATTTCGGAAATTCGTTTCCGTTTTCACAGACCTCCGACGTCAGTCTCCCGCGACGCTCATACACTGCCCGCCGGTTTCGTGAGTATTTTTCACGCGCGGAAGCCATCCATCGATCTCGTACAAACCGTGAGTCTATTTCAAATTACCTTCCTTCACGCATACATTCCGTTCGCATTGCTTTTCATACAACACCAAACGCTCTGTATGGCTTCCCGCTACGTTTCTCTAGCTAGCTGCTACAACCGCTTTTCGTACTATCCTCGGGCAGGGCTTTGTAGGGGAGTGAATGGTTTCACTTACCTGCTCCGCTGACCCACGGTATTTCCTGCCAGATTCACCCCGTCGGCCTCCTCGTTTCTCGCAGCCGCAGCTGTTTGTCGCGTTTCTCCGATGGGAACCGATGGCCGTCTCGCCGGCGGGGGGTCCTTCCTGTACCTGGTCATGCCTCCCGTACACAAATTTATATATGTACACACTAATCATTTAATAATTACATAATATGTAAATAAATAGGTTTCTTATGTTACGGAGTTAATTAGGGAGAGGTAGGCTTGCTGGCGCTAACCGGCTGTGTAGTTTGTTTTATTTATATTCACTTTATGCTATCTCGAACACAGCTAATTTCTACTCACACCTAATGCAATCTACAACTCCCTTTACTCTCAACCATTGCGGATAGGGTTTCTGGGGGCTATAGTTTATCACTGTTTGGGGGGTCGTGTTACGGAAGGCAGTCGTACGGGGTTTATCAACTAAGTAGTGAGTTTAGTGATGTGACAAGCTGTTTGCTCAATTCGAAGTTCAGTAGCGCAGACAGGTAGCTAAGGGGGTGAATATTTGAAGTAGGCATTTCCCCCTTTGTCTTGCACGTGGATTATCAGCGGGTGGTGAACTGACCCTTCGTAATTTGTGACTCCATTTAAACCTCTGTCTCCTAAACACTTCATTATTAGCTCGCTGTCATAATGGTTGTGTTTTAAACTTTCCCTATCTCCTGTGCCTGTTTTGCATCTTATTCGAATGTATCTATACCACCGGCATTGTTTTTACGTGTCTATGGACCGCAGCCGTTAATTTTCAGGGAGTAGGGGAGCCGTCACTTAGCACTCCCGCGGTACCTCCAGTACGCTGGCGGTATTCTGAGCACAGCTGTGGGTGGTTTTACGCTCTGGTTCGTTTAGAATGCATGCCCTATGATTGTAGGTCACAGCTTCTATAGCTTTAAAAAAAAAAAAAAAAAAATAAAGAACTATAATGATATCATGATTCCGTGTTTATATTAATACATTATCCCGGACATTCACGTACGCATTCATACGCAGATACGCACACTGACATACGGACATACAGGGACACGCATTGGCGGTTTCGGACATTTGCCTGCTCGTTTGCTTATGGCTAAATTTTTGGTTAATTGGCTATTCTGACTTTCTTTCGCCTGCTCATCGTTGTGAGGGTCTTCTAAGCAATGTGGGTACACAGCACGCGGTGCGTCGTCTCTACCAGCCCTAATTCATCCTCAGTCAGCGCGGCGATTTGCGTTACGTGTAAAACCCGGCGTACTCCTACGCAGACCAGCACTTGCGTTATTGGACAAATGCGTCTACTTTCATATTGCAGTTCTGGGGAGCGGGCCTCGGCTAAGGCACGTACGCTTTTAACGATACTACGAACATATATGTATTACGACAACTGATATACACGTTTATTCGCATTGCATTTCGACTCAAGGCCACGGTCTGGCACCACGAGCCCCGAGGGCCATACATACGGTCATACACGCATTCTAGTTCTTACGTCCCGACCATCCGGACCCCACATGCTCGCTGGGCACTCCAGTTTCGCTCAGACCGTACGATCCTACCTCATCGCTACCCACGTCTCGCTCTGTAGCATGTCCTCTTTCACTACCCGACCTTCCATCTTAGTTAGCAACTGCTGGCTGTTAGGTTCCTAGGTGTCCACTAGTTGTTATTTCCCCTGGCTTCTTCGCCATAGGTTAGTGGTCCCGCGAGGCCAACACCCATCCTCATACTCGGAGGTACTATGCCCCTCGGGCCAAATCATAGTTAGTCGCCTCGCATTGTGGCATAGAGAGGGCCTCATCCGTCACTCCCATTCTATCTTATGTTTAACTGTCACCGAGAGGCCGACACCCCGCCACCTCATTCAGTGGCCACGCTGCCCCCTCACGCCAACGCATAGATAGAGCCTCTCATGCCGCTTGGCAACTAGCAGGGCCTCACCTGTCACCAACCTAGTGTAATCGTTTCGCTGCATCGCGGCACTAGCTAGTCAGCCAGCACGCACGCACTCACGCTCGCGCTCCTAGTAAGCTGGGGGGGGGGCGGCACATCCCCAGACCTGTCCAGCATAGTCACTATGTTTTCGACCCCTTAACCGCTTCAGGTATCCTGGCGCTTTATTTCCCGCCTTTTGATTCGATCGTACATTACATACTCCTACTTTGAGGCAAAACGGTGTTTAAGAACTATCGTACTCGGCTACTCCGGTGCTTTCTATACGTTATCTCTTATGGGCAATGGGTCTGCTAGACGCTTAGTGCTAAGCTGTTCGAGGATACCCATGTATATATGGTTGTATATATTTATATATACATATATATGTAACCCCAACCTGTCGCTCGCTGGCGATCCTTAGGTACCATGTACACTACGTGCCCAGTCCAAGCTTGGAGACTCCAAGACCAGCGGTTCCTCCAACAACGTGTTTCGGGCATCTCTTGCTTATATTCCGTCAAATTGGTGTGTTGGGTCTCACGTTGCCCTCCGCATTGCACGTCGCACAGTTTTGGCCTCGTATCGGACCATCGTCGGGTCCTCCAGGCGCTGACGTGACGTTCAGTGACCGCTTCTGGACTCAGGTATCACGGATATACCGTTTATTCGCAACGTTTTGGCGGCACTTTGGTACGCTGTGTTCTCAATTACCGTTTATCGACTCATACTATCACCCAGTTTTCACGTCGGCGTCGCTTATACGAGCTGTGCAGGACAAGCTTTAGCGATCTGTTCGGACCAGGTGAACGGAATTCCCACCTGTTTCATATCGTACACCGAGGCATCACTCCGCCTCCATTTTTGGCCAAACTAATATTATTCGAATCCTTATCTGCTAATTAGGGACTTGTCTGCACGCCCGACATTCACGGGGTCCTCCATGCACTGACAATTCATTCGTCACGCATTTGTTGTCGTTCACGCTTCTCTTTATGTAAGCTTAAGTAGCTCATCGGGAGTTACTTTCGGTCATGCTGGGTGTTCAGATTCAAGGCGTATCACCTTATGCATCCTGTAGTTCAATCCTTTACGTTCTCATGCCTATCAAATAACCGCTATAGGGTACTTGCTATACGAACACATATCGTCTTCAAATTTTGTCAAAGCTCCTCTTCAGGTTCCTCTCTTGTGCAAACACTTCCCTACGGTGGGTCACGGTTTTGCATTCTATGCTTCGTTTCACGTCACGGCAGTTTCTTCAGGCGCCTGTTATAGTCCTTTTTCGCTATGGTTTAATGCAGGTAATCGCACGTGTTCGGTCAGGTTAATCACTTTTCCACAAGAGGTTATACCCTGCCACGCTTAGATGGTACAAGTCCACATGGCCTAAATCGTAGGTAGGACTTCTCTCAAACACAGGGCTACTGGCACGGCCTCAACTCTTACGGGATAGTCCTTATCTTCACCTATTGGTTCCCATTAGCTAGCAGCTCAACTACACGAGAAAGCTCAATGAGCTTCTGAGTTTTGCATAATTTAAACCTATTACATTTCCTTCCTCCTCACAGCACGCTACAAGAAATAGCTCCAGGTATCGTATTATCTTTAATAAACACTAACCCTGACGTCTCAAGTTCCCCTGCAGTTTCCTCCACTTTAGCCACTTCCGAAGTCCTGACGTCGGACCTTGCTTAAACGTAACGGTTGAGATAAAAGAACACGCAGTCCAGATTTCCTCTGCAGCTCAAAAAAGGTATCAATCATGCCTGTAGTTAGACTACGTAGGTAAGATTTGTCCACTAATACTAAGCAAACGTACTCTACGGCTTTCGATATGTGTAAGTATTGTATGTGGTTTCAAGATGCTAAATACGTTCCGATTATAACGGTTGCACGTACAAATTTTGCACATCTCTCAAACAGTTCATGCTATACATTCGCTCCTTGTTTGTTAGTCTTGGCCTCAATCCAAAGTTCCTTCTCGGTACATTCATTCCGTGTTAGGCCCGCCTCAGTAGCCTCAAGTCATCCAGTTCCAACTCATCTTGTAGAGAAGATGGGACGCTGGTAGTCCTCGGCATACAACCGGTTCATTCCAAATCCAGAAAGAAATCAGGCTCGCTTTCTATAATATGTCTAAGTGATTTGTTACGTCTAATAAATGTCACACATTTTTTGGCCCTCTTTTGCAGGCCTAACCTCACGTCGGTTTCGGCACACCTCAACCGACTCTCATATATTAAAATTACACACAGTTTTAATGTGCGCCCCTTCCATAATCCCGTACACAAATAGAAGGCGTTATGCCTGAAATTGTGGGAGGGATTTAATGCCTATTTAAACCCGCGTTCCCCCCACTCACCTGTCTGCGACGATTTCGGAAATTCCCTCCCACCACACCCTTTTCATATATCTTTATACCTGGGTGGGCCCTCTTTTGCAGGCCTAACCTCACGTCGGTTTCGGCACACCTCAACCGACTCTCATATATTAAAATTACACACAGTTTTAATGTGCGCCCCTTCCATAATCCCGTACACAAATATATATATATATATATATATATATATATATATATATTTTATTTTTTATTTTTTTATTTTTTTACAGTGAATGTTATACCTCATAATAAAGAGATATTGTTATAGATTTTGTTTGCTCCACCCATACACATACACTTTTGGTGTGTTTTGCGTGTAGATTTGCGTATGGGAGAAGGGGGTCTCACACAGGTGTGTTGAGCAGCAGATTGAAAACACAAAGGAACCGTATTGTTTATTATTATCACTAGATGGCGTTCACAGACTGCTCTCTCCTGTTTTATCTAGGAAATCCATCTGTTAATAGCAATACTGATACTAGCAGAAGGAATTCCTTATGATAATGTTAAGGTATTAGGAAAAATACTTCATTCTGCTAATATTAGTAATGGAGTTCATACTGGATTAGGGATAGTGTAGGGGTAAGGTTACCATATGTATATGGTTAAAGTTGCTGTAAGCGTAGGGTTAGGGGTTTGGTTGTGATGGCGCTGGTGGGAGTTTACAGGGTTAGCGTTGACTATCAAAGATTAATTTAGATCCTAGACATATAAGGCATTGAGCAATCAGGACGGTTACTTGAATCTATTTTGAGATTTTTTCTTTAGTGCTGTCAGTGAGTTGTGTGCATACCTTTTTGTAAGGAAGTATTTTTCTGGAGTGAGGAGGATGTGGCTAAAGAGTCAGGCTTACGGTGCAGCATTCTGGAAAACATTTTTTTTATTTTTGCAAAAACTATAAAGATTTGAGCATGCAAAAACATTACATTATATTAATGAGATCAAAATCTATCAAATGCATTATAGTTGTATTGTTGCCCAGAGCGTCCCTTTTAAGGAAATAAATTACTCATATGTGTTTCTGGTTCCTGATGTGTGATTTACCCTGTATAAACAAGAAAAACAAACAAACAACTAAACAATAAATGGTTTTGAATGTACAGATAAATCAGAACAACTTTTTATTCCCCCCAGTTAACCATTCGTATGTTTTTGTGAATTTTGTATATTTCCTGTGCATTTTTCCTAGTCCACTAGAGGGAGACAATGCACTGTGGCAGAACATTAATCAGTAACAATTTCACTTCTGGTGTGTGATTTATTTTTTTATTTATATTAGTTTTTTTTTCTTTTTTTCTTAAAGTCAAAATGTGTCTACCTGTCTTCCTTTAAACACTTATTTTTTATATAGATATTGAAATAGAGTATAATGTACTTCCACTCAAAACATTGACGTAATTCCTCTCAAAGAATACTCACTTATCAACTTGCTGAATTACGATAGAATAAACGATTACACTTGTATATGATACTTTATAGAAAAGGTAGTGATTTAATAAGCACAATGAAGGTATTAAAATAATATTTTTGTTTCCACTATTGATGAAACGGGAGCTGTGTCTTCACTGCACCATTTGTACACTTATGCAAAGATTATATCAGTCAAGTATACTCATGTTTTATATTAACACCATATTGCACACACAGATTATATTATTCACACATATTTAGGATGTGTTTATACAGCACCTCATTAATAGAGAGAATATCATTCCCAGTAATTTGTTTTTGGGCATTGGAGTGTCCCTTTCAACCAGAGGCTTCCTTACGCACACCAGGTGCTATTTGCCTTCACTAGACCCCGGACATGGTAGTATACGTAAAAATGGCATACCCATGTAGTCACCTTTAGTAAGCTATTACTGGGTCGTCAGGGAAAGATGTTGAGCTCTGGCTTGGCCCTATGTATCCAATCGACCATTGTAATCTCCTCAGGGGGAGAGTTTAGGTCAGAGCCCTGGCCACTACAATGGATACAACAGAAAGACCACTATTGCATATATACTGTTTGCCGTGTCTTCAGGTATTTGAGGTTGAACCCTGGCTGGGCCTACAAAAATATTGGCCTTGTAAGCATATAATAAAAATCTAGGCTGCTCTGAGGGGAGGAGCTAATCCATAGGTAAAGTAAATCCTGCCATGTTTGATCAGGAAATGTATATAAATAGCCACAATTTACGGAACACAAGAACACCCAAGTGAGGCGGGTGCTCCAGGTGTGCTCCCAGCCTCTACCTCCCCCACCCACACCCCAACCCTTTCTTTCCCACCACCCTCTTATACCTTCCCCCAAAGGTAAGTTCCACTAAGACTCCAAAGGAGATGATTTACTAAAAAGCAATGTATTTAGACACTGTACAAGTCAATGTATAAATTCAGCAGCAATCGCTAACTTGGTGAAATGCAATGTAAATTGGCAATGTGTGCACAAGAAATTTATTTAGACACTGTACAAGTCAATGCATAAATTCAGCAGCAATTACTAACTTGGTGAAATATAATGTATATTGGCAATGTGTGCACAAGAAATGTAACGTTCCATCCCTGAACTTAAAAATAAAGAATTATTAAACAAAAAATAGCCACAATTTACACCAAAGGAAGTATAAATTCCCGCAGTGTGCACTTGCCCCTTTTTGTCCTATGCTGTCCATGATTCTAGTACTCGACTAAGATATACTTTTCTTGGGTATGGTGACTAGTGTTCTGTTATGCTGTACTCAGCATAAGGTTAGCTACAGTACAAGGGTCCCTTCGTTAAAAACAAACAAACATCTAAAGCCTGTTCTTCTGCCCTCTGTCACAGCAACTACGACATTCTCTGTAGTTGCTTTGATTGGTGCTCTAGCAAAAGCATCACATCAGATGTCGTTCCATTTAGACACTGATACGCGACAATGAAAGCAGCGTGTCTGCATCACTGGAACAATAATATCTTGCATGGGGAAATGTTCCCGAGCAGGGCCAAGCCCATCGCAATGATGGGAGTGAGTCAATGTCCAGAGGTTGGTCTTAGTATGACATCCAAGGCAGTTGGATCATGGCAGCATTGACTAGAAAGTAGATATTGTTTAATATCATAAATCAACAATTACATATGCCACTTTTCTCAGCCGATGACGGGGAAAGGAGGAGGGAGCCCGGCGCTGGAGAAAGGTGTGTTTAACCCCTTCCTCTCCATCCAGCCTGGCGGGAGTGGGACCCTGAGGGTGGAGGCACCCTCAGGGCACTATAGTGCCAGGAAAACGAGTATGTTTTCCTGGCACTATAGTGGTCCTTTAAAGCCCTGGACTTTAATTGGCTGTTGGCTCACAACATGTCAGAAGATTATCTTTTTTGGGGGGAGGAGGGGATTTAAAATATGTAATGCTATCCAAATGTACACACCTCTCCTACAAAAAAAATGAAAGCAGTATTGAGTGCAGCTATTGTCACTGTTTATTATTGTATATATCCATTTTTGAAATATTTAGCGCTATACTTTCACTTGTATCTTTTGTATGTATTATTTAAACTGACTTTCTTTATGAAGATGGAATTTTTAGACCATCTGTAGCTTAAAATACACCGGTTCTTTAAACCAGATAAATAACAAACCTGTAGTTCTCAGTAAGAATACAAAACAGTTGGATTTATCATAGCTTAAGGCAAAGTATGAAACCACAGCTATTTATAAGATTAAGTAACCAAGTTCTAACATTTTTTAGCAATCAAAAGTATGGAAAACTGGAAGAATGGTACATACCATTCCTAGATTTCTTTACAGTTTGTCTCTGAATCAGTAGAAGATTTTGCCCTCCTGTTTTTCCAGCATGGAAAGATTTTGTGAGAGGGGTTTATTTATGAATGGTAGCAAATATCGCCCTCCAAACGGGATGTCAAAATCCGCTTATTTTTCAAAAATTAAATTGATATTTCAGCCTGACTGAAAGACCAATTCTGTGTGCATGTTGTAAACGACTGGTGATCTGTGTCATTCCGTGGTGAAGATGGGTGGCTGTATTGTCTAATATGTCTAGTTCTTTTAAAGATGCAGTCTCTGATGTCTATACAAATATAACATACATGGCATGATAAAACAATGGAAAGAATTTCGATGTGAAACACTTTAGAGTTTGTTCACTAAACAGTTAATTGTGTTGATATAAAAGAAGCAGAACTGAAAAATTTAGGTGAATTGGAAAAATGATCTACTTCAACTTGGCTGCTTTTGCCTACAAGTTGCAGTGCGGTTTTCAATTTACCACCATTGACTGTTTAGTGAATATTTCCCCCTTTTTATATGTTGAGATCTCATCTAGATGTTGTGGAGACTTCACTGCCAGTCCACAGGCACTCACAACCATAAAGGGCCAATGTATCTCATGATCCAGCGTTTGCAGAGGGAATAGACAGCAGCAAATTTAGGTATCTCCATGATAGGACCCCTAAACTGGTTTGAGGTATCATTGGCTCAGAAAGCCTCACACAAGAACTAGTTGGTGACATACAGTTGACCTTTACAGAGATATTCCGCTATTATGCACTATTACATTTCTTTCACTTCATCAAACCAAGAGAAGCCTTGTTCAGATCACTCACTCGGTTTGAGGAATATTGTGTGAACATACTTATTTTATTCTTCTATTTCTTAGTTTCTCTTTTTACTTCTCTCCCCTACAATATTACTGCTTAATTGTTAACTTTGTACCATCCATGCTCAACTCTTGTTTTGATAATTGTTTATTTTGTTATTATTGTGCTAATAGTTTTGAGTTTTAATCTATGTTCTCAATTTATGACCTACCCATATATCTTTAGATCTCAAATACTTTCCCCTTGTTCTTTAATTTCTTTTCCTCATTAACTGCAGTTTCTCATCTCAATATCTGTGTATTACCCACCCTTAATTTGCTGTTTGATCTAACCAAGATCCTTTCTGGCAGCCTGGGTCCCAAACAGAACATTAACTAGCTCCCAGGACTCTCAGCTACCAAGACAAGCTACAGACTTATGCAGAGGAAGCTCTTTTGGATGGTTTTGCTTTGCCTTCAAGTGAGTGGTACACACATCAGTCCATCCTTGCAAGCAGGCTGTCTTGGTGTTATACTTGATTCTGGCCTCACATTTAAGCCTCACATCAAGCATATTACCAAATCCTGTAGATTCCTCCTTAAAAACAATGCCCGCACCCGCCCCTTTCTTAAGCAAGATGCTACTAAGGAGCTTGTCCATGCTTTAGTAATCTCTCGCATGGATTATTGTAACTCTTTCCTAATTGGTCTTCCCACAAGTCGTATTGCCCCGCTACAGTCTATAATGAATGCTGCAGCTAGACTGATTTTCCTCTCCTGTCGCTCCTCTCACACCTCACCCCTCTGTCAGTCCTTACATTGGCTTTCTGTATCCTATAGGAGTCAATTCAAAGTGCTAACCTATACCTATAAAGCACTTACCAATTCTAGCCCCTCCTATATTTCTTCACTGATCCGCAGGTATGCGCCTTCTTGGTCTCTCCGCTGTGCCCGTGATCTTCTTCTGTCTGCTGCTTACACCCATACAGCCAACTCACGCTTGCAGGACTTCTCACGGGTGGCTCATTTCCTTTGGAATAGCCTGCCTACGACCATCAGGCTATCCCCTTGTCTTCAATCATTTAAAAAGTGCCTCAAAACCCATCTCTTTAGGAAAGCTTATGGCCTCCCAGAGTATCCTCTACCTCGCATACCTGTCCCTTGCTCTCTCCTAAAGGGCAGCATTCTACTCTCTCCTCCAGCTCTGCTTCACCCCACCTTGTTTGATTGCTACCGCCTGTCCTGTTGTGTTTACGCCCCATCTCTCTTAGACTGTAAGCTCGTTTGAGCAGGGCCCTCTTCAACCTATTGTTCCTGTAAGATTTGTAATTGTCGCATTTATTGTCAAATCTCCCCCTTTGATAATATTGTAAAGTGCTACGGAATATGCTGGTGCTATATAAACACCAGTAATAATAATAACAGTGAATTCCTACACAGGAGCATCTCCATTCTACATCAGATGTTATTAGTAGGCCACTTGGCTCACTAGAAGAAGGAACTTGGAAAAAATGTTCTCATAACTCCAATGGTCAAAAATCATGATATTAAAGCATCAAAACTCTCTTAGCACAAAATACCAGGAAACTATTTAGAAAGTATTGACAAAGTGGTATTTGATGCCGTCTCGCATTCACACAATCTCCCTGAGGCACTCAAAACGCTGCTGGAGATGCAGATGGGGGGCGCACCATGCTACATGAGTGGTGGGAGTGTGCAGTGATCCAACCCTTTTGGAAGCAGGTGGATGTAGCTATGACTAAGGTTGCTGATGAAGGAGTGGAATTTGCCCCACCTGATATGCTGTTACACAATACACACTTTACGATCTCCAAATCTAAAAATACTGGCCATCTGGAGGCAGTGCGCTGTGAGAACGTTTTGACAATGTATAGATAGAGTTGAGTAAATTAGAGCTATGGAGGAACAGCACTCCAAGATAGGACATCAAAAATCCTGGAGATCTGGAGACCTCAGTTGACAGATGTGGCTGCCTTTATGGAGGACGTAGGAAGGAGGGCAGCAAGTGACAATTAGGTGCTAGAGTGTCTTGGAGCACGTCAAATAGGAAACGATTCATCCGTCCAATTAGGTTTGAAATAAATATATTCCCTTCTCTGTTTTTTTTTTTTCTCTGCCCCCTTTTTCTTACTTCTACTATTCCCCTCTCATTCTTTAGTAAATGCCGTAGACAAGTTCAAAACCTAGAATAATTTGTTGGAGAAAATTTTGTTGGCATGGCCTATTTATTAGTATGATGTGCTTTAAATTCTTCATATCCTTGTCTGGAAATTCGACGTTCATTGTTTAGAAATAAGTAACTGAACAATTAGGGATTGTAAAAAAACAAAACATTTTAGGGTTCTTTATGTTAACAAGCACGTCTGAAATGATTCAGAGACTCCAAGGGACAAGATTTGGTGTTATTACTTTGAGTGATTATGTGGTGGAATCTCGGTAAAAATAAATTTAGTAGGCCGAGATTGCCACGTGGTATGTGCACGTGCATATGCTGATGTATCGGTCGGTTGGTTGCACGTGGCAACGATACAATCAGTAGTGTAAGGAGCATGTGCAGAAATACAGGATATACGAGTATTCCCCTCATCCATTGTGCTGGGCAAGCCATGTGGTCAAACAGGAATTTAGTCTCTATTCTGTTGATTGGGTTAGAGTACGTGTAGGTGGAACTGATTATAGGAGGAGCTATATGTCTATATAAGGTGCCTACACTGTACGATCATGGCTCAGATTTTAGCTGTTTTTGGTGACATTAGTCCCTCTGAGTCCCGGTCGGTGAATCGAATAAAGATCTCTTCCTTCCTGAAGAAACCTGTGTCCATCTCTCTGTGCTTAGCTTCCGTCAGTTTCTCCGGTATCAATTACAAAGCACACTAAAGAGAAGACATAGCATCATGTCTGAGAATGTGCGCTTTAATCATGTTCCATTGGTTCGTCTCTAGTTCTGAACAACTTAAATCCCTGAAACCTGTTGGACCATCAGCAATATTCTTTTTTTTTTTTTTTTTTTTTTAAATATGTTTTTATTTAGGTTTTCCGGTTTTGAAACATCAGCAATCTTATTGAGAAATATTGTATAAACAAGCAGTTAGTGGTGACTCGCAGGTCACAGCATGGCACATGTGGAAATACTATTCGAACAAGCAGTCAATGGTGACTCGCAGGTCACGGCATGGCACATGTGAAAGTGTTATATGAACAAACAGATAGTGGTGACTCGCAGGTCACACCACGGCACGTGTGGAACATTCTTTGAACAAGCAGTCAATGGTGGTTCCCAGGTCACCGCATGGTATGCGTGTAATTTCTTCTCCTTCACAGTCCACTTTTAGCTCAGGAATATGAGTTCAGTTCAGTGTACAGTGGCGAGGGTACGAGCTCTCTGGGTTTGTATCACTCCGTGTGTGCCGGGCACTGTAGCTGAAACACTGTGCGTACATATCATGTGCAGATTAAACTGTCAGGCGCATCGGCCCGCTATTGCTTTGGACACGCCAGGCTTTTACCCCCTTTACCTATCGTTCTTACGCAGGTCGTCATGCCTATGGAGGTGACTTTGTCATGCCTGAGTCGTGGGAGAGCTGTCTTGTGGATCTGTGAGTCCAGTCAGGGTATGACAGGAGCAGGCATTGCCAAAAGCTGACCGTTTGTTGCATCGGTTTTGATAGCACGCCTGTCCCTGTGTGCTGAGTGACTCTCTCGTGTGTCGTGTTTGTTTGCGTGACTGTAGTGTGCCAGTCTGGTATCTCTCCTGTTAGGTGCTCAAGTGTCGTGGCATTGTACTATGTCGGTCTCTGCGGGGCCAGCTGGTAAGTCCACCTCCCGGTTCAGGGAGTCTGTTTGTGGGGGTGTAGATTCTGTTGTTCCCCCTTGGGAGAGTGAGTGTCGTCGCAAGGGCTGTGTATGCCCTTTCTGTTGTCGCCTCTGCCGTGTACCATGCACTGGTCTGTGTGGGTGCAGTGTTGGATAGGGGGGGTGGTGGGAGGGTGTTGTCTAGGAAGGTAAGGGAGGGGGTGTGTCTGCGTCTGAGTCTCGTCCGTCTAAGTCGTTCCTGTGGTTGTCGGCTCGCTCGGTCTCAGCTGTGCGTCATTATGGGTCATATAGAAGTCTAGTTGTGAAGTCTGTCCTGGTAGTGGTCAGTATCCACTGGGTCCAAATTTCCATGTATCTGGTCATTGAGTTGGATGTGGTCATTATGAGTTCCTCTATGGCCCTAAGTTCCTCCATTTGGGAGAACCAGGATTTCAGCGGGGAGTCGTTTGCTGCTTCCAGAATTGGGGTATCACCTGTTTGGCGGTATTTAGGATTCTGATGGTTAGTGAGTGTTTGTAGCGTGTTCTCGGGGTCTGTGTGTGATGAAGGAGCATGTGTTCTGGGAGGAAGGGAGGTGGTACGTCAGTGAAGGTTTTCAGGATGCCGTGTATGCCCTGCCAGAAGGGCTGCACTAGTTTGCAATCCCACCATAAGTGGAGTACTGTGCCGGTCTCCCTGTTGCACCTCCAACAGAGGTCTGTGTGTTCCGGGTCTATGGCATGTAGTACCGTTGGGGTGCGGTACCAGTTTGTTAGCAGTTTAAACGCTGTTTCTTGTGATTTGCTGAAAACTGAGCAATGGTGCGTCAAGTAACACATCTGTTCCCATTCCCCCTCCGTGAAAGTTTTCCCTAGTGTTTGCTCCCATCTCCCCATGAATTTGGGTGTCTCCGCTGGTGTTTCCCTCTGTAGCATAGAGTAAATGTATGAGATCCCGTGAGGTTGCGGGTCTGGATCCATACACATCCTCTCCAATGTGGTAGTATCACGCTTTCGTGCCGTGCCCTCCGGGAGGGTGTGTACGTAGCTTCGTAGCTGCCTGTGTTTTAGGTGGTGTAGGAGGGTGGGGGCGGCTCCCTCCAATAAGATCGGGAGTGCTTTGGATTCCGTCCCCGCCAGGAGGTGGTGTAATCTGGGGATTTTGTGTCCGATTAGGTCCCTGAATGCGTTGGGATCAAGCCCCGGCGGGAAGCTACTGTTGTGCGTGAGTGGGAGTAGGGGGGACGGGAATGGTGCCAGTCTTCATCTCTTCGCTACTCTCTCCCACACCCGTAATTTTGCGACTGTGTAGGGCGTGCCCAGCCCTCCGTAGCCCCCTCTTCCCATCCACGGGACGGTGGACAGTGGTGTCCCCGCGTCCGTTTCCTCTGCCTCTTTCCACCGCTTATGTACATTCTCTTTTGTCCACTCCATAATTCGCTGGAGATGACATGCGTCATAATACCGGGCGAAGTCTGGTATGGCCAAACCCCCTCTATCTTTGGGCAGCGTCAGTGCGGCTAATTTGACCCTTGGTCGTTTGCGGTCCCATATATATTTCCCGATTTCCTGTCTCAGGTTCCGGAAGAAGGAGCTGGGGATGGTGACAGGTATGGCTTGCATAAGGTATAGTAGGCGTGGGAGTAGGTTCATTTTTATAACTTGAACCCTGCCCAGCCAAGATATGTGCGGATATGCCCAGTCCGACAGATCCTTCCGGAGTCTGTCCGGTAGGGGAATAAAGTTGTGTCTGAATAGGTCAGTTTCTTTCCTCGTCAGCCATGTGCCCAGGTACTGTATGTGTTGCTGCGCCCATTGGAAGGTGTGGCTCTGTCTTAAGGGGGAGACTCTGTGTTCCGGTATGTTCACATTCAAAATGTAGGATTTGGTGAAATTGATCTTGAGGTTAGATATCTCCCTGAAGGTCTCGAAGGCCTTCAGGATATTCGGGAGTGAGATCTCTGGGTTGGTGACAAAAAAAAGGTACGCCGCGATTTTGTGCTGTGTGTCTCCAGCTCCTATACCCCTAATTGCCTCATTTTGTCGTATGTGCGTCAGGAAGGGTTCGAGCGTCAGCACAAAGAGCAGGGGGGATAGTGGGCATCCCTGCCGCGTTCCGTTGGTGATGGGGAAGGCACTCGTCAGGGCACCGTTCACAATGACGTGAGCGGTAGGCCCGTCATACAACGCCCCGACCCACCTCCGGAAATGCGGTCCCAGTCCGATGTGTGTTAGTGTGTGGAACATGTATTGCCAGTTGACTCTGTCGAAGGCCTTCTCTGCGTCCGTTGACAGCAGTAGAACGCCCCCGTCTCCGCCATTTCGTCTGTGCATGAGTGTTAGCGCCCTGATCGTGTTGTCTCTGGCTTCGCGGCCCCTGACAAAGCCAACCTGATCTAGGTGTATTAGAGCGGGGATGTGTGTCTGGAGTCTTGTGGCCAGTATTTTTGCCAGCAGTTTGACATCGCAATTAATTAGTGAGATGGGCCTATAGTTCCCACAGTGTTCCCTGTCCTTACCTTCTTTAGGGATGAGTGCAATGTGTGCTGTTAGCGACTGTTTTGGCAGGTGGTGACCCTCTCTAAGTGCGTTCAAAGCCTCTAGGAGGGGCGGGTATAGGGATTCTGCGAACGTGGTGTAGTACTTTAGTGGTAACCCATCCGGGCCGGGGCTTTTGCCTTGTTTCGTCATTTTAATGGTGCGGGCCAGCTCCTCTATGGAGACTGGTTCATCTAACCTATCCGCGGTTTCTTGTGTCAGGGATGGGAGGGAGTGCTCTGACAGATAATCCTGTAATTTCACTCGCAGTGCTTCACCTGCTGTATACTGGTGGGGTCTGGGAAGGGCGTATAGGTTCGCGTAGAAATCCCGCGTTATGTCTAGGATCTTGGAGGGTAGGTGGTGTAAGGTGCCCTTCGTGTCTCTCATTTTGTCAATATACGTCCCCTGTCGTCGTTTGGCTAGCATTCTGGCCAGCAGCTTGCCACTTTTATTGCCGTGAAGCAGGAAGAAGGCCTTGTGTCTGATTACGTCTCTGTGGTGTTGTCTGTGTAGGAGGCCCGTCAGGTCGCGTCTAAGTTGTAACAGTGTCGCCTGGTGCGTCGGTAGTTGCGCGGTTTTATTGAGTGTTTCCACCTTGTGTATTTCTGCCACCAGGTCTGCCATACGGCTATTAGTCTGTTTTTTGAGGGTGGATCCCTGGCGGATAAAGTGTCCACGTATCACGCTTTTGTGTGCCTCCCATCTAATTGTAGGCGAGGTGTGTTCGGCTGTGTTCATCTCAAAGTATTCCTTAAGTGTGCCTGTGATCTCGGACGTGAAGTCGGGTCTGGTTAGTAGATAGTCGTTAAGTCGCCATTTGGTTTGTCGGGGTTTATACATAGGGGACGAGAGTGTTAGGGTCACCGGCGCGTGGTCTGACCATGTCGCCACCCCGTGCTCCGCTGTGCCAGTGATCGGTAGATGGTAGTGAGAGGTGAAAATGTAGTCTAGTCTGGTGTAAGTGTTGTGAACGTGAGAGAAATATGTGTAGTCCCTCTCATCAGGGTGGTAGGCTCTCCAACAATCGATCAGTTGGGACCGGGTCAGGAGGGTCTTAATTGCGTTCAGTTGTTGCGTCGGGACCCCCGACCTCCCGGTCGAGGTATCCCACCGCGGGTTAAGCACGACATTGAAGTCGCCCCCCACTATGAGGATCCCCTCCGTGAAAGGCCTCAGTTTCCTGAGTGTGCGTGCCAGGAATCGGTATTGTCGGGTGTTCGGGGCATAAATGTTTGCGAATGTATAGGCCTGACCAGCTATCGTGCCCTTGAGGAAGAGGAATCTTCCCTCCCTGTCCGTCAGCTGTCCCGTTACTACGAGTGGTATATTTTTCTTGACTAGAATGGCTGTACCTCTGGACCTCCCCGCGTGATAGTCACTGTAATATCCTGTGGGATAGTGATGGTTCGTCAGTTTGGGCCTAGACCCTTCCCTGAAGTGCGTCTCCTGAATTAGTACTATCGAGGCTCTGTGGGTGTGGAAGTCTCTTAGTGCCCCTGAGCGCTTCTCTGGTTTATTGAGGCCTCTAGCGTTGATGGAGAGGACAGTGAGGCAGTCCGGCACAAGTGCCCTTGCGTCCGAGTGTGGGGATGGCTGCGTCATTCCGTCCTCGGGTCGTAGTCCTGTCTGCAAGTCCGGGACCGTCTGCGTCTGTGAGTTCCGGGTCAGGTGGGGTTACAGGGAAGAAGGGAAGGGGGAATAGGTGATGTGTGGTGTATGTGAAGGTGTGTCCTCGTCCCAATAAGGTGACGGTGAGGTAGCAGCGACGGGGAACGGTTTAGTCAGCGGCCACCTGTGGTCCGCTGCTTCCGCTCGCCTTGTCTCGGTCGCTGGGCCCTGTGGGGCTGAAGAAGGAAGTCAAGCGACTCCGGGTGGAACCAGTCCTCCCCGAGTCTGTGCGTCTGTCTGTGGTAATTAAGTACCTGGTTTATGTGAATCGGTCCGTAGGGTCCGTGTAGTCCCCCTCTCGGCTCTGTCTGCTAGTTTCGGGTTTGTATTAACGTCCTCCTCGGTTGAAGTCATAAGTATTGGGCTCCGGGTCTTAAATCAGATCGCCGTCTGGGGTGCCTGTCCTGCGTGTGCGAAGAAGAAGTAAATAATAAAACATTTGCACATTCACATGTCATATGACTTTCTAAACAATAAACATCAAACAGTAAACTTGGTTGCGGTATATTGCCTCCTTCTGCCTAGTTCGACTAATGTCATAGTTGCGTACCCAACTTCCGTTCCCGCACTCCCCCCTCCCGCCTCCCGAGTTCAACCATTATGCATGTTTCCCTGCCCCCCAAGAGAGGATTCAGTCCCCCCCATGTTAGCCTCTCACAGCCTGGTTGGGTTAAGGGTCCGGGGTCTCAGGCCACTGTACAGTATGTCTCCCCTCCCAGCCCGTTAACAATATATGAGTGAGACCCCCCGGTGGGGCCCGCCCCCTGCTCGTTTTAGTCATTGCAGGGCGGTCAGGGCCCCAGCGGCGGGCCCCAATCCTAAAAGGGCTCCGGCGTTGTTCCTTCTTTTAGCCTAGTGAGCACCCCTCCCCCCACCCTCTCCAGCATCCCGTTGAGGTATCAAGCTGCGGCCCTGCCGCCTTACCCTGGTTATGAGGGCTTACATAAATAAATATACAGGAGGAGGTGGCTACCCCTATGAGGCGAGTACTGCTCTGTACGCTAGTGTTGTGTGGTGTCCCGTGGATGGGTCTAACAGGGCAGGTAGGTAGCTTCTCCCGCCGCCAGCCTGTGTTGCTATCCCCTGGTTTTGCCTCCTGTGGGATACCCCAGTGCCCCTCTCCCCAGGGTGTGCGAGCTGGGTAGGCCCCCCCTTGTATGCCTGTTCCCCCCTTACACAGTTCAGTATGGGTTAAGAGAGCAGTCTTATCACCCCCCGTGTCCATGAGGGGGCTATACCCCGTTAGGGGAGTGAGTCCCGTTAGTCGGTACTTGCGGTTGTATGCTGCAGCAGCCAGTGGTGTTCAATCAAGCCGCCATCCCCGAGGGCCGGGTGGCCTGTTGTCTAGTCCCTCTACTCCTAAGTTGCTGCGGCGGGGGCCCTTGGGTCATCGGCAGCGTTGTATAGAAAGTGAGGGGGTCCGGCCAGGTCAGGCTGATAGGTGGGAGTCGCAGTTCCATGGCGAGGTCGCTCAGGTCTTCCAGTTGACGGACTGTGAAAGGCCCCTTCGGGGTAGTGACCTGAAGTCCGGTCGGAAATGACCACCTGTAACTAATTCTGTGACTTTGGAGGAGCCTTGTGAGGGGCTTCATAGCCCGCCGGTAAGCCAAGGTAGCCGGAGAAAGGTCTGGATACAATTGCAGTTCCACGCCATTTAGTAGCACTTTTTCTGTGTTTCGTGCTTTCTGGAGGATGTCTTCCTTCAGTTTGAAGCTGGCCAGGCAGCAGATAGTGTCTCTTGGTGGAGCCTCAGGAGGGCCCCTTGGTCTCAGGGCTCGGTGGGCTCTGACAAGCTCTATTGCGGTGTGTGCTGGGCGGCCCAGGATCTTGTTGAACAGGTCCGTGAGGGTGTCTGCTATCGGCGTCGTTTGATCAAGGTCTTCTGGGATGCCACGCACCCTTATGTTCTGGCGCCTGCCATGATTGTCCAGATCTTCCATGTGCAGGGCCATTTGTCTCATTTGCGCCGTGTGATGGCGTATTGCATCTGTGTTTGCAGATTGAGCAGAGGATAAGTGGTCAGTGTCTGCTTCCAGTTGGGACACTTTGGTGTGTAGGCCCTGGATGTCCTCCCGAAGGGAGTGCAGCTCAGCGGTGATGGAGGCTCTCAGCTCGGAGTTAGCCTCTTTCAAATCTTGTCTGGTCGGCAGGGCTTTGATTAATTGGACCCAGTCCGGTTGGGGGTCCGGAAGGGTCTGGGCCGCAGCTGTTGGGCTGTCACCTCGTGGCGACGCTGGGCGGGAAGCGTCGGCAGGCTCCATGTTAGCGTAGGCCCGGGCGTCCGCGTCCGCGGGAGCCACGAGGAAATGCCGCAGTGAGGCCGCTGCTGCGCCCTTCGGCGTGTCCGCCGGCTTGGTGGTGCTCGATGCCCGGTGGGTTTTACCCATTTCTGCCTGCGGTATCAGTGCTGTGAGGAGGATTTGCGCTTAGCCTGCAGAGGAACTCCGGGTCTACGCCGCCATCTTTCTCGGCTTCCAAGCCACGCCCCCAGCAATATTCTTTAATGGCTACATACTGGAATAAGCCATCGTTTGATAAATGCAGTAAGTATTGTGGTATCACGTTCTGGAGAATCAACCAAAATAAGAAGCATCAATGAAGCGAAGCTAATACACAAGGTAGAACTTAAAGGAACATGCTGATGTGTCTACAGTCTGTCTTATTTGTGACAATTTTTACAAGAGCACATTTATAAAACATCACAGAAAGACCTCCCCTGCTGCCAGTCAGACAGCCAGGCAGGTTTTCTTCTACTTATATCTGCTCCACAGAGCTAACGGAAGTGGTGGGTGCTGGGCTATCATGTGCATGCTTTCTACCCTTGAACCATACGTACTAGTGGCTCCAGCACTGAGACTTCTAAATAAGGGGAAAGAGGAGGAGGCTTTCAAATGCTGCAGCCAACAGGGAATATGATTTCTTTATATATCCGCAAAGAAAACATGCAGGAAAAATTACACATGATTTATCTACTAAACTGTTTTACCAAAAAAAATTTAAATAAAGTGTTCCTTTAAATAACAGGTCAAGGTAAAAGACAACAGTCAAGTTAACAGGAGTGACATAGGGACTTCAAGCTGCAGTTTGTAGTGGTCATGAATAACTGAAACTGTACTGTAACAAAAGGATATGTCTGAGAAAGCATCCCAAAATTCATGGCATGGACAAGCTGTAGTCAATTGATTAACACATTTTCGGGATGAAGTTGAACCTGTCATGACTGATATAGGTCTGCAGTTTTCTAACTAACTGGCTTGATACAAGAGAGATGCCCAGATAACAGACATGCAGAGCACAGTCTTATCTCTGTGCCGATAGGCACTGAAAATTTCCCTTTCAGGCACAAACTGAATTGATTAACAGGATGGGGAAAAGGCTAGTTTTTAGTCTCTGATTTTAGAGAAATCTAAACATTTGCTAGCAATTCAGCTAGAACGATGTATAGATAAAACCTGTTTTTCTATTATCCAAGATTAATGTGTATTTGTCACGACAGGTAACCTGTTGTAAAAGATATTGAGAATTAAAAAATAGTCTATAATAAATCATTACTAATTACAGTTGATGCTCTCCAGATCAATAAATCAAACCTTTGGCAAGTAGTAACAGTAACTAAGTGTGAAATAAAACAAACACAAAACTACAGAATGAACCAAACAGATAAGTTAAAGCTGTAGATGCACGGAAAGAAAATTGCACTCGCGCTCTCTCAATTAAAGGGACCATTACAGCCCTGTCTTGTTTTTGAACGGTCTTCTTTTGGATCCCCACTGAGGCACATACGTAGGCAAGGCTTTAGAGATGGAGATCCTTCTTGTTGCTTAGCAAATCCTAAGGATGCTTTGTGTTTATGGGGATGACATATTATGGTAAGCCTAGGAATGTAGGTAAGGAATTGTTGGTGTGGGTGCCAAGTGTTCTGTGAACCAGGTATATAGTTTAATAAATTAATGCTGGCATACAGGCATTTTAACTCTCAGGTTGGCACAGGTTAGATTCTGTTCCTTACACACCCAAAAACAGCATCTATTATTTAGTCTACAATGAACAGGGAAGCCCTACATAATCAAGGGAATTACACTTCATAAGCCTTCTGGGTAGTTTTCCAGTATACAGTGGTTTGTGCACAGGTGCAGCCGAGGTCCCTACTATATAACTAGACAAGCCATATCTCTCTGCAGCTTCACAGCAGGGCAGCTTATACAACACCGAAAAATAGTCAAAGAGGGACCATGCAAGGGACATGGTCGGAGAGGATCTCATTCCACAGCACTAGTTTCTTGCCTTCAATGGCTAAAGACACCTAGACCATTTCATCTCAATGTCATTTTGATTTATAGAAAAGAAAAAACAGTATAGACCTACACCAGTATACAATAGTGTGTAAGTCAAAAAAAGAGTACTTATCGTTAATTGGTATATATCAGCTTCCTCTCAAGACATTCCAGACTGTATCCCATACATACAATATCCCCAGATAGAAAATAGAGGGTATAGCTGACTATCAGGGCCGGCGCGTTCTATAGGCGACTTAGGCAGTCGCTTAGGGCGCACCGGTTGGGGGCGCAAGATTTCAGTGACCCGGCAGGAGGGAAGCGCACATCGCTCCCTCCTGCCAGTCACTCAGTATTGAGTAGCAGGGAGGCGCCGACCGCGGTACAGGAGCATCTGTTTCCTGTACCCGGCCGGACTGACAGAAAGTGCTCATTGAGAAAAGCACTTTCTGTCAGTCGGGCTGGGTACAGGAAACAGAAGCTCATGTACAGCGGTCCGTGCCGCCGGCCACGCTACAAAGAGGTAAGAGGCACACTAGGGAAGGGAGACAGCACTAAGGGACACGGGGGGAGTGGGGGAGGGGAAGAGCACTAAGAGTCAAGGGGAGAACATTAAGTAGGGTCAGGGGAGAGGATTAAGGGATGGGGAGGGAAGTGCACTAAAGTGCAGGAGAGAGCACTAAGGGACAGGAGGAGAGGGGAGAGGAGATCACTAAGGGATTGCAGAGCACTAAGGAATAGGAGAGGAGATGAGACCACTAAGGGACGGGGGGAGTGAAAGAGATCATTAAGGGTTTCACACACAGACACACCGAAACATACAATGTATCCTACACTCACACAGAAAAACACCATGCTTCCCTTACACACAGAGAAAAACACAATGCATCCAACACACACACACAATGCAGCCCTTGCACACATACACAGTAGCACACAATGCATCCCTTACATACAAAAACACACAATGCATCCCTTACCCACATACACACACACTGCTTCTGTTACACACATACAGAAACCCAATGCATATCTTACACACACTCAATGCACCCCTTACAGACACACACTGCATTACATTACATACATGCATACACAGAAACACCCACCTTGCATCCCTTACACATACAAATGCAGATTTACACAATAGATCCCTTACACACACACACAAACACACAATGCATTCCTTACACACAAACACACACTGCATCCCCTATACACACACACACAATAAATCCCTTACACATACTGGTATCCCTATACACTACATTCCATAAGAACACACACATTACATCCTCTACAATAACACATAAATCATCCCCTACACACATACACTTCACTCCCTGTGAGCGAACTTATGGGTGGGCTTCGAAGGCATAAGGTTTGTGGCCGGGCCTTGTAGGCATACGCACTGTCAGGCCCTGTAAGGGACCCCAAAAAATGGAGCTGCTTCCTGTTCGTTGTTTTTGTGAGCACTGCCTCCAGAGAGCCTGTTTTAACACCAGACCAGTGGAGCCATACTGAAGCCTGAGCCCATCATCATCCTCTTGTCCTCATCTGGTGGTAAGTAGGCAATCCAGTATATTATTAGTGGCACTAATCTCTAATTTTCCTCACATAAAAGAGACACTATAGTCACCAGAACTACTACAGCTTAATGTAGTGGTTGTGGTTTCTATAGCCTGTCCCTGCAGGCATTTTAAAGTAAACACACTGCCTTTTTAGAGTTGGCTCATATGGCAGATCATATGGGTGGGGCATTGTGATGTCACATGGTGGGCAGAGCATATGGGGGGCGGAACATTTTTGTTTGCCTAGGGTGGCAAAAATCCTTGCACCAGCCCTGCTGACTATCTACAGAAAAAAAAGAATAATACAATAGTGTAAAACAGCAAGAATATAATAATTGTGCGCCAGATTAAATGGCACTCACAAGATGGAGATAAGTATATCGCCTTAAGGTGCCTCCCCTTAGATGGTTGGAGGGTATATCCACTACTCCCTCTCCACTTTCAATGTTGTCACTATAAAGTGGAAGGTTGGATTCAGGAAATGGGAGTAAAATTGAATCTGTTTTATTATAGTATAATAATAAAATAGAATACAAGCAAGGTCCAAAGTCATCAGAAATAATCACCCCTAAATCCCTTTCCTCAGATGTTGAGGTGAGGAAATATTCTATACTCTGCCCTAAATATACGAATGTTCAGCGCTTCTTGTATTGTAGAAGTGATCCCTTTATTTGCAACCCATTGTTCATTATATTTCTGTCTCTCCCAATTCTAGTAAAAAGTACTGCCTCAGACATTTTCAGAATTTGAATTTTTTTTTTTATGCTTTACCTTTTTCTGTTTTGCGAAACAGTAGCTTTGGAGACGAAAGGAACTGCAAAACAACTGCTAATTAATCACATTGTTTGTTTGATCACTTGCCAAGAAATATTGTTGCCAATCACTTACGACCCAAGATTTGTTGCCATGAAGCATATGACTAGCTGTGCAGCCGCATGCCTGCCCTTATCAATGTGGCTCACGTTATTTTGCTATTCTTGCAAATCCAAGTTAAGATGCTGCTATTAATGTGCAATATAGCTTTGGTCACAAGATCTTAAAAAAACTAATTAGGGAAGTGGGCAGAAAAATTCTTAAAAGTACCAAGACTTCAGTTTCAATGGCTACCTTTCTAAACTGACTCTATAACGAACAGTTAGAGTTATTTTCTAAACATGAATTGTAGAAAATCAGAGAGTTGCTAATGTTGGGCCAAAATAGTTAATCTGAAAAATAGCTGAGATGCAGCATTTTTTAAACTTGGATATTTTAGTTTTAAGTGCATAATTCTACACAATTTCTAGTCTAGTGAATAGTTTTATGGATGATAGCTTTGGAGACGGAGTAGGTTTTTGAGATAAAATGTTAGATGGAATTAGTAGGTGGAACATCAAGGTGGTTAAGTAGGGTTAATAAGATGGGTGTCAATGAATGAAAGATATGGGGCAATGAGATTCTTTACAGCTGATGATAGGTTAGAGGACAAGGAGAAGGATGACTACTAATGATAAGATGGATGGCTAGGGTAACACGTTTTGGCAGTGAGCACTGTGAAAAAATGTATGAGATACAGATTCTCCCTAAATGTTATTAACATTAAGGTTTAAAGGTTAGGGAATGAGATAGGTAGCTAAGGCTGGGGTATTGAGATGGGGGCAATGGTGGTGTGTCGGAAATTAGATGGGTGACAGGCTAGAGAGCAACAGAATGGATGTCTAGGGGTGTCTGGTGGATCGGTGAGATGAATGGCGAATGGCTGGAGGTTATAATAAATATATCTGTTACAAGTTGGCACTTAACTCTCTTCACTTTAATAAATATTACTGTTAGAGAGCTGTAAACTGCTTTATTTGACTTGGATGAACCTGTTTGGGGACAATGAGATGAATGGCTAAGTTTGATAGGTTGGAAGCAATGCAACACATGCCTGAAAGTGAAATAAAATATCTAACATACTGAACGAAGTATGTGATTATAAGTGAATTATATAACTTAATGTAAAAGACCATGGGATGAAACATGGAAAGTATGGGATCAGGGAAGAAAATCTGACAAATATGGGATATAAAGTAGGCTCATGGTATTAGATGGTTCATTCAAGATTAACTAGCAAATGTGAAATTAAATATGAAATATGGAATAAAAAAAAGGCGTGAAGGGATATGTTATACATTCTGTGAGACTCTCCTTACCAGGGTGTCTGCTACAAGGGCTTCAATCGGCTGTGTCAAAAGCCAGATTCTTATGCTATACGTTTTATTTTTCAGTAAAAACCTTTTATCTGTTAACCTTAAATGACGTATGATGAGAAGTTGTTTTATTTCACGGAGAAGACTGTTCAGAGATTGTTGTAATCTTTTTGATTGGAGAGAGATAAAGTTGATCTGTGTGATGAATCGAGATGGCTGGGCATGTAAAGGAAAGGCTTGGCGCTAAAAGGGAGTGGCTAATTTACCTTCAGCGTCCAAAAGAGAAAAACGTACCCAGGTTTTACAGACCCTTAGCTCACCTATTAGAGTCTACATGAATACAAATAACCTACTATGGATCAATACATATATATATCTAAACGTTATGTTCAGCATAATAAATATTTTTTTTTATACAGTGAGGGCAGTAAGAATGCGAAATTCACTTTTGCCTTTTGAGTCAAAGGTAAGAATGCACTGTTTTCAGAATAGGAGAGGCACACTCTGCTGTACCAAGCGCTCCTGGGACTTCCTATCTATTTAGTTTTCAGGGTAACCTGGGGTGTGCTTTAATGTTGTTCTTCATTTATCAGGGATCTTGAGACTGTCCAGTCATTTGAACTACTACTTTTTCATACTGGATACTTGCTAGCAGCTCATGCTACCAACACTACTAGTGATGTCCCGAACGGTTCGCTGGCGAATAGTTCCTGGCGAACACCGCGGACGGCGAACATATGCGATGTTCGGTCTGCCCCTATTCGTCATCATTGAGTAAACTTTGACCCTGTACCTCACAGTCAGCAGACAAATTCCAGCCAATCAGCAGCAGACCCTCCCTCCCAGACCCTCCCACCTCCTAGACAGCATACAATTTAGATTAATTCTGAAGCTGCATTCTTTTTTTTTTTTATTATTATGTTTTTTTGTGTGTGTTTGTGTTTATTATACATTATCCTCCATAGCCAGTAACCTGTGGTTATTATACATTATCCCCCATAGCCAGTAACCTGTGTTTATTATACATTATCCCCCCCATAGCCAGTAACCTGTGTTTATTATACATTATCCTCCATAGCCAGTAACCTGTGTTTAGTATACATCATCCCTCCCATAGCCAGTAACCTGTGTTTATTATACATTATCCCTCCCATAGCCAGTAACCTGTGTTTATTATACATTATCCCCCCATAGCCAGTAACCTGTGTTTATTATACATTATCCTCCCATAGCCAGTAACCTGTGTTTATTATACATTATCCCCCATAGTCATTTATCGTTGGACCTAGGCAGCATGATGTCTTAGGCCGGCCCAGAGAGTGAGTGAGTGAGTGAATAATATAATATATATGTTCAGAAACATATTAGTAATATATGTAAATCGGGTTCATGCAAAGAGGGTGAAAAGGTATTAAAGAAAAACACACTTATTGCATCAAATTTACAAAGCCAAACTTTTAAAAGCTTTCCTCATTTCTTTCTCGGGATGAGGAATATATCGGTTGTAGACTGAGGATTTCCATCTGCCCAATCTTTTAATAATATGCACTGGAGTGTCAGTGTTGAAGAAGACCGAAGCTGGCCCTATTCTAAATGAAAGACCCGAGACATGGATACAACCCAATCTTAGGAGTAGTGTTCTGATGTAGAAGATGAATTTAGCCGTAGTCAGAGGGATTCAGTGAGAGTAGTGGTGAAATGTGTGTGGCATGACTGAGTGTGGGTAAGTAAGAGTCAAGTATTTTAACTGGGCACTAGTTCTAGGTGGAATAAAGTGGTATAGCGGATGGATGAGTAGTTTGGTTCGTTTTAGAGGTTTGTAGAGAAAGTATATAGTGATCATGATTTTTAGCGATATCCAATATTTTTAAGGTGGTCTCAAACAAACAAAATGCTATATAAAATTTGTGGGAATATCGAATAGTCGTGTACAGTAAATCAGAGAGGGCTCAGAATATCGAACCATCGATCGGTAACCTGGATGAAGTAGGGGGTCTGTTTTATTAAATACGCGGCAATATGCTTTTAATGGGATAGGACGTTAGGAAAGGTGTGTGATTGGGATAAGTGGTGGTGGCTGTATTTACCTTATCCTGGGACCTACCTGGCTCCTAAGCTTGAGCCGCGCGTGGCTGGATCACTCCTGCCTCCACACGAGCCGCATGCGGCTTGATCTCCTCTTCTGACTTAGCCGCATGTACTGACCGCAGTGATCGGTCACGTGGCCCGCCTGGCACTATGAGCACGGCTCGAGTCACGAGCTCGCTCTTAAAGGGGCAGTGGGAGCCAAAAGTTGATTCAGGCTCCCATTTGCCCATGTCATTCCAGCACCCCCACACACAAACGTTTTGGGGGTACAATAGCTTGCATTTAAAAAATATATATATATTTTTTGACTGTAATATAATAGAAGTCAGTTTCCTTCACACGTGTGCGTTTCAGGGCCTGCCAGGGCACAGTGTCACACCAGTGCAACTCATATCTGGTGTAACAGTAGTGTACATTTTTAAAAAAATACAGGGGGCTTGTTGCCACCTTTCGGGGACCTTTGGTGTTGTACGTGGCTGGGTGGAGGAAGAGACCTTCAATGACATCAGTGAGGACAAGGAACGGGACATGGCTAGCTTGTTATCCAACCTTGTGCAAATGGGGAGTTTGCAGTTGTGCAAATGGACAAATGATCCAGCCACGTGCGGCTCAAACTTAGGAGCCAGGTCGGTCCCAGGATAAGGTAAATACAGCCACAACCACTTATCCCAATCACACACCTTTTCTAACGTCCTATCCCATTAAAAGCATATTACCGCGTATTTAAAAAAACAGATAGACCCCCAACTTCATCCAGGTTACCGATCGATGATTCGATATTCTGAGCCCTCTCGGATTTACTGTACACGACCATTCGATATTCCCACAAATTTTATATAGCATTTTATGTTTGTTTGAGACCACCTTAAAAATATTGGATATCGCTAAAAATCATGATCACTATATACTTTCTCTACAAACCTCTAAAACGAACCAAACTACTCATCCATCCGCTATACCACTTTATCCCACCTAGAACTAGTGCCCAGTAAAAATACTACTCCTAAGATTGGGTTGTATCCTTGTCTCGGGTCTTTCATTTAGAATAGGGGAAGCTTCGGTCTCCTTCAACACTGACACTCCAGTGCATATTATTAAAAGATTGGGCAGATGGAAATCCTCAGTCTACAACCGATATATTCCTCATCCCGAGAAAGAAATGAGGAAAGCTTTTAAAAGTTTGGCTTTGTAAATTTGATGCAATAAGTGTGTTTTTCTTTAATACCTTTTCACCCTCTTTGCATGAACCCGATTTACATATATTACTTATATGTTTCTGAACATATATATTATATTATTCACTCACTCACTCACTCTCTGGGCCAGCCTAAGACATCATGCTGCCTAGGTCCAACGATAAATGACTATGGGGGATAATGTATAATAAACAGAGGTTACTGGCTATGGGAGGGATAATGTATAATAAACAGAGGTTACTGGCTATGGGAGGGATAATGTATAATAAACACAGGTTACTGGCTATGGGAGGGATAATGTATAATAAACAGAGGTTACTGGCTATGGGAGGGATAATGTATAATAAACACAGGTTACTGGCTATGGGGGGGATAATGTATAATAAACACAGGTTACTGGCTATGGGGAGGATAATGTATAATAAACACAGGTTACTGGCTGTGGGGGGATAATGTATAATAAACACAGGTTACTGGCTATGGGAGGATAATGTATAATAAACACAGGTTACTGGCTACGGGAGGATAATGTATAATAAACACAGGTTACTGGCTGTGGGGGGATAATGTATAATAAACACAGGTTACTGGCTATGGGAGGATAATGTATAATAAACACAGGTTACTGGCTACGGGAGGATAATGTATAATAAACACAGGTTACTGGCTATGGGAGGATAATTTATAATTAACACAGGTTACTGGTTGTGGGGGGATAATCTATAATAAACACAGGTTACTGGTTGTGGGGGGATAATGTATAATAAACACAGGTTTCTGGCTATGGGGGAGATAATGTATAATAAGCACAGGTTACTGGCTATGGGGGGGATAATGTATAATAAACACAGATTACTGGCTACGGGAGGATAATGTATAATAAACACAGGTTACTGGCTATGGGAGGATAATGTATAATTAACACAGGTTACTGGTTGTGGGGGGATAATGTATAATAAACACAGGTTACTGGTTGTGGGGGGATAATGTATAATAAACACAGGTTTCTGGCTATGGGGGAGATAATGTATAATAAGCACAGGTTACTGGCTATGGGGGGGGATAATGTATAATAAACACAGATTACTGGCTATGGGAGGATAATGTATACAGGGCCGGTGCAAGGATTTTTGGCTACACAGGCGAAGATGAATTTTGCCGCCCCCCCATGAATAAGATGTATCTTTAGCGGTGTCTCATATCCAGCCTTTTGAAATCCCCATGTAGTGTATTGTACCCCCCTTTAGTGTGTCTTACACCCCCTTGTATGTCTCTTACAACCCCCATGTGTATCTCCTTTCCCCCCCAGCCCCTTTGTGTGTCTTTCTTTCCCACAGCCCTTTTCTGTGGGTCTCTCCCCTCAGCCTGTTTTTTGTGTGTCCCTCTTCCCCTCAAGCTCCTTTGTGTAACTTTTCCCTCCCAAGCCATATAGACATAGATATATAGCTACACACACATACAGGCACATAGTCACAGAAATATGCAGGCACACAATCAAACAAACACAGCCATACAGGGACACAGTCATACAATCAACACATACAGGTACACAGACATACAGTCATACAGACACACAGACAGAGACATGCAGACACCGGCATATAGATAAATAAAGACACATTTATACAAACACAGACATACAGAGACATGTAGATGCAGGCATACAGAGACATACAGAACAAGGCATACAGATACATACAGGCATGCAGGGACATATATACACAGACAGTCACACAAAGATATACAGAACAAGGCATACAGAGACATATGGATACGGTCATAGACATACAGTCATATAGAGACATACAGACACAGACATACATACACTTTCATACACAGACAGACATAGTCATACAGATACATGCAGACAGGTATACAGAGCAGGGGCAGATCCAGAACCTAATCTTGGGGGGGGGGGGGGGGGGGGTGGTAGTGAGTTTTAGTGGGGTAATAGGGGCTCTAATTGAGGAGTTAGGGCTGTAGTAGGGGGACAGGGGCTGTAGTTGAGAGTTAGGGGCTGTAATTGGGGGCTTAGGAAATGTAGTGGGGAATTGGGGCTGTAGTAGGGGGTTAGGGACTGAAGTAGGTTGATGGCTGCAAGTGGGAACAGGGGCTGTAGTGTGGGGGATATGGGCAGCAATTGGGGGAGAGGGGCTGTAGTGGGGGTAAGGACTGTAGTAAGGGAATAGGGGCTGTACTGGAGTTATGGGGTGTAAAAGGGAGTGGAAGGGATGTGAAGTAAGGGAGTTAGAAGCTGTAGAAGGGAGTATAGGGGCTGTGGTGTGAGCAAAGGGGCAATGTGGTTGGAAACGGGCAGTATGGTGGGAAATAGGGGCAGTAGAGGGGGACACAGGGGCAGTATGGTGTGGGCACAGGCTGTAACGAGGGACACTGAGGCAATAAAGTGGTGTCACAGGGACAGTATGGTGGGGGTAAATGGGAAGTAGAGGGGGGGGACAGGGGCTGTTAAGGCGGGTAGAGGAAGTAGAGGGGGGAGACAGGGGCAGTAGAGGTGTGTGAAAGGGGGGCAGAGGCAGGGGGCAGGGGCTGTAGAGGGAAATAGAGGAGGCACACGGGATAAAGAGGGGGGCACAAAAGCAATAGAGGGGGGCATGGGCAGTATAGTGGGGACAGGGGCTGTAGAGCATGGGCTGTATAGGGGGCGCATGGGCAGTATGGTGGGGCAGAGGCTTTAGAGGGAAAGAGGGGCTGTAGACAGGGCAGGGGCTGTAGAGGGAAATAGAGGAGCTGTAGAGGGGCAGTATGGTGGGGCAGGGATTATGGAGGGAAATAGAGGTGCTGTAGAGTGGCACAGGGGGCAGTAGAGGAGGACAGGGTCAGTATGGTGGGGGCAGGGGCTATAGAGGTGTTGTAGAGGGGCACATGGGGCAGGGGCTATAGAGGGACGTAGAGGGGACATGGGCAGTATGGTGGGGCAGGGGAAATAGAAGTGCTGGAGAGGGGCACATGGGGCAGTAGAGTGGGGACAGAGGCTATAGAGGGGCTGTTAAGGGGCAGGGGTAGTATGGTGGGGCAGGGGCTATAGAGGGGCTGTTAAGGGGCAGAGGCTGTAGAGGGGCTGTAGAGGGGCAGGGGTAGTATGGTGGGGCAGGGGCTATAGAGGGGGCAGGGGCAGTATAGTGGGTCAGGGGCATAGAGGGGCTGTAGAGGGGGCGGGGGCAGGGGCAGTATGGTGGGGCAGGGGCTATAGAGGGGTGGGGGCTATAGAGGGGCTGTAAAGGGGGCAGTATGGTGGGGCAGGGGCTAAAGAGGGAAATAGAAGTGCTGTAGAGGGGCACATGGGGCAGTAGAGGGGGCAGGGGCACTATGGTGGGGCAGGGGCTATTGAGGGGCTGTAAAGGGGGCAGGGGTAGTATGGTGGGGAAGTTTGGAGGGGCAGGGGCTGTAGAGGTGGCAGGGGTAGTATGGTGGGGGCAGGGGCTATAGAGGTGGCAGGGGAGTATAGTGGGGCAGGGGGAGTATGGCGGGGGCGGGGGCTATAGAGGTGGCAGGGGAGTATGGTGGTGCAGGGGGAGTATGGCTGGTGCAGGGGGAGTATGGCGGGGGCAGGGGGAGTATGGCGGGGGCAGGGGGAGTATGGCGGGGGCAGGGGGAGTATGGCGGGGGCAAGTGAAGTATGGCGGGGGCAGGGGGAGTATGGCGGGGGCAGGGGGAGTATGGCGGGGGCAGGGGGAGTATGGCGGGGCAGGGGGAGTATGGCGGGGCATGGGGAGTATGGCGGGGGCAGGGGGAGTATAGCGGGGGCAGGGGGAGTATAGCGGGGGCAGGGGGAGTATAGCGGGGGCAGGGGGAGTATAGTGGGGGCAGGGGGAGTATAGTGGGGGCTGGGGCAGTATAGTGGGGCAGGGGCAGTATGGTGGGGGCAGGGGCAGTATGGTGTGGCAGGGGGAGTATAGTGGGGGCAGGGGGAGTATAGTGGGGCAGGGGGAGTATAGTGGGGCAGGGGCTGTAAAGGGGGCAGTATGGTGGGGGCAGTGGCTATAGAGGGAAATAGAAGTGCTGTAGAGGGGCAAATGGGGCAGTAGAGGGGGCAGGGGCACTATGGTGGGGCAGGGGCTATAGAGGGGCTGTAAAGGGGGCAGGGGTAGTATGGTGGGGCAGTTTGGAGGGGGCAGGGGCCATAGAGGTGGCAGGGGTAGTATGGTGGGGGCAGGGGCTATAGAGGTGGCAGGGGAGTATGGTGGGGGCAGGGGCCGTATAGTGGGGGCAGGGGCTGTATAGTGGGGGCAGGGGGAGTATAGTTGGGGCAGGGGAAGAATGGTGGGGGCAGGGGGAGAATGGTGGGGGCAGGGGGAGAATGGTGGGGGCAGGGGGAGTATAGTGGGGGCAGGGGGAGTATAGTGGGGGCAGGGGGAGTATAGTGGGGCAGTGGGAGTATGGTGGGGCAGGGGGGAGTATAGTGGGGGCAGGGGGAGTATAGTGGGGGCAGGGGCACTATGGTGGGGCAGGGGCTATAGAGGGGCTGTAAAGGGGGCAGGGGTAGTATGGTGGGGCAGTTTGGAGGGGGCAGGGGCCATAGAGGTGGCAGGGGTAGTATGGTGGGGGCAGGGGCTATAGAGGTGGCAGGGGAGTATGGTGGGGCAGGGGCCGTATAGTGGGGGCAGGGGCCGTATAGTGGGGGCAGGTGCCGTATAGTGGGGGCAGGGGGAGTATAGTGGGGGCAGGGGGAGTATAGTGGGGGCAGGGGGAGAATGGTGGGGGCAGGGGGAGAATGGTGGGGGCAGGGGGAGTATAGTGGGCAGGGGGAGTATGGTGGGGGCATGGGCTGTATGGTGGGGGCAGGGGCTGTATGGTGGGGGCAGGGGCTGTATGGTGGGGGCAGGGGCTGAATGGTGGGGGCAGGGGGAGTATAGTGGGGGCAGGGGGAGTATGGTGGGGGCAGGGGGAGTATAGTGGGGGCAGGGGGAGTAGAAAGGGGCTGAAAAAAAAACCGTTTTGATTTAAAAAAAATAAAAATGCTTAAAGTTCTTCCCCACCCCCTTCCCCTCCCAGAAGCTTACCTTGGGCCAGGGAGGGAGAACCTTACAACTGGTGGTTGGCTGGGAGGGGCTGCACTGGAGTCTGGAGCTGCAGTCAGGACCGCTGGGGAGTCTGGGAGCAGAAGTCCCGCCCCCTTCTGACATCATCAGAGGAGGACGGCTGACTTCACTGCCCTGCTCCTGCTGTGTGCTGGCTGCAGGGAGAGAGGTGAGATTACAAATCCGAGTCTCCAGCCAGAGGCAGGGGATTCGGATTTTTGCGCCCCCCTCCTCTGGCGCCCTAAGGCGGCCGCCTGTGCCGCTTTATGGACGCGCCGGCCCTGAATGTATAATAAACACAGGTTACTGGCTATGGGAGGATAATGTATAATAAACACAGGTTACTGGCTATGGAGGATAATGTATAATAAACACAGGTTACTGGCTATGGGAGGATAATGTATAATAAACACAGGTTACTGGCTATGGAGGATAATGTACAATAAACACAGGTTACTGGCTATGGGGGGGATAAGGTATAATAAACACAGGTTACTGGCTATGGGGGGGATAATGTATAATAAACACAGGTTACTGGCTATGGGAGATAATGTATAATAAACACAGGTTACTGGCTAGATCAGAATTAATCTAAATTGTATGCTGTCTAGGAGGTGGGAGGGTCTGGGAGGGAGGGTCTGCTGCTGATTGTCTGGAATGTGTCTGCTGACTGTGAGGTACAGGGTCAAAGTTTACTCAATGATGACGAATAGGGGGCGGACCGAACATCGCATATGTTCGCCATCCGTGGCGAACGCGAACACGCTATGTTCGCCAGGAACTATTCGCCAGCGAACCGTTCGGGACATTACTAATCAGCAACTGTTTAACCACTTAAAGACCGATGATGGAGTTGCTTTAAAAAAAACGTGAGTCAATATATAGAGTGACATATGATTGTAGCATTGTTAAAACAAAAATTATGTAAAATGTTACGTAAAAGCAGAAACAGTGTCCATCATAGTGTAGATTTCAGGGAACTTAAAGTTAGGGTTAGCGGCTGGGGTGGATGTGGGTTTAGGAGCTGTTGTGGGGGTTTAGCACCTGTATTGGCAGATAGGGGCTGCAGTGGGGGCTTAGGGGCTGTAGTGGGATTTAGGAGAACTTGTAGGGGGGCTAGAAGCTATAGTGGGGTTAGGGGCTGAAGTAGGGGTTATGTAGTGTGGGGGTTAAGGGCAGTAGTGTGTGCTTAAGGAACTGTACTGTAGAATAGGGGCTGTAGAATGATTTAAGAGTAGCAGTGGGGGTCTAGGAGCAGTAGTGGTGTTTAGGAGCTGGAGTGTTAGTTAGTGTCTGAGGTAGGGGTTAGGAGCTGAAGTGGGTGGTTAGGAGAGGTAGTTTGGGCTAGGAGCTATAATGGGGGTGTTAGAGGCAGTAGTGGGTGTTAGGTGCAGTAGCGGGGTTTATGACTTAAGTGTGGAGTTAGGAGTTGTAGTGCGGATGTTAGAGGCAGTAGTGGGGAATGGAGAGTATTGCATCGCAACCATTGCTTAACCATCCCCCTGGATAAGCCCTTGGTTAAGGGGCTTAGTGTTTAAGGGGCTGCCTGTGTTAATGCACTTTGTCTAGCTCAGAATCATGAGAGTTACAGTCCACAGAAACTTGATCTGAGAAACCACCCTACCACTTAGCACTAAATCCCTCCTAACCTCTGACACTCAAAAACCCTCTCCTAACCCCAAATCCTTTTAATATTATCTTAACCCTAATTATCAATGACTATTTAAAATGTACACTGTGATTGTATATGCCATTGATCCTGTCTTTACAAATTCCATAATCTCATTTCCTGCTAATTTAGTGACACAAGTGCTTTATAGGTTTGTGGATGCAAAATAAATAGGACCTATAAATGCTAGCATAAGACCTTCAAGAACCAGACTATGACAAAGGCAAGAAGCATCACTAGTCGAACCAGTCATTTGTGGAGTATTTGCAATTTATATATGTGGGACAACAAAATGAGTCTCTTTGGAAGATCCTGTGATTCCACCAAACCCTCCAAAGATCTTCTAATGTGTAAGAAATAGCGGTCCATTAGGCATGACGGGACAAAATACATTTTCCCCTCAGCTAGTGCTAGTGACGGCTGGTAAGAAATGTCAAGGCAGTGGAGGTAATCGAGCTTCTGGTTTTTGTCCTAATTTTCCATTTACTTGATGTGTCCTCTGTGTACATTAGATAGCTATAAATCTCTACACAATGCTGCTCTGACCTACGTATCCTCACTATTAAACAAATATGTCCCATCTAGGCCCCTACCCTCTGCCGGAGACCTACGTCTAACCTCTGTTCGTACTCCTACCTCTGACACTTACCTAAAAGACCTTTCTAGGACTGCACCGTTCCTATGGAACGCCCTTCCCCTCTCTGTTAGGCTCTTACCCACTTCCTTCAAAAAATCTTTGAAAACTTACTTCTTTAGGAAAGCCTATTAATTAAACTGTGAACCGCTTTCCCTCCCCGCACCCCGATTCCTCTCCTGAAACTGTAATCAAAACAAAACTCTAAGCCCTCAATGAACACTATCCTAGCAACCTACTTTTCTACCCTACCCTTACCTTTTGTGTCACTATACCCCACTCCCTCTAGCATGTAAGCTCATTGAGCAGGGCCCTCGATCCCTCTGTTCATGTGTGTCCAAATGTCTGGTTACAAATACTTGACTGTTAGTCCACCCGTTTTACAGCGATACAGAACTTGTTGGCGCTTCAACAATAATGATAATAATAACATAATGTCTGCTTTGTTTTGCGAGCATCTTTTGATTACGTTCGAATTTCAGTGAATCGTCAACAAAACATATCGATGTTTTGTTTTTTTTTACCATCTTTTTGAAAAAAACTACAAATGACCAAAACACTAATAAGGGGTTAATTTTACAAATTACTTTTTTTTTTTTTTTTTTTTATGAAAATCATACTGTACAAACGAGCGAGTACATATATTTTCCAATATCTTATGCTGTGTCGTGTACTGTTATAAAACAAACTCTTTGAAACGATCGTGCCTGCTCACCCTTAAATACTTTCTGCACAGTAGAAAGTATGATCCTCTCAATGTACGTGCTGTGTGCAGACTACAAACTGCTTCTCACTCTTGTGAAAGACTTACTTTTGCTGATGAACGGGTATTGTCTGCAGACACTGGGCACTTTTTTTTTCCTTGGAAGAATTCTATGACACCTTATGCATTTTGCAGAGGGGAAAATGTGGGAGGGATATAAGCAGCCACAGTAAGGTAAAGACAGCTAAAAGGTGTCGACATTCGTTCCAGAAAGCTGAGCTCTGGAGAGATCCTGAGACTGACTTGCAGATTTGGCGTAGACTCTTTAGCATGATTAACTTGCATTTTTTTTATTTTAAAATACCAGTGATCATGCAGCTGGATTTTAATGGCACTTCATGCATTTAAAACATCTGTTTGAGGATCTAACAGGACACTAAAAGAAGAAAGTACTCTTTTCTTTCCGAGAGGGTCTCATCATTTTTTGGTTGACTTTACCCTGCTCAGAGGACCTGTCAGCATGACCTCTGGATTACAGTACAGTGTTCTTCTATTCCTTTGTTTTACAGCTTTCCAGGAGTCGCAGGCAGCCCAGGTAAGAACCAGTTCTGGGCACAATTTCTTCTAAACTTTTTGCCCCCTTAACCTAAATTTTTTCTTTTTTTTTTTTTTATCCACGTGCTATTTGAAGTTTATTTTTCTTTAAAACACGCGTGGTCTGTCCTGTCACAATATACTTTGCTGTGTATATCTTGCAAGTTTTGTGTTTTTTTTTATTAGCAACTGAAGCGGGTCTGGGCTAGGCTGGTGAAGTTTAAAGGTAGTCGGGCACTGCCCCCCTGACTTGTTGAGCTTTACCAATTTAACCCCATGATATGCCATGCCCTGTTCAAAACCAGCTGCATCTTCAGTCATCAAAAGGTAGAATGGAAACTGTAGATATAATCTTGACAGACGTTTGCTTTTTTTTTTCTTATAAACACTTAACAGTGGCCCTTACACATTTGATAATTATTTTTTTTTTTACAATAAATATTGGTGAGCACTGCCCTACGTGCCCCTATGAACCAGCATCCACTGTGCCATGGGGAGTTATTGTTTTGCTGTTCTGTGATACATCTGATCAAGTGATAGCTGACTTTGGCACTGCAGATATTTGTGACTTGCTTAGCAATGCTGCTCAGCCAACCTTGAGGCTGTGCCAAGACATAACATGAAGTTTCTAAACTGACAGATGAATTATTAATACTTAGACCAAAGAGGGCTATTTACAAATTGTGAAGCTATCACCATGGAAACCAATAGAATGTTACTGGTGAATGGTGCGAATTGCATGGGTTTTGCAAATACAATGTTCATACAATGTTTCATGTGTGCTTCTCTGCATATTCAGTATATAAATGTCCCATCCAAGAATAATAATGAAAATGCTCATATGCTTTCGAAAATGGATTTTATTGATTGGATATTGAATTGGGGTAACTTGCCTGATCACATGCAGAATTTATAGGAACACTATAGCGATAGCAAAACGAGTATGTTTTCCTGGCACTATAGTGGTCCTTTAAGTCATGTAATGGTGGACACTGTGTGTACCTTAACTCCTAACCTAAACATATTCTAATTAATCATCTCTTGTGATCTAATTGATTAGAGGAGTGCAATCTGTACGTCTGAAGTCCCAGATCTACCTTCCTCTACTCACTTGTATAGTTCAACATAGTTCTACATATAGGCACAGAGATACAGTATGACATTGTCATAAACTGGCCTTATTCACTAGTACATTATTCCAATAGTGAAACAGGGAACAATACTTACAGGGTTCATTAATAAAGAGAGAATTCAAAGTGAAATTTAAAAATTTAACACCAGAGTTTTCAAACTGAAAGCATAGCTGACTTAGGGAATTTTCCCATTTTGGCTGATATCATTTTAAATTTGAAATCCACTTAGAATTCTCGCTTTTTTTAAAATAAAGCTCTTAGTGTCATTAAACACACAGATCATTTCCAAAAGGGTGCAGGGGGTACAGCACAGCCTCCTCGAGTTTAGTGGTCTGGTCACAACTACCAATATTACACACTGCCATGCCATAGATGACATGTGATATGTGGTGATCACTGAGATAATACTTTTTCAAAATTAGAATTTGCCTGTGTTACATGCAGGGCCAGATTAAGAGCCCAGTGGGCCTGGTGCTGACAATTATGATGGGGCCTAATTACAGAATCTTATCGACCAAAAACACTAAAACAGTCATACCTCTCAAGCGTCATGTATCTGATGGAGTTGGTGTTGGTGGGAAACTCAGAGGATGCAGCTATAAGAAAACACATACTCTATGCTAATCTCTATCTTATTTATGCTTTCATCTTTGAAGTTAATCCATACCCCATAATAGCAGTGTCCAGTGAAGCAGGAAGTCAATGGGCAGGGTAAAAGGATGTGCCACTGACGTGAATCACATGACCAGAACTGCCAAAAGGGGCGAACATGCCCAAAAAGGGGGCATGTCTGTCCAAAGAATTGGAAGGCCAGCCTGGCATCAGTGTCCCTATGTATCACAGTGTCAGTGTCCCCATGTTGCCCAGTCTCCCAGTGTCCCCATGTCTCAGTGTCTCCCGTGTCAATAGGATACTAGGGGACACTGAGAGACATGGGGACACTGAGAGATCCGGGGACACTGAGACACTTGGGGACACTGGGAGACATGGGGGCACTTGTGGATATAGACATGGGGACACTGGGAGACATGGAGACACTGGAAGACATGGGGACACTGGGAGAAATGTGGTTACAGACACCAGGGACACAGAGACATGGGGACACAGACATTTGGGGTAACTAAGACACTAGGGACACTGAGAGACATGGGGACACAGACATTTGGGGTAACTAAGACACTAGGGACTCCGAGAGACATGGGAACACAGACACTCGGAGACTAGGGGACATTGGGAGACATGGGGACAGACACTAGGGGCACTGGCTGGGAGGCATGGGGACACAGACACTTGGAGACACTGGTAGACATTGGGGCACTTGTGGACATAGACATAGAGACACTGGGAGACACTGGCTGGGAGACATGTGGACACAGGAAGACATGGGGACACAGACATTTGGGGACACCCTGAGACATGGGGACACTGAGAGACATGGGGACACAGACACTGGGAGACTAGGGGACACTGGGAGACATGGGGACACTGAGACACTGTCTGGGAGACATGTGGACACAGGGAGACATGGGGACACAGGCATTTGGGGACACTCTGAGACATGGGGACACTGAGAGACATGGGGACACAGACATTGGGAGACTAGGGGACACAGGGAGCCATGGGGACACTGAGATACTAGGGACACTGGCTGGGAGACATGGGGACACTGGGAGACATGGAGACACTGTGTCCCTAGAGTCTCCATGTCCCATGTGTCTCAGCATCCCCATGTCTCACAGTGTCCCCTAGTGTCTCAGTGTCCACATGTTTCCCAGTGTCCCCAAATGTTTTAGTGTCCCCACATCTCCTACTGTCCCCTAATGTCTCAGTGTCCCCATGTATCCCTGCTGCCTTTCCCCCCATCCTTCACATACCTGAGCTGTAGTCTGTCTCTGCAGGCTGGGAGCTGCTGTCTGGACTTTCTGTACTATGTAGCTGCTCCCCCGCGGATCAGTGAGTAGAGAGAGGCAGGGAGATGCTGTAACTTCATATCCCTGCCTCGCTTCAATTACAGAGACCCCTACTGGCCGGTGCTGGTATTGCAGAGTAATCTCCATTTACACTGAGAAAAATATTTGCATTTATATTGCTGGTATTACTGCAATAGCGTCACGGCCAGGCAGCCTCAAATACCGGATGTGCCTTAAAATACCAGTCAGGTGGCAAACCTAAGAGTAGTGTGTGTGTAAAAAAAAAAAAAAACTTTTTTTTTTTTTTTTTTTTTTTAAATGGGCCTATTACATGGGCCTGGGCCTGGGCCTGGAGCTGCAGCTCCATCAGCCCCTATGTTAATCCGGCCCTGGTTACATGTGCTACAAATAGCACAATAAAATAAGGCCATGCTTAAACCATGTGGAGTACATTCAGTGTGGGTTCCCCAGATCAATAGTAATGGATATATATGGTACAAGGAGATTTATAGTGGTTCACAATGTGTGAGAAATTAGTTTACGCTTACTCGTTACAAAATATTTTTCTAATTAGTTCTCAGATGATCATCATTTAGCCACAGTCATATTCTACCAATAACAGGGTTCTTTGCTAAAGTGAGAATTGTCAGGAATGTAAGGTGAAGTTCAAATATAAGGTCACTGTGACTGCACAGAAAGCATTGCTGAGTTGGGGGATTTTAAAATTCAACTATTTTGGCCTTAAAGTGCCACTATAGTCACCAGAACAACTACAGCTTTCAGACAAAAGGCAGTGTTTACATTAGTCCCTAGTAACACCTCCATCGGCAGTCATTCAGACGACCACTAGAAGTGCTTCCTGGGTCAGTGCTGCATGGAGACGCAGAACATTCCTTATAGAGATGCATTGATTTTCTTATATATAATTATAGTGTTGCACGCACTTGAAAAACACTAGCCAATCACATTATCAGATTTTCATGCTATTTTTGCCACACAAATCCAGTAAACAAACTCATTGTACCTGACCCTACCTAAACTACCTGTCCTACATGACTTAACCCCTTAAGGACCGCTGACGGTTCAGGACCGTCAGCGGTAAAACGTGCGTTTGGACCGCTGACGGTCCTGAACCGTCATAACGGTTTTGGGCAACTTACCTGATCGCCGTCGGTCCCACGGCGGCGATCAGCTCTCCTCCCGGTCCTCCCGGTGCCTGTCTGCCCGGGCAGTCCCCCCTCGGCAGATCAGGACCCCACGGCCATGTGATCACTCGATCACATGACCGCAATAGGGGTCTGTGTATCTGCCTGCAGGGGGACTGTCTGTGCTGACAGGCAGTCTCCCTGCAAGTAAAAAAATCATAAAATAAAGTGTAAAAAAAAAGAAATCAGTGTAAAAAAAATAATAATATGTGTATATATATATATGATATATATACATGTATTATATCTATATATACCTATATATAATATATGTGTATATATATAATATATATAATGTCACACTAAGTGTATTTTTATATTTATATATACGTATATTAATATAAAAATACACTTATATTTAAATTACACACGAATATATACAATATATATAATAACTATATATATGGTATATATATATTATTATAAAATACAAATAATATGTTCATAAAAATAAATAACAAAAAATAAAAATAATTTTTAATAAATAAAAAAAATTATGTATATATATTCAATTTTATTCTAACAGTATTTTGATATTGATATATATATATATTTATATCAAAATACACTTAGAATGTAATGATATATATATCTATGTATAAATAAATAAATAAAAATAATGCAAAATATACATATGTCCACATACATAATTACATAAATAATTTCATAAATATACACGTAGACGTCAAATACATAAATATGTATATATATTAAAATTCTACGTGCATATTTATGTAATATTTTTACCTAATTAAGTAATTTTAATGATTGCAATTTGAGGGACCTGCCTGCCAACCCAGGCCAAAAGTCCAGATAATTTAATTTGCTAGCACTGTGTTTAACCCTGTAACTTTCTATGACACCCTAAATCCTGTACATGGGGGTACTGTTTTACTCGGGAGACTTCGCTGAACACAAATATTAGTGTTTCAAAACAGTAAAACATATCACAGCGATGATATTGTCAGTGAAAGTGAAGTTTTTTGCATTTTTCACACACAAACAGCTCTTTCACTGAGGATATTATTGCTGTGATATATTTTACTGTTCTGATACACTAATATTTGTGTTCAGCGAAGTCTCCTGAGTATAACAGTACCCCACATGTAGAGGTTTTATAGTGTTTGTGAAAGTTACAGGGTCAAATATAAGGCTTGATTTTACTTTTTTTTTTTTTTATTGAAATTTGTCAGATTGGTTAGGTTGCCTTTGAGAGCGTATGGTAGCCAAGGAATGAGAATTAGCCCCATGATGGCATACCATTTGCAAAAGAAGACAACCCTAGGTATTGCAAATGGGGTATGTTCAGCCTTTTTTAGTAGCCACTTAGTCACAAACACCGGCCAAAGTTAGCGTTTTTTGCATTTTTAACACACAAACAAATATAAATGCTAACTTTGGCCAGTGTTTGTGACTAGGTGGCTACTAAAAAAGACTGGACATACCCCATTTTGAATACCCTGGGTTGTCTACTTTAAAAAATATGTACATGTTAGGTGTGTTTCGGGGATTTATGACAGATAACGGTGTAACAATGTCACTATTGATACATTTAAAATATATATATATTGAAACAGCAATTTCCTACTTGTATTTATAGGCCTATAACTTGCAAAAAAAAGCAATAAAGCATGTAAACACTGGGTGTTTTTAAACTCGGGACAAAATTTTGAATCTATTTAGCAGTTTTTTTCATTAGCTTTTGTAGATAAGTAAAATATTTTTCAAGTAAAAGTCCAAAAAGATGTTTTTTTTTTATTTTTTTACCATATTTTATTATTTTTTTTAAATACAATATATGACATAATATAAATACTGGTATGTAAAGAAAGCCCTTCTTGTCGTGAAAAAAACAATATATAACTTGTATGGGAACCGTAAATGAGAGAGCGGAAAATTACAGCTAAACACAAACACCACAAAAGTGTTAAAACTGCTCTGGTCCTTAACGTACAAACATCGCAAAAACAGGCCGGTCCTTAAGGGGTTAAACTTGACTGCACTGCTATGTCCAGCAGTGGACAGTTACAGCGCATGCTATAATGCCAGCACTTTGCATTAATCTTAAAGGGACACTATAGTTACAAAAATAACTTTAGCTTAATGAAGCAGTTTTTGTGTATATATTATGCCTCTGAAGTGTCACTGCTCAATTCTCTGCCATTTAGGAGTTAGATCATTTTTGTTTTTGTTTATGCAGCTGTAGTCACACCTCCTCTGGCTGTGACTGACAGAGTCTGCATGAAAACAAAATGGCTTCATTTTCAATAAGATGTAACATACTTGAAACATTTTTATATCCTGTTCTGTAAATAAAACTTTAATCACATACAGGAGGTGTGTGCAGGGTCTAGCAAGCAATTAAGGCAGGAGATAAGAAATTCTAAATTAAACATAATTTGCGATAAAAGAAGAGTAAACATTAGATGACTCTTTACAGAAAGTGCTTAGGAAGACTGTGTAAGTCACATGCAGGGGGTGTGGCTAGGGCTGCATAAACAAAGTGATTTGACTCCTAAATGGCAGAGCAGTGAAACTGCAGGGACATGATCTATACACCAAAACTACTTCATTAATGTAGCAGAATTGTGGCCAGCACATATAACAAGAATGGGGGCCAAACACATGAATCCAGCTCTGAAAATATTGGCGTTTTTAGGATTCCAATCACATGATCACAACATTATAAGAATTAACGCAGAATAAGTAAACCCAGCATGTGTATTGGGAAGATCTCATCCCAGATGATCCACAGAGGTTTTATGAGTGCTGAATGGCATCATAAATGTTCAACTGAAACCACTTCTGGGTTTTTTTTATTTAAAATTATATCCTGCTGTGTAATTGTAAGATGAGCCAAATGTCCACCAGGAATAACAGATTTTTCCAAGAGCAACATTTTCCAAAAACAAATACAATGAATTCCTTTTAAGAATAATTCAATTTTTTCTTGTAAATACTGAGGATGAGTGATTTGTGTCAGTATGTATTAACGTGTTACAACAAAACTCCAAGGAACAGCGATGTCATAGAAAATTATAGCTGCCAGGTCAGGTGACCACACAAAAAAAATGACTGTTCAGTTCTAATGATAGCCTAAACCTATGCTTCCTGGCGTTGTGCTTAGTCATTCAATTCCCCCCTTTCTGGTTTCAGCAGATGTTTTAATGTACAAAGGGGAACATTACATGGAGCATTAAATGGCACAGATGTTCAAAACCAATTGACATTTTACACAGTCCGCAACTGCATTGAAGTATCAACATTTTTGCAACATCTTCCTCTTAACATTTTCCACATATTAAATTCTTAATAAATATCTTTAAAAAAGACCAAATAACATATAAATATTGCTAAGCAAACAGAAATCACAGTGCTGTTTAGACCTGCATACAAAAAAACTGTAGGCCATATGTCTATGCAGAACTGGCACAGCATAAAACGCACATGGCATTCAAACCATCTTTTCCTGACACTTGTCTGCCTGCGTGCGTTTATGAGTCAATCAGGCTTATTCTGACAATGCAGACTTGTTGTATTGTGTACATTTTTGCTCATGTTTGCTGCAGACTGCTAACAGAGTGGTGATAGTGGTAGAGAGTGGTATAGATTACCGTATATACTCGTGTATAAGTCGATCTCATGTATAAGTCGAGGGCAGTTTTGTGACCAACAATTGTGAAATATGCTATGCCTCATGGATAAGTCGAGGGTAAAACTTGGGGCTATGAAATTCTGTGATTTTTAGAACTATATACACACTCATACAAACACACTCTGCATTCTACACACACACACTCATACAAACAATCTGCATTCTACACACACACTTATACAAACACACACACACACTCTGCATTATATACGCACACACTGTGTGTATATAATGCAGTGTGTGTGTGTGTGTTTGTATGAGTGTGTGTAGAATGCAGATTGTTTGTATGAGTGTGTGTGTTTGTATGAGTGTGTGTAGAATGCAGATTGTTTGTATGAGTGTGTGTGTATATAATGCAGAGTGTGTGTTTGTATGAGTGTGTGTAGAATGCAGATTGTTTGTATGAGTGTGTGTGTATATTAATGCAGTGTGTGTTTGTATGAGTGTGTGTTTGAGTGTGTGTAGAATGCAGATTGTTTGTATGAGTGTGTGTGTATATAATGCAGAGTGTGTGTAGAATGCAGAGTGTGTGTGTGTGTGTGTGTGTACTGGGTGGGAGGAGGGCATTTTTATTATAATTTATTTTAATATTTTAAGTTTTTTTTTATTTTAATATTTTTTATTGTATTTTTTTTAATTTGATTTAATTTTCGTCCCCCCTCCCTGCTTGTTAGCTTGCCAGGGAGGGGGGCTCTCACTCCCTGGTGGCCCAGTGTATGGGCTGTGTAGGAGGGGGGGCTGACAGTGAGCGGTTACTTACCTTCCTGCAGCTCCTGTCAGCTCCCTTCTCCTCCGTGCAGCTCCTCTGTCAGCTCCCACTGTAAGTCTCGCGAGAGCCGCGGTGACCCCGTGGCTCTCGCGAGACTTACAGTGGGAGCTGACAGAGGAGCTGCACGGAGGAGAAGGGAGCTGACAGGAGCTGCAGGAAGGTAAGTTAATGCTCTCTGCCAGCCCCCCAACAGGACCGCCGGGCTTGTAATGAGCCCGGCGGTCCTTGTCTGTATTATGGCAATGTAAGTTGTGTGTGTGTGTGAGTGCAGAGCATTGGTGGGGGGGGTGGGAATTTTATTAATTATGATTTAATTATTATTTTAATATTTTTTTTAATGTTATTATTTTTTTTAGGTAACTATTTTTTATTTTATTATTAATTGTATTATTTTTTTTATGTTATTATATTAATATTTTTTTTTCTTATTATTATTTGTTTTATTATTATGTTTTCGTCCCCCCTCCCTGCCTGTTAGCTGGCCAGGGAGGGGGGCTCGCACTCCCTGGTGGTCCAGTGGATGGGCTGTAGGAGGGGGCTGGCAGGAAGCTGTAACTTACCTTCACAGCAGCTCCTGTCAGCTCCCTTCTCTCTTCTCCGGTGCGTGCAGCTCCCAGGTCAGCTCCCTCTGCAACTCTCGCGGCCGCGCGGAGCGTTGCCACGGTAACCCGTGGCAACGCTCTGACCCCGCAGCTCTCGCGAGAGTTGCAGAGGGAGCTGACCTGGGAGCTGCACGCACCGGAGAAGAGAGAAGGGAGCTGACAGGAGCTGCTGTGAAGGTAAGTTACAGCTTCCTGACAGCCCCCGGTCCATGTCTGTATTATGGCAATGCAAATTGCCATAATACAGACATTAACTCGAGTATAAGTCGAGTGAGGGTTTTTCAGCACAAAAAATGTGCTGAAAAACTCGACTTATACTCGAGTATATACGGTAGTGGTAGCATACCTCCCAAGTATCCCTATATCGGAGGGACAGTCCCTATTTTGGGCCCAAATACCTCTGTCCCTCTTTTCTATCCTAATGTTACACTTTTCTAGGGAGCTCCCTATTGTTGGTGTGTCTGAGTGTAAAACAGGGCTCCACAGCAATAACACTCACAGTAATATGTCGCACTGATACCGGAGAAACTGACGGAAGCCAAGCACAGAGAGATGGACACAGGTTTCTTCAGGAAGGAAGAGATTCTTTATTGGATCACCGATCGGGACTCAGAGGGACTAGCGTCACCAAAATACCACAAGTTCTGAGCCCCAGACAATAGTGCAGGCTCCTTATATAGGCATATAACTCCTCCCATATTAAGCTCCACCCGCACATTCTCTTAACCAATCAACACAAATAAGAATTAACTTCCTGTTTGACCGCATGGCTTGTCCAGCACAATGGAGGAGGGGAATACTATATCCGGTATTCTTGCACATGCTCCGTACACTACTGATCGTATCTTGCCTCGTGCAACCAACTGATCGATACGTCAGCATATGCACGTACACATGCCACGTGGTAATCTCGGCCTACTAAATTTATTTTTACCGAGATTCCACCACATTCCCCCCTTTGATGCCTCTTGATATTTTACAATTACTTGAGGCATCACTTAACCTTAGTTTTGCTTACACCGCAAGTTACCTTGAACCAGACCAGACTTATCTTATGATGTGAATCTTCAACATTCATCTTCTTGCATTAGTTCTCCCTGATCTAGAGCCTTATACTTATATATCGCCATTATCTGTGCAGCAGCCTTCCTCTCTGCTATACTTCCTATCAGGCTTTGCACAGACCTAACTACTAAGGGTATAAGACACGGTAGGAGTAGACACAACAGTAAAATCAGTAGGACTCCACCTACCACTGCCTTAAGCCCTCCAAACCACTCATACCAGCTACCAAACCAACTACTTGGATTGTACCCTTTCCATACCTGAGTAGGCACATGCGCTAGTTTAACCATATGGCTAGTAAGCTCCGCTATTGCTTGCCCTTCGTCGTCTATTTGAAGACAGCAATTGCTTAGGTTAAACTTCCCACATACACCTCCCTCTACTGCCAAAAGGTAATCCAAGGCTAATCTATTCTGGTATACTGCTGTCCTCATCCTGGTATTATGTTTCACTAGGAGATTGAGCGCTTGTGATGTTTCATTAGTGATAATCTCAACCACCGCCTGTAACCTTATAATGCGGTTGAGCATATAAATAGGGGTTCTATAACCAAAGGTACCATCTTCTGCCCACGTGGCTGGCCCATAATAATCTATGATACGCTGGGGAGGCCATTCATTATCTTCCCAGGTACCTATCTCTAGGGGTCCCCTTTTCTTCCTATGATTCACATCATACACTTTAACACCTAAAGTCTCACCTGTTTCAATTGGTAACAAGAAGAAGGATGGTTTGAGCATACCCAACACACATGCCCCTTCCCAATCCTGTGGCAACTCCGAATAGGCCTTCTTACCACAGATCCAGTACAAATTTGCTGGGGCTCTCCAGGTAGATGTGATGGATAAATCAAACCACACATCCTTTAAACTGGCATATCTAGCAAACGGGTTAGATGGTTCTGAGACATTTGAAGCCGACCACCAAGTTGTATTCTTTGTATCATCATCATAAGCTTTTTGCCCTAGACAAGTTAATTCTCCTACAGAAGTATTATACATTATTCCTTTCCTTGCTATGCAAACATAACCTATGATGGAGGTCTTTAATCTCCACTCAGATTTACCTCTAACACTCAAATGATAATCGGCTTGTGCAGATATTAGTTGGTCAACTGCCTCAGAACCGGACATTACCTCCTTTGCTTCCCAAGGCCATTGGTCTCCCATGTTAGTACCTCCACACACATAGCAGTTGGTAACATTAAGACTACCGGCAATACTTTCGGCTAAATCTATGAACAGGTTCTTAGCGCTATGGGGGATCTTATTATCTATACTCATCTCTTCATAAAAGGAATGGTATACTTGATGAGTCTGGGAGGATACCGTATCAGTCTCTATTCCTATAAACAATAATGTCCCAGGATCTAAACCCGTCCCGTATATCTGAAACCCAAATAAATTACCATACTTATCTAGGAACTTGTCGGGGTTATTAATGAGTATATGGACTGGGTTGCATTCCATAGACTTACAATATGGGCTAGTCGGCAACTTAGTCACTATCATGTCTTTATCTACTGTCTGTCCCCAAGTCGCCCACCCCACACAAGACCAATATGGACAAAAGTTATAGTCTTTATTTGGGCATCTAGGACTCACATATTTATTTTTGCTACTGGGACAAATGTATTTATCGTTAGACCCATACGTCCTCTCCCATCTAAGATCCCCACATACATTCCACGGCTTTCTACCACTTGATATCGCCTTACATGCATCAAATAGCAGAACACCCGAAGAATATACGGATTCTAACACCGTCTTATTAATTAGGGTCCCCTGAGGATCTCCATTCCTGAGAGTCAACCAAATTGTACGAGGTTGATACTCTGGACTGAAGCACTTAGGTTCTCCTACTCCTAAATGGCACACACTATAGTCTATATTTAGGTATCTACATTTTGATACCTCTCCTTTACACTCGTACTGTGAATGCCAAATTAGGGTCTGGGAAATATGGTTACCTGTTCTCGTAGTCTTAATGCATACCTCACAGCTAGGAGTGTCGGTACCTCTACCTTCCTGAATATAAAAACACATGTAAATAAACACAATCAAAAGCACATCTTTCGCCGTCATCCTCAGTCTTCGTCCGTGCGATGGAACCTCAGCTTCCAGGATGTGAGGGCTGCAGGGAATGGAGTTCTGCTCGTCTTCACAGGTGTCCCTTCGAGACTTTCCTGGCTTATACACTATGTGATGGTAAGCGGACAGGCTTTATTATGGCCTTCTCACTCACACCTGTAACAATAAAATTTGTAATCCACAATAATTCTTCGTTACTCCGACTGAGTAGTGCGTTTCAACCGGATCTTGCAGGGATTCTCGGGATCTGCTGTAGCTTGCCAAGAATCGACTGCTGCTGGTTTAACCCTGGAGTGATGTATCCACGGAGTCACTTCGGCTACTTTTATTGCTGTAGGGGTAGACAAAAGAACAACATAAGGACCTCTCCACTTGGGCCCTAACGGTACATTATTCCACTCTTTAATCCACACTTGATCTCCTGGATGATAACTATGAACAGGGGGATAAATATTCACAGGTAATCTATCTTGTACCCATTTCTGTATCTCCTCCATAGTCTTACCCAATTCTACAACCTGCTGCCAGGTAATTCCTTCTCCCAACTGACTCAAATCCCCCCTTAAGTTACCAAGTACGGGAGGTGGTCGCCCATACATGATTTCAAAAGGAGAGAGGCCCATCCTTCTGGTAGGGGTACTGCGGATTCGCAATAAAGCTATGGGTAAGAGAACGTTCCACTTAAGTTGGGTTTCCTGACACATTTTAGCCAACTGGTTCTTAATAGTTCTATTCATTCTCTCTACCTTACCAGAACTCTGGGGTCTATATGCAGTATGAAGCCTCCACTTTATACCAAGCATATGAGTCAGTTGTTGTAGGCACTGGTGAACAAAAGCTGGACCATTGTCCGATCCTATAGAACAGGGTAGTCCATATCGGGGTATTATTTCTCGTAGCAGGAATCTCACAACTTCTCCTGCTTTCTCTGTACGAGTAGGACATGCTTCTACCCAACCTGAATAGGTGCACACAATTACCAACAGGTAACGATGTCCACCCGATTTAGGCATCACTGTAAAGTCTATTTGTAGATCGGACATGGGGAGTCCCCCCATAAACTGGACTCCTGGTGGCTTTACTGGTCCTTGTCTTGCATTATTCTTAGCACACGTTACACATCTGCGTACAATGGCCTGAGTCAAGTTGGACAATCTTGGTATGTAGAAATGTTTTCTAAGAGATTCTTCAGTACTGTCTCTCCCAGAATGTGTCCCGTTATGATAATTTTGGACAATTTCTACCGCTAGCGATGCTGGTATAACTATTCTTCCATCTTCTAGCTGATACCACTTGTTCTCCAGATACTTTCCCGGTTCAGTCTTTAACCACTCTTCTTCTTGAGTTGTATAAACTGGAGTCCATTGAGACAGTGGGGTTGGTATTAGAGCAGCTATATGCCCCACATACTCCTGTCTTCCTGATTCAGCAGCACGCTTAGCTGCACTATCTGCCATCCGATTTCCTTTGGTTACATCACCATCTCCTCTCAGATGCGCTCGACAGTGAATAATACCGACTTCTTTCGGCTCCCACACTGCTTCCAATAGTTGTAGGATTTCAGCTGCGTACTTGATTTCTTTGCCTTCTGAATTCAGTAGTCCTCTTTCTTTATACAAAGCTCCGTGGGCATGAGTGGTTAAAAACGCATACTTAGAGTCCGTATAGATATTCACTCTTAAACCTTCAGCCAATTGTAACGCTCGTGTTAGTGCTATTAATTCTGCCTTTTGTGCTGATGTTCCTTTTGCCAGTGGCCGAGCTTCTATCACCTTGTCTATTGTTGTTACTGCATATCCTGCATAGCGGATCCCTTCTTTCACATAACTACTGCCGTCGGTGTAATATTGAACATCGGGGTTCTGGATGGGAAAATCACGAAGATCTGGTCTACTTGAAAATACTTCATCCATTACTTCCAAACAATCATGTTGACTTTCAGTAGGTTGTGGCAAAAGGGTAGCTGGATTTAAGGTGTTTACAGTCTCTAAATGCACTCTTGGGTTTTCACACAACATTGCTTGATACTTGGTCATACGGCTGTTACTAAACCAATGATTTCCTTTGTAATCCAACAACGTCTGTACTGCATGTGGGACTCGTACATAAAGTTCTTGACCCAGAGTGAGTTTATCGGCTTCAGCTACTAGCAAGGCGGCTGCAGCTACGGCTCTTAGACAAGGTGGAAGTCCGCTGGCCACTGCATCCAGTTGCTTAGACATGTAGGCAACAGGTCTTTGCCATGATCCCAAGTACTGTGTCAATACTCCCACAGCCATTCTTCTTTGCTCATGTACGTATAAGTAGAATGGTCGTGTGTGATCAGGTAGACCTAATGCTGGGGCACTCATCAAAGCCTTCTTCACATCTTCAAATGCCGTTTGCTGTTCTTGGGTCCATAAGAAGGGGTCATGCTCTGTACCTTTGATGGCTGCGTACAGAGGTTTTGCTAGTATCGCATAGCTGGGAATCCATATCCTACAGAAGCCTGCTGCCCCCAAGAATTCTCGCACTTGTCTTCTATTCTTGGGTATTGGTATTTGGCAGACAGCTTCTTTTCTCTCTGGCCCCATAATCCTTTGACCTTCAGAGATATGGAATCCCAGATACTTGACAGTTGGCAAACACAACTGAGCCTTCTTTCTAGACACCTTGTATCCTGCCTTCCAGAGAATGTGTAGTAGATCGTGCGTTGCTTGCTGACATTTTTCTTTTGTAACTGCTGCTATCAACAAGTCATCTACATACTGTAACAATACACACTCTCCTGGGATGGACTCGAAATCCAATAGATCTTGACTTAGGGCTGAACCAAATAGGGTAGGTGAATTTTTAAACCCTTGGGGTAGTCTTGTCCAAGTCATTTGGCGTTTTGAGCCCGTTACAGCATTCTCCCATTGGAAAGCGAAAATACATTGACTTTCTGCGGCAATTCGGAGGCAAAAGAAGGCATCTTTGAGATCTAAGACTGTGAAGTAAGTAGCCCCGCCCGGAATTAAAGCAAGCAGGTTATATGGATTGGGTACGACTGGATGTATACTAACAACCGCATCATTGACTGCTCTTAAGTCCTGCACAGGTCGATACTCATCTGTACCGGGCTTTTGAACAGGCAGCAATGGGGTGTTCCAGGGGGAAGTACAGAATTTTAGGATACCATACCGTATGAATTTATCCAGATAGGATTGAATGTTCTTCTTAGCCTTCTGTGGGATGTGGTATTGTCGTAGGCTTACTGGATAAACCCCAAGTTTTAGTTCAATTTTTATGGGTGGAATATTGCGGGCCAGTCCTGGTGGGTTGTTCTCTGCCCAAACTCCTGGTATGTTAAATAATGTCTCATCACTCCTAGGGTTTTGGCTAGTCAACACTGTATAGAGTCGCCACTCTTCTTCCTTTGGTACGGATAAAGTCATAATACCTGAGGGTCCATTAAACTTTAAGGATGTTGTTCCATTTGGTAGGAACGTAATCTGCGCTTGTAATTTTGATAGCATATCACGTCCCAGCAATTGGACTGGACATTCAGGCATATAAAGGAATTGGTGTTTTACTACGTGGCCTCCCAATGTACAGAGTCGACTTTTAAGAACCGGTTTTTCAGCACTTCTTCCAGTTGCTCCTATCACAGTAATAGTCCTTCCAGATGGAGGAGCAACTAGATTAGTCACCACTGAATGTTCAGCACCAGTGTCGATCATGAACGCACTCCTTTTCCCCCCTATTGATACATCGACCATAGGCTCCGCTCGACCAAGGGGGATGGAGCCCGGTCGGTATCAATAGTCCTCCATGACCGTGTCAGCCAATCCTACGAAGTCCCTACCTTCTCTATCGCGGGACCTTTGCGCTGCTGGAATATACCTGTCTTCCCTAACACTTCCTCTGTTCCCATTACTCCCTCTATAACCATTACTCCCTCCGGGGCCTCCTCTACCTCTCGCTCTGCCTCTAAAGTTTCCGTAACCTGACCTAGGTCTGTCTCTCTCAGACTGTTCTCTTCGCGGACACTCATTTCTCCAATGCCCTTCTTCCCTACAGTAAGCGCACTGATTCCTACTTAGAGGTTCCTCATTCCACTTACTATCGCCTCTATCCGGGCCCCGTCTATCTACGCCTGCGATCGCTACCGCTAGCATATCAGCCTTTTTACGCATCTTGCGCTCTTCCTCTTTCTTACTTTCTGTATCCCTGTTCATATAAACCTTATTTGCTACCTCCATTAGTTGGGTGATGGACATACCTGCAAACCCTTCTAACTTTTGTAGCTTGCGCTTAATATCTCCGTATGCTTGGCTGACAAAGGCGGAGTTAACCATTCGGGAATTGTCTGCGTCTTCCGGATTAAAGGGGGTGTACAAGCGGTACGCCTCCAATAATCGGTCATAAAAGACACTGGGTGCTTCATCGCTTTTCTGGATCACCTCAACTGTCTTCGACATGTTAATGGCTTTCTTTCCTCCTGCTTTCATGCCAGCAATTATAGCGTCTCTATAGGCTCTGAGTTGAACCATATCAGCACCATTTACGTTCCAATCGGGATCAGTATTGGGATAATGTGTTGCGGCCCATGCTGCTGGATTAGCTTGGTTCAAAGCACGGGCTCTATCTTCTAATGCTTTAATGGCTGCTTGATTTATTCTTGTCCTTTCCTCATTGTTAAATAAAGTCATTAGTAACTGCTGGCAATCAGCCCATGTCGGATTATGCGTCTGTACTATTGAGGTGAACAGATCAGTCATGGCTTGTGGTTTCTCAGTATACGAGGAATTATGGGTCTTCCAGTTTAAAAGATCAGTTGTGGTAAATGGGACATATACAAAGACTGGGTCAGCGTGTGCCATTTGACCTGCGGCATCGATATAGGCTGACCCGGGATTTAGGCGAAGAGGCATCTGATAGTGCTTTAATTGTTGGGCACCAGTCAACTGTCGGGTTTGGATGGGGCTACGTAGAGAGGCGTCAATCATGGGTTCCGGTCGGGGAGAGATAGGGTATGGGGATGTGGGAGGTTGGTTTTGGGAAAAGGTCGTAAATAAAACACTTCGAGCCGAGCTAGATGAAGCTTGACCGGAAGTCTGAAGTGGCGCCAAATCAGGATATTCGTTTTTAATGGGGGTGGGTTCTGGTTCCGGAAGGGGAGATTTAGTACGAGGGGGGGTGGATCCTGTACTGGAGGAGGAAGCGGATGAGGGTAATGAGGGGAGGGGTGCAGGACTTCCTGCGTTTGCGTCACTTCTTCTTAACGGAAAGTAAGGGGGCGGCAAAGGGATCTCGGACTCAGGGGGCGTGTCCAAAATGGGCCTAACACCGGTCCTAGTGGACGAACAAGTCCTAGCTACCATGAGGCGACACTGCTCCTCGTGGCATGTCTGGAGCCATTTTGGCGAGTCATTTACGGCCTGTCTCCAACAGTCAATATAAGGAAACTGGCCGTAAAGTTCAGGCCTACCCGATACAGCCACGTGTAAGCGCTGTACCAGAGTTGGATCCAAACTGCCACGTGGCGGCCATGCCGCAACCAAAGTAGGCCACTCCCTAGTGCACAAAGTAACTAAACGCACAGGAGACATCTTAACCCCAAAATCACAAGTTTTGAATCCCTTTTTAAAATTCTTTACCATGCAACCTAAGGGATCCGGAATCGTTGACTGCGACGCACCCATACTTAACAATAGAACGTCGTCGGCAACGAATACTATACACGCGTACTATTCAACAGTCACACCCGTTTCCTCTGGCAACAGCACCACGTGGTACGGTTACCAAGTGAAACGTACACAATAACAATAAACACTCAGGGAATTCCCGTACACACACAGCTGTTACACCAGTCACTATATAATCAATATTATGCCCTTTGGCGTAACTATACAGTCACCCACGCTATAATTCTCTATATACGAATTACCCGTCTATAACACACCCCAGTAACATCGTCTTTTACAAATAGCGGTTACAGTACGGTTAGCATAGGTCAAAGCACAAGTTAAGGTCACAATACAATTATTAGTGGTTATGGTGTTAAACATGCAATGGACGACAATGATTAGTACTTATTATACAATGTCAGTAAATATACAGGGTTATGGTACCGTGCACTATAATACAGCAACACACTATTAACACTCTCGCTAGACGGCTGAGCTCGCGCTATCTAACAAGATATACACTTTACTAAAACAATCGTTAACACATTTACAATTCCCAACTAAACTATTGGCCAGTACCTTGAATGGACTACCTAAAAACAATCTACATACGTTTTGGTTAGCCACACTGCCCAATCACCACATATATAGCGAGCTAGAGAACCAAATTTACACAGACGCCTCTTAGTCGCACTATCAAAAGTCTAGTGGGTTCCAAATTTACACGCCTTCCCACTTAGCCCAGATAGGATGAGAACTAGCGAACCGAATTTACACAGACGCCGCTTAGTCTCCCGGTCCCTCCGACCTAGCGAACAAAATGTACACCCTAGAACGCTAGTCTAGACAAGACACCGGTGTCCGGCTAGGGCTATTTTACACCAGAGCGCCCCACCTGACTAACAGAATCAAACGGTCTGACTAAAGAGCGTTCGATCGAGCGGTGCGCCTTCGCTCCTTCCCTCCGACAGAGGGGGCAGATACACAGATTCAAAACCCCTTTGGGCCTACCGCACAATCGGTATACCCCTAGTGGGTCCTGCCGTCTAAAACAGCAGTTGTCTTACCTCCTCGTTCCTGAACCTGAGTTCACACTCATCGACGGGGACACCCCAGCACTTCTCACGTAGAGGCCGATGATCTCCTGGACAACAGACCAGTGGCGCCGAGACGAAGGGAGGTCCACGCAGAAGTTCAGGGGTGCAGCCGTAGAGAACGTGGGCAAAGATAGACCGTCTCACGCCTCTGCCTCTCAGCTACCGTTGAACGATGAGCTTCCCGGCCAACGCACCAAATGATACCGGAGAAACTGACGGAAGCCAAGCACAGAGAGATGGACACAGGTTTCTTCAGGAAGGAAGAGATTCTTTATTGGATCACCGATCGGGACTCAGAGGGACTAGCGTCACCAAAATACCACAAGTTCTGAGCCCCAGACAATAGTGCAGGCTCCTTATATAGGCATATAACTCCTCCCATATTAAGCTCCACCCGCACATTCTCTTAACCAATCAACACAAATAAGAATTAACTTCCTGTTTGACCGCATGGCTTGTCCAGCACAATGGAGGAGGGGAATACTATATCCGGTATTCTTGCACATGCTCCGTACACTACTGATCGTATCTTGCCTCGTGCAACCAACTGATCGATACGTCAGCATATGCACGTACACATGCCACGTGGTAATCTCGGCCTACTAAATTTATTTTTACCGAGATTCCACCACAGCACATGTCTGGGATACATACTCACAATGAGACACAGACATTCACAGATAAACACACACAGATACAGGAAGGAGGGGTTTCCCGCCAAAACACACTTTGAAAATTGCCACCATTCGCCTTTATGGGAATACACAAACAAAATCTAGAAAAATAAGTGGAAAATACTATCAAGTTTACTATTGCCTTTTGATGAGAAGTAGTGCCATATTTTGCCTCCCACAGGAATTCCTATGAGCCAAAACCTTATTTCTTGTAAGCAATATGTCATCTACCCGGCAAATCTGGTGTTTACTCACTCAGTAACCTTTAATAACATTTTCTGCAGGAAAATAAACATTTGCATTATAGATGAAAAGTAGGAAGAGAGATTTCTGTTTTCATTACATGTATTTGTTTTCCTGTTATTTTTAATTTGTGGGCAAATAGTGAGCCATGTCTGAGATATGATGTTGGGGAGAGACGGAGGGTTATTTCAAAGTTCATAGATATCATGCAGTTTGTTGCTGTCCTTATTTTTAATGTGGGATATATACCATTCCGAGACATTTCTGATTAATGTGGGGTATATACCATTCAGAGACATTTCTTATTAATGTGGGGTATATACCATTCAGAGACATTTCTTATTAATGTGGGGTATATACCATTCACAGACATTTCTTATTAATGTGGGGTATATACCATTCACAGACATTTCTTATTAATGTGGGGTATATACCATTCAGAGACATTTCTTATTAATGTGGGGTATATACCATTCAGAGACATTTCTTATTAATGTGGGGCATATACCATTAACAGACATTTCTTATTAATGTGGGGTATATACCATTCACAGACATTTCTTATTAATATGGGGTATATACCATTCAGAGACATTTCTTATTAATGTGGGGCATATACCATTCACAGACATTTCTTATTAATGTGGGGTATATACCATTCCGAGACATTTCTTATTAATGTGGGGTATATACCATTCCGAGACATTTCTTATTAATGTGGGGCATATACCATTCACAGACATTTCTTATTAATGTGGGGTATATACCATTCACAGACATTTCTTATTAATATGGGGTATATACCATTCCGAGACATTTCTTATTAATGTGGGATATATACCATTCAGAGACATTTCTTATTAATGTGGGGTATATACCATTCACAGACATTTCTTATTAATGTGGGGTATATACCATTCACAGACATTTCTTATTAATGTGGGGTATATACCATTCACAGACATTTCTTATTAATGTGGGGTATATACCATTCACAGACATTTCTTATTAATGTGGGGTATATACCATTCAGAGACATTTCTTATTAATGTGGGGCATATACCATTCACAGACATTTCTTATTAATGTGGGGTATATACCATTCACAGACATTTCTTATTAATGTGGGGTATATACCATTCAGAGACATTTCTGATTAATGTGGGATATATACCATTCAGAGACATTTCTTATTAATGTGGGATATATACCATTCAGAGACATTTCTTATTAATGTGGGATATATACCATTCAGAGACATTTCTTATTAATGTGGGGTATATACCATTCAGAGACATTTCTGATTAATGTGGGGTATATACCATTCAGAGACATTTCTTATTAATGTGGGGTATATACCATTCACAGACATTTCTTATTAATGTGGGGTATATACCATTCACAGACATTTCTTATTAATGTGGGGTATATACCATTCACAGACATTTCTTATTAATGTGGGGTATATACCATTCACAGACATTTCTTATTAATGTGGGGTATATACCATTCAGAGACATTTCTTATTAATGTGGGGTATATACCATTCAGAGACATTTCTTATTAATGTGGGGCATATACCATTCACAGACATTTCTTATTAATGTGGGGTATATACCATTCACAGACATTTCTTATTAATATGGGGTATATACCATTCAGAGACATTTCTTATTAATGTGGGGCATATACCATTCACAGACATTTCTTATTAATGTGGGGTATATACCATTCCGAGACATTTCTTATTAATGTGGGGTATATACCATTCAGAGACATTTCTTATTAATGTGGGGCATATACCATTCACAGACATTTCTTATTAATGTGGGGTATATACCATTCACAGACATTTCTTATTAATATGGGGTATATACCATTCCGAGACATTTCTTATTAATGTGGGATATATACCATTCAGAGACATTTCTTATTAATGTGGGGTATATACCATTCACAGACATTTCTTATTAATGTGGGGTATATACCATTCACAGACATTTCTTATTAATGTGGGGTATATACCATTCACAGACATTTCTTATTAATGTGGGGTATATACCATTCACAGACATTTCTTATTAATGTGGGGTATATACCATTCAGAGACATTTCTTATTAATGTGGGGCATATACCATTCACAGACATTTCTGATTAATGTGGGATATATACCATTCAGAGACATTTCTTATTAATGTGGGGCATATACCATTCACAGACATTTCTGATTAATGTGGGATATATACCATTCACAGACATTTCTTATTAATGTGGGGTATATACCATTCACAGACATTTCTTATTAATGTGGGGTATATACCATTCAGAGACATTTCTTATTAATGTGGGGCATATACCATTCACAGACATTTCTTATTAATGTGGGGTATATACCATTCACAGACATTTCTTATTAATGTGGGGTATATACCATTCAGAGACATTTCTGATTAATGTGGGATATATACCATTCAGAGACATTTCTTATTAATGTGGGATATATACCATTCAGAGACATTTCTTATTAATGTGGGATATATACCATTCAGAGACATTTCTTATTAATGTGGGGTATATACCATTCAGAGACATTTCTGATTAATGTGGGGTATATACCATTCAGAGACATTTCTTATTAATGTGGGGTATATACCATTCACAGACATTTCTTATTAATGTGGGGTATATACCATTCACAGACATTTCTTATTAATGTGGGGTATATACCATTCACAGACATTTCTTATTAATGTGGGGTATATACCATTCACAGACATTTCTTATTAATGTGGGGTATATACCATTCAGAGACATTTCTTATTAATGTGGGGTATATACCATTCAGAGACATTTCTTATTAATGTGGGGCATATACCATTCACAGACATTTCTTATTAATGTGGGGTATATACCATTCACAGACATTTCTTATTAATATGGGGTATATACCATTCAGAGACATTTCTTATTAATGTGGGGCATATACCATTCACAGACATTTCTTATTAATGTGGGGTATATACCATTCCGAGACATTTCTTATTAATGTGGGGTATATACCATTCAGAGACATTTCTTATTAATGTGGGGCATATACCATTCACAGACATTTCTTATTAATGTGGGGTATATACCATTCACAGACATTTCTTATTAATATGGGGTATATACCATTCCGAGACATTTCTTATTAATGTGGGATATATACCATTCAGAGACATTTCTTATTAATGTGGGGTATATACCATTCACAGACATTTCTTATTAATGTGGGGTATATACCATTCACAGACATTTCTTATTAATGTGGGGTATATACCATTCACAGACATTTCTTATTAATGTGGGGTATATACCATTCACAGACATTTCTTATTAATGTGGGGTATATACCATTCAGAGACATTTCTTATTAATGTGGGGCATATACCATTCACAGACATTTCTGATTAATGTGGGATATATACCATTCAGAGACATTTCTTATTAATGTGGGGCATATACCATTCACAGACATTTCTGATTAATGTGGGATATATACCATTCACAGACATTTCTTATTAATGTGGGGTATATACCATTCACAGACATTTCTTATTAATGTGGGATATATACCATTCAGAGACATTTCTTATTAATGTGGGGTATATACCATTCACAGACATTTCTTATTAATGTGGGGTATATACCATTCACAGACATTTCTTATTAATGTGGGGTATATACCATTCAGAGACATTTCTTATTAATGTGGGGTATATACCATTCAGAGACATTTCTTATTAATGTAGGGTATATACCATTCACAGACATTTCTTATTAATGTGGGGTATATACCATTCACAGACATTTCTTATTAATGTGGGGTAAATACCATTCAGAGACATTTCTTATTAATGTGGGGTATATACCATTCAGAGACATTTCTTATTAATGTGGGGTATATACCATTCACAGACATTTCTTATTAATGTGGGGTATATACCATTCACAGACATTTCTTATTAATGTGGGGTAAATACCATTCAGAGACATTTCTTATTAATGTGGGGTATATACCATTCAGAGACATTTCTGATTAATGTGGGGTATATACTGTAGCGAAAGCCACTTCGCCACTGTGGTTTGGAGGGGGCTGCTTGCCCGCCTCTTACCCTGTGACTACGGTCCCTGGGCGATTTGGCCCTTTATGCACGGTATTTGGGCATACTGTGGGTTATTGGGCTGCCCCAGGATTATGGGCCCTCTCATCAGCCCATACGAAACTTAAACCCCATGGCGTTTGAACTGTGTTTGTGGCATCTAAACGCTGTTTGGATATGTTGAGCGCTCAGATCCAAGCCATCTGGGGATGGGTTGAATGTGGGGGTTCTGTTTAGTATAACAGGAGTTATGTATTTTTATGTCTTTTGGTGGTTGCTGGTAACATGTGCTTAATGGAGGCTGTGTTTGTCCCTGGATATAATTAAATCAGCTTCTCCATTGTCTCCAGGATAGAGGATTCTGGGGAACTAGTTTGAGCTTCTAAAAACCATGCTTCCAGAAGGTCAAATGCACATTCGTACTAACTTTTGAACCCCTGGTCCAATTCGTATGATTTTTGAGTATGTTGTTCCCCCGAATGGATTGATTGTGTATATGTATTTTTATGCGAATGTGATGTATATTTTGGGAGTTATGAATGTTGTGTAAAAACTGTATTTTCCCTACCTAGGATAATTGTATTTTCCTGTGTGTACAGATAATTAGTTTACAGGTAGAGGGGAGGGCTATGTGTGGGATGTAACTATTGTGTGATTGGTTAATGTATGTTACTGTGTGTGTCCCTCCCCTTCATGGGAGCACCTAATAAAAAGGGCTGCAAGCTAGCAGCCAGAGAGTTCTATTTTTACCCTCAACTTGAGTCCTGTCTCTTATTGGGGGAATCTGCTACAAGGGATTGCTATGCTAGGCATATTCCCTTGCTATAATCACTGAGCTCTTGTAAGAGCTTGTTCCTGCTTCGTTCTGAAGGGAGATAGCTGCAGCCTGCGGTGCTTATGGTGTCTGGTGGAGTGCTTGGAGTCCTCTGGAAGCGCTAGGAGCATCTTTCAACGGAGGTACCCAGTCGGGGTGCCAGTGGATCCGTTACATTGGTGGCAAGCGGTGGGATGGCGTCCTAGTGCGAGGAGAAGCAGCTCAGAGACACCGGTAACGTGTGGAGTTGTGCAGCGTCCCTATCTTCAGCAACATAATGGAACCAGCAGTGGCTACAGCAAGCATGGCGTATAGCTACTCCGTACTAGAGTTTGGCACGATGGTAGGGTTGCGCCTGAAGTTTTACGGACCCAATCCAGAGGAGAAATACGTGCGGTTCGTTTGGGACATGGTGACCCGGAACCTACAACACAGGGCGTTGAGGGAAGGCCAGTGGGCACGTTGGGAGAAACTCCAGCCACAGGTAGAGTGGGACGAGGAAGAAACCGAGGTGGCCGGTGGAGATGGGACCGAGGTCTCTCTACCGGCCCTACAGGGATGCTGGGCACCCGGCCCAGATCCCCAGCGGCAGTATGTTTTACAGGGAGGGGAGACAGTCGGTCTCACTCCCCAGCGGCAGAATGTGTTATTGGAGGAAGAGACAACCGGTCTCCCTCCCCAACAGCAACCAGAGGTACCCGAGGTAGAGGACCTCATAGACTGGTCCTGGGAGGACCCCCTGCAGGCAGGTGGAGATGGGACCGAGATCTCTCCACCGGCCCTACAGGGATGCTGGGCAACCGGCCCAGATCCCCAACGAGACTACAGAAAGTGGAGAGCATCGACCTCCCCCCCCAGCAGCAGCCGGAGTACCAGGGGGAGGTAAGTGATATTTCTCCTCCCCAGTCAACTCCTTTGTTCCCTGACCCCCCAGCAGAAGAGCTGGCAACTGGGCAGAGCACCGCTGGCCTCTGTCCTCCCTTGTTTCCTTCCCCTGAGCCTGACTTTCTACAGGCTGCCTCAGCGGAAGAGCTGGTAACTGGGCAGAGCGCCGCTGGCCTCTGTCCTTCCTTTTTTCCTTACCCTGAGACTACCCCAGCTCTGACCCCGGAGCAGAGCACATCGGGCATCTGGCCCCCAAGTACTCACAGCCATTTGCCCAGCAAGGCCGAGGGTGCCACAGTTTCACCCCACAACTTGGGACCTACAGGCCAGTATGACTTATTGTTGGGGGGCTATTCTGTGAATTCTTTATTGTGGGGGGGCTACACTGCTAAATTTGTTTTGTGGGTTAGACCCTCTGTGAACTATGTACCGTGGGTGGGCCATTCTGTGAATTCTTTATTGTGGGGGGGCTACACTGCTAAATTTGTTTTGTGGGTGGGCTACTCTGCTAATTTTGTTTTATGGGTGGGCTGCCCGACTAATCTAGGTACTGACCGGCAGAAGGTCAGGTACCTGGTTAGTCTACCCCCGAATGGGAAGATATGTAGCGAAAGCCACTTCGCCACTGTGGTTTGGAGGGGGCTGCTTGCCCGCCTCTTACCCTGTGACTACGGTCCCTGGGCGATTTGGCCCTTTATGCACGGTATTTGGGCATACTGTGGGTTATTGGGCTGCCCCAGGATTATGGGCCCTCTCATCAGCCCATACGAAACTTAAACCCCATGGCGTTTGAACTGTGTTTGTGGCATCTAAACGCTGTTTGGATATGTTGAGCGCTCAGATCCAAGCCATCTGGGGATGGGTTGAATGTGGGGGTTCTGTTTAGTATAACAGGAGTTATGTATTTTTATGTCTTTTGGTGGTTGCTGGTAACATGTGCTTAATGGAGGCTGTGTTTGTCCCTGGATATAATTAAATCAGCTTCTCCATTGTCTCCAGGATAGAGGATTCTGGGGAACTAGTTTGAGCTTCTAAAAACCATGCTTCCAGAAGGTCAAATGCACATTCGTACTAACTTTTGAACCCCTGGTCCAATTCGTATGATTTTTGAGTATGTTGTTCCCCCGAATGGATTGATTGTGTATATGTATTTTTATGCGAATGTGATGTATATTTTGGGAGTTATGAATGTTGTGTAAAAACTGTATTTTCCCTACCTAGGATAATTGTATTTTCCTGTGTGTACAGATAATTAGTTTACAGGTAGAGGGGAGGGCTATGTGTGGGATGTAACTATTGTGTGATTGGTTAATGTATGTTACTGTGTGTGTCCCTCCCCTTCATGGGAGCACCTAATAAAAAGGGCTGCAAGCTAGCAGCCAGAGAGTTCTATTTTTACCCTCAACTTGAGTCCTGTCTCTTATTGGGGGAATCTGCTACAAGGGATTGCTATGCTAGGCATATTCCCTTGCTATAATCACTGAGCTCTTGTAAGAGCTTGTTCCTGCTTCGTTCTGAAGGGAGATAGCTGCAGCCTGCGGTGCTTATGGTGTCTGGTGGAGTGCTTGGAGTCCTCTGGAAGCGCTAGGAGCATCTTTCAACGGAGGTACCCAGTCGGGGTGCCAGTGGATCCGTTACATATACCATTCAGATACATTTCTGATTAATGTGGGGTATATACCATTCAGATACATTTCTGATTAATGTGGGGTATATACCATTCAGAGATATTTCTTTTTTAATTTTTTATTTTTGCAGTGCATAGAATTGGTACATGCAGACTCGAAGTGCCACAAAAGCATTCCTCAAGCATTTCCCACGCTTAACATGCGGGGCATTTGTTTATTAGGCACAATTTTATAATAATACAATAACATAAGCAGGTTTAACATTGTAGCTTTGGCTATAAGTATATAGTTCTGCTAGAGACAAGCTTAGTCAGAGATTCTAATGCTGGGTTACAGGCTAGTGTTGAACTGTGTATAAGTGCTATCATCATGCTTTACTAGATTAGTGTAAGTACCACCTGGCGCTGGTGCTTTAACCCCTTAAGGACACATGACATGTGTGACATGTCATGATTCCCTTTTATTCCAGAAGGTTGGTCCTTAAGGGGTTAAGCTAAAGAATTTTATTTGCCCCAAGACAAATAAGAAACGTGGTTACGGGAGCTATACATGTAAGGTATCACATTTTTAACCTATGCCCGTTTCACATATTGCGCTGTGTCAACTAAAATAAGAGCTCAGGCCTTGCAGTTTCGCACCCCACCTGCCCCTGCTGTAGTAAAGTCCAGCGCCCCAGACTCCCATGTCCCGTTTTGTGCTGCATTCAGGGCTTTGCTTCGTGGTCGTCTGACAGACTGCTTCTCCTCCTAGAGGTAGCTGTGGACCGCTTTTGGATGTTGATTGCCTGCAGGGAGTTGTCCCGTTGTGGACCTTGGCCCGGGTGGGTAGTGTTCCGTAGCAGGGCAGTGCTGGCTGCTTCTAAGCGTCCTCCGAGGTGTTTGTCTTTGCTTAATGGGCGTCACGGCCGCATCAGAGTTGCGCCTGGCGGGTCTTAGGGGGCCAGGCTGGGGCGTTGCTGCTGCCGCTGCGGGCTTCTCCTTTTGTCGTTTGGTCCAAGACCAGAGTTGTAGCCATATGTGGTCAGAGAGCTTATTCCTCCGCTCCTCCTGTGAGGCCCACTTTGTGAAGGCTTGGGAGCCTTTAGGCATCCCGCCGGCGGCCATCTTAGTGTCCCCCGGAGTCAGCTTAACAGGAAGTGCCATTTCTTGCTTGGGTGAGCGGATCCGCGCCTTGGTGGGGACCGGGATAACCCCCACCGGTCCAAAGGGGGGGGGGGAAACGGGGCCGGCAAGACAGTCCATCTCGGAGCTGCACCAGACAGTCGATAAGTAGGTAAGGGCTGCGGCCGTCCACCCCACCCCTCGCTTCAGTAGGCCGCAAGCTCCGGGTGCACTATCCTCCGGCAGGGCTTCACAGTATCCAGACCGGAGCCCCTCCAGTCATGCAGCAGGTCGCTGTGTTACTTCTGGTAGCTTTTTGTCAATAAATTATTCTTGTTTGCCCTCAATTAGGGCAGGATAGGTAAAAACTGGCAGGAGCTCAGCAGACATGCGACCTGCCAGCATGGCGGTCCGGCCCCGCCCCCCATTCAGAGACATTTCTGATTAATGTGGGATATATACCATTCAGAGACATTTCTTATTAATGTGGGGTATATACCATTCAGATATATTTCTTATTAATGTGGGGTATATACCATTCACAGACATTTCTTATTAATGTGGGGTATATACCATTCACAGACATTTCTTATTAATGTGGGGTATATACCATTCAGAGACATTTCTGATTAATGTGGGATATATACCATTCAGAGACATTTCTTATTAATGTGGGATATATACCATTCAGAGACATTTCTTATTAATGTGGGATATATACCATTCAGAGACATTTCTTATTAATGTGGGGTATATACCATTCAGAGACATTTCTGATTAATGTGGGGTATATACCATTCAGAGACATTTCTTATTAATGTGGGATATATACCATTCTGAGACACTGACTTTGTAGACAAACTTTAAAGTCATACTTCACCCTTTCTTAATGCATTAACTAGATAATACAGATTACCGTATTTATCGGCGTATAACACGCACCGGCGTATAACACGCACCTCATTTTAAGAAGGAAATTCCAGGAAATGTCCCCCCCTCCCATAGTATCCCCCCCTCATCCCATAGTGTCCCCCCCCTTTCCATAGTATTCTCCACCCCCTCCCATAGTATTCTCCACCCCCTCCCATAGTATTCTCCACCTCCTCCCATCGTGTTCCCCCCTCATCCCATAGTGTTCCCCCCTTTCCATAGTATTCTCCCCCCCTCCCATAGTATTCTCCACCCCCTCCCATAGTGTTCCCCCCCATCCCATAGTGTGCCCCCCCTCATCCCATAGTGTTCCCCCCCTTTCCATAGTATTCTTCCCCCCCATAGTATTCTCCACCACCTCCCATAATGTTCCCCCCCTCATCCCATAGTGTTCCCCCCTTTCCATAGTATTCTCCCCCCTCCCATAGTGTTCCCCCCCTTTCCATAGTATTCTCCTCCAACTCCCATAGTATTCTCCACTCCCTCCCATAGTGTTCCCCCCCATCCCATAGTGTCCCCCCCTTTCCATAGTATTCTCCCCCATAGTATTCTCCCCCATCCCATAGTATTCTCCCCCTCCCATAGTGTTCCCCCCCTTTCCATAGTATTCTCCCCCCCTCCCATAGTATTCTCCACCCCCTCCCATAGTGTTCCCCCCTCATCCCATAGTGTTCCCCCCCTTTCCATAGTATTCTCCCCCCCATAGTATTCTCCACCCCCTCCCATAGTGTCCCCCCCTCCCCTTGTCCCATAGTGTCCCCCCCTCCCCTTGTCCCATATTTACTTACCTGTCTTAAAGCGTGGGCCGGCTTCACAGCGCGCACCGCGGTACTGGAACTTCAATTTCAGGTTCCGGTTTCCGGCGGGACTGAAAGGAAGTGTGCACACTTCCTTTCAGTCCCGCCGGAAACCGGAACCTGAAATTGAAGTTCCAGTACCTGGGTGTGCGCTGAACACCGGCCCACGCTTCAAGACAGGTAAGTAAATATGGTATATCGGTGTATAACACGCACCCATCATTTCCCCCCTATTTTCAGGGAGAAAAAGTGCGTGTTATATGCCGATAAATATGGTATGTATTATAGTGATAATGCATTAAATATATGTAAAAACAATTAATTGAAAATAATAAAAAAAATAATGAAACAGACACTCACTTATCTTCCTACAGCAATGGTTGCTCATCGCATAATTATATTGCTTTACATTATTTTACATTGTTTTACATTGCAAGGGTTTCTGGGAGTTGTAGTTCAACTGTAGTTTCTACAGCTGAACTAATCTCCCAGGAACCCATTTCAAGACATGATGAAAAAAACAAAACACGTGTGGTATAGCTAATTGTATTCTAACATACACATTGCACCCAACATATACTGGCGCTCGTAGTGCACCACTGAAGAGTAACTGATCATTTTTAATTGGGTATTTTCTATATAACTCTACAAAGCCTGGCATTCTATGTGAATTTGAAATATACCATTATTAAATTATTCATCATTATGGCTGTAAGAGCATTATGGGATATGTAGTCCACAACATCTGGAGTGCTGAAGGTTGGCTAGCCCTGATCTAGATGTTCAATGGAATAATGTTCTTCATGTGTCCAGTGTACGTGTAAGCCCAACAAACACTTAAAGGGATCCGATAGTGCCAGGAAAACAAACCCGTTATAGGTTTAATAGGTCCCCCCCCTCCCTCGCATCCCACTCCCGTGGGGCTAAACGGGTTAAAACCCCTTCAGCCACTTACCTGAATCTAGTGCTGATCTCCCTCAACGCTGGGTCAGGCTCTGCCCATGCTCCTCCTCTGCCGCATATGACGGCAAGGGAGACATAATGTGCATGCGTGGCAATGGCCGCGTGTGCCTTAGACCTCCCCATAGGAAAGTATTATTCAGTGCTTTCCTATGGGGAATATTTGACACTGGAGGTCCTCATGCAAAGCGTGAGTCCGTCCAGCGTCAGATAACGGACCAAAGGTCAGCTTGTATTCCGTAGGCGCCCCTAGTGGCTGTCTGGTAGACTTAGAGGGCAGACTTAGAGCTGCAATGTAAACATGCAATAGGGACACAGCACCCAGAATAACTGGGGGTTGTCAGAATGCTGTGTAGTTTCAAGGCTTGGAGACTTTCTAATTCTAGTGTCAGTACTGTCCATTCAGAGAAAATATTTTAAACCTTTTAACTGAGATGCCCTTTTACAAGGTAGTGTTTGTTATGGCTCCATCCTCCTGGCAAAGCTGTCAAATTAAACACTGCGCTTGAACAGAGAGCTTATTATACGCTTGCACTACTGCATGACTAGAAACTCAGTTAACTTCCATTTCATTTATTTTAAAAAACATATTTCAAATTCTCTGCTCACACATTTTGAAATGAATCTGATGAAGTCACAAAGAAAGAAAGAACTGTTTGAAAACACTAAATATGTTAAAAGTACTGGTTCCTTCCAATAACCAATCAGCTACAGGGTTATAAAATAGAATGGCTCTTTTAGTCTTGTTGTGTACTTAAAGCTAAACACTGCTACTCCAATGCCACCAATTTGTATTTAACAAGTCCCCACTGAGACATCACTGTAAATGTAAGAACTTGTTCCATCAGAAATTCAGACGTATTTTAGGTTATTTTTGAGAAGTCACCCATAGGATTTAAAGGGTAAAATTTGGGATAATACTACTTCTGCACACTTATTGAGCTCTTATCAGATAGTGCTGGTAGAATTAGAATATACTTTGATCAGAATATGCTTCTAAATGATAAATTTGGAAAAGACCCATGACTTATTAAGACAATATGGAGATTAATCCTGAAACTGAAAGTGCACATTTACTTCTAAACAATAGGTAATATATAGAATCATAGGCGTGCGCATGGGGTGTGTAATCCCAGCGCGCCGCACATGTATCGAGGTCGGCAGGGAAGATCAAAAAATCTCCCCTGCCGGCTCAAGCTTACCAATTAGCCCCGAGAGAGGCTCTAAAGCTCCGTTCCGTTTGGATACAGAGCAAACGGCCTCCAGGCTGCACGCAGGGCAGCCCTCTCGCGATCTCCGATATTTTCAGAGCGTTGCCGTAGTAACCCACGGCAATGCTCTGAAACTCCAGCTCTCGCGAGAGGAAGGTATGGTCTGTACCCTGCGGAGGTACAGACCACATCACTAGCCCACTGGATCACCAGGGATGATCAGCAGCATGCTCCCTATCCCCCCTGCAAAATAATAAGGTAACAAGGGGAAAGGGGAGTAAATGTGTAGGGTTATTTTATTTTAAATAATGAAACAATCAAAATGTATTATTTAATACTATCCAGCCATGGGCGTCCGCAGGAATTTTTACAATGTTATGACATCTATGCTTCGCCCCTTTTTGACAGTGTCATGAAGGGGAGGAGCATAGTGATTATCACATAAAGCCAGGGTGAATAGCGTTTTCACAACTATGGTGTCAGGAATACATGTTTGTATTCCTGACACTATAGTGTTCCTTTAAGCAAATTAAAGGAACATTCTGGTCACCATAACAACTTCATCTAAATGAAAATGCTATGATACCAGGAAGCCCCTGGGTGCTCTTTCCTTTAAGGGGTTAAACCGCTCTCACTCCTAACCCCAAAGGCTTCCTCCAGCTCCAGGTCCCTCAGTGGTATTCGGCATCTGAAACAGAGTGTCAGGAAGTGCAGATTGACGTCAGGCATGGGTGCCGCTGATTGGCTAGAGTTGACAGTTGATGCTCTAAGCCAATCGCTAGTTCCCGGTTCATAATTTTATTTTTACTTTTTTATGAATGAGGAGCTAGTGATTGGCTTAGAGTGCCAGCTGACCGCTCTAGCCAATCAGCAACACCCCTACCCAGCGGAACTCTGTGCTTCCTGACACTCAGTAAATAAAAGTGAACATATTAACACTGATATTTTTTTTTACCTGGGGAGATGAGAAGGTCCAGAGTTTCCCTGCCAGGCCCAGGTACCAAAGCCTTATGATGTGGTGTCCAGAATAAAGTGGAGGGTTCACTTCATTTGTCCTTCCTGCTCCAATCTCATTTTCTTCTCCTTAATTTGACAGTCTTCTTTTTCTTCTGACACTGTCTTCTATATTTGGCTCCTTCTGCTCCTTTACCTTTCTGCTCCTTTCTGCTCATTTCTGCTTATTTTGTGCCCTTCTGCTCCTTTCACATTCTGATTCCTTTCTGCTCCTTGCAGACCCTTTCTGCTTCTTCTCCTACTTTAGCTTTGTGCTCCTTGCTGTCCCTTTCTGCTCCTTCTTCAACTTTACCTTTGTGCTCCTTCTGATTCTTTCTGCTCCTTTATCTTTGTGCTCCTTCTGTCCCTTTCTGCTCCTTGCAGACCCTTCCTGCCCCTGCTCCTTGCATACCCTTCCTGCTCTTTGCTGCCCCTGCTCCTTGCAGACCCTTCCTGCTCCTTGCTGCCCCTGCTCCTTGCAGACCCTTCCTGCTCCTTGCTGCCCCTGCTCCTTGCTGACTCTTCATTTAGCCCCCCCCCTTCCCCCATGCCTCACTTGCCTAATCTATAGGCTGCCCCCCCATGCCTCACTTGCCTAATCTATAGGCTGCCCCCCCATGCCTCACTTGCCTAATCTATAGGCTGCCCCTATGCCTCACTTGCCTAATCTATAGGCTGCCCCCCATGCCTCACTCCCCTAATCTATAGGCTGCCCCCCATGCCTCACTACCCTAATCTATAGGCTGCCCCCCATGCCTCACTCCCCTAATCTATAGGCTGCCCCCCATGCCTCACTCCCCTAATCTATAGGCTGCCCCCCATGCCTCACTCCCCTAATCTATAGGCTGCCCCCCATGCCTTACTCCCCTAATCTATAGGCTGCCCCCCATGCCTCACTCCCCTAATCTATAGGCTGCCCCACATGCCTCACTCCCCTAATCTATAGGCTGCCCCCCCATGCCTTACTCCCCTAATATATAGGCTGCCCCCCATGCCTTACTCCCCTAATATATAGGCTGCCCCACCATCCCTCACTCCCCTAATATATAGGCTGCCCCCCATCCTTCACTCCCCTAATATATAGGCTGCCCCCCCACCATCCCTCACTCCCCTAATATATAGGCTGCCCCCCATCCCTCACTCCCCTAATATATAGGCTGCCCCCCATTCCGTACTCCCCTAATATATAGGCTGCCCCCATGCCTTACTCCCCTAATATATAGGCTGCCCCCCATGCCTTACTCCCTTAATATATAGGCTGCCCCACCATCCCTCACTCCCCTAATATATAGGCTGCCCCACCATCCCTCACTCCCCTAATATATAGGCTGCCCCACCATCCCTCACTCCCCTAATATATAGGCTGCCCCCCCATCCCTCACTCCCCTAATATATAGGCTGCCCCCCCACCATCCCTCACTCCCCTAATATATAGGCTGCCCCCCCATCCCTCACTACCCTAATACATAGGCTGCCCCCCCATCCCTTACTCCCCTAATATATAGACGCCCCCCATGCCTCACTCCCCTAATCTATAGGCTGCCCCCCCATGCCTCACTCCCCTAATCTATAGGCTGCCCCCATGCCTCACTCCCCTAATCTATAGGCTGCCCCCCATGCCTCACTCCCCTAATCTATAGGCTGCCCCCATGCCTTACTCCCCTAATATATAGGCTGCCCCCATGCCTTACTCCCCTAATATATAGGCTGCCCCCCATGCCTTACTCCCCTAATATATAGGCTGCCCCACCATCCCTCACTCCCCTAATATATAGGCTGCCCCACCATCCCTCACTCCCCTAATATATAGGCTGCCCCCCCACCATCCCTCACTCCCCTAATATATAGGCTGCCCCCCATCCCTCACTCCCCTAATATATAGGCTGCCCCCATGCCTTACTCCCCTAATATATAGGCTGCACCCCCCATGCCTTACTCCCCTAATATATAGGCTGCCCCCCCATGCCTTACTCCCCTAATATATAGGCTGCCCCCCATGCCTTACTCCCCTAATATATAGGCTGCCCCCCATGCCTTACTCCCCTAATATATAGGCTGCCCCACCATCCCTCACTCCCCTAATATATAGGCTGCCCCACCATCCCTCACTCCCCTAATATATAGGCTGCTCCCCCCCATCCCTCACTCCCCTAATATATAGGCTGCCCCCCATGCCTTACTCCCCTAATATATATGCTGCACCCCCCCATGCCTTACTCCCCGAATATATAGGCTGCGCCCCATGCCTTACTCCCCTAATATATAGGCTGCCCCCCATGCCTTACTCCCCTAATATATAGGCTGCCCCACCATCCCTCACTCCCCTAATATATCGGCTGCCCCCCATCCCTCACTCCCCTAATACATAGGCTGCCCTCCCATCCCTTACTCCCCTAATATATAGACGCCCCCCCCCATCCCTTACTCCCCTAATATATAGGCTGCCCCCATCCCTCACTCCCCTAATCTATAGGCTATTTTAAACCCCCCCATGCCATCCCTCACTTACCTGATCTGTAGACTGTCTCTGTTGCTCCCCTGCGGTTTCAATTAGCAGAGAGAAGCAGGGATAGATGCAGCTTCCTGTCCCTGTCGCTCTCCATACACAGCGCCACATTTTTAATCTCACACGAAAAATAGCAGAACAAGCTGAAAAATCCAGGGGGGGGGGGGGCAAGTGGCCAACCCTTGCCCCCCCCTGCGGACGCCCATGTATCCAGCCCTTCTATACTAATAAACTATACCCTATACACCCCCTGCACCTACACACCACACACACTATACACCCCCTGCACCTACACACTATACACCCCCTGCACCTACACACTATACACCCCCTGCACCTACACACTATACACCCCCTGCACCTACACACTATACCCCCTGCACCTACACACTATAACCCCTGCACCTACACACTATACCCCCTGCACCTACACTCTATACCCCCTGCACCCACACACTATACACCCCCTGCACCTACACACTATACACCCCCTGCACCTACACACTATACACCCCCTGCACCCACACACTATACCCCCTGCACCTACACACTATACCCCCTGCACCTACACACTATACACCCCCTGCACCCACACACTATACCCCCTGCACCCACACACTATACCCCCTGCACCTACACACTATTAGCCCTGCACCTACACACTATACCCCCTGCACCTACACACTATACCCCCTGCACCTACACACTATACACCCCCTGCACCCACACACTATACCCCCTGCACCTACACACTATACACCCCCTGCACCCACACACTATACCCCCTGCACCTACACACTATACCCCCTGCACCTACACACTATACACCCCCTGCACCCACACACTATACCCCCTGCACCTACACACTATACCCCCTGCACCTACACACTATACACCCCCTGCACCCACACACTATACCCCCTGCACCTACACACTATACCCCCTGCACCTACACACTATACCCCCTGCACCTACACACTATACACCCCCTGCACCCACACACTATACCCCCTGCACCTACACACTATACCCCCTGCACCTACACACTATACACCCCCTGCACCCACACACTATACCCCCTGCACCTACACACTATACCCCCTGCACCCACACACTATACCCCCTGCACCCACACACTATACACCCCCTGCACCTACACACTATACCCTCTGCACCCACACACTATACCCCCTGCACCTACACACTATATCCCCTGCACCTACACACTATACCCCCTGCACCCACACACTATACCCCCTGCACCCACACACTATACCCCCTGCACCCACACACTATACCCCCTGCACCTACACACTATACACCCCATGCACCCACACACTATACCCCCTGCACCCACACACTATACACCCCCTGCACCCAGAGCCGGTGCAAATAATTTTGGGTACATAGGCGAAGATTAATTTTGCCGCCCCCCCCCCAAAAAAAAACATCTTCACCTGTACCTCTTAACCTCCCTTTTGTGTTTCCTATCCCGTCTTTAAATATCTGTGTGTCTCCTATCTCTCCTCTTTGTATGACTCTTACATCCTCCCACATTTTGTGTGTCTTACTCCTCCCAGACCCTATGTGTGACTCCTTTTCTCCCAGCCCCTTTGTGTCTTTTACTCTTCCCAGCTCCTTTGTGTGTGTCTCTTTCCTTCTCAAGCCCCGCTGTGTGTTTTTCACATCCAGCCCCTCTCCCCGTCCCTTAATGGTCCCCTCCCTTCTCTGACCCTTACTGTTCCTATGCCCTCTCTCCTCCTTTCCCTGTCCCTTAGTGTTCCTCTCCCCCCTCCCTCCTTTTCCTGTACCTCAGGGTATCTCTCCCCTCCTCTCCCTGTCCCTTGGTGCGCCACCCACCCCGATAGTGGTCCCCTCCCCTTCCTGGTGTGCCTCCTACCTTTCTTGTAGTATGGCTGAGTGGAGCGAATCCCGGCACAGTGAGCTTTTCCTGTCAGTCCTGCCAGGAACAGGAAACAGAAGTTCCTGTACCATGGTACACTCCGCTTGGCCACGCTACAGTCAGGGGTGTATAAACACTGACAGTCACACACACTCAATGACAAACACAGATATATCTGACAGCCAGACTCACTTATCTGACACACTCATTCATTGACAGACACTCACACGCACACTGACAGACACACAAATACTGACAGACTCATTGACAAACACACACACACTCACATGCCCACACATACTCACATACTCACATGCACACAGACACACACACACACACACACCGACAGACACACACTCACTCACACACACTGACAGACACACACACACACAAACTCACAGACACACACACAAACTCACAGACACACATACTCACATGCACACACACACACACTGACAGACACACGTACTCACAGACACACGTACTCACAGACACACGTACTCACAGACACACATACTCACAGACACACATACTCACAGACACACATACTCACATGCACACACACACACTGACAGACACACATGCACACACACACACTGACAGACACACATACTCACACACAAACTCACAGACACACATACTCACATGCACACACTCACTCACACACACACACTGACAGACACACAAACTCACAGACACACAAACTCACAGACACACATACTCACATGCACACACACACACACACTGACAGACACACATACTCACACACAAACTCAGACACACATATTTACATGCACACACTCACTCACACACACACTGACAGACACACAAACTCACAGACACACAAACTCACAGACACACATACTAACATGCACACACACACACTGACAGACACACACAAACTCACAGACACACATACTCACACACTCACAGTAATAAATAATGTAAATTTAATTTAAATTTCCCACCCAGCCTCCCTACCTGGAGAGCTGGCGTGGGTCTCTCATTGGTGGTCCAGTGGGGCTGCTGGGAGGCGTCCGGCTGAACTGGATTGCGAGGTGGCGAGGGAGCTCTGATCTCTCTGACCGGCTCCCTCGCAGGCTGTTTTCTGATGCCGTGGGAGCCGGAATATGACGTCATATTCCGGCTCCCGCGGCATCAGCAAAAGGCGCGCGAGGGAGCCGGTCAGAGAGATCAGAGCTCCCTCGCCACCTCGCAATCCAGTTCAGCCGGACGCCGCGCCGGGGATCCAGGAGGTGACCTGGCAGGAGGGAGCACTTCCCTCCTTCCGGTCACTGGAATTTTGCGCCCCCAGAGCCGGTGCGCCCTAAGGCGGCCGCCTGTGCCGCCTTATGGACACGCCGGCTCTGCCTGCACCCACACACTATACACCCCCTGCACCCACACACTATACCCCCCGCACCTACACACTATACCCCCTGCACCCACACACTATACCCCCTGCACCCACACACTATACACCCCATGCACCTACACACTATACCCTCTGCACCTACACACTATACCCCCTGCACCCACACACTATACCCCCTACACACTATACCCCCTATACATACACATTACACCCCCTGCACCTACACACTATACCCCCTATACATACACACTACACCACCTGCACCTACATACACTATATACACACTCCACACTATACCCCTATATATACACACTACACCCTCTGCACTCACACACACTCTACACCCCCTATAAACACACGTATTACACCTCCTGCATACACACATACAAAAGCACTACACATTCTATACCCCTATAAACACCCTACCACTGCATTCATACTATGCCGATATACACCTCCTGTGCTCCCACTGTACCCTTATGCACACACAACTCCCCTAAACACACACTACACCCCCTATTATTACCACACCAATACACACATGTGCACAACACCGATATGCATACACACAATGCCACCCCTTGCAACTCCTCTAGCCAGCAGTTCCGCTGGGTTCCTCTCGCGAGGTCGGAGCGTTGCCTGCAGGCTAGAGTTCACTCACACTAGGGATCAGGCATGGCAGCACAGACACACACACTAATAGCACCCTCACACACACACACAGCAGTGTATGTATATATATATATATATATATATATATATATACATACATTCACACACATATATACGCGGCGTGTGTGTTTGTGCTTTAGGGTGCACACCCTAATGCAATAGGGTGCGCACGCCTATGTATAGAATGCAAAATGAATATAACAAAAAAAAAATTGGGTCTGAAAAGTGCCTTCACGGCACAAAATGTGTTAGCATCATCTATCTAATGCTAGCTCCCACTTCCATGTCATTGTTTTAATGGGAAAATACATGTTTTCTCCAATTAATTAAAACCAGCTGATCAAGACATCATATTTTTTTTCCCCTTACACGATTTAGCGCATGCAAATTATTTTGAGAAATGTGGGATCTGGCAAAAAAACTAAAATAACTGAAAAATACCACATTCCATGCAAAGTATAGCAACTTTGACATTTTTCAAACAGCAAATTGTGTCTGAATTGACCATGAATTTGGGCTGTTTGCTCCCTCTGGCTCTTTCAATCATTTGTGAGATCCTTCAGGAATGAAAGAAGTAAACAAGCCTTGTGCTGTTCCTCTCCCTCATGTTACCTTATCCTTTAGAGAATGAACTAACAGTAGAAAGATGCGGTTCTGCACAGACTGAGTAGTCATTTTCTGTTTGTGGAATCCTTCGTTTGCGTCTTTATCCTTTATAACCCTCCATCATATACCAGTCCAGGAACAGAAACATTTGTGAAGGATGGCTACTGCAACCACTGATTATCTCTCTTGTATCAATGTGAGGGTCATATTATCATTAACCATGATTCTCATAACTTCAATGTGATAAGGAGTAGGACTTGGCTTTGGCATACTCCTGACTGCAGTAGAACATAATTAAATAATGTCTGTGATTTTTTTACGGGGTGCATCTGTAGGGTATACAAGTTCAAGTCTCTCTACCTGAGAATGTTCAATAGATCTCTCCTGTGAAGGTGCAGATATTTGGTGCCATGTGCCAAATCCAAGTGAATGCAAGAGCAATAGTGATATGTCATCAGAGGAGAACAAATGACCTGACCTAGAAACAGTTCTGTTTATGGCTCATTTGGCAGAATAATGTAAAAATAGTGTTCCTTATCAAACTGATGTAAATGTCATTGATGTAAAGGTCAGCACAGTGGTTACTGAACCAACAGTTGTAAGTTAACATCTTTAGATCTAAATATATAATGGCTGGGTCTAATTTTTCATGTTATGTTCCATATCATTGCAATGATAGTAGTTGGCTAAACTAGGTCTAGATAAATATAATGTAAAGTGGATTTTCGGTGCCTTACCCCAGTAAACACTACTGAAGTGCTTACTGGGCACCTAGGACAGAATTGGTAAGTAAAAAAAAAAAAAACACTCTTCAATGTTTTAATGCAATCCATCTTTATTTTTGTTTCTAGAAACACATTATAACATTTTGATTGACACTTAGGGAGATAATTAATCTTAAAAACAGATTGCCTTGTAGCTTATTGGTGATAACTCAATTGCAAGAGTTGTTTTTCCTGAACTCATAGAACTTCTACATGTGCTTGGTCAGTGCACTACCAATCATGACTGTCAGTAGGCAAACATTATACCAAGAAATTCAATGTGACAGTGCATCAGATGTGAAAATAAAAGTAAACCAATGCTAGAAATATATATGGGAATATGCGGTGGTATGAAAAATAGTAAAAGTAATTATTACTCACACATGGTAAGGGATCCCAGAATCACCACATTGTTATAAGTTATCTGGAACAATCTGCATTGAGAGGACTGGGGAAAACAGTAGTCAATTGATATGAGACATGTGAGACATAGTTTAGATTTTAAATAGAAACCTTTGAGAAGTCTGTGTAGCAGAATGGATGCCCTAACTACTCTTTTATTCCCCTTTGTTCAGCTATCTGTATACCGCCGTTCATTTACCGAATGAACTTTGTGTACTGCCCCTGTTAACACATCTCAATCACTGACCACCCCTGGCTGTTAACTACAAATTGCTCATTAGTACAAGTGTTTCCCCTGTGTTGGCGACCATTTTGTCTCCCGAACGCAAGCAGCAGTACATGATCGCCGATGGCCTGGAACTATTCTCATATACGCGAGCCCGCGAACACCTGGGTAACTAGTACCGCTGCCCATCCAACTTCCCGAACAGTTATGAGAATGGCGTTCGGGAGGCATGAACTACCAAACAGGGGGAGCATCCGCTCCCAAAAAGCCAAGGGGAGCATTCGTCGATTTTCGTGTGAGAACTCCCGAAAGATGACCGGTCATTGCCTTGTTTTCTATGGAACTGTTTTGGGGCATCACCTCGTGGTCGACTGATCAAAACTTCATTCGAATGGCGTTCACGAACCACCGAAGGGATCTGAGCGCTATTTTGACAAAGTGGGTGCTCAGACCCAAGCTTTTCGGTGATATGACTTTCGTGGGGTTCCTATATTTTAAAATGTATATTTATTAAAATTGTAAAATTGAGTTATAGTTTTCTCAATTTTTGAGAAAGCCGATACAGCCGAAAAGCGCAATTCGTGCAATTTAAACTGCCGAATAAAGAAGGGAATGGCAAGTGGAATACAGCAAAAGAACCGACTACCGAAGTGAATGGAGACGGATTATTCTACACTAAAGCGGCAGACGTTAAAAGAACTGCTAGAAGCCAGGGGTAAAGTAGCCAGCAGCAAACCCAAAGCTGTACTGATTGCCGAGCTAATGGAGGGAGACAGAGCCCGCAGCGCTACACCCCCAGCAGCCATGGAGGAGACCCTATACCAGAGGGAAATGAGGACTAGGCTGGAATTCTTACCACAGCCAATATCAGATGCCATGCTGCACATGGTGATGGCGAATGTGCAGGAATACGTGATGGCACACAGTCCGCAGCATACAGCATATGCTTCACATAGAGAAGCACTTGTTTCATTGCTTCCCTTTTAGAAACACTGTCTTTCACTTTGAACAACACTTCTGTCTGTCTGATTGACAGCAGTGAGAGTGTAACTAAGACATTTTGTAAACATGCTGATTTCGCTTGATTTTGGAGATACCGGTCAAATCCATTAGTTTACTTTTAAAGGGACACATCATGTCAATGAAGTGGTCTGGGTGCCATGTCTCCCCATGCTTTCACCTTGCAGCTGACAACATTACCTTTCTGCAGAACAGCAATGTTTTAATTGTAGGGCTAAACTATCGCTTGTGCTGTCACTCATACAGCCACTAGAGGCGCTTCAGAGGCAATAGAGTAACACTCTGCTATTTATATCAGTCTCAGAGAGACCAGTTGATTGGCGCAGTGTGACATTTTCTGCACATGCGCAAAGGCCTCTAATGCATTCCCAATGTTTTCGGCCCAATACCAGAGAGCATAGGGGACACATTTATGTGTAATTTATTTGGCCGTGGAAGCTAATTTGGGTTATTTCATAGTGAGTTTGATACCGGTTTAATTTAGATCAGTTTTAAGTCTGGTGTTACGTTGGACAGTGGTAAATCTAGCGAATGGTATGAGTGTGAGCCTCCAAATTGCCCTGACTGAATGAATTTTCACAAATGTACAACTACAAACACAGAATTTACACAATTAGCATTAACACGATTGGAAGTGCAATTATAAGTCAAGCCAGCAGAGCCGTAGGTTACAAAATTATCTTACCTACAGCTAAATTACAAATGTTAATAAACAATTTCCAATATTGCATTTCTAACTATTTAGTACGAAAGGAAGTTCCATTTCTAGAATGAGGAATGGTTACTTTCCCTTCTCTTCCTTGCTCTGTATTTTCTTTTTGTTCTTCAGCAAAACAGATTGTAACAGTTGTATCCATACTGCTGGGAAGGAACTGCTTAAAGAAAACAAATGTTCCTGACAGATGTGGTTATGTACCAAGTAATCTAAATGGAAGTTTTTATTCTTCAAGGGAAGTATTACAAGTTACGTTTCCTGTTAATATTTTTTCTCCTTTCACAAATAGAAACAGTTAGGGGGTTATTAGCTAAACCGGGGACTGTTAGAGTGTTGAAAAAGCAATGGCATATATATTGACTTAAAAATTTCCATCTTTTGTCAATGATCCACAGAACACGATTTGCTCAATAAACCTCTTCATTGGCTTGTATGCAAGGCCGGTTTACCCCCTCTTCTGCCCCAAGGCCAGTTTCCTCAACAAGGTCCCTCCCCCTTTCTTATTTACATGCACATACATTTGCTAGACATTGATAAGCAGTAATTGAGTCAAGGTAACCATACAAGAGTAATTGAAGTGTAGAAGGGAAACAAAATCCTGCCTACTGTTTTAATCCGTTCAACAGTTTAATAATAGTAGTGTCCATTGTGTATGACTGTATCACAGTACGGTAATAGAACTCACAGTAATGTGTGGTGTGTATGGCTGTATCACAGAGCTCCACGGTAATAGAACTTAATGTGTGTGTTGCGGTTGCCGGCTCGCCACGTGGCAAAACTGTGCCTGACCGGCACAGTCTAGCCGACGGCACAAGCTTACCTGCTCACCGGCGAGCCGACAGTCGCTTCTCCGCATCCTCCGACCGTCGCGCCCGGATCCAAAATGGCGCTGACCGCGTGGTCGTGCCTAAACTCAGCTCCGCCCCCGAAGTTTATACAGACGTGCGCGTGACGTCACGACGTCGACGTGCACGCACGTTTTGGGGTCAGAGGTCGCCCTCTGACTAATCAGACCTTAGAGAGGGATATTTAAATCCCTAGCTCACTCCAGTACCTTGCCCTGTCGTGGTTTCCTGTTCCTGGTTTCCTGAGAGTGCTTTATATTTGTGAATCTGATTTCCTGGTATCCTGATATTGGCTTTTCCCTGGTTATTCTGAATTCTGATTTCCCTGACTTGGCTTGTGTAAACGGTATTGTGTATTTTCTGGATTCCTTGACCTCGGCTTTCCCTTTGACCATTCTCTGTCTCTAGCGTATTAGTCCGGCCATTCTAAGCTCTGTCCTTTTATTTTCCTTTTCTTGTCTATGTATATTGTGGCAAAACTAGCCACTTCAGACTATGGAAATAGTTCCTAAAGGTTGTCTTACAAACTGCTATATATTGTAATTGAATGTCCTGTGTATTTTGCCTGTAATGTAAGGTTCCATGCATTTACATGGTCGTTTCACGAACTGCAACTTTAACGGCTGTTCGTGAAACGAACTATGTACCGAACGCAAACCCACACACTTAGAGGCGTGTGGCACCAATTACCCGATTGCAACATTGTTGCAATCGGTAATTAAGTGGATTCTTAGGTGGCCATCGTTCGGCTACCGACCATGCGGCGGTCGGCCATCTTGAATCCTTTGTCTCCCCCAGCTGTGTTTTTTCGTCGAGTTCATGGAACTAAAAACGGCTACTCGACGACACGAACACCGTTGTACTTCCAGGCTGTTCGGGAGCTCCGGTCTTCGTCTATTGGGAGGCCCATTGACGTTCGGTACTTTTGGCACGAACTAAAAGGATAACTGTATTTCGTGTGGCGTTCGGTTAGTTTAGCTGGGATCTGAGCGGTATTACCACGAAATGTACCCGCAGACCCCAATTATCTACTGAACGGCTGTTTGTGCAAATTAGACGAATATTGTTCAAGTTATAGATTTTAATGTAAAATGCCGGTTCTGCTGCACGAGGGGATAATCCACTTAACAGTATATTTTCGTGGGAATGTCCCTCTCGTGCAGCGGTGCCTGATGGGAAAAATGTACCAAATGCTAAGTCCCCCATGTAGTCCCTTACTGTATCACCCCTGCTTTGTCAGTAAGGAAACCCCTTGCATGGGGACTTGCATAAATACTGGAAGTTCTGAATAAAGCTGCTAGTTGACTCCCAGACTGTGTTTCGTCCGGTTATTGGGAGGATTGGGGATATTGCCTTACTTTTCAGCGCTGACTGTGGATTTACCTGTTATACCAGCGGAGATCGTGGATTCTAACATTGCACTCCGCTACAATTGGTGGCAGCGGTGGGATACAACCTTACAGCCGAAAAGCGCAATTCGTGCAATTTAAACTGCCGAATAAAGAAGGGAATGGCAAGTGGAATACAGCAAAAGAACCGACTACCGAAGTGAATGGAGACGGATTATTCTACACTAAAGCGGCAGACGTTAAAAGAACTGCTAGAAGCCAGGGGTAAAGTAGCCAGCAGCAAACCCAAAGCTGTACTGATTGCCAAGCTAATGGAGGGAGACAGAGCCCGCAGCGCTACACCCCCAGCAGCCATGGAGGAGACCCTATACCAGAGGGAAATGAGGACTAGGCTGGAATTCTTACCACAGCCAATATCAGATGCCATGCTGCACATGGTGATGGCGAATGTGCAGGAATACGTGATGGCACACAGTCCGCAGCATACAGCATCTCGAGCAGAATCCGTTACTGGTTCCCTGTACAGCCAGGTAAAACCCAAAATCCCCTATTAGGCATTTAAAATGTTTTGCGAGGAGAAGGATGAGATTGATGGGTATTTACAAGATTTTGAGAGGCTGTGTGATTTACAGTATGGGTCCCCTTACTGTCAGGCAAGCTGGCCGGTCGAGCAGCAAAAGCATACCGCGCTGTACCTAGTGAGGACAGCAAAGATTATGATAAGGTGAAACGGGCGATATTAGAGAGGTATGCCATCACGCCAGAGGCATATCGGCGCAAGTTTCGAAACCTGCGCAAACCAGATAAAGATTCTCACGCTGAGTGGGCACATAAGCTGGACCAAGCCTCACAAGGGTGGATACAAGCCAGCCAAGCCAATACTATGGAAGAAATGCGACAGTTAATGTTGTTGGAGCAATTCTTCAACGGTTTGTCCCCAGAGACAGAAGAATGGGTACGAGACAGAAAACCTCTCACCCTAACTGAAGCAGCCCGGTTGGCAGACCAACATTTTGATGCAAGGAGGCATCATGGACCCACCGTCAAAAGTTACCCTCGACTCACGGGGACACCCAGCACCCTACCACCCACAGCCCACACAGCTCCTCCTTTTCGTCCATCTCAAGGGAATTTACCACCGCCCTCCAGGTATAATGGACGTGCCAACATCCAATGTCACACCTGCAAACAGTGGGGACATATGGCCCAAGAGTGCACCCAAAATCGGAGCATACCGGCCTGGAACCAAGGCCGACCAAACCCGGCACCAAGGGCTGCTGCCAATTATTATCAACGGGAGCCAGCCGCTCAAGAGATGTGGAGTGTTCGAGCGGAAGAACCCCTGGGAATTTTGCATGAGGTGATGTCAGTAAGGGCCACAGATAACCGGCAGCATCATCGCCAGCTAGTGACCTTAGAGGGAAAGGAGGTCCAAGGACTTCGAGACTCGGGAGCTACGTTAACTCTGATAGCACCCCATTTGGTTCCCGACTCAGCACACACTGGCGGATTTGTAGCAGTACGAGTGGCAGGGGGAGCAGTGTACCGATTGCCCACTGCCAAAGTACATTTGGATTGGGGTGTGGGAGAGGGGACCATAGAAGTGGGCCTCATGCAAAATCTCCCGGCAGATGTTTTGCTGGGGAATGACTTGGGCCAGATGACCTCTGCTTTTGTACCACAAGCCCCATACCAAGAAGCGCATCCAGTGACCACACGGCAACAGGCTCACACCACGGTTCCACCCCCACACTCTGAGGCTCAGGTAAGAGACCATGACCACCACACGACACGTATGTCCTGGGATACCCCGACTAAATTTGAGGACGAGGTAAAACTAGACCCCACACTACAGGTATACTGGGACAGGGTACGCACTGACCAGGCTGGGTTAGAGGGGGAGCGGTGCACCTGGGAGAAAGGGCTACTGTATCGTATTGCTGAAAGAGGAGTGGGAGGGTCCGTCACAGTGACCACTAAACAGCTAGTGGTTCCCCAGAAGTATAGGCAGGAACTGCTCAGGATTGCTCACATCATCCCCTTGTCTGGGCATCTAGGGATGACCCGTACCCGGTACAGGTTAACCCATGCCTTTTTCTGGCCAGGGATCTCTAAGGATGTAAGGCAGTACTGCACCCCCTGTGACATTTGCCAGCGAGTGGGCAAACGAGGTGACCGCCACAAAGCCAAGTTATGTCCCCTCCCTATTATTGAAGAACCTTTCAGTAGGGTGGCCGTAGATATAGTGGGGCCCCTACCAAAACCCAGTCCCTCCGGGAAAAAGTATATTTTAACGGTAGTAGATTATGCCACCCGGTACCCCGAGGCCGTAGCCCTCACTAATATTCATGCCGAAACTGTAGCAGAGGCATTAATGAAAATATTTTCCAGGGTGGGGTTTCCCCAAGAGATCATCTCTGATAGGGGCACCCAATTCACCGCTGAGGTCACCCAACAACTGTGGAAGATATGTGGCATTAAGCCAATAATAAATTCCGCCTATCACCCCCAGTCCAATGGTCTATGCGAAAGGTTCAATGGTACGCTGAAGCAGATGCTCTGTATGTTTGGGGAGGCTCATAAAGACTGGGAGCGCTTTCTACCCCATCTGCTTTTTGCCTATAGAGAGGTGCCCCAAGAATCGACAGGGTTTTCCCCGTTCGAATTACTGTTTGGGAGAAGGGTGAGGGGGCCACTGGACCTAATTAGAGAACATTGGGAGGGTGAGAGTAGCCCAGATGGAACCCCTATCGTATCGTATGTACTGGAGTTTAGGTACAAGAGCTGATTGTAGCTAAAGGGGCTACCTTCTCCAATTTGCCTGGGCACACTCCGCTGGCCACTCACCGAGTTGAGACCCCGGGACAGCTACCTATGCGACAGGCTCCATATCGTGTCCCTGAATCAGTCAAGGCACATATGAAGACTGAGCTGGAAGAAATGTTACAGCTAGGGGTTATCGAACCTTCCGATAGCCCCTGGGCATCGCCGGTAGTGCTGGTACCTAAAAAGGACGGCACGACACGTTTCTGTGTCGACTACCGGAGGCTAAATGACAAAACAGTGTCTGATGCCTACCCGATGCCCCGGATAGACGAGCTGCTGGATAAGATGGCACGTGGCCTGTATCTCACTACCATAGATTTGTGTAAGGGATACTGGCAAATCCCACTAGCCGAAGATGCCATCCCCAAGTCGGCGTTCGTCACCCCGTTTGGCCTGTACCAATTTCGGGTCATGCCATTCGGGATGAAAAACGCCCCGGCAACGTTTCAGCGGATGGTAGATCGGCTACTGGACGGTTTTCAAGGATATGCATGTGCGTATTTAGACGACATTGCCATATTTAGCCAGACATGGGAAGAGCACCTACAACACCTAGGGTCCATTCTGGATCGTATTGGAGAGGCAGGGTTAACGCTGAAACCCAGCAAGTGTCACATAGGGATGGCGGAAGGACAGTACTTGGGCCACCGGGTGGGGAGCGGACAGCAAAAACCCGAACCAGCCAAAATTGAAGCTGTAGCAAAATGGCCCACCCCTAGGACTAAGACCCAAGTGCTCGCCTTTCTAGGTACCGCAGGGTACTATAGAAAATTCGTACCCAATTATAGTGCCCTGGCCAAACCCCTGACTGACTTGACCCGCAAGAACCTTCCTCGACAGGTTGTCTGGGCCCCAGAGTGTGATCAGGCATTCCAGCAACTAAAGACTACTCTAACTAATGCACCTGTACTTGCTGCTCCTGATCCAACTAAAAGATTTCTTGTCCACACAGACGCTTCAATGTTTGGATTGGGAGCAGTGCTGAGCCAAGTGGGAGCAGATGGCGGAGAACATCCCGTAGCTTACTTGAGCCGAAAGTTGTTACCCCGTGAAGTAAGCTACGCCGCCATTGAGAAAGAATGCCTGGCCGTGGTGTGGGCCCTCAAAAAGTTGCAGCCGTATTTGTATGGACAACCTTTTTCCCTACTCACAGATCACAACCCGTTGGTGTGGCTGAACCGTGTGGCCGGGGACAATGCCAGGCTGCTGCGCTGGAGTTTGGCGCTGCAGCCTTTTGACTTTACTATTCATTACCGGCCAGGGAAGCAAAACGGTAACGCCGACGGGTTATCTAGACAGACTGAACTTGAAAAGTGATCTGTGGGTACTCCTCCGGACATCCCCAAGCCGATCCGTTGGGATCAGACTGTGTATGCCGGCTTGGTTCTGGGGGAGCATTGTGGCAAAACTAGCCACTTCAGACTATGGAAATAGTTCCTAAAGGTTGTCTTACAAACTGCTATATATTGTAATTGAATGTCCTGTGTATTTTGCCTGTAATGTAAGGTTCCATGTATGTCTATGGTATTTGTATGCTAGCAGCCGAAAGCCGCTAGCATTTACATGGTCGTTTCACGAACAGCAACTTTAACGGCTGTTCGTGAAACGAACTATGTACCGAACGCAAGCCCACACACTTAGAGGCGTGTGGCACCAATTACCCGATTGCAACATTGTTGCAATCGGTAATTAAGTGGATTCTTAGGTGGCCGTCGTTCGGCTACCGACCACGCGGTGGTCGGCCATCTTGAATCCTTTGTCTCCCCCAGCGGTGTTTTGTCGTCGAGTGCATGGAACTAAAAACGGCTACTCGACGACACGAACACCGCTGTACTTCCAGGCTGTTCGGGAGCTCCGGTCTTCTTCTATTGGGAGGCCCATTGACGTTCGGTACTTTTGGCACGAACTAAAAAGATAACTGTATTTTGTGTGGCGTTCGGTTAGTTTAGCTGGGATCTGAGCGGTATTACCACGAAATGGCTGTTCGTGCACATTAGACAAATATTGTTCAAGTTATAGATTTTAATGTAAAATGCCGGTTCTGCTGCACGAGGGGATAATCCACTTAACAGTATATTTTCGTGGGAGCGTCCCTCTCGTACAGCGGTGCCTGATGGGAAAAATTTACCAAATGCATAAGTCCCCCATGTAGTCCCTTACTGTATCACCCCTGCTTTGTCAGTAAGGAAACCCCTTGCATGGGGACTTGCATAAATACTGGAAGTTCTGAATAAAGCTGCTAGTTGACTCCCAGACTGTGTTTCGTCCGGTTATTGGGAGGATTGGGGATATTGCCTTACTTTTCAGCGCTGACTGTGGATTTACCTGTTATACCAGCGGAGATCGTGGATTCTAACATTGCACTCCGCTACAAGTTTACATAGTTTCTACGTGCTGGACCACACTAGTAGTCGTGACATTACGACCGGGACATGGATCCTGCAGAGCTATGCAAACATATGATTGCCTGTGAGAATAGGGTGGAGGATATGGACCACAGGTTAGATCAATTTGCTCAGGCATTTCAGACATTGCTCCAGAGGACTGCCTATTTAGAGGCACCTCCCGTACCACCTGTGGTTCCGCCACCTGTAGTGGCTCCCGTGCCACATAAACCACCGTCCATAACCCTTTCACCTCCCCCTCGTTATGGAGGTGATTCCAAAGAATTTAGAGGTTTTTTAAACCAAATTGAGTACCACTTCGAAGCTTCCCCTGGTTCATTCCCTACAGATAGATCGAGAATTGGCTATCTGATGAACCAATTAACAGGAAATGCCTTAACCTGGGCTAACCCCTTATGGGAGAGTGGAAACGCAGTAGCCCATGATTACAGTGTCTTCCTCACAGCATTTAAGGCTACTTTTGAACCTAAAGGCAGAGAAAAGAACGCTGCCAAAGCACTTATGAGGATAAAATAAGGCAGTCGCTCTGTAGCCGATTACGCCATAGAGTTCAGAACACTGGCGTCCGAGGTTAACTGGACCAATAGTGGTTTGGTGGCTGCCTTCTCTGAAGGTCTAGCTGAGAGTATACAGGACGAGACCGCAGCTAGAGACCTTCCAGTTAATCTCAATGAGTTTATTGCGTACATGATAGATATTGATAACAGGCTCAGAAAAAGAGAGACAAACAAACAACGTAATAGACGTCCTAACTTGTCCATAGCCCCTCGTTTCTGTAACCCAGTGGTGATTAGCCAAGCTCCACCTCCAGAACCTGAAAGCATGCAATTGGGTATTGCTAAACTCACTGAGGCAGAGAGACAACACAGACGTAATGAAGGGTTATGTATGTATTGCGGCAAGAAGGGACATCAAAGATTTTCATGTCCAGTTCGGCCGGAAAACTTGCACACCTAAGGCACGTATGGGGATCGACCTTAGGTGTGATGTATATGTCCCCTAAATTGACTAAGAACCGTTTCCTTGTCAGAGTTACCTTGTCTTTTAAGAAAACCGCTGTACAGTGTGAGGCTATGATTGACTCTGGGGCAGCAGAGAATTTCCTAGACAAAGAATTCTCTGCAAAGTATCTCCTGCCCTTAAGACAGAAAGAGAGACCTATAGCAGTCGAGGCTATTGATGGAAGGCCTCTTACCCAGACTTTCATCACACACGAAACTCTGCCAATCACTGTCTCAGTGGGTATTCTTCACTCTGAAGAGATGGTTTTTCAAATCATATCTTCACCTACATGTCCGATAATACTCGGTTTCCCTTGGCTCCTGAAACACAATCCACGTTTAGATTGGGTTGAAGGAGAGATTGTGAGTTGGGGTGAGAGATGCAAAGGTGTTTGCTTAAAGCAGATACCACAACCAATTGGTACCATCAATGTTCCCATTGCACCTCCCCTGACCACATAGATACCGCCGCAGCATTTGGATTTAAAGGAGGTGTTCAACAAGGCCCAGTCGGAGGGGTTGCCACCATATAGACCCTATGACTGTGCCATAAATGTATTACCAGGTTTTATGCCTCCAAAGGGAGGAGTTTATGCTCTATCCCCCCAAGAAAATCTTTGTTTAGAGGAGTATATATAGGATGCTCTCAGAAAGGGTCATATCCGTAGGTCCTCCTCACCCGCCGGGGCTGGGTTCTTCTTTGTCTCTAAAAAGATAGGAGACCTACGCCCCTGTATAGACTATAGGGGTTTGAATAGGATTACGATAAAAAACGCCTACCCTATTCCCCTTATATCAGAGTTATTCGACAGGTTGAAAGGAGCTCGAGTCTTCATTAAGCTCGATCTCAGAAGTGCGTACAACCTAGTCAGGATTAAGGACGGTCACGAGTGGATGACCGCATTTAATACTAGAATGGGACATTACGAATACCTGGTTATGCCGTTTGGATTATGCAACGCTCCAGCGGTATTCCAGGATTTTATTAATGATGTCCTAAGAGAGTACCTCCACATGTTCGTTCTAGTGTACCTAGACAACATTCTCATCTATTCCCCAGACCTAGAGAAACATCACGAACATGTGAGAGTAGTACTCAAAACCCTGTTAAAGAACGGTCTCTACTGTAAACTGGAGAAAGGCCAGTTTGACCAAACGGAGATACAATTTCTTGGATATGTTATATCTCCGTCCGGTTTCCAGATGGATCCCCGCAAGCTGGAGGCAGTCTTACAGTGGCCGTTGCCCAAGGGCCTTAAAGCTACACAATGCTTTATAGGTTTTGCGAATTACTACCGCAAATTTATTAAAGGGTTTTCTTCTGTAATTTCTCCTATAACCAATCTAACCAAAAAAGGAGCAAATTGCATATCTTGGCCCAAAGAAGCAAGAGAGGCATTTGAACAGTTAAAATCTTAATTTTCCTCAGCACCTGTCCTGACCCATCCTGATCCAACCAAGCCATTTATTCTAGAAGTGGATGCGTCAGAAACAGGAGTTGGAGCCATTCTGTCTCAGAGAGAAAGTCCTGATACGCCTTTACATCCCTGTGGATTTTACTCTCGCAAACTCACACCTGCAGAGAAGAACTATGACATAGGTAATAGGGAACTTTTGGCAATTGTACTTGCCCTTAAGGAATGGAGGCATCTCTTGGAAGGTTCCAAAGAGCCACTTTTGATCTTTACCGATCATAAGAATTTGGCTTATATTGGGGACGCTAAGAGATTGTCCTCTCGTCAGGCTAGATGGTCATTGTTCCTCTCCCGATTCAACTTCGTAATTACAAAGGCAGATGCACTTTCTAGACAGTTTGAGACAGATGAAGTTCCTGAACAGGAGGTATTTCCTAATTCCTATCATACCTTCTCCACTCTTCTGTGCCATAATAGCAGATCAAACTCAGGCACCCATGGGAACACCTCCGGATAAACTGTATGTGTCACCTCCATTAAGAAAAAAGGTACTTGATTTATTCCATGATAATCTCACAGCAGGTCATCCTGGAGTCCATAAAACCCTCTCTGCTATCTCCAGGAGGTTTTGGTGGTCTACTCTTAGGAACGATATCAAAGATTATGTGGGGGCATGTCAAATATGTGCCGTTTCTAAAGTTCCTCCTAGATCACCTCCTGGATTGTTACAACCACTGCCCATACCTAATGCTCCATGGACCCATTTAGCCATGGATTTCATTGTGGATCTACCCAGTTCAAACGGGTTCAATACAGTTCTTATGGTCATCGATAGATTCTCGAAGATGACACATTTTATTCCGCTTAAAAAATTACCATCTGCTCAAGATCTCATTCAGATATTCATGAGAGAGATCTTTCGGTTGCACGGTGTGCCCTAAAACATAGTGTCTGACAGAGGTACCCAATTTATTTCTAGGTTTTGGCATTCCTTTTGTAAACAATTGGGTATCGAACTCTCCTTTTCGTCAGCATATCATCCTCAAACAAATGGAGCAGCAGAGAGGGCTAATCAGTCTTTAGAATCCTATTTACGTTGTTTTATCAATGCCAATCAGTCTAACTGGTATGAGCTCTTACCCATGGCTGAGTTCGCCAGGAACAACGCGACTCATGAATCTTCTAATCATAGTCCATTTTTTGTAAATAAGGGTTATCACCCCACACTTTTCCCTTCTGAATTCTCAGACACAGACATTCCTGCTTTAAACACTCGTTTAGAATCTATTCATGATACTTGGGATTCCGTTCATTCAGCTCTGCAAAAGGCTTCGATACGTGCGAAAGTACAAGCTGACAAGAAACGGGGTGCCAATCCTGTCTATCATCCAGGTGACAAGGTGTGGCTATCCACACGACATATCAAACTTAAGGTTCCTTCCATGAAATTTGCCTCTCGGTACATAGGTCCTTTTCGAGTCATCCGACGTATCAATCCAGTGACCTATTCCTTGGCACTTCCTGCCCATATGAGGATTGCCAATTCGTTTCATGTATCTTTACTCAAGCCCCTTACTTGCAATCGATACACTAGAATGTCCACACCTCCTCCGCCCTTGGTAGTGGGTGACCAGGAGGAGTACGAAGTTCGTTCTATAATGGATTCCAAAATGTCCAGAGTTATCTTGTCCTATCTTGTTGACTGGAAGGGATATGGTCCCGAGGAACGTTGGGTTCCTGCTGACCGGGTTCATGCGCCCCGTCTTGTCCAGTCGTTTCACAACCGCTTTCCCCTCAAGCCAGGTCCTTCCCACCCGGTGGGCGGTCTTCGAGTGGGGGGTACTGTTGCAGTTGCCGGCTCGCCGTGTGGCAAAGCTGTGCCCGACCGGCACAGTCTAGCCGACGGCACAAGCTTACCTGCTGACCGGCGAGCCAACAGCCGCTTCTCCGCATCCTCCGACCGTCGCGCCCGGATCCAAAATGGCGCTGACCGCGTTGTCGCGCCTAAACTCAGCCCTGCCCCTGAAGTTTATACGGACATGCGCGTGACGTCACGACGTCAACGCACACGCACGCTCTGGGGTCAGAGGTCGCCCTCTGACCAATCAGACCTTAGAGAGGGATATTTAAATCCCTAGCTCACTCCAGTACCTTGCCCTGTCGTGGTTTCCTGTTCCTGGTTTCCTGAGAGTGCTTTATATTTGTGAATCTGATTTCCTGGTATCCTGATCTTGACTTTTCCCTGGTTATTCGGAATTCTGATTTCCCTGACTTGGCTTGTGTAAACGGTATTGTGTATTTTCTGGCTTCCTTGACCTCGGCTTTCCCTTTGACCATTCTCTGTCTCTAGCGTATTAGTCCGGCCATTCTAAGGTCCGGTTTACGCTCTGTCCTTTTATTTTCCTTTTCTTGTCTATGTATATTTTTACATAGTTTCTGCGTGCTGGACCACACTAGTAGTCGTGACAGTGTGTTGTGCATGACTGTATCACAGATCTCCACAGTAATATAACTACCAACAATGTGTGGTGTGTATGACTGTATCACAGACCTCCACAGTAATAGAACTCCCAGCAATGTGTGGTGTGTATGACTGTATCACAGAGCTCCACAGTAATAGAACTCACAGTAATGTGTGGTGTGTATGACTGTATCACAGAGCTCCACAGAAATAGAACTAACAGTAATGTGTGGTGTGTATGACTGTATTACAGAGCTCCACAGTAATAGAACTCACAGTAATGTGCAGTGTGAATGCACACCAGGCTACCTGTCAATCAAGTAGGCCTGCCCACTAAGGGCGGAACATGCAGGGAACATTGTGTCCGTGCTCTTTTCAGGGTCTTAATGCTCTCAGCATCGTGTGATCGTGTCTAATGATGTGCTTGCGTAATGCTTGTTGGGGACAGATCCCTGGTGTTTCCAAAAGTGAAAAAATATGGGACGACAGGACAGGACCCGAAAATCGGGACTGCCCAACAGAAATTAAAACAGTTGGGCATGGAGGCCATGCCCATCTGCCTCCCCAAGACCATGACCATGGTGGCATTATGACAAATAAGGTCCTGCTGCTATATTAAAGTGAACATGAGTTCACGTCTTACAGATAGATTAATAGAACTGTGTAGCTCTTAGTATTTCAAAGCATTATTAGTCTGGCTCAAGATTAATCTGTTTGTAAAGATTTTTTAGGCTTGTACGAGGGATAAAAGAAACAAGTGTATAATCTGAACAAAATTAAATGTTAGAAATTGATAACAGACGTATCAAAACATAGTCGGCATTATTGATGAGATATAAATTTTTTATATAAAAATACAGTCCAACCTTGGCTTTCCAATAAAGCATTCCCTTTCGCAAAGAAAAACATTCCACTGGCTTCTTTAACATTCTATTATTTTTTTCCTAGTGCTACTTTTTGCAGTTATTATTATTTTAGTAAGAAAATCCATTACGTTTGGGGATGTAAACCTATCTGGTCAATCTTTGTCTAGCACAATGGAATGGTTTGTATTATTAAGCTTTTCATCAATGGTGCTAGGCAGCCAATGGGATAACTGCCAAAATATTTTAAATTCCATTGTAGTATAAATTCTCCTTCCCAAGTGATTCACAGTTCAATGCTGTACTCTTTTTTGGTTTTAATTAAAATATTCTGAACGATTTCACGTGCACTCGCTGGATTAAAGCCAATTATTGCTCTTATATAAATCAATTTAAAGTTAGTATGTTTTAATGTGCAAAATAATAAAAATCTGACTTTTTACAATGTTTGCATTTCAAATAATATGCAAGAGTCACTGCATATCAGTTAAGCTGGATGTACCACAAAAACACACATTACAAAAAATATTTAAAAACTCAGCATCCCTGCACATACCGTTAGTAGGTACTGCAGACAGCATGGAGTTTGTAGGAAGAGTGTAGCATTGCGGTGCGGAGGGTGGTACAGGAGCTTCTGTTTCCTGTACCTGGCCAGACTGACAGGAGGTGCTCACTGAGAGAGCACTCCCTGTCAGTCCGGCCGGGTACAGAAAACTGAAGCTCCTGTAGGGGATCTGCTCCGCTCGGAAATGCAACAATAGAGGTAGGCGGCACACCAGGAAGGGGAGTGTGACCACTAAAGGGGTGGGGGGTGCACCAAGGGACAGGGAGGGAATGGAAGAGAAACACCAAGGGACAAGAGGGGGAGGGGAGAAGAACACTAAGGGACAGGGAAGGGAGGGGACCACTAATGGACGGGGAGGGGAGAGGGGCTGGTTATGAGGCACATAGGTGAAGATGTTTTTTGGTTTTTTTGGGGGGGGGGGAGGTGGGGCAGGAAAATGCATATTTGCCTATGTACCTAAAAATCCTTGCACCGGCCCTGGTTCTGTTCTATCTGCCAGAACCTCCACACCACAAGGACACCAGGATAAGGCTGTAGGATTAAAGTAAAGGAAAGGCAGGGATCAAAGAGGGAAGAGGAAGTGGTAAGCTTAGGAGTTGGGAAGATGAGTTGAAATCATGATACGATGAGAAAGAGAGAGATGAACTGAGAAGAAGGGAATGATGAAAAATGATGAGGAGAGACAGGACAGGATGAGCAGGAGATGAAGAAGTAAAGGAAATGATGCATGGGAAGAGACGAAATAAGGAGTCGGTGAAATAAGACTTGGGAGAGAAATTCATCGACGTTTTGGATACATTTGGGGTACAAGTATAGCAAACTAAATAGGATGGCATTTATTCAGCCGTCTGCTAATGATATCTGAACTAAAGTCAATACATCCAGCTTGACCCTTCTTCAAGCATTATGTCAATTGGAGCTGCCACTGTGCATCCCAAGATAAAAAACTAAATATGAAAGTATTCTGAAATTTCTTTTAGCCGTTCCAAGTATCTCATGGTTTGTGTGTGTGCACAAAATATCTGATGATGAGTTCATGTGCACAGCATGTTCAATGTCAAGCATTTCAGCACAACATATTTGATAGTCAGATTATTACTAGACACTGCATTATATATATATTTTTTTGTAAATCTTTATTTTTGCAGTGCTTATAGTAATTACATGCTTACATATGGTACCCCAGCGGCATTCCATACGTAGGTTTCAAAACATTTGTTACATAGGGTAATAGATGAACAGAGCACTTTTTTTTTTTTTGTGAATACAAATGAATATCAATCAGGTAAGAGCATTAATTTAACATTTACGTTGAGTGCCCTCGTACATGTTTTACTACGGTTGCTATTGTAAGTATTGACGTCACACTATGGGTATTACAGCAAGAGGTATAGTAGGGCACATAAGATTCTGCAGTGTTGGCTACTAAAAAACACGGTAAAACTACACCATGGGTTACATGCAGATTAAAGACACGCTTATATGGAAGATCACGTTAAGCTAGCTGGCACAAGCATCTCTGTAGCCCAGATAACATTATGCCATGTGGTAAGCAGGGAGACAAAAGTGGTAGCAGGCTTCTGTATGGTAGCCATCCAGAATCAGTGAGGGGTGGCATAACTGGTTAACCAAAGCGTGAGTTGGTGAGAGTTCCTGCAGGGGGACGTAGAGAGAACAGGTATTACTAGTCCACAAAACAGTCCCATTTGGCCCATGCCGGTTCCTGGCTTGTAGGTCTTAGGTGTCGGTCCGCTGATGTGCGCCCCGGGTCCGCTGGCGTCGCTGCGCCACGTTCCCTTTGGTGGCTGCCCTGCTGTCTAGGGCCGCTGGTCTTCGTCCTGAGGCCTGTGTGGGTGCTCTTGCCTTTTGCCATTGGGCCCATCACCAGGTCCGTGGGCCCAGGCTTCCGCCGGGTCGGTACAGTAGTCGGTCAGTTGTTCGGCAAAAGGTATCAGTGCCGAAACAGCAGGAGTTTCCCCGGCCTCTCCCTGGGTGTATGGCAGGCTGTGGGGGGAAAATTCCTCCCCTGTGAGCGCCCGGCTCAGAAGAAGAGTGCGCAGGCCTCTAACGGTGGTATGCATAGGTGTGGTAGTTGGAGGGTGACATAAGTCAGGGGCATCTCTGGGTGTGTGGGACCCCGTGTGGCATTACCCCTCATGCAGGAATACAGGAAGGCTGTTGGTCGGCCTGTGCTCGAGGTAGCTTGCTGTGCTCGCATGGCCACCGCCATCTTGTTTGCTGGTCGCGGGTTACCCGTTATCCGTGTCTCCGAGGGTAGAGGAGTCTGGCTCGGTTTGGTTTGGACCGGGATCACCCCCCCGGGCGGGATAGTGCTGCGGCGGCCGTCCGCGTCACTCACCGCCAGCATGGGTCTCGCCTGGTGCAGCGGGCCCCATCCTCCGAGGGACTAGAACTGCGAGAGCAAGCCTCACCTCGGCTCGGCAGCCCGGTTACATCGAGGGTCGCAGGTAAGTAGTTGCCGGGATTTCCCCTTGAAAGTGCGTTTTGTTGGCTATTTGTGGCCCTATGTGCAGGAGCTGAGCTGTCCTGCGACCGCTCAGCTCGGCGGCCCGGCCCCGCCCCTCGACACTGCATTATATATTATAGTTAATTTAAAACATAATATATAAGATGGGAGGAGACAGAGGTCATCATGCAAGGTAAAAATCATTTAAAATTACTATTTATATAAAAATTAGGGATGGAGACCAATTTGGTACCCTGCCTGGGGTTCTTTAATATTTGGCTTTTCACCACGAGGCTTTAATATTATTTAGTAGAAGTTCTCAAACATACTACGGTATATGCTTTCCAGAAATGATGCATGAATTGTAAACTTTAGTTTACTGAGAAATAAAAAAAAGTAAGTGAATTTAATGATGAAATTTCACTGACAGCTTCATTGCACCATAACAACAACTATAAATTATCGACTATGGTTATGATGCTTAAAGTGTTCCTTTAATAATGTTTTTTTCCATAAGTCATAATTAGTGGGAAACATTAAAATAAATGTAATTACTGCCACCAGAACTTTAATAAGTGAAAACAGTACAGTCCAAAAGAATATATATTGCTTTTTCTTTATTAATAGAACAGTATTTCATTTTCTCATTGATTTATTTCATCATCTGTAACTTTCAATGAATTGGAAGATACTAAACCCACGCACATTGAATATTGCTTTCCGCCAATAGGATAAATGTCATCTGGACTTTGCAAGGAAGCACCGATTAAACAAGATTGTCTCAATATGTTATTTTGTATTTAAGACTTCCTACTAAATCAGCTATGCACATACTGGAAATGTTTTATTTTATTAGATGGCTTAATTTGGAATTACATTTTCAAAATCACATCTGGGATGTTCTATGCTTTTTTTTTTTTAAATAGCAGAAAGTTTATCATTATTAAAGTAAACCTGTTATGAAATCTCCTATCCTATCTCCTTAAGCAAGGGTTTTATAATTTACCATAAAGATAATATATATATATATATATATATATAGAGAGAGAGAGAGAGGATTGATTAGGATTTCTTATATTTATATTTACTTTTAGCATTAGCAAGGCATTCTGAAAATGTATATATTTTGTTGTTACACTTTTTAAATAACATATATTAGATATGAATGATTTTCTGTTCAAATGCAGACATTCTTTGAACATTTTGTTGCTATTTTAATAAGCTGTACTGTTAGCAAAGCCATCAGTGTCCTTACAAATACTTACAGGCAGGGTATTTGATCAGCAATTATGGTGACAGGAGTTCACGGTTTCATTTCTGTTACCATTCGCTGCCTTTAGTTATGTCCCGAACGGTTCGCAGGCGAATAGTTCCTGGCGAACATAGCTGGTTCGCGTTCGCCACGGACGGCGAACATATGCGATGTTCGGTCCGCCCCCTATTCGTCATCATTGAGTAAACTTTTGACCCTGTACCTCACAGTCAGCAGACACATTCCAGCCAATCAGCAGCAGACCCTCCCACCTCCTAGACATCATACATACTTTTAAAAGCTTTCCTCATTTCTTTCTCGGGATGAGGAATATATCGGTTGTAGACTGAGGATTTCCATCTGCCCAATCTTTTAATAAAATGCACTGGAGTCTAAATGAAAGACCCTAGACACAATTTTAGGAGTAGTGTTCTGATGTAGAAGATGAATTTAGCCGTAGTAAGAGGGATTCAGCGAGAGTAGTGGTGAAATGTGTGTGGCATGACTGAGTGTGGGTAAGTAAGAGTCAAGTATTTTTACTGGGCACTAGTTCTAGGTGGGATAAAGTGGTATAGCGGATGGATGAGTAGTTTGGTTCGTTTTAGAGGTTTGTAGAGAAAGTATATAGTGATCATGATTTTTAGCGATATCCAATATTTTTAAGGTGGTCTCAAACAAACATAAAATGCTATATAAAATTTGTGGGAATATCGAATAGTCGTGTACAGTAAATCAGAGAGGGTTTAGAATATCGAACCATCGATCGGTAACCTGGATGAAGTTGGGGGTCTATCTGTTTTATTAAATACGCGGTAATATGCTTTTAATGGGATAGGACGTTAGGAAAGGTGTGTGATTGGGATAAGTGGTTGTGTCTGTATTTACCTTATCCTGGGACCGACCTGGCTCCTAAGCTTGAGCCGCGCGTGGCTGGATCACTCCTGCCTCCACACGAGCCGCATGCGGCTTGATCTCCTCTTCTGACTTAGCCACGTGCACTGACCGCAGTGATCGGTCACGTGGCCCGCCTGGCACTAGGAGCACGGCTCAAGTCACGAGCTCGCTCTTAAAGGGGCAGTGGGAGCCAAAAGTTGATTCAGGCTCCCATTGGCCCACGTCATTCCAGCACCCCCACACACAAATAGGGGGCACAAAGCTTGCATTTAAAAAAAAACAAAAACTTTTTTGACTGTAATATAATAGCAGTTAGTTTCCTTCACACGTGTGCGTTTCAGGGCCTGCCAGGGCACAGTGTCACACCAGTGCAACTCATATCTGGTGTAACATTAGTGTACATTTAAAAAAAAAAAATACAGGGGGCTTGTTGTCACCTTTTGGGGACCCTTGGTGTTGTACGTGGTTGGGTGGAGGAAGAGACCTTCAATGACATCAGTGAGGACAAGGAACGGGACATGGCTAGCTTCTTATCCAACCTTGTGCAAATGGGGAGTTTGCGGTTGTGCAAATGGACTGTTTGCGGTTGTTTGCGGTGCGTTAAACGGGGAGTTTGGTCTGTCACTGTGAAGCGGGCGTAACCCTTACACTACCTGATCGATACAACATCATACCTGATGTTTTAAAGCACGTTATTCCAAACAATTTAGGAATGTTAGATGATTTATGCCCTTTATGGATTAAAACCAGACTCTGCATCAACTATGTAATTTTCCATGGGAGTTTTGCCATGGATCCCCCTCCGGCATGCCACAGTCCAGGTGTTAATCCCCTTGAAACAACTTTTCCATCACTATTGTGGCCAGAAAGAGTCCCTGTGGGTTTTAAAATTCGCCTGCCTATTGAAGTCTATGGCGGTTCGCCGGGTTCGCCCGTTCGCGAACATTTGCGGAAGTTTTATGTTCACGACATCACTAGCTGCCTTTCCTCTTCTGCTATGGAGAGCTTGAAGCTCATGCTGCGAGCTTCTGTTAGTTCTCTTGAGTTACGACCTGCAGAGCAGGGCCAGAACATTGGTTTAGAGCATCATCTGGTCACTCTCACTCAGCTAAGCCCTGCACTTTCAAAACATGCCTCCTAACCATCCCGATTTAAGCTGTACAGTCCCAATTTATCGGTGCAATCTGGCCATCCCGACTTTGTTACCTAGTGTCACCAAAAACAGAACTGTTTGGAAAAATAGTAGTGCGAGCATCATTAGACTTGCTTGCACTACACTCAGGACTTAAAGGGACACTATAGTTTACATTACAGTCTAGTGATAACTTCACTGGCCACTCCTCAGATGGCTGTTAGAAATCCTTCCTGGGCCATGGCTGCCTAAAATGCATCCAAACATGGAGTCTCTCCTCCCTCTGCATGCAGACAGTGAACTTTCCTTATAGAGATTCATTGATTCAATTCATCTCTATGAGGAGATGCTGATTGGCCAGGGCTGTGTTTGAATCATGCTGGCTTTGCCCCTGATCTGCCTCCTTGTCAGTCTCAGCCAATCCTATGGGAAAGCATTGTGATTGGATCAGGCCACCACTTCTGATGATGTCAGAGGTCAGAGGAAGTTCACAGGCAGAGGCAGCAGCTTCAAACTTGAATACAAGTAAGATTTTACTATTTTTAGGGAGGCAAAGGGGGCCAGATAGTGGTTTTAACATTATAGGGTCAGGAATACATGTTTTTCTGAAACTAAGCTCCCTGCATGGTCAGCCCACAGTGGGCTGGTCAACTTGATTGGCAGACAGCCTGACGTGCATTCAAATCAAACTGACTTACCAGAAAATCAGGCAAACCTGCCCTCTTTCTCAGTGGGTCTACACCTTTGAGCAGAGCCAGTGACGCAGTTGCCTCACTGGCCTGTCACCTTTACCCCATCACACTGATATCCTGCTTCTTGCAACTCTGATGTTCGGGGCTTTGCCAAAATGCAGAAAGCTTCTAGCTCTCAAAGAGGCATGGAGTTGCACCTGGTAATCTCCATTTAAGAAGTCAAACTTTTAGTAAATGGTTTGACTACTTACATTGGTGAGATGCCAGAATACTCCTGGCAACAGCATGCTGTAGTGGTTATGATTGTTGCATAATTATCTATAATTGTTACAGCTAATGTATGTCAGAAAAATAGTATTTTTGATTTTATACTAATATTTCAGTATACAATCTAAAGAATTTCGTTCCTCAAAATATCTATAAAGTTTGATTGAATAAACGAAAAATAATATTAGTGTAAAATGACATAATTACAATTTTGAAGCTGGTCTGAGAAACTCCTCTATACACAAAATTGCAATTTTATTATACATTTCCGTGCTAGCTATAAACTCTGGGTTTCAAATAGATGTTCTGCTAATATTTTTCTAAAATGTATTTTAGGGTTAATGGTTTTCTAAAAGAAAGAAATAGGAGAGGAACATAAAATGTTTGATGTAGGAAGTCCTGACTTTACCTTTAAGGCTATTAAAGGCTTTACAGAGATGCACTGTACATTGGAAGTAATTATTAAAAACACTTTATGTATACATTAGTAGCATCCAACTTTGATGTTGCTGTTTTTGTTTAATTCCCTGCGCAAGAAGAACTCTTACACGGTTTCACAATACTAAACACAATTGGAAGCTGTGTCCTGTTTGGCACATAGATTACAATGAAGTCTTATCACTTTATCTTCTCTGGATATTACTGTGTGTAAACTGGCAGGCCTTGTGCTGAAAAGCCCAGGGACCCGTCTTTGAATATTTGGTTCTTTTGGAGCAGTTACAAGAAAAAAATATTCTAGTAAACCTTGGCCTTGCAGTCAGTGTATAATATTGGAAAGAACACTCTCTAAAATAGTACACTGGATTATAAGTGCATTATCTTTAATTTTAATGGTACTGTTAAAATCTATGAATAGACTTGGAGATAAAAAAAAAAAGTGTTTTGTTTATCCAAGTAAAGAAAAAAAAGAAAAAGAAATGGCCCATATAAGTTATATTAAGAACATTTATAAGAAGACCTAGATATGTGTGAATAGATTTTGGAATTCTGAGATACTGGACCAAATAGGACCCCCACTTTCTATTTGTATTTTTCTATCTGTTTTTCACTGAATATCACGGAATTGTACAGAGCTGTGGTATTTGTTGGCACTTTATAAATAATAATAATAATAGAGACTATAATAATACACAATTCAATCTTCATTGGTTATATTACCAGAAGCAGGTTAGTCATGGAGAAGTGAGAGAACTGGTATAGCCATGTAGACCACTGAAATTTGAAGAATCTAATCTATTCGTTCAGTCTGGTAGCTCAGCCTGATTTGTATCCTGCAATAATTCTTTTTATGACCATTTGACATGTGGAATCCTTAGTTGGCATTCTCCCAAATTGTCATACATCTCCCCTGTATATCTATATTTGTATATTTAAAATTTTATTAAGGTAACCTCATAACACGATGATGTTCCGCACATCAGGTTAAAACCCCTCTTAATCACTCCTATTATGAATGATTACCATCAGGGCAGGACTGGGAATGAAAAGCAGCCCTGGAATGAAATTTTATACCAGCCCCATAATGCATCGTGCCAGCATAGTGTGCAGATATGGAAGTGGGGGGGGGGGGGGGGGGGGGGGGGGACTTCAAACCGAAAACTATCACTCAAACGTGAAAGAAAGCACTCAGGGCTTCGAAATAAACAAAAGAGCGGATTTTTTGTTTCAGTCCATTTTCTTGATATATTAAGAAAAGTTTGGTCATTTGGACTGAAATTGTGAATGTATGCTATTGCACAGCAGTAAAAAAATGATGTTATCTTGGTTTTCCTGAAGTAATAAGAGTGTGCTCTTCACTTTGGCTGACAACTGGGTACATTTCAGTCAATACCAATTCAATTCCCATAGGAAAGCATTGGGGTGCTATTGCGCATGTGTGGAAAAATGCTGTGCTTAACCGCACAAATCAGCATCTCCTCATAGAGATGCATTGCTCTCCCTGTGTCCCATTAGTCCCCCACAGCTCTCCCTGTGTCCCATTAGTTCCCCTCCCCCCCCCCCCCCGAGCTCTCCCTGTACCTTGCTGTAGTGTGGCCGAGCAGGCAGACCGTGGTGGAGGAGCTCCTGCTCACTGTACCTGGTTTGACAGGAAGCAGTCATGAGCTCTCTGTGAGCACTTCCTGTCAGACCGGGTAAGGGAACAGGAGCTCCTCTACCACGATCTGCCTGCTCGGCCACGCTAAATTCTGTGACTGGCAGAAGGGCAGCGCATCCCTTCCTGCCGGTCACCCTGTAATTGCGCAGTGCGACTTGGAAAATTCACGGTATTCCGCTGGGCCAGTCCGGCCCTGATTACCATTATTTCACTGTGTGGCATGTTCAGGCTATATAACCTTGGTGGAAATCCCTCTTTCCTTGAAGAAGTGCCACTGCCTGAAGAAGTGGTTTTATCCACACAGATGTTCAAACAGCTACTAGATGCATACTTGTAAAAACAGAATATTCAAGGATATAATCTTTCAATGTAGGGTAATAACTGCTTGATCCAAGGATAAATCTGACTGCCATTCTGGGGTCAAGAAGGAATTTTTTCCCTTGCTTGTTGCAAAATTGGATTTGCTTCAAACTGGGTTTTTTTGCCTTCTTTTGGGTCAACAGCAAAAAACAAATGTGAGGAAGGCTGAACTTGATGGACGCAAGTCTCTTTTCAGCTATGTAACTATGTAACACTAAACTGATGATCTCTGTATTATCGGTAAAGTTTTACCAATGATGAAATAATAATATACGCATGCATCTAGAATTTATCGATCTCAGGATACTTTGATTATCTGTTTGTATTCAGGCATTTTTTTTACCATTTTGTAGAAGAATTGGAAATATGTTCAAACAAAATGTTCTGACTTCTTTTGGATCAACAGCAGTAACAGAAATGTGTGAACGGCTTAACTTGACAGACTTTAGTTTCATTGTATATATTGCAAATATAAGTATTCATATTTTTATAAATATAAAATGCACCAGACTATAAGACACACCCATACAATATAACTAGGATTTGAAAATATATATAATACAACTAGTGCCATAATTATTATTTGGTATGATGATTCCTGGTATGATGATTCCTGGTGCACTAGTGTTGAGGTACTTAAGCCTGTATCTCCACGCTGTTCAGACTAAGAATGTTTATCTTTAGCACTGTGTGTGTGGGAGCTTGTGGGAAGAACACTTTCAATCTGTATTTGGGGGAAGTGCAGGCTAGTCTCACAAGCTCCCCTCCTGCCACAGAAGGCTACACAGAGGCGGTTGGGGAGATCGTTGATCTCCCCATCAGCTCTACTGCAGCTGTGTATATTAACTCGGAATATGGGATATAGGAGTTATTTTTACTCTAAATTTTGGTTTAAAAAATCTGCATCTTTCATTATGAAAACTACGGTACTTATTAGATTCATAGCTAGATTGATAGGACATTGAGTTTGAAAAAAAAAAAAAAGAGAGAATATAGGTAAAACAAAATAAATTTTTTTCTTTTTACAAGTTGACCTTTTGTACTGAGACCAAACAAAAAGATAAGAAAGTAAAACAGTAAACCAGTCTAGTGTGATTAGCTGGGGAGTCCTACATAACTTCATGAAGTCTTCTTTGTGAGTTGGTGTTTTGGATAGCAGCACCAAAACTTGTTTAAATATAGTAGTGCTATCAAAAATTTCAATGCCAAAAATCACATACTATTCAAATGTTTAGTTTCAATGTTATACTAATGTAATAAAAAAAGAACATTTGTGCTTGTCAGGGTTGTACAGGATGTTTGAAGGCCAGATCTGTCCAGGGGGTCTACCTTTGGACATCAGTGGTATAGTTTAATGAAATAATTTTGTTCTGTTTAAATGCAATATTAGATTATATTTTTGATGCTCAACAATTTTAAATCTTTCTGTCGGTTCCAACTATAAATCTCCCAAGCAAACATTCCCCACCTTACTTGTGTTTTCTGTTTTACAAAATATGGTATTTTCCAGATTTTAATTGGCGTCAGATGTTTTCCTGTGATTTCTTCTGCCATATCTAAGCTCAAATCTAAAATTTATGATATGCGGGACAAGAAATTGAGCTCCCTGTCTTCACAATTAGTCTGCCTCCACTTCCTTTTCCTGTTTCTTGACATCTTTGTCCAAAAGTCTTCACTCTCACAAGTATTGATTTGGCATTCGAAGCACCTGTCATATTATTGTACAGGAAACATAATACCCCTGAAATCAATTTTGCATTTTTTTTGTCAGAATTTGTATGAATCACTGATTCCGTTAAGAGAAATAAACAACGTATTTGGGTTTATTCACCAAACCAGGAATTGTAAAAAGTTGCCAAGAAATTGCATATTTTTGAAGAATATTTACAACTCACAACTACACTATTTCGTCGGAAACTTGCAATTTTTACACAGTTATTTTGTTTTTGATAAAAAATAAAAGATGCTATGAATCCATTAAAGGACCACTATAGTGCCAGGAAAACATACTCGTTTTCCTGGCACTATAGTGCCCTGAGGGTGCCCCCTCCCTCAGGATCCCCCTCCCGCCCGGCTCTAGAAAGGGGAAAAGGGGTAAAACTTACCTTTTTCTAGCGCTGGGCGGGGAGCTCTCTGCCTCCGATCCTCCTCCGTTCCGCCCCGTCGGCTGAATGCGAACGTGTGGCAAGAGCTGCGCGCGCATTCAGCCGGTCGCATAGGAAAGCATTATTAATGCTTTCCTATGGACGCTTGCGTGCTCTCACTGTGATTTTCACAGTGAGAATCACGCAAGCGCCTCTAGCGGCTGTCAATGAGACAGCCACTAGAGGATTTGGGGGAAGGCTTAACCTATTTATAAACATAGCAGTTTCTCTGAAACTGCTATGTTTATAAAAAAAATGGGTTAACCCTAGCTGGACCTGGCACCCAGACCACTTCATTAAGCTGAAGTGGTCTGAGTGCCTAGAGTGGTCCTTTAACACTTGAATGAATAATTGGCATAAGATTCAACTATAGAATAACATGCTGTATTGGCCATTAAAGGGACACTCTAAGCACCAAAGCCCCTTTGTGTTAACCCCTAAATTACTGAGGCAGTTGTACAAGTTCAGATCAAAACAAAACGTTGAGTTTGCACTATATGTCTGTTCAACCATAATTCACCTCTTTCATATTAAATGCACCCACACTTATTATACAACATTTTGTTTAGGAGAAACAGGGCTTTCATTTCATATCAACTATTAATATATGAAACATAATTAATTATGAATAAAATGTTTTTAAAAATGAAAGATTAAGAAAATGTAGTAATTTTTTTAGTTCTGCGCGGCATTTTAGCTGTGAATGTCATAATACTGTAAGCTGTTACTGCAATAAAGTACACATATTTGTATTCAGCAATGTCCCACAAGTAAAAACCCAGGAATGAGAATTACCCCTATGATAGCATACCATTTGCAAAAGTAGATAACCCAAGGTATTACAAATGGGGTATGTCCAGTCTTTTTTAGTACTTACAAACACTGGCCAAAGTTAGCGTTCATATTTGTTTGTGTGTGAAAAATGCAAAAAACTAATTTGAACTCTAATTGTGGCAAGTGTTTGTGACTAAGTGGCTACTAAAAAAGACAGGATAGGGGCAGAGCCTGATGCTAGAAGTGGACAGACGCACTTTGTCAGAGCTCCGGCACTGACAAGCCATTTACGAGATAAAATCATAAAAATAACTAAAATAAACAAACATCGCTGCAACCCCAGGAAGCATGGGCAGGAAAGCGAAGAAGCACTGACCCGACAAGCCCCGGCAAGTACACGAGGCGGCAATGCCAAAGATGGTCGACTACCTGGGGGAAGGCACAGAATCCTCAGACGAGGACCCGCTCTATGGGAAACCTGAAGACTCTGCGCCACGAACACAACGGAGCCCAGACACTCAGCCAGTCACGATGGCGGCACTGAAGGAACTACTCACAGGCCTCCAGAGGACCATCCAGGCTGATGTAGCCTCCCTACGCACAGACATTACAGGCCTAGTGGGCCCGCTGAGCAATCTCGAGACATCCTCAGATGAACAAACACGGAGGATCAAGACACTAGAGGGCCTAGTCAAAGGCCTCCAGCAGCAACAAGCTAACACAGACCAGAGGTTTGCCACCATAGAAGATCAGAGACGGCGCAAAAACCTTAAGATAAGACGCATACCTGAAGAAATCCCGGTGGCTGAACTTCCCCACCTAGTAAGATGCCTACTAGTGGCACTGCTCATACCCAAACACGCGAAGGCCATCGGCCTGGATGGAGTATTCCGCATTCCTAAGCCGAAAAAGGCCCCGGCGGCTGCCTCCAGAGACTTAATTTAAAAGAAGAAAAACTACCACAACAAGAGGACATAGTCTTAAATTAGAGGGACAAAGGTTTAAAAATAATATCAGGAAGTATTACTTTACTGAGAGGGTAGTGGATGCATGGAATAGCCTTCCAGCTGAAGTGGTAGAGGTTAACACAGTAAAGGAGTTTAAGCATGCGTGGGATAGGCATAAGGCTATCCTAACTATAAGATAAGGCCAGGGACTAATGAAAGTATTTAGAAAACTGGGCAGACTAGATGGGCCGAATGGTTCTTATCTGCCGTCACATTCTATGTTTCTATGTTTCTATGTTTCTATAATAGTGCGCTTTCAAAGCGTGAAGGATAAATCGGCGGTGTTGGCAGCACTCCAAGGATCCTCCCAATACCAATTCGAGGACATGAGGCTCTCATTCTACTTGGACATCTTGGGGAACACCATGATGTCGAGGAAAAGGCTCCAACCATTCACCGTACTCCTCAGAGAGCGGAATTTCAAGTACCATGGAGGCTCCAACTACCCGATACACGAGTTGCCTGAAGCAGATGCCCAACTGGAGACTCTTGGCCTCACTCGGGACTGCCTAAACCCCCTTGGAAGGGGAAAGGCCCCAGCGACAACCCACAGGTGGGACCCGAACAAAGTTACCCCTTTCGTCCCACAACAGGCGGAAACCAGTGCCTACGCGGCCACCACCACCACCTGAGACTATCCATATCCCTACCTACCCTGTATCCTCACCAGAACGGGACTGTAGCTTGCCGGTCCTACTCGACTGGCATCTGGTTTATTGTTTATTTTACAAGTTGACCTTATTTAACATATTGCTTTTGTTCTAAGTGCCGTCCACCCCACGCCCAATACACCCTTTATGCACCAAGCACTGAGCAGGCTTACCGGCCGACGACTACTACCCCCCCCCCCCGCCTCCAATCACCACGCATAGCCAAACACAAGGGGCCTGATAGGTCTCGGAAGCACGAAGGCGTAAAACCACTAGATTGCAGACCCACACCACTAGGGCCAAACGGCGACCACACTGACCACACAAGGGCCACCAAAACCCACGCTGGCTCCCAACAGACCATACTCACCTCACTATTAGTTGAAGCCCAAGGCCTCAGCTGGCGAGCAAACCGCAGATTAGTAATGTCAGCATTGACGAACCCGCATTTAACCCCGGCCTCCCCGACAACCACAGACACACATCCCACCATAAACCGCAAGCTGGTGGCTTCAGAAAGACAGAAAAATACCTTACCCCACTACCCGCATGGCACTGAATGCCCAAAAATACTAACACGGATGATAACCACGTTCAGTTTGGGCATGCCATCAGGTTTAAACATACAGTTAATCCACGGACACAGCGTATCCCACCCCCCGATGAGCCTTAGAAATCCAGACAGACACATTCAAACAAGTTTGGCACTCTGTGACTACATGATCCACTGCCGTTTGCACGATCCTGTTACCCTCCTGCTTAAATATAAAAATGTGCCACTAGGACGAATGCCACATTGCTGTAAAGTATGTCTATTTTTATTGCTCCTGCATCTGCTGTTGTGGTAATGCGGAAATATCTGTTATATTGCGCACAACAAAAATAAAGAATAAGAAGAAAAAAAAAAAGACGGGACATACCTCATTTGTAATACCTTGGGTTGTGTACTTTTGTAAATGAAATGCCATCATGGGGGTAAATTCTCATTCCTGGGCTATCATACAGTCTCAAAGGCAACATAACCAATCTGGCAAATTTCAATGTAAAAAAACAGAAATGCAAGCCTTGTATTTGACTCTGTGACCTTTGAAAACACCATAAAACCTGTACATGGGGGGGTATTGTTATACTCGGGAAACTTTGCTGAACAGAAATATTAGTGTTTCAAAACAGTAAAACGCATCACAGCGATGATATCGTCAGTGAGAGTGCCATTTGTGTGTGAAAAATTAAAAGAAATGGCCCTTTCACTGACGATATCATCGTTGTGATACTTTTTACTATTTTAAAACACTAATATTTGTGTTCAGCAAAGTCCGTACCCCCATTTACAGGTTTTCTGGTGTCTTGGAAAGTTACAGGGTTAAATATAGGGCTTGCGAACCAAATTCTGTGGTCCCTAAAATAGTAATTAATAAAATGACTTAATTTAGTAAAAATATGACATAAATATATACGTAGAATTTAAAAAAAAAAAAATATATATATATATATATATATATGCATATATATGTAATTTTTTAAAATTATTTTTATTTATATGTAGATATATGTATAGAGATATTGCTCAAAATATATAATATCAAAATACAGTTAGAACTAAATTATGCATTAATATATAATTTTTATTTATTTTTATTTTTTATTTTCTATTTACTTATTTATGTATTTGTTTATTTTATATTATATATATATATATATATATATATATTTATAAAATTATAACTATATATACTTAATATCATATCAGTTTATTTTAATATTAATATATAATTGTATATATATATATATATATATTAAAATAAACTTAGTGACATAGTGTATGTATATGCAGGGGCGTATTAGCCGCGAGGCAAACTAGGCATTTGCCTTGGGCGGCATTTTCCAGGGGGCGGCAAAAAACGCCGCCCCCAAATGCCCAGGGCAAATGCCTTGTTAGCCTTGCGGCTAACAGACATGCCGTCTGGGCGGGCGATCTGCTGGGCGGCATTGGTGGGCGGCCGGCGAGGGAGCACTTCCTCTGAGCTGTCTGCTCAGCTCCCTCGCGCGCCGCACAGTGAGGCTGGGAGCCGGAAGGTGATGTCATATTCCGGCTCTGCCTCCCAGCCTCACTCTGCGGCGCGCGAGGGAGCTGAGCAGACAGCTCAGAGGAAGTGCTCCCCCACCAGCCGCCTGCCAGCGCCGCCCAGCAGCCACTGGACCACCAGGGAGACCCCCATAGGACCCCCCCCCCCCCAGCATTCCCAAAGGTAAGGAGGCTAGGGGGGGTAAATAAAAAAAAAGTGTTAAATATGTGAGTGAGTGAGTATGTGTGTATGTCTGTTAGTGTGTGTGTCTGTCTGTTAGTGTGTGTGTCTGTCTGTTAGTGTGTGTGTGTGTCTGTCTGTTAGTGTGTGTGTGTGTGTGTGTGTGTCTGTCTGTTAGTGTGTCTGTGTCTGTCTGTTAGTGTGTCTGTCTGTTAGTGTGTCTGTGTATGTCTGTTAGTGTGTGTGTGTGTATGTCAGTGTGTGTGTGAATGTCTGTTAGTGTGTCTGTGTATGTCTGTTAGTGTGTCTGTGTATGTCTGTTAGTGTGTCTGTGTATGTTTGTTAGTGTGTCTGTGTATGTCAGTGTGTGTGTCTGTTAGTGTGTGTATATCTGTTAGTGTCTGTGTATGTCTGTTAGTGTGTCTGTGTATGTCTGTTAGTGTGTCTGTGTATGTCTGTTAGTGTGTGTGTGTGTGTATGTCTGTTAGTGTCTGTGTATGTCTGTTAGTGTGTCTGTGTATGTCTGTTAGTGTGTGTGTATGTCAGTGTGTGTGTGAATGTCTGTTAGTGTGTCTGTGTATGTCTGTTAGTGTGTCTGTGTATGTCTGTTAGTGTGTCTGTGTATGTTTGTTAGTGTGTCTGTGTATGTCAGTGTGTGTGTCTGTTAGTGTGTGTATATCTGTTAGTGTCTGTGTATGTCTGTTAGTGTGTCTGTGTATGTCTGTTAGTGTGTCTGTGTATGTCTGTTAGTGTGTGTGTGTGTGTATGTCTGTTAGTGTCTGTGTATGTCTGTTAGTGTGTCTGTGTATGTCTGTTAGTGTGTGTGTGTGTATGTCTGTTAGTGTGTGTGTGTGTGTGTCTGTTAGTGTGTGTGTGCGTATGTCTGTTAGTGTGTGTGTGTGTCTGTTAGTGTGTGTCTGTTAGTGTGTGTGTGTATATGTATGTCTGTTATTGTGTATGTCTGTTAGTGTGTGTGTATGTATGTCTGTTAGTGTGTGTCTGTTAGTGCGTGTGTGTGTGTCTGTTAGTGTGAGTGTGTGTGTATCTGCTAGTGAGTGTGTGTCTGTTAGTGTGTGTCTGTTAGTGAGTGTGAGTGTGTCTGTAAGTGTGTGTGTGTGTTTCTGTTAGCTAGTGTATGCGTATCTGTAAGTGAATGTGTGTGTATTTAGAAGGCGGGGCGGGGGAAGGGTGGGGGTGGTGCGGGCGGGGGGAAGGGTTGGATGGGGGTGGCACGGGCGGGAGGGGGGTGCCTGAGTTTTGTCCTGCCTAGGGTAGCACAAAACCAGGATACACCACTGTGTATATGTGTATATAAATATATAATTAGATCATATATATATATGTACTATATATTTGATGTTAGTGTGACGAAAGTAAACTCGTCACTGGCTTTTGGAGGGGCCTGTTTGCTAGCCTCCTACCCTGTGATTATGGCCCCTGTGTTAAATCTTGGTTAAAAGCACTGTTTCCCTTTTTGTACTTATATAGCCACACTTTGAACTTTCGAAGCGGCACTTCGAATTACTGAACAACCACACTGGATCTTGTTAATACCTATTAACAACTTGGAACGTTTCTCACCGCGGTGTTCTAATTGTTCGTCTGGGTGGCCGCAACTCCTATGGACCACCACGAGATGGTGGCCATCTTGTTCGTATGAATCTCATGGAACTAAATTCGGATACAGAAACTCCCGAATGCCGCTGGACTTCCATCATCGCCTGCGTTCGATTCAATTCAACTTAGAAGGGCACTGTTCAGTGAGGTCATTCGTCTGGGGAACAAGCTCCAGGGTATTGACTCTGTTCGGTAGTTTGTTTGCTTTCAAACTACCAAACTAGACCGACCGCAAGCCCTGATTCTCTGGAACTGTTTTGGGCATGGGACCATGCCTGTGGTCGGTCAAATAAGTGACTTCCATAGAATTCCTGAACCCCTGAACTGATCTGGGTGATTTTTGGATATGTTGGTCACCCAGATTGGTTATCGTGTTCCAGTACAGTGCTTATGGTGCTCGCAAGTAATAGGAAGCAGCGATTGACAGAGGTACCCAGTCGGGGAGCCAGGCGGTCCGTCACACTAAGTATTTATTTTTAAATTACTAACTGTTTAAAACTTTAATGAACTTTATTTCAGGCAGCAGCAGGCCCCCTGCAGGCACTGCTGTGGACGGCTATTCCGTCCATGTGATCGCGACGTCATCGCGATCACATGGCCTGGGAGGGCCAAATCAGCCACAGGGGGACTTCCTGGGATGCCAGGTAAGTCCCCCCATGGCGATCGCCGGCGGAGGATCGCCAGCAATCAGGTAAGTGGGAAGGATGACGTGGACGTACTATGCCACCCGCTGGCGTTTAGGACCTTCCCCAAGGATAGCATAGTACGCTCGCCATCATTAAGGGGTTAATGAAGTGGCTTTGAAGCAAATACATTGTTCCTTTTATTGCACAATATAAAAAATTGCCATTTCAGAGAAATGGCAATGTTTACATTTATTCGATACCTCACCTCTAGTAGCTGTCAGGTTACTAGAGGCTCAAAAGTTGAATATCTTCATGTTCTGTAATATCATGCGTAGCATGAGAAGCATTTGATTGGAGGATTGGATACATATACTTTCCACCTGAATGGAAAAAAACAAAAAATCCCCAAATAGTAATTTTTTATAGACTTGAATTTTTTTCGGGCGGATCGAACAATTTCTAAAAATGTTGTTGTTAATTCAGTTTGGCCCAAAACAAATGCCGACCAAAATAATAATGAATGGCCACTGCTACTGTTCTGAGCAAATAAATTCAATCCCTTTAGGGGAATTGTTGTCAATGCCATTTTTTGTATTCATTCATTTCCATAGAGATTAATGACCATCCAAAATGTGTTATATTAATGCAAACTTTTATCAAATATCGGACGAATCGAGCAAATATACAAATTAATTTTCACATGAACTGAAATAAAACTTTTGTCTTTGTACATCTGTAATATTTTATATGTTAAAATAATGTGACACTAAAAGGCTTAAAACGAATCCTGATGATTGCTGTGATAGCATCCTCATAATAAATTATCTCAAATTACTCTTGCAGTTTCGCATGTTTGAAGCCATTCTTTACAACTGTTCCTTTCTGGCATTGGTACAATACGGTATTGTGTAAGTGGCATTTTTTCACTGCTAGTGAGAGCAGTATCCTCCTGGCACTCAGGGTGAGATAGCATACTTCATTACCCACAAAGCAACAAGAGGGGCCAAGGCACACAACCCCCTGGGTTAACAGAGGGGTCCACATATTAAACCCATTATCCTCTATGTTTTTACATTTGCAGTGAACTGCCAATAAATCTATTGTTTTGTTTTATTATGACCTTATACGTGCATCTGTTTTAGGTTAGACAATATGATATTCTTAAATAAGAAAGTCAGGTTATTTTTAATTTGTCACAGAGCTGCATATCTATAAATACAACTTTGGCCAAATTTGACTTCCAATTCTGTTGTGGTTAAAATTGTGTTGTTTATGACATCTGACATAATATACAGTATATATATAAAATTGGTTCTTTTGAAATATTACTGTAAGACGAGTGTCTAATTTTTACAATATCTATTTATATCTGCAACAGATAGAATAATACAGCTATGTCTAATGTATGCATTTTCATGAGTGTAGATGACACAATTACTTAAAGGGACACTATAGTCACCAGAACAACTACAGCTTAATGTAGTTGTTCTGGTGAGTATAATCATTACCTTCAGGCATTTTATTGCAAACACTACCTTTTCAGAGAAAAGGCAGTGTTTACCTTGCCCCCATAGGGACACCTCCATGTGGCCACTCCTCAGATGGCCACTGGAAGTGCTTCCTGGCTCAGTGCTGCATACTAGGCAGCACTGCCGTTCAGCGTCTCCACGCTCTGCATGGGGACGCTGAATTTTCCTCATAGAGATGCATTGATTTAATGCATCTCTATGAGGAGATGCTGATTGGCTAAAGTGGCACTTGGCCCCGCCCCCATCCCTCCTCCTTGCCAATTTCAGCCAATCTAATGCTCTCGCTATGGGAAAGCATTGGATTGGCTAAAAATCGGCAATTCTGATTGTCACCGAGGAGGCGGATCGGGGGCGGGGCCAGCTTAATGGTGGATTAAACACTATAGGGACAGGGATACATGCTTGTGTTCCTGACCCTATAGTGTTCCTTTAACCCCTTAAGGACCAAACTTCTGGAATAAAAGGGAATCGTGACATGTCACACATGTCATGTGTCCTTAAGGGGTTAAAGGAACACTAAATGGCCAGGAACATAAATGTATATTTGTGATCCTATAGGGTTAAAACCACCATTTAGGTGACTTGTCCCCCCTTTACCTCCCTTAAAAGGTAAAGAAAGTACCTTATTTCTAGCATTGCACGGATCCGCCCCTGCCTCGATCAGCCATCTTGATTGATGATCTAGTTGATTGATGATCACTGCCAATCCAATGCTTTCCCGCAGGAAAAGCGTTGGATTGGCGGAGATCATTAAGGAGGCGGAACTGGGCGGGCCAAACACTGGCCTGGTCAATCAGCATCTCTTCATTGCATCTCTATGAGGAAAGTTCAGTGTCTCCATGCATGTACTGAACGGCAGTTCCGGCGTCTTAGGGAGCAATGTAAACACTGCCTTTTTTCACTGAAAAGTCAATGTATACAGGTAAAAGCTTGCAGGGACTGACTATAGACACCAGAACAACTACATTAAGCTGTAGTTGTTCTGGTGACTAGTGATGTACCGAACTGTTCGCCGGCGAATAGTTCCCGGCGAACTTAGCGTGTTCGCGTTCGCCACGGCGGGCGAACATATGCGATGTTCGGTCCGCCCCCTATTAATTTACTAATACTAAGTAAAAATTACTTAGTATTAGTAAATTGTGCCCCTACTCGCAATACCGCGAGTAGGGGCATGTCTATTAAACAGTGAGCAGCCTGTGTGTTAAAAAAAAAAAACGGGGTGGGGGACCTAAAAATCACAATAAGAGGGGGACCTATTGTCCCCCCGGCCCCCACCCCTGAGCGGCAGGTGGGGGCCCTAAAATGAACAATTGGGGGGGACCTATTGTCCCCCCCTGGCCCCCACCCCTGAGCGGCGGGTGGGGGCCCTAAAAATAACAATTAGGGGAGACCTATTGTCCCCCCCCCGGCCCCCACCCCTGAGCGGCGGGTGGGGGCCCTAAAATTAACAATAAGGGGGGGACCTATTGTCCCCCCCGGCCCCCACCCCTGAGCGGCGGGTGGGGGCCCTACAAATAATTAGGTTGGGGACCTATTGTCCCCCCCCGGCCCCCACCCCTGAGCGGCGGGTGGGGGCCCTAAAATTAACAATAAGGGGGGGACCTATTGTCCCCCCCCAGCCCCCACCCCTGAGCGGCGGGTGGGGGCCCTACAAATAACAATTAGGGGGGACCTATTGTGCCCCCCGGCCCCCACCCCTGAGCGGTGGGTGGGGGCCCTAAACTTAACAATAAGGGGGGGACCTATTGTCCCCCCCAGCCCCCACCCCTGAGCGGTGGGTGGGGGCCCTAAATACAAAGGGGGGGTGCCCTTGTTAACCCTCCCCCCCCCAAAAAAAAAGGATCTACCTACCTACCCCCCTCACCCTAAAAATAATGAGGGGGGGGACCTTTAACTAAAACCCTGTAAAAAAAAATAGATAAAAACAACTTACCATTTGATGTTTTCTTTCTTCTACAATCTTCTTTTTTCAGCCCCAAAAAAGGCCAAAAAAAAAACCAGAATAACCGACGCAATTAAAAAAAAACAAAAAAAAACGACCGCACAAAAAAATAATCCATCTTTACCCATGGAGGGCTCGCTGTGTAAAATGACACAGAGCACTGTGATTGGATGGATTTCAAGCCATCCAATAACAGTGCTCTGTGTCATTTTACACGCGTGGGAAAGTTCTTTGGAATTTTCCCACGCTGTGTAAAATGACAAAGAGCACTCTGATTGGCTTAAACCAGCCAATCAGAGTGTTCTTAGCCTAATTGCAGGGCGTGGCAAGGCTTTATAAGCCTTCCCCCGCCCTGCAGAGCTCAGTCTGCGCGGAGCCCTCCATGGGTGAAGATGGATTATTTTTTTGTGCGGTCGGTTTTCTTTTTTTTAATTGCGTTGGTTATTATGGTTGTTTTTTTTGGCCTTTTTTGGGGCTGAAAAAAGAAGATTGTAGAAGAAAGAAAACATCAAATGGTAAGTTGTTTTTATCTATTTTTTTTTACAGGGTTTTAGTTAAAGGTGCGCCCCCCTCATTATTTTTAGGGTGAGGGGGGTAGGTAGGTAGATCTTTTTTTGGGGGGGGGAGGGTTAACAGGGGCACCCCCCCTCCCTTTGTATTTAGGGCCCCCACCCACCGCTCAGGGGTGGGGGCCGGGGGGGGGACAATAGGTCCCCCCCTTATTGTTAATTTTAGGGCCCCCACCCACCGCTCAGGGGTGGGGGCCGGGGGGGGACAATAGGTCCCCCCCTTATTGTTAATTTTAGGGCCCCCACCCACCGCTCAGGGGTGGGGGCCGGGGGGGACAGTAGGTCCCCCCCTCATTATCTTTATGGCCCCCACCCGCCGCCCAGGGGCGGGGGCCGGGGGGGGGACAGTAGCCCCCCCCCCTCATTATCATTATGGCCCCCACCCGCCGCCCAGGGGTGGGGGCCGGAGAGGGGGAGGACAGTAGGTCCCCCCCTCATTATCTTTATGGCCCCCACCCGCCGCCCAGGGGTGGGGGCCGGGGGGGGGGACAGTAGCCCCCCCCCCCTCATTATCATTATGGCCCCCACCCGCCGCACAGGGGTGGGGGCCAGGGGCGGAGGACAGTAGGTCCCCCCCCCTCATTATCATTATGGCCCCCACCCGAACCCAGGGGTGGGGGCCGGGGGGGGGGAAGGAGAGTAGGTCTCCTCCCCCCCCTTCAACCACTATTGTGGGTTTTAAAATTTGCCTGCCTATTGAAGGCTATGGCGGTTCGCACGGTTCGACGGTTCGCGAACATTTGCGGACGTTCGCGTCCGCCGTTCGCGAACCGAAAATTCTATGTTCGCGACATCACTACTGGTGACTATAGTGTCCTTTTAAATCAATAGTACAAAAGGCTGAAAGGAGATCACCCTGTCAGATATAGAACCTGCCGCTCTGAGGTTAGAATAGGCTTTGCGCTGCTGCAGAAGACCAACTGAACTCTTTTACCTGCTCATTGCAGAAATGTCGACTTGTAATCCAATGTAAAGTGTTAAGTGGGAAAAAAATAATTGTTAACTAGAATATAAACATTATGATTAATTGTTTGAAATTCCCAAGGTCTAAAATGGAAATGTTTTCATAGTACCAGGACTTTAATTTTTCTATTCGGAAATGCCGGCTGTTCCCTCATTTAGTCATAGCTGGCAGCTTGGAAAAAAAAAAAGTTGTCAGAATTTGATGTGAAAACAGAACTATGAGAAGCTTCCTTTTATAGCTTGGAAATAGCTCTCAAACTTTTAATTACCTGGAGAGAAGAACAAACGGGATGTTAAGGAAAATGACTTCTTTGTGAATTGTGAAAATAATAAAATGATATATGGCTTGATTCGATTAGCTGTGATTTATGGAAATGTATTTCTAAATACGATCTCAGCCAAATTCTACATCGTGTTCTTTACCAGTTGTAGTTGCACTCTACATAAAATCTGCCACATTATAGCTTGTACATTTATAAGGTTCTATTGGGAAAATACTGTAAACATGACTGCCTGTCTAGTCGTCGTTTCAGATATCAAGTGTCTCTAGAAGAAGATATTACCTGAAGCTTGCATTTATGTATACTTTAAAACTTCTACCAGAAAACATCCCACCCAACGTTCCTGAATTCAGAGGGACAGTCCTGATTTTGGACCCAAATCTCACCTTCCCGTGTTGGTTTTCTGTTGTTGGGATTCACAGTCCCCAAAAAGGGTAGCATGAGTATGCCACTGCACCCACTCAAGCCAATATAAGCTAAGTTAGGGCAATTTAAGAGTGCTTCAGCAGCACCTATTGCATGGACAGCTGAGGAGTGTCCCAACCTGCACGGCTGCCAATCTAAATACCCTCTATAATTTCAGACTGATACCCCCTCTGTGATGTGGGTCTACCAACACACCTCCTCGTTCAGGATCCATCCTTCCTGGCCCAACTACATACATCTCAATGTTGAAAAGGCTGAAAAAAATGTTTAACAGTATTCCTATGCAGATCTAGACTTAAATGATGTCCTGTTTGAGTTAAAGGTAATAAGTCATCTCATGGGTAACAGACGTGGAAACAGCTAAAATGGAGGAATTTTTAAAGTGGTCTTTAAAAGGGACTCTGTAGGCACCATGATTGATTCATCTCATTGAACTGTTCATACTGTCTGGAGTCCTTTGGAGCTGTCCTTTTATTTAGCTGTTAAACAGTTTTTAATGTTCTAATGCAAAACAGGAGTGGCCAGCAACCCATCCCCTCTTTGCCCCTCTTTGCTGCTTGGACTAATTAGGAAGCAATGCCCTTAACAGGTAGGTCTACCTGGAAAATAGACTTGCCCCTTTACTGGCAAGACCATGCCGAGATTATGAAGTGGTCTCTGCATGGTCCTAGTGCTCGCTACACAGCGCAGTTGTGTCTAATGGTGCACTATGCTACCCAGGGACAGTTCCCTGGTGTGCGGTAATGGGACATCAGGTAGGGATGTAGGAGACCATGGAAGTAAAGTGGGACAGTGAGACTGAAATCGGGACTGTCCCACCAAAAGTGGGACTGTTGGGAGACATGTAAACATGTTTCTTTAGTTTTATTTATTATTTGAGGTTATTCGCTATACAAAGAGATATGGAATTTGCAAATATTAGACCAACGCAACCCAGCTGGAGAATTTTTTCAATTTGACAATTTTTTTGCTTACAATTTGTGGCTCCAACTATCTTGCTTGGGAGGAATGATCCCCGCCTAGGGATATAGTGTAGTCCACAGGTCTGTCAGCAGGTCCTCCTTTGTCTCGATTTGTTAGTCAGCATGTAGGGACAGAAGAAAATACTATGGTGTAGTATGTCAGACATGTGAGTGCACAATATATATATATATATATATATATATATATATGTCTGCCTTCATCAGTCTCAGACGTGACATTGGAAGATTTTTGTTTTGTTTTGTTTTTTGTTCCTCCTGCTTTTTAAGATTTTGATTTTCTTTTAGATGTTTTGTGTCTTGTAACTAGTGATGGAGCAATGTGATTCTCTATAAAGATCAGGGCAGATAAGCTGAATAATAAAACTTATTTACTTTACAGTTAAGGATATTTCTTCCCCTCTGTCTTGCTCTTTAACAAATTTAAATTCTTACCAAAATTGGCAGAAGGTTTACATGTGCAGTAAATTGCTCCTGTCAGCCAAAATGTTGTGACCAACAACTTGTTAAAGGGACACTATAGTCACCTGAACAACTTCAGCTTAATGAGCCTTTTTCTTGTAAGCACTGTATTTTCTGAGAAAATGCAGTGTTTACATTGGAAGCTTGGAACACCTCTTGTTGCAGTCAATCAGACGGCCACCAGAGGGACTTCCGAGTTCAGAGGCCCTAAAAAGGCCTCACGTCTGACGTATTCACGCATGGGTGAATATTTCAGATGGGCTATCAGCACACAAAGCACTGTGAACGCGCTTTGTGTGCTGAGGCTGTCAGCACCGCTGAAGCCCGAACCCACAGGGACTCTTTCTGGCCACAATAGTGGTTGGGGGGGGGAGACCTACTCTCCTTCCCCCCCCCCGGCCCCCACCCATGGGCGGTGGGTGGGGGCCCTAAAATTAAAAATAAGGGGGGGACCTACTGTCCCCCCGGCCCCCACCCCTGTGCGGCGGGTGGGGGCCCTAAAATTAAAAATAAGGGGGGGACCTACTGTCCCCCCAGGCCCCCACCCCTGTGCGGCGGGTGGGGACCCTAAAATTAAAAATAAGGGGGGGACCTACTGTCCCCCCCGGTCCCCACCCCTGTGCGGTGGGTGGGGGCCCTAAAATTAAAAATAAGGGGGGGACCTACTGCCCCCCCGGCCCCCACCCCTGTGCGGCGGGTGGGGGCACTAAAATTAACAATAAGGGGGGACCTACTGCCCCCCCCACCCCCACCCCTGTGCGGCGGTTGGGGGCCCTAAAAATAAGGGGGGGACCTATTGTCCCCCCCGGCCCCCACCCCTGAGCGGTGGGTGGGGGCCCTAAATACAAAGGGGGGGGGGACCCTAGTTAACCCTCCCCCCCCAAAAAAAAATGATCTCCCTACCTACCCCCCTCACCCTAAAAATAATGAGGGGAGGACCTTTAACTAAAAACCTGTAAAAAAAAAAAAAGAAATGAGATAAAAACAACTTACCATTCGATGTTTTCTTTCTTCTAAAATCTTCTTTCTTCAGCCCCAAAAAAGGCCAAGTAAAAAGACATAATAACCGACGCAATAAAAAAAAAAAAAAGGGCGCAAACTGGGCTCCGCACAGACTGAGCTTTGCAGGGCGGGGGAAGGCTTATAAAGCCTTGCCACGCCCTGCAATTAGGCTAAGAACACTCTGATTGGCTGGTTTAAGCCAATCAGAGTGCTCTCTGTCATTTTACACAGCGTGGGAAAATTCCAAAGAATTTTCCCACGCTGTGTAAAATGACACAGAGCACTGTGATTGGATGGAGGGGGTGGGGGCCGGGGGGACAGTAGGGGTCCCCCCCTTATTTTTTGTTTTAGGGCCCCCACCCACCGCTCAGGGGTGGGGGCCGGAGGGGACAGTAGGTCCCCCCCATATTGTTAATTTTAGGGCCCCCACCCACCGCTCAGGGGTGGGGGCCGGGGGGACAGTAGGTCCCCCCCTTATTGTTAGTTTTAGAAAGCGAGCTGAGCTGTCAGTCAGACAGCTCAGCTCGCGAACGCGCATTCCGCGCACATGCGCAGTAAAGCGCTGAGTTTCTTCATAGGGCGGCTGTCAATGCCGCTCTATGAAGAACGCGATTGGTGCAGCGCGAAGCCGCGCATGCGCACCACATCGCGATGACGCTTCTCTGTGAGAAGCGTCCTATTGGGCCCCGCGATTTCGTTGACGGCCAAAGGAGGAGGAGAGTCTCCAGCCCGGCGGGAGTGGGACCCTGAGGGTGGAGGCACCCTCAGGGCACTATAGTGCCAGGAAAACGTGTTTGTTTTCCTGCCACTATAGTGGTCCTTTAACTTGACAAAATGTAAATCCAGCTCATTGCTTGGCAATTTGGAACCCCTTTTTATAAAGTTTTAGTGCACCTTTACAGGGCTCATTGTTTTTGGAATTTTACAGTGCAGAACTGAAATGTAAAGCTGTACATGTAGCCTTTTTTTCATCTTTTCATGTGTAACATCTTTTTAACCCCGTGAACTGATTTTTTTTTTTAATTCTGGGATTAAAGTTTCGTAAAAAAAAAAGTAAAAAAATAAATAATAAAAAAAAATGTTTTTGGGGAATTGGGCAGACTAGATGGGCCGAATGGTTCTTATCTGCCGTCACATTCTATGTTTGCATGTTATGATATTTAACATATTTATCATTCCATGGTTTATTTTTCTGTTAATTTCTACACACTCGCCGTTTTCCATTTTTTTTTAACATGTTGTATAGCGCACTGTGGATTTTTTTTATATGTTGTTTAGGGCACTGTGGACTAAAAGGTCACAGAAAGCATTTTTGCAAGTTCTTACCTCGCCACTTACTTACATTTAGTTTCTCGCTAATGAGAGAGGGCAGAGAAAAATGAAGACTTGTGTTTATTCATTTACTATTTACATTATTTTCTAGATGTTTTTATTTTTATACCACATACTTGCTTCTGTGCACAACCATGCCATCTGATTAATTATATGACTGGAGGCACTTTGACAGGACTGTGATTACTGAGTAAATGACTTAATTCATTAAGTATAATTATGAATCATGTAAGACCAATTGTTGTGTAGTTTATAACTGTGGTAAAAAAAATAATTATACCATTCAGAGTAGAGGTGCTCCACAGGATAATCTATGCATTAGAACATTTACAAGGAAGATGTTGTCACTTTTTTGTGCTTTTCCTATAAAAAACTAAAACAAAATTATGTCCCATAGAGTATAATGAATGTGTATGTGTTATGTAAAAAAAAAAAAAAGTTTCAAAATATTTTTTTTTTATTGAATAGCTCTAACATGGAACATACAAAGATACAGTTAAAGAAACAGGAGAACAATATATTTCTGGAAACAAGGTTGTAAATTTGAAGAGCTAATGATCCAGACGATTATGATAGTACTATAAATGTAGAAATGGTATAGTCAGTGTAGACACAACAGTATTCTATATATTGTCTAGACTAGCGGTAGGCAACCTTTGCTATTCCAGATGTTTTGGACGACATCTTCCCTGTGCTTTGTCAGTATTATAGCTGTAAGAGCAATATGGGACACGTAGTCTATAACATCTGAAGTGCCGAAGGTTGCCTAGTCCTGGTCTATAGAAACATAGAACGTGATGGCAGATAAGAACCATTTGGCCCATCTAGTCTGCACAATTTTCTAAATACTTTCATTAGTCTCTGGCTTTATCTTATAGTTAGCATAGCCTTATGCCTATCCCATGCATGCTTAAACTCCTTCACTGTGTTGACCTCCACTTCAGCTGGAAGGCTATTCAATGCATCCACTACCCTCTCAGTAAAGTAATACTTCCTGATATTATTTTTAAACCTTTGTCCCTCTAATTTAAGGCTATGTCCTCTTGTTGTGGTAGTTTTTCTTCTTTTAAATATAGTCTCCTCCTTTACTGTGTTGACTCCCTTTATGTATTTAAATATTTCTATCAGATCCCCCCTGTCTCCTCTTTCCTCCAAGTTATACATGTTAAGATCCTTTAACCTTTCCTTGTAAGTTTTATCCTGCAATCCATGAACCAGTTTAGTAGCCCTTCTCTTGAACTCTCTCTCTCTAAAGTATCAATATCCTTCTGGAGATACGGTCTCCAGTACTGCGTACAATACTCCAAGTGAGGTCTCACCAGTGTTCTGTACACTGGCATGAACAGGCCCGGACTGGCCATCGGGCATACCGGGCAAATGCCCGGTGGGCCGCGATGGCCGTGGGGCCGAGGCCGGCAGGGGAGATCACAGGATCTCCCCTGCCATCCCGTGCAGGGCCAGCGCTTCCCGAGCGCCGGCCCTGCTGTGTGTCTCCATGGGCCGGTGGGGAGATCAAAGATCTCCCTCACCGGCCCAGAGACCCTGTTACATGCGGCTGCCGGCTGGGGTGTGAGGGAGGGAGGAGAGGACCGGCGGAGCTCTAGCCAGCAGCTCCGCCGGATCCTCTCGCGAGGTCTGACGTTGCCGCAGTTACCGCGGCAACGCTCAGATCTCGCGAGAGTGAACTCTAGCCTGCAGGGGCTAGAGTTCACTCTCACCACTGGACCACCAGGGAAGGAAGCATGGTCCCCCTCCCAGGCAGAACGGCTCCCCACACCCAGGCAGACCGCCCCAGGCTAAAGGTAAGGTGGGAGGGAGGGAGGGAGGGGGATATAACTTTTTTTTTTTTTTACTTATTAATAAAAAAAATATTTAAATGTAAATAAAAAAATCACACTAACAGCCCCCTCACACAAACACACATCACCCCCAGACACACACATCACCCCCACACACACACAGCACCCCCAGACACACACATCACCCCCAGACACACACAGCACCCCCAGACACACACATCACCCCCAGACACACACAGCACCCCCAGACACACACAGCACCCCCAGACACACACACAGCACCCCCAGACACACACACAGCACCCACACACACACAGCACCCAGACACACACAGCACCCAGACACACACAGCACCCCAGACACACACAGCACCCCCAGACACACACAGCACCCCCAGACACACACAGCACTCCCAGACACACACAGCACCCTCGGACAGACAGCACCCAGACACACACACAGCACCCAGACACACACACAGCACCCAGACACACACAGCACCCCCAGCACCCTCAGACAGACAGCACCATCGCTCACACACACACACACACACACACACATATATTTTCTTTGTCTGTTAACTCACTGAGGGTTATTTTATATATATATATATATATATATATATATACATACATATATATATATATATATATATATATATATATATAAAATAACCCTCAGTGAGATAACAGACAAAGAAAATTAGAAACCTAGAATGTGACGGCAGATAAAAACACCCTCACACACACACTGCGCCCCTCACACATACAATACGTTCAAATATATATATATTTATATATATATACACACACACACACACACACTACAGCACCCCACACACTGCACCACTACACACATTACGCTCCAGATACACGCTAGATCCCTTACCCTATATGCACTCTTAATCCTCTATACACACACACACACTCTCGGTCCTTTACACACTAGATCTCCTACACACACACACACTGCACCACCTACACACACACACTACATTTCTTGTCAGCAAACACATACAACATTCTCTAAACACACCCTCTCTACAACCCCTACACACACTACGTCACCTATACACACACACTACAGCCCATATGCACACACTCGCTACATCCCCTATAACACTATGCCCCCTATACACACACTCTCTACAGCCCCTAGCCACACATATTACACCACAAACACAAATTAAATTGACCTATTTACACAATACCACACCACACTCTACACACACGCAATCCCACAAGCAGGCTCCAAACGCATGCACCATACACTTTCCTGGCCCTTTTGTCCTCTGATATCCCACTTGTGGAGACACCAGAGACAATTTAAAAGCAAACACAGCGCAAGCATGTTATTAAATTTGCTTGCGCTGCGCAGAACAAATACAGGGCCTTTTTCTAATGCTAGAGCTCTTCAGCGGGGCTCTGCGCATTGAACCAACTTGCTCACTTTGAGAGGGGGCGTGCTTGTCATTAGTGATGACAAAACACACCCTCTCTGGCCCCGCCCCCTTCTTAGGGGGCCGCTCTGATTGAAAAATGCCCGGGCCTAATTTTTTTCCCAGTCCGGCCCTGGGCATGAACACTTCCCTCTTTTACTGCCAATACCTCTCCCTATACAACCAAGCATTCTACTAGCATTTCCTGCTGCTCTATTAAATTGTCTGCCTACCTTTAACTCATCTGAAATAATTACCCCTAAATCCCTGCCTCGGATGTTCTATACTCTGCCCTTGGGTTTTTACGTAGGCAGTCCAGCCCCACTCACCCCCCACCCCCCTGCATCCTTCTCCCTCTTACACAGCTCTGTATTTTCTCTGGGAGGAAGTAACTCGCGACTGTCACTTCCTTCAGCAGTCTGACACTAAATAAGGGTGTGAGGCTGCCCAAAGTATGGCTAAATCAGAGATTACACACTTCTTTCTAGCCATACCAATTCATACCAGTTAACATGTCTGCTGACATTCTCAGCCATCACAGCCTCCCACTGCTGCTCAGACTATTGCTTCCTCAGTCCAAGCAGAACATTTTTAACCCTTTATAAGCTGCAAGCGGGACCATGAAGTGGGGGGTGGGGGAGATTTAGGAGGGGGTGGAGAGGAGGGCAAAGGGCTATAGTGTTAGGAATACAGGTTTCAGGTTTGTATTCCTAACAATCACAGTGCCTACAGTATAAATAAGTTTTGCAGAGAACCTGAGTTAGACTTTTCCCATTACCAAAGGGTTGAGTCACGAACAAGATAAAGAAGGAACACATTAAGGTTAAAAATAAATGTAATTTTTTTTCTAACCTGAGAAAGTTTCTTTAATGGAACAAATATTCTTATATGGTCATTAAAATAGTCACTAAATGTTATCTGACTTTACTGTCCCTTTAACTTTACTTTTAGAAAGTCATTGATTGACATTTTGAAAGACCTCAATCAATTTCAGTAGTGAGCGCAAATAATAATGGGTGGTTTACACAATGCAAAACGGGAAAGCAGAGAATACCATCTGCAAAATTAAGTAAAACAATGTGTATAAATTATATGTTCTTTTCACAATAAAATAGCACCATGGAGACCAAGCAAACTTACTCAGAATAAAATGTAACATATGAAAATGTTAATCCACTTAATGCACGAGGTATTTCATAACAAGGGACATGGCATTTAACTCGTATTTAATAATTGATGATTTCTGAGTTAATTTAAAGGCAGACTACACAGAAATTTATAGTAATCTATGCTATATCATGACAGCATTTGTGTTCACGATTTATGTCCAAGTACACCGGAACTTTAATTGTGTGTGTGCGTGAGTTATGTCAGAGGGTATGCATGAAGCCTCTGGTGCAAGAATGTGTTCTTGGGCCTACGTACAGTGCAAACCAAGGTAATACAACAGAGCCTGTGGCCACCCGTTGTACAAATTCCATGATGCTTTGCCGGCCGGGGATCTACAATTTTCCATCCTCGCAGGATTGTATTAGGAGCAGTGTTTGTGTTTGAATGTAAGAATGCTTTTGTACGGAGTATGTGTTTGTGCATGTAGTGCTGCATTTGTGTGTAGTGTTGGCATATTAATGCAGTTGTGTGTTTGCATGTGCTGTTACTGTTTGAAAGCAGTGGTATACTTGTGTGTAGTATTTGTGTTTTAATCTGTTTGTATGTAGTGTTGGTGTTTGCAGGTGTGTATGTACTTTTAGTATTTCAGCGCAGGGGTGTATTTGTATATAGTGTTGGCATTTGTAAGCACATACACTGCCACACATAGACATACTGAAACACAAATACACAGATATGCACACCGGTAGTTCTGCCGCTATCTGTGCCTGAGATGGGTTGGTAAATCAATTGCATTAAAACCAAACATTTTTACATGACTATTTTGTTCTGAGGCTTTTGCTTATGTATTGATATTTAAATTACACTATGCACACCAACACTACTTCATTTGATTTGGCTCCAAAGATATGCTGTCGTTTTATAATTACTCAATTTTATTTAGCTTTGATAATAAAAAGAACCATGTGATTTGCAGCTTTCTACAATATAACAAAATAAAAGACAGGTTGTGTCTGGTAATAATAGAAGGAGATACAAAACTGACAATTTGTGAAAAATGAAATACAATACAGAACAATGCATCACCTTTTTATTTATAATAGCCCCAAACATGTACTTTTGATAATAAATTCCTTACAGGATTTTGACAGGGTTTTAAGGACTCTCCATACTCTGTGCCTGTCATCTCTACATTTAGCATTCACGTTTATTAGAGTTCATCCTCTCCCTGGTGTATTTAATATCAGCAATATAGTGTTCTCTGTCACTTGGTTTCCTTTACAGAGATTGTAGTTACATTGGTGCAATCCAGTCTGTGCACTGTGCCTGCTCTCAGTATTACACACTCTTTATAGCACACTGTGTGTTACACACTAGTCTGCCATCAAGTACTTGAGGTGGGTGCTTTGTGGGAGGATAGACTATAAGATAGCAGCAGTCTAATTTGGGGCTCTGGATAGTAACATGGGTTTTGAAGAGAGCAGCGATTCTACTATGATCCTCATGCAGTTCTTTCTCCATCTGGAAATGCTTTTTATTAGAGGTTAAACTTTAAATCAGTTAACTCTTTCAGGCTCTGTGGTATTATCTTGGTTTTAATTTTCTGTGCCACAGCAATAGTGCATTAACTCTTTGCACCTTGGCTGTAGTGAAATATGCCCCAGCTGTATTCTGACAATCATTAGAGATATCTTTTGTTTGATATTGATGTAATTTTATGTAAATGTTGAGGTTATGAAGGAGCACTATAGGCCCATTGATCTCTAGAATGAATCCTAAAATGATTTGACTGCTTACAGTGGGAACCTGCTAGCGCTTGGAGTGTCCATTTAAAAAGGGTCACTTACCAATAGTAGTATGAGTGTGTGGGCACTCAAGCACACCTGATCCCTTATCTTACCCCTCTCTAATGACCCAGCTGTCCAATTTATCCAAATCCCTCTGCAGCAAAGTAATATCCTGCTCACATTTTATTACTTTACAAAGTTTTGTGTCATCTGCAAACACTGAAACATGGCTCAAGATCATTTATAAATATGTTAAATAGAAGCGGTCCCAAAACAGAACCCTGAGGGACACCACTTACCACTTTTGTCCAGCCTGAAAATGTACCATTAATGACAACTCGTTGTACTCTATCCTTAAACCAATGTTCGACCCAAGAACAAGAATAATCATCTAGACCAATTTATTTTAGTTTGAAGACTAACCTATTGTGAGGAACCGTTTCAAATGCATTGGCAAAATCCAAGTAGATCACATCCACTGCAACACCCTGATCTATACTTATACTTACTTCTTCGTAGAATGCAATTAGGGTAGTTTGACATGGCCTATGTTTCATAAAACCATGTTGACTATTGCTAATAACAAAGTTCTTCCCACTGAATTCCTGAATATTATGCCTTAACAGCCCTTCGCATATTTTCCCAGTCACAGAAGTTAAGCTCACAGGTCTATAATTTACAGGCAAGGATTTTGAACCCTTTTTAAATAAAGGAACGACATCTGCCTTCCTCCAATCCTCCTGTATAATACCTGAAACAATCGAATCTTGAAAAATTATATACAGAGGTTCACTTATTTCCCTACTTAGCTCCTTAAGTACTCGTGGGTGAATACCGTCAGGCCCTGGAGCTTTATTTACATTCATTTTCTTTAACAGTTGTAGCACCTTGTCTCAAGTCACAAGTTTTTTGCAGCAATCATTTGCATATCTCTTTATAAGGTAGATCACAGGAATGGACAGATTTGGAGGCATTTCTCATACACACACACATATATATATATATATATCATATATATATCATATATATATATATATATATATATATATATATATATATATACCGTATATACTCGAGTATAAGCCGAGTTTTTCAGCACATTTTTTGTGCTGAAAAACCCCAACTCGGCTTATACTCGAGTCAATAGTCTGTATTATGGCAATTTGCATTGCCATAATACAGACAGGGGCTGTGGGGGCTGCAGAGATCTTACTTACCTCTCCTGCAGCTCCTGTAAGCTCTCTCCTCCTCCGCGCCATCCGTTCAGCACCTCGGTCAGCTCCCAGTGTAAGACTTACAGTGTGAGCTGACAGAAGAGCTGACCGGACGGCGCAGAGGAGGAGAGAGCTGACAGGAGCTGCAGGAGAGGTACGTAAACTCTCTGACAGCCCCCTCTCCCCCCCACTGAACTACCAATGCCACTGGACCACCAGGGAAGGAGCCCCCCACCCTGGCACGCTAGCAAGCAGGGAGGGGGGACAAAAAAAATGTATCATAGTAATAAAAATAAATTAATTAATAATATAACAAAAAAAATGAAAATAATACAATAATAAAAATAGTAATAAAAACAATTATATAACAAAAAATTAAAATAATAATATAATAATAAAATTAGTAATACAAAAAAATTATATAACAAAAAAAATTAAAATAATAATAATAAAAAATATATTAAAATGCCCACCCCCCACCAAGGCTCTGCATCACACACACACACACACTGCACTCATATACACACTGCATTCACACACACACACTGCACTCATATACACACTGCATTCACACACACACACACACTGCACACATATACACACTGCATTCACACACACACACACTGCACTCATACACACACACTGCACCCATACACACACACACACACTGCACTCACACTGCATTCATATACACACACTGCATTCATATACACACTGCATTCACACACACACACTGCACTCATATACACACTGCATTCACACACACACACTGCACTCACACTGCATTCATATACACACACTGCATTCATATACACACTGCCTTCACACACACACACACTGCACTCATATACACCCTGCATTCACACACACACACTGCACTCACACTGCATTCATATACACACTGCATTCATATACACACACCGCATTCACATACACACTGCATTCACACACACACTGCACTCACACTGCATTCATACACACACTGCATTCATATACACACACTGCATTCACACACTGCACTCATACATACACTGCACACACTGCACTCATACACACACACTGCACTCATACACACACTCTGCACTCATACACACACTCTGCACTCATACACACACTCTGCACTCATACACACACTCTGCACTCATACACACACACGGCACTCATACACACACACGGCACTCATACACACACACGGCACTCATACACACACACTGCACCCATACACACTGCACTCATACGCACACACTGCACCCATACACACTGCACTCATACACACACACTGCACTCAAACGCACACACTGCATTCATACATACACACTGCATTCATTATATACACACACTGTAAATAAAAATTCAATTAATATAATTTTTTTAGGATCTAATTTTATTTAGAAATTTACCAGTAGCTGCTGCATTTCCCACCCTAGTCTTATACTCGAGTCAATAAGTTTTCCCAGTTTTTGGGGGTAAAATTAGGGGCCTCGGCTTATATTCGGGTCGGCTTATACTCGAGTATATACGGTATATTAAAAAAATACAAATTTCTTTACGCAAAATGAGAATTGCCCTGAAATAAATTCATAAACTACAGGCTAATCCCTATGTGTGCTTTTAAATTTCCCTTCATGTAACTCTACATAAAAAAAAATTAGAGGATTTGAAAAAAAAAATTGGAATTCACAGTTTAGCAAATAATCCCAGTGTTTCACAAATGTACGTATCAAGCAGTAACAAAATTAATTGATTACTTTCAAATTATTAACACAAATCATTGAATTTTATTGGTTTCATCTTCATTTGTTTTAAGTATCTTGGACAGATATGTAGACTAATAAACTCGAGTATTGTTATTCAATGGCAATAAATCCTCATTCATTAGTCATACAACATAATGTTTAAAACATGTGCTTAATGTGGGAACATCTCCAGCTGGATAGACAAATATACAAAAAACCCTTAATGGATTTACAATTGCATTTATGAATTATTATTTTTTTGGTCCTGGAAAACATGGAACACAGGCCAATAATTTATTTTTCTTTACAATTTACTCTGATATTTAAGGTAGGAAATGTTGCTAATGGGACAAAATAATAAAAATAAATTGGAGGGTTGAAGTTAGGATATGAGGCCCTGAAATGGCATTTGCAAGGAAATATGGGTCACATTAAAATTTCATTCTCAGGGCTCTAGTAGTACTAAGGTTGGCTCTACCACTGTCATTAGCAGGAATCAACATCAAAATACAAATTAAGCAGAACATAAATAACTACTTTATTTTATCGGAATTCAAATCTTATGTGTAAGCTACTACGAAAAAATTACATTAACTTTTTAAAACCTTTTTTGTTTGCTTTGTTTATACTTAGATAATGAGTACATGGGGACCAGAGATGGCCCATATCTTAACTCACCTAAGAAATAAATCCATAACGGGTTATTGCTGTAATGCACCCCAAGGAGTTTACCCCGTCAGTATAAATATTTAGAATTCAGAAGTTGCCTATCTTTGGTCTCAGTTTACTTTCTAAAGTATTTAGAGGCTGAAAGCTTATAAAAAAAAAAAAAAAGGTTTCGTAAAGTGGCTCTTGGCAGGAGACCGGAGCAGAAACAATTTCATAGAAGTTGGAGTGATTGTCAAGTATCTGGGATATATCTTGAGGTTCACTGACCATTTACAAGGATGCTTGATATCAGTCGCACACTACAAGGTGGGCTTTCGTTTCTTGAACATACATTGGAGGCTGCATTGGAGCCTTGAGGCTTACTCTTACATCATCATGAGATGTTCTGCAACCTATCCTGTTCGTGCTCCTGACCAGGACACCTCACTCTTCGCTATGGTGATAATATTTATACAGAGTTACTAAGATACCAAGGAATTTCACTATCCGTCATTCCAGTTTACTTTATTTTGTTTAGCGCCAGAACAATTATTCATATCACCTTACCTGTTTAAAATTCACCAACCTTCACTTTATCAAGACCTTTATCAATCCATTTACAGTGATGCAAATCTTTGGAACCAGTCACTAATATTCCAAGAGATGCTAAACTGGACTATAGATGGGGCACCTCTCCATACCCTGTACATAAGTACAGAAAAATGGTGTCCTTCATAAGATTACAACTCACACACACTCTCCCATTTTGTGAATGTATCACGTCTACAAACTCATGGAATATTGAGGAGCTTTTGCAGTTTATGTATTAATCTGTTTTATTGTTTCTATCTGCATGTTTTGTTTTATCTGCTATTCTTTAAAATGACAATTGTTCATGTTTTCCGACTAGTTGCAGTTGACTCCAATTGTGCAAGCACCATGCATGTATTTCATTCTCCCGTTCCCTACCCCAATGACTAGGGCTCTGCTCATCCAGGAGCTATAATAACTGCGGCATAATTATTTGCTGATTTTCTTTTTAAGACATTAGACATGACCTATTTTGGTTGTTGAATTAATTTGGCCTTATACTATTTACAGCACCAAACCATTCAGCTCTTTAAAATATCATGTGAAAAGTCAGGTTCTATTTTAAATAGTAGACATATCAATAACTATATCACAAAATGGTTGCATTTCATTATGTGTGCAATATATCCAAATTATAAACCAATTTAAAAATGGTAAGGTGGATGGTCCCATACAGAAAATACTAACGGAAAAAAATCAATTCTAACAGCTGTAAAAGCCTATGTAAAAAAGGAAAGATCTGTTGTTCAGGAAGATGCAGTTATTATCCATGCAAGTTATGCTTAAAGGGACACTCCAGGCACCCAGACCACTTCTGCCCATTGGAGTGGTCTGGGTGCCAACTCCCACTACTCTTAACCCTGCAAGTGTAATTATTGCAGTTTTTCATAAACATTGCTGCTGCCTCAGGTAAGTGACTGAAGGGGTTTTCACCCCTTCAGTAACCGGGGATTGGTGGGTGAGAGGCAGAGGGACCCTCCAGTGCCAGGAAAACGGATCGTTTTCCTGGCACTGTTGATTCCCTTTAATGTTTTCATCCTATGCTATGACTATTTTGAGCACCCTTCATTTCCATGCTGTGTAAGGTTACCTGTGACCCTTTCTTCCTCCTCGCACCCTAGTTGCTTTAATTTGGATGCTGAGCTAAGTCTAAGTCCTAATCGCGCTATAGTAACATAGATTTAGGCGCCAAACAAGCTCTGGAGAGTCCGTTGTTGCATCAATTCCCACTGGCATTGATTCTGAAGCAGAACAGTGCTCCCTTTTATAGTAATGCATCTCAGCATTCAGGCACCGATCTAGACACACACTTTGGATTGGTGTGGGCCTAGTTATAGGCAGCAAACCTGTAAAAACTGCCTCAAAGCTCTGTGTCATTGCGCTGTTGTGGTTTTATTACCGATTCCCAGTAATGCATTTACTCTTGTGTACTTCTGGTTCTTGACCTTGGCTTGCTCTTGACGCCACCATTTTCTTCTATTATAGGCACCACTATCCCGTTTTATTTAGGATATAATAGATTCAAGCTCTGTCTGGTGGGTTTACCACCTTGACATCCTGGAACTGTCTGTTACCATTATGCCAACTATTCTGATTATAATATATATATATATATTATTTTTTTTTTTTATTCTTTGTTTTCATTGTGCATGAAAGAACATTTGGCATACTTATTTCCCTACTTAGCTCCTTAAGTACTCGTGGGTGAATACCGTCAGGCCCTGGAGCTTTATTTACATTCATTTTCTTTAACAGTTGTAGCACCTTGTCTCAAGTCACAAGTTTTTTGCAGCAATCATTTGCATATCTCTTTATAAGGTAGATCACAGGAATGGACAGATTTGGAGGCATTTCTCATACACACACACATATATATATATATATATCATATATATATCATATATATATATATATATATATATATATATATATATATATACCGTATATACTCGAGTATAAGCCGAGTTTTTCAGCACATTTTTTGTGCTGAAAAACCCCAACTCGGCTTGTACTCGAGTCAATAGTCTGTATTATGGCAATTTGCATTGCCATAATACAGACAGGGGCTGTGGGGGCTGCAGAGATCTTACTTACCTCTCCTGCAGCTCCTGTAAGCTCTCTCCTCCTCCGCGCCATCCGTTCAGCACCTCGGTCAGCTCCCAGTGTAAGACTTACAGTGTGAGCTGACAGAAGAGCTGACCGGACGGCGCAGAGGAGGAGAGAGCTGACAGGAGCTGCAGGAGAGGTACGTAAACTCTCTGACAGCCCCCTCTCCCCCCCACTGAACTACCAATGCCACTGGACCACCAGGGAAGGAGCCCCCCACCCTGGCACGCTAGCAAGCAGGGAGGGGGGACAAAAAAAATGTATCATAGTAATAAAAATAAATTAATTAATAATATAACAAAAAAAATGAAAATAATACAATAATAAAAATAGTAATAAAAACAATTATATAACAAAAAATTAAAATAATAATATAATAATAAAAATAGTAATACAAAAAAATTATATAACAAAAAAAATTAAAATAATAATAATAAAAAATATATTAAAATGCCCACCCCCCACCAAGGCTCTGCATCACACACACACACACACTGCACTCATATACACACTGCATTCACACACACACACTGCACTCATATACACACTGCATTCACACACACACACACACTGCACACATATACACACTGCATTCACACACACACACACTGCACTCATACACACACACTGCACCCATACACACACACACACACTGCACTCACACTGCATTCATATACACACACTGCATTCATATACACACTGCATTCACACACACACACTGCACTCATATACACACTGCATTCACACACACACACTGCACTCACACTGCATTCATATACACACACTGCATTCATATACACACTGCCTTCACACACACACACACTGCACTCATATACACCCTGCATTCACACACACACACTGCACTCACACTGCATTCATATACACACTGCATTCATATACACACACCGCATTCACATACACACTGCATTCACACACACACTGCACTCACACTGCATTCATACACACACTGCATTCATATACACACACTGCATTCACACACTGCACTCATACATACACTGCACACACTGCACTCATACACACACACTGCACTCATACACACACTCTGCACTCATACACACACTCTGCACTCATACACACACTCTGCACTCATACACACACTCTGCACTCATACACACACTCTGCACTCATACACACACACGGCACTCATACACACACACGGCACTCATACACACACACGGCACTCATACACACACACTGCACCCATACACACTGCACTCATACGCACACACTGCACCCATACACACTGCACTCATACACACACACTGCACTCAAACGCACACACTGCATTCATACATACACACTGCATTCATTATATACACACACTGTAAATAAAAATTCAATTAATATAATTTTTTTAGGATCTAATTTTATTTAGAAATTTACCAGTAGCTGCTGCATTTCCCACCCTAGTCTTATACTCGAGTCAATAAGTTTTCCCAGTTTTTGGGGGTAAAATTAGGGGCCTCGGCTTATATTCGGGTCGGCTTATACTCGAGTATATACGGTATATTAAAAAAATACAAATTTCTTTACGCAAAATGAGAATTGCCCTGAAATAAATTCATAAACTACAGGCTAATCCCTATGTGTGCTTTTAAATTTCCCTTCATGTAACTCTACATAAAAAAAAATTAGAGGATTTGAAAAAAAAAATTGGAATTCACAGTTTAGCAAATAATCCCAGTGTTTCACAAATGTACGTATCAAGCAGTAACAAAATTAATTGATTACTTTCAAATTATTAACACAAATCATTGAATTTTATTGGTTTCATCTTCATTTGTTTTAAGTATCTTGGACAGATATGTAGACTAATAAACTCGAGTATTGTTATTCAATGGCAATAAATCCTCATTCATTAGTCATACAACATAATGTTTAAAACATGTGCTTAATGTGGGAACATCTCCAGCTGGATAGACAAATATACAAAAAACCCTTAATGGATTTACAATTGCATTTATGAATTATTATTTTTTTGGTCCTGGAAAACATGGAACACAGGCCAATAATTTATTTTTCTTTACAATTTACTCTGATATTTAAGGTAGGAAATGTTGCTAATGGGACAAAATAATAAAAATAAATTGGAGGGTTGAAGTTAGGATATGAGGCCCTGAAATGGCATTTGCAAGGAAATATGGGTCACATTAAAATTTCATTCTCAGGGCTCTAGTAGTACTAAGGTTGGCTCTACCACTGTCATTAGCAGGAATCAACATCAAAATACAAATTAAGCAGAACATAAATAACTACTTTATTTTATCGGAATTCAAATCTTATGTGTAAGCTACTACGAAAAAATTACATTAACTTTTTAAAACCTTTTTTGTTTGCTTTGTTTATACTTAGATAATGAGTACATGGGGACCAGAGATGGCCCATATCTTAACTCACCTAAGAAATAAATCCATAACGGGTTATTGCTGTAATGCACCCCAAGGAGTTTACCCCGTCAGTATAAATATTTAGAATTCAGAAGTTGCCTATCTTTGGTCTCAGTTTACTTTCTAAAGTATTTAGAGGCTGAAAGCTTATAAAAAAAAAAAAAAAGGTTTCGTAAAGTGGCTCTTGGCAGGAGACCGGAGCAGAAACAATTTCATAGAAGTTGGAGTGATTGTCAAGTATCTGGGATATATCTTGAGGTTCACTGACCATTTACAAGGATGCTTGATATCAGTCGCACACTACAAGGTGGGCTTTCGTTTCTTGAACATACATTGGAGGCTGCATTGGAGCCTTGAGGCTTACTCTTACATCATCATGAGATGTTCTGCAACCTATCCTGTTCGTGCTCCTGACCAGGACACCTCACTCTTCGCTATGGTGATAATATTTATACAGAGTTACTAAGATACCAAGGAATTTCACTATCCGTCATTCCAGTTTACTTTATTTTGTTTAGCGCCAGAACAATTATTCATATCACCTTACCTGTTTAAAATTCACCAACCTTCACTTTATCAAGACCTTTATCAATCCATTTACAGTGATGCAAATCTTTGGAACCAGTCACTAATATTCCAAGAGATGCTAAACTGGACTATAGATGGGGCACCTCTCCATACCCTGTACATAAGTACAGAAAAATGGTGTCCTTCATAAGATTACAACTCACACACACTCTCCCATTTTGTGAATGTATCACGTCTACAAACTCATGGAATATTGAGGAGCTTTTGCAGTTTATGTATTAATCTGTTTTATTGTTTCTATCTGCATGTTTTGTTTTATCTGCTATTCTTTAAAATGACAATTGTTCATGTTTTCCGACTAGTTGCAGTTGACTCCAATTGTGCAAGCACCATGCATGTATTTCATTCTCCCGTTCCCTACCCCAATGACTAGGGCTCTGCTCATCCAGGAGCTATAATAACTGCGGCATAATTATTTGCTGATTTTCTTTTTAAGACATTAGACATGACCTATTTTGGTTGTTGAATTAATTTGGCCTTATACTATTTACAGCACCAAACCATTCAGCTCTTTAAAATATCATGTGAAAAGTCAGGTTCTATTTTAAATAGTAGACATATCAATAACTATATCACAAAATGGTTGCATTTCATTATGTGTGCAATATATCCAAATTATAAACCAATTTAAAAATGGTAAGGTGGATGGTCCCATACAGAAAATACTAACGGAAAAAAATCAATTCTAACAGCTGTAAAAGCCTATGTAAAAAAGGAAAGATCTGTTGTTCAGGAAGATGCAGTTATTATCCATGCAAGTTATGCTTAAAGGGACACTCCAGGCACCCAGACCACTTCTGCCCATTGGAGTGGTCTGGGTGCCAACTCCCACTACTCTTAACCCTGCAAGTGTAATTATTGCAGTTTTTCATAAACATTGCTGCTGCCTCAGGTAAGTGACTGAAGGGGTTTTCACCCCTTCAGTAACCGGGGATTGGTGGGTGAGAGGCAGAGGGACCCTCCAGTGCCAGGAAAACGGATCGTTTTCCTGGCACTGTTGATTCCCTTTAATGTTTTCATCCTATGCTATGACTATTTTGAGCACCCTTCATTTCCATGCTGTGTAAGGTTACCTGTGACCCTTTCTTCCTCCTCGCACCCTAGTTGCTTTAATTTGGATGCTGAGCTAAGTCTAAGTCCTAATCGCGCTATAGTAACATAGATTTAGGCGCCAAACAAGCTCTGGAGAGTCCGTTGTTGCATCAATTCCCACTGGCATTGATTCTGAAGCAGAACAGTGCTCCCTTTTATAGTAATGCATCTCAGCATTCAGGCACCGATCTAGACACACACTTTGGATTGGTGTGGGCCTAGTTATAGGCAGCAAACCTGTAAAAACTGCCTCAAAGCTCTGTGTCATTGCGCTGTTGTGGTTTTATTACCGATTCCCAGTAATGCATTTACTCTTGTGTACTTCTGGTTCTTGACCTTGGCTTGCTCTTGACGCCACCATTTTCTTCTATTATAGGCACCACTATCCCGTTTTATTTAGGATATAATAGATTCAAGCTCTGTCTGGTGGGTTTACCACCTTGACATCCTGGAACTGTCTGTTACCATTATGCCAACTATTCTGATTATAATATATATATATATATTATTTTTTTTTTTTATTCTTTGTTTTCATTGTGCATGAAAGAACATTTGGCATACAGGGCCACGACAGCAGCTGCATGCTTATTTCACACCATTTTAACATTGTAAGACATGGCAGATTATACAGCACATTTTGTATTTTAAAGAGAACACATACAAAAATTACTTTCTTAATAACATTGGAAGAGTAGTTGAAACATGTGTAGGTTGTCAAGCTTATAGTTAGTGTGATCTCGTTGAGAGTCAGTGTAGGTGCATGATATCACTCTTCTGCGAGTGTTTAGCGTTTAGATGCTTAGATTCTCGCTACAGTAAAAAGTTATGGACAAGCTACGCGTTATAAGAGATTCTTACGCGTTAGTCATTAGCATAAGAATTTGTGCGGTTCATGAGAATGAACCAGCCTATTCACCGCCAGGGTAAGCATTTTTTAAACCTAGGAGAGCAATGAGTGTGTACCTGATATAGATTATCTACCGTGGTGTCGGGAGCAAATGGTACCATTTGTTATAAGTGGCTTGGTCTACGGCCTCGTCAGTGTCGCTGTAAAATAATAACAATAATAATAATAAAAAAAAAAAATTAAAAAAAATGTATATACATTGGATGCCCATTACGTCTCCTCTCACTAAGCTATATTAAATAATGTGTGCTGTGTCAGTTAGAGCAGGTTTGGTGCCCCCTCGAGATGCACCCCGGTAGCACGTGTACTTCTAGGTCAGAGAATTAGAGAGGAAAGCACGGTGTCATGTTACATGCAATATATACCTGGGGCACACATACTATAGCCCAATTGGGGAAAATATACAGCCACACACATACGCAAGGTTATTAATGAGGCAAATGAGAATCCGCAAGTTATGACAATAGCTCAAGTCCCGGTCTATCAAATGAGTGATGTATGAGACAGGCTGGCAGTTTTGGCTTCAAACAAATTCGTGGTTACTCAATGAGACAAAGGTAGAAACCAATTAGAAATAGGTTATACTACAAAAAACTATTTGTCTGATGTACGCAGGCTGAGCAAAAAATAAAAATAAAAATAAAAATGAAAAGAAAAAATAAAAATAAGAAGAAAAATAAAAGATAAAAAAACAAGAAAAAACGTGTTGTGTAGTAAGCGGTTGTGAAGTTATATTTTAAGTGGCATTCAAACTGTGCATATTTCTGCATTGTGGTCTAGTGCGGTTTTAGCAGAGTCCGCATGGGTTGGGATCCGGCTTCAAGTGTTGGCCTTGGCGTATGGGTCCGAAGGCTGTCCCCGGGGGATACATTCTGGGGCGTTCGCGGCATTACCTCCGAGTGTGCTTGTGCGGTCTGCTGGGTGCGGCATGAGTGTAAGCGAGCCTGCGGGTAAGTTGAGTAGGCCCAATGTCCCAACCGCTTCTTGCATGTCGCGTACAACGTGTTTGGAGTTCCCTTTTTCGATGTGTATGGTGCGGCCGGGTCCCCAGCGATACCTGATTTGGTGGAGCCTTAGTAGGGCCGTGAAGGCTTGCATGGATCGTCTACACGCTAGCGTCCCGCCGGAAAGGTCTGCGAAAAAGGAGAGGGTCATCCCTTCGAAGTGGTAAGCGGTCTGGTTTCTTGTGGTTTCCAAAACCACTCTTTTGTCTCTGGCAGATTAGAACTGAATTATTAAGTCCCTCGGGGCAGCCGGTGGGACCCTCGCTGGCTTTGGTGTGCGGAAAAGGCCCTCCAGGGCGATTGCTTTCGCCGCTTTAGGGGTCAGTAGCTCAGTGAGGAGCCGCCTGACAAAGTGTGGGAGTTCTTCCTCCGGGATTGAGTCGGCGACTCCCCGGAGCTTTAAGTTGTTTCTACGATTCTTGTCTTCCTGCGCAGAGATTTGTTGTTCATGCTGCCAGGATTTTTGCTGCAGCGCCCGGACTGCCGCTTGGAGGTCTGCTATCTGGGTGGTGTGGTCAGCGGAGGAGACCTCCACCGCTCTCAGCCTCACCGTTATGCCCTTGATGTCTCCTCTTATGAGGGCTACGTTGGCCGCAATTTTTTAGTGGTGGGTCGCCATTAGCTCCCCAATCGCCTCCATGGGGGTCTTCGTGTGAGTTGGCGCCTGTGTTGTCGATGGGGCTGGTTTGGCCGTCATGGAAGCACTCCCTTCCTCATCTGATGAGCCATCTGTGAAATCGGAGCAGCCCCCATGTAGGTAGGCCATCTTGGCCTCCGCCGCCTCGTGCGCTTGCCGCCACAATTCCCCGATGTCCCTATTCTGGCGGGGGTTGTCAGGTTTAGCTTTTTTGTTTTTACGACCCATTTGGTTTCTGCGGGTCTCAGGCGTACTCCAGGTAAGTTTAATTTGGGTGTGCGAGCCCTCAGGACCTGTTTGTCAGTCTTTCTAGCCCGGAGGTTTGCGGCCATGTGACCATCCACTTCAAGCGCTCAGCTCCGCTCCCAATATATATTTTTTAATGTTCAATTACCATATGTCTATCTCATTATGCCCTTAGTGAATGTCACATTTTCATGTAAAAAGAAAATAAGAAAAATAAAGACTGATATGTGGAGACAGAAATATCATTGGAATTCCTTACAATTATCAGTTATGTAAATAACCCTCTCTGTTATTCAACCATCCACCACAGATAAACTGAGAGGTATTATGTAAAAATAACCTTCTTATTGTAAATAGGCTACTCGTGTGTGCAAAGTGTAGTGATGTCACACAACGGTATTAAGCTCTTACTGTTCAACCAGACCTGTCAGTAGTCACATGAAATAGAAGAAAATAATTTGCATTCTTCGATGCCACATTGAATAATAGCACATTCCAAATAGATCTTAATGGATGTATTTCAAAGGGATCTGTTTTTACCATGAAAAATTGCTACTAAATCCTATTTTAATTTCAGAAGCCAAGAGACGGCCAAACCACGCAAACTATTTACCGTAATCATAACTGTAAAATTTCAAAAATAAAATAAGAAACTGAGTTGACTAAACCTGTATTACACAGGACACAGTAAATCAGGACTATAGCTGACATAACGAAGACATGTGTTCATTGATTACATCTCGACACCTAATGGATTATTGTAGATTAATTGTTTAATTTGGCTAGCTATGTGCAAGAGAGTGGTTAGCACCCTTGTAAATAGGGGCTGTTAAGGCCATTTTTTTGTTCCCGTAGCCAAGTATTTTGCAACAATGGCTCTCTTGTGAAACTAGGTTGGTTATCCCAGTAAGAAGTGACATAATAACCAGTGACATAATAACAGTCAAAATAGAAGAAGAAGAAATACATCTCTAAAGTGGAAAATTGTAGATTATGCTAGCTTTAGTGTACCTATAATCTTAATTTTATTAATGACAGGAGGCGAGCATTTGCTTAAGTCTCTCTTTACTAGAACTCCACAGCAGCACAGAAAAACAACCAATCAGAAAAAAGTTAGGTACTATAAAACTCCCCTCCCCATGCATCATTTCCTCTTTCAAGCTGCGACAAAACAGAACAAAAGGCAGAAAAACATAATGGGGAGAAACGAAGTCCTAGATACAATGAAGTCCATCCTCCGAGAAGAACTGCCACATCAGATAGTGTTGATGGACTGTAAACTGAAACGAGAGAAAAACAGAATCGAACAGGTTTATTATCCAATTAAATGTACTCTGAACAAACATGCAGGTACCCAATGTAGCAACCAAAATTACCTAAATATGCAGATATCCCAGCCCTACTTATGAAAATCAGATATAAGAAACAATTCACAGGTAGCAAAGACAACAAGCAGAGTTGCATACGTACCTGATAATCTAAACTATGAAATTAAACAAGAAGGGATAAGAATGGGTGGGAAATACTCGCCTCCTGTCATTAATAAAATTAAGATTATAGGTACACTAAAGCTAGCATAATCTACAATTTTATAACATGACAGGAGGCTTCGTATTTGCTGTTTCAACGCTCAGTCCACCAATCCAACGCTGATTGTGTCGCTGGTACCTATTCCAGGAGATATCAGAGTAATCCTAATTGGACTTTCCAACTGCGATAAACGACAGTAGACTGATCAAAGAAGATGCCAGCCGACGAAGCATCTCAAACACGGAAAAAACCACCATCCACTGAAAGATCCATTGTACGTGGCGTTGCGACCTGTTTCCTATCAGTCGGTCCACGAGTTGGCAAGCTGACCTATCAGCCATTTTCCTCTAGCAGTAAAAATCGAAGGTCATTTGGGGACTTAGGGACGCGAGAAGACACTGCCACCATGTCTCAACTCTTCATCTGCAAGGAGGTTCCTCCGATCGTGCCAGAATCATCCGGTGATGTGGCCTTGCAGATAGATCTCCAATCTCAAGGAATGCGTCTAAGTCCACCACCAATATCGCAATAGAATCGAGTAGGATCTTTCGTTCCCTCCTGGTCTACCCGGTGAGATGTCTCATTCGAGATAGAGAAAAGGCTCCAAAAGGGCGTCTATTCAGGGTTCCGAACTGAACTTGTGTGGAGAAACGGTGGTCGACTATTCAGGGAGTAGTGAATTCCAGAAATATTCAAAAGGGATGGGAAGCGTAAAGCGGTGTGGAGATTTCCATCCAGATATGTCCTCGGCTAGGAATGAAAGATGTACGGATCCAATGGTGATTGGGACCTGTAAACCACGAAGCTGTAGTGAGTGAGTGAGATAATCCGATTACCCGTAGTACGATCCTGTTCCATGCCCGACCTGTCAAAATTTGTGTAGGGGTTCCTGGTATACACGCCACCTACAATATAGGGTAAAATATAGTGAGACCCTTAGGTCCCTGTACCCCTGACTGTCCAGGCACGTAACTCCCAGAGTAGACCCTAGGTCAAGGGACCCAGGAATGTGAGTTTGATAATTAAAGTCAAAGTCTCCCTATAGAGGGATACCTCCTTTCTTATCTTGGAGTCCCGCGTACAACATAGCGTTCTCCAATGCGCAGGCAAGGCGTAAAGTACCTTAGTTCATGACAGGTGACTCCAGAGAGCAGATATAGCGAAAAAAGGAAGGGTCTAGCTTCAGCCGTCCGAAACATGTGGTGTCCTGTTAGAGAAAGTCGGCAGCCCTATCTGAGTCTGCTACCATCCTGAGCCCTACTCAAGCGGCAGGATGTGACCCGACGTTGATGTGGGAGTCGAGGCACACCAGGTACCTCCATAGAGTCTCGTAAGTCTCCTTGACGGTAGATGAAAAGGTGGGTTAGTGCGAATCCAAAACAACACGGCTCCCGTGAGGGATCTATAGAGTATAGACGGAGGGCCCACCATCTCCGAACCCTGTGCACCAGGTACGTGCTCTGAGGAGATGGGGCATTCCTGTCATCTTATCCCAAGATCGTAATGACCGGGGAATTCAAGAGTACGGTTTACCTTCAGACCGGGTAGTAGGCCTTCCCTAGTCTTGTTTAACCTAGCAAGGCAGTGCCCGTTTGCTCCATGAAGGTCTCCGTATCTCCTGTCGTCTTGATATGGGAGAAACTGTCCGCGCAGTTTGTTCGAAATGGTCTGGATCTCCAAAACAGAAAACAATTCTCTCTTTTATATGGTGCAGAATATACCAAAATCTGCATTCTCGCAATACCTGAGGCTCATCCGTTAGCCGTACCATCTCCAGGAGTGTGCGTAAATAAGTGGGAGACTCCCCCCGTTATACCCCTGTGAGTATTTCTCGCGCATGGTACAGTGGTCCGGATCCAGTAGATCCATTACAGGAGCTAAAATAGGGGATCCAGTCTAAATATGTATATCATGCATGACCAGGCAGTCCTCTATAACGAGATCAGTAGCACGGTCTTCAGATCTAATTAGATGCAGGAGGGACGCCCCTCTATGCAGTCATCAATGTCTTGCACAGGTACAAGCCTGTGTGATGAACAAATGGATGGCACCGTAGAGCGTCGAGTGTATGAGAGAGCCGCACTCTCTAATAATGTGATCGAATTCCGTGACAGCGTCCGGCTGATAGCCTGAGCGGACCGCACCCGTTAATAACCAAACAGTAGAGAGTCTACATCTGTGACCGTTTCTCTCTATGAGAATGTGTCATTCCAAACATGTCCTCTGTATCCAGCTCAGTATCTGGCTGAGGTTGAGGGAGGGCTGCGTCCTCTAATAACAAATCAGTGTCCGGTCCTGTATATGCGAGGGGTACGCTCTTTGTTCCTGAAAATAAGATATTCTTGGATCGAGGTGATGGAGGGCTGCACCCTCCTGTGATCCAAACTAAAGTCCCTTAGAGATTCAGGGTGACCAACTGCAGGGGTACACCAACTTCTAATATCAGCATAAGACTGAGGTCCTTAGGTGGGTCTCTCCCCGACCACGAGACTCCTCTCTGAATCGCTCACCTGAGAAGGAATTAACTGGCAGTAAACCAGACCGATGGTATAGAATACAACCTAGGGCCGTGTCCATCCTTAACAACAGAAAGGAATGGTGCGAAAATGCAACCTACGGAAACAAAGATGAAAAACTACCAACTGACCGCCCGGATCCCGTGCGCGCGCACGGGGTCCAGGATGACCGTTGGTAGCCTGAGGAAAGCTGGAGACGTTCTCCGCAATCCACGAGCACTCGGGAGATCGGAGGAGGTCAAGTCAGGCCTCTCGACGACCAGAGTGAAATTAAAAGGAAGGCACGAAAACAAAAACAATAATAAACGTAGATAAGAGTAAATACGTCAATTCTATCTCGGACAGAAGGCAAATAGCAGGCCGGAAGAACAAGGCAAGTAAGCCCCACTGAACAGAGCCAGGAGCTAACCTTACGCAGGAACAACCACCGATATCTATATGGACACCGTGACGCAGATAGAGGGTTAGATGCTAAAGACAGGGAAACACCGCGTCCTCCTGTAGGTGTCTGAGTACCGGTCCTTGCCTGTGAGAAGTTCTCCTTAGAGATGTGCCGTTGCCGGTCTGGTGTAAATCGTGGATGTGTGCCCGGGGTCTACATAAGAAACCTTGCCCTCCAGGCATGAGGTTTAGGGCCTTCACCCTTCCCACCATACTCAGATGGCTGTATACTGGAGTCCTCTTGGATAGTATGGCAATGGTGCTTGTCTGGGCACCTGCCTATCTCCATGTCACTGGTGGGTACTGGGTTTTCCTCAGTGGTATACCTCCAGAAGGGCACAGGCCCAGCAGGCCAAACGAATGGACACAGAATATTTGCCCAATCAAATAGATATACACATAGCAGGTCATTCAAATAGGCACAGACATAGCAGGCCAAAAAATGGGGCACAGACATAGCAGGCCAATCAATGGGGCACAGACATAGCAGGTCGTTTTAATGGGGCACAGACATAGCAGGCTGTTTTAATGGTAACAGGCCGTTCTTATGGGCACGGGCATAGCAGGCCATTCTTATGGGCACAGACATAGCAGGCCAATCTTATGGGCACAGACATAGCAGGCCAATCTTATGGGCACAGACATAGCAGGCCAATCTTATGGGCACAGACATAGCAGGCCATTCTTATGGGCACAGACGCAGCAGGCCATTCTTATGGGCACAGACGCAGCAGGCCATTCTTATGGGCACAGACATAGCAGGCCATTCTTATGGGCACAGACAAAGCAGGCCGTTTAGTAGGCACAGACAAAGCAGGCCATTTAGTAGGCACAGACACAGCGGGCCGTTTTAGTGGGCACAGACATAGCAGGCCATTTAAGTGGGCACAGACATAGCAGGCCATTTCAGTGGGCACAGACATAGCAGGCCATTTCAGTGGGCACAGACATAGCAGGCCATTTCAGTGGGCACAGACATAGCAGGCCAATCAATTGGGCACGGACACAGCCGCCCACTCGCAGGAGTTATGGTCAGCCAGCAGCAGGAGGGAAAATCTGCGTGGGTAGAGCCCCCTATATATATATATAGAATCTTGGGGGTAATTGTGTGTACAACCTCCTGAAATACTAAACCTTCATGGTAGAGTGAAAATGTGCTAAGAGCACTGATATAGTAATCCTGGCCGTCCCCCAATTGCCCTGCAGGCACTGGTCATTGTGGTATCCATGCTGTAGAAAATCCAATGTAACACAGACTAAATAGTACCCAAACCGCATCCCAACCTAGATTCTTCAGTATTATGCTCTAGAATGGTTGCTATGGTGACCGGTTTGGGAAAAATTCGAAGCGGTGCCAAGGAAAATACAAATAACCGCCTGATATGGTCACATGAAAAACTGTCTCAACCTGTTGACAGTATGATATAATGTAACAATGGTGGCATATGTTACTGCATGCTTTAAAAATAAAGGAAAGCGAGCACTCCATAAGAAAAGGAAAAATTTTGCTTTAAACTTATGACAGCAAAGTATGAGGGTATAGCATCGATATTAGTTACCAACATGTAATGTTAGTGCCTAAAGTAAGCTTACTTACTGAATGTATGGAAATAAAATACCAACGCCCATTAGAACAATGTAGTAACATGAAGTCAGGCAGTTAGGAGCCTGACTTCCAACGAAGCAAGACTCCTGTAAGCAGATCTCCATAGAGGTATGTACAGCCGGTGGAGGAGCCGCGATCAGGGCGCCCCCTCCTCCACCCGGTCGGACACACGCGGTCTGGAGCCGGAGCCGGCCGCCACGTGTGGAAGGAGATCCGGCCGTCGGGTACTCGTGCTTGATCATGAGTACCCCAGGGACCAGCAGGAAAAGCACGGGACCGCCGGAGGGGAGTCCGCGGTCCTGGGGCTCGGGGTTCGGAGGCAGCAAGCTGATTGTCAGCCTCCAGCAAACACCCGAGCGGCACATAACCCGCCCGACATAGAAGGGCATATAAAGCAGAAGACAGTATCTGGGTAATAGGAGGAAGTTAGGCAAAATAGAGAGAGTGTTAGAGGATGAAAGGCTCTATAGAAAGACAAGCAGGGAAATTCTAATGGTAGCAGATGTAGCTACTCTGACAGATGGGCAGAGGGGGGAAGAAAAATAAGGGAATAGTAAGGGCAGAAAAGTCCCAAAGACCCCTAAACCAAATGCATAAACACAGAAACAATCAAGGCATAAACTACAGAAAAAAGTAAATTCCCCCACAGATAAAATATAAATACTGAACATAAATAAATGAATCAATCCCAAAGCCCCCAACTAATATAAGCAGGAGGCAGTGGTACTCTGACCTGTACTGATGCGGAGCAGCAAAGAAAGAGGAAATGATGCATGGGGAGGGGAGTTTTATAGTACCTAACTTTTTTCTGATTGGTTGTTTTTCTGTGCTGCTGTGGAGTTCTAGTTAAGAGAGACTTAAGCAAATACGAAGCCTCCTGTCATGTTATAAATTTGGTGTTTTTTCCAGTTTACCATAACTCATTGTTTAGTGTGTTGACCTCACAGTTTTATGTTAAACACCTATTGAATAGTTAAGCACATTTCATTATGACAATAGGCACTTCAAGATATTTTTATAAGAGAAAAGCATTCCATACAGAATATTTCAGTGTCACTAACAGTAAAATGTGTAATACACTTAGCACCCTTTGAAAAATATGTTTGATAAATCTCATTGCATGCATTGTTTTCAGACATATTGCTGTGTTATTATTTATAATTTTTATATTTTAGCGAAGATTTTTCAGATCAATATATAGAATATTTAACTTTATTTACAATAGCCTTGATCACAAGCCAGCAGTGATATTTTGTTGATAATTAATTACCCTAACATTTAAAAATGTATTCATAATTGTAGCTGGGATATTCTAGAGCAGTGTTCCCCAACCCAGTCCTCATGGACCACCAACAGTCCAGGATTTATATATTTCCCTTTTGTTTTCAAATGGAGATACTCACAAAACCTGGACTGTTGGTAGTCCATGAGGACTAGATTGGTGACCACTGTTTTAGAGAACCAACCAGAAATGTAGTACAAGGGGCCAAGTCTGGGGTAAAAAAAATAATGTTTAGGATTTTTTAGAATTTAAACACAGTACAAATATCAGGTATGTATGAGATATGACCACACATCATGTGGCCCTTTTATGCACGAGGTTGGTAGTGGAAAAAGAGGCAGCATTCCAATACTGATGTCCAATACACCAACACAGAAGTCTTGCCAGAAAGTAAATGTCCTTTTCTTTTTCCTGTCTCTTAAACTCTTTTTTGTTTATAGGGAAGCAGGGTTGCATCTTATATTTCAATACTTTTAGTACTATTAGTTTTATTAGTATGTCTCTGAAACTAGATCTGTGATGCTATTAAAGGAACACTATAGCTAGGAACACAAACATGTATTTCTAACTTTAGAGTGTTAGTCTACCTATTTAGGTGTCTTCCCCTTCCCCCACCACAAGGGTTCAAAAAGTAAAATGTATTTACTTATTGTTGCGGACCACCTGGTACCTCGACTGGGTATCTCCGCCAAACACGCTTCCTAGTTATCCCCAAGATACTATCAGCACACCACCGGACACCATAAGCACTGTAGCCCCTTAGCCGCCGCAGCTTGGCTGGTGTCTTGCCTTCTCCACCAAGTCCTGGATCCAGCTCCCAGTGGGTAGACCTCTCCTCCAGATAGTATAACAGGTATAACAGTTATTATCGCCAGTATCGCCTCTCCTCCCCAACACATGAGTCGATGCTTAATGCTGGGAAGTCATCTGTTTAATGTAGGCACAGTTACAGAATTTATACAAGTCAGAAAATGTTCCCCTGTGCCTGAGAGATAATTGAGTCAGGAACTGTACAAACTCCATTATCTCCAGGTATAGAAAAACATACACCCCAAAAGTACCCCCAAAATCCACGGAATCCCCCAAAAAGTCACATGCACGGATAGCCTCGATCTGAATGACCAACAAATCCAAAAGTCACTCAGATCGGTTCAGTGGTTCGGTTTTTCCATGGAAGTCAACTTTTGACCAACCGCTCCCGAGGCTCCTGCTCAAAATAGTTCCATGAGAAAAGTGGTAGTGGTCAATTTCGGTAGTATAAAAAAAGAACAAACTAGCGAACGTAGTTCATAGTCATAACGTGGAGCTTGTTCCCCTAATCAACACAAACGATTCCACCGAACAGTGCTTTTCTAGGATGTAAAGAGCCGACCGCAGGCGGTGATGGTAGTTCAGTGGTGTTCGTAAGGTTGAGTGTCCGATTTTAGTTCCATGCATTCGACGACCAAACACCGCTGCGTGCATTCGTGCAAACAAGATGGCCACCACCACATGTTTGTGCATACGTACTTGGACCACCCCGACAAACAATTAGAACACTGCAATGAGAATCGCTACAAGGTGTCAATAGGGTTTAACAAGCATCCCGGGTGGTCTTTAGTGAGTTTGTTCGGTTCCCGAACAGTAGAGGGAAACCACACGAACAAAGTATTTTTACATGGCCCCTAGTCCTTGGGCAGGAGGCTAGCCAGCAAGCTCTTCCAGGAACACATGGCAGAGGCATCTTTGCCCCTCTTATGTCCTGCAGCTCACTGGTATCACCATGGATTCCCCGCATCCTTGGCTGACCTCATCAATCTTGATGATCTCAGCCAATCCAATGCAAAAACACGCATCAGAAGACTAGTGTGCATACATGGCAAATCACTGCCCTGCTCCAATCAAATCGTCTCTACAAAAAGAATTTGGTTGAATAGGGTTAAAATGGCCGCTGCCATTAATGAAGCCAGGAGCCGGAATATGACGTCAGACCAGCTCCCGGCATCATTAAGCGCCGCCTACTCAGCCTGTGCGCCCCCTGCCTGCCCGACCAGCAGCCACACTGGACAGGTAAGGAATCCACTCCAGCTCTCCCAGGGAGGCTGGGTGGATTTAAAATAAAATAAAAATAATAATTTGTGAGTGTTGGGAGAAATGTGTATGTGTCTGTAAGTGTGTGTGTGTATGTGTCTGTAAGTGTGTTTTTCTAAGTGAATGTGTGTGTCTGTAAGTGTGTGTGTGTGTGTCTATGTGAGTGAATGTGTGTGGGTCAGTGAGTAAATGTGTGTGTGTCAGTGAGTGAATGTGTGTGGGTCAGTGAGAGCATGCATCTGTCAGTGTGCGTGCATCTGTCAGTGTGTGTCCAAGTAATAGTGTGTGTGTATGTCATTGTTTGTCAGTGTATATGAGAGTGTGTCTGTCAGTGAGTGTCCGTCTGTCAGTGAGTGAGCGTCTGTCAGTGAGTGAGCGTCTGTCAAAGTGCAACCTTGACAGGAAGGGGTGGGGAAAATTTAAATTTGCAAGGGGGGGCCCGAGCACCGTCCTGCCTAGGGCAGCCCAAATCCTAAATACACCACTGAATGGTCTGGGTGCTTTTAGTATCCCTTTACTACATTCCAATCATTTGTTTTTCCCTTCACGTCTTTTGCCTTATTTCTCAAGAGCATTAACATGTTAAATGTGTGGGAGAATTTTTGACTTTCCGTTTTTTTTCTGTTGCAACTAAGAATACAAAGTAAAGATTGCACTCTTAAATACAGCTTTGTCTTTAAATCTTGCCGACCAAGACTACACTAATTTATTTTCTATGTAGATTGATCTCCTTTTAAATATACACATCTGTATTACTCATTAATTCTGGGGGGAAATATTTTGATTGCATGAACTGCCCCGTTTAAGTCAGTAATATGTAAAGCCTGTTGCAAACGATTAAGCTTAATATAAAGCAAATGTCCTGTTTTTTTTTGTGATGGTTCAGTAATTGTTTCATAGATTTTTTTTTTTTTTTTTTAAATATCACATGCAGACAACTCCAATGATTAAATTAGTTTGTCACTGTTCCTTAATTTAGTCCACTTGGGTTCTTAAATAGCATTTTGTGACGTCCGTAAAGGGGAACTATCCCTGGTATAAATATTTCAGGATATGAAAAAATATTTCACAAAATCTGCATAAATCCTAAAATAGATAAATAAAAGTGGTGCAATCTGTCAGTAATATGGGTGGACAGGGAAATGGACCTTCCCAGAGATGCTCAGATGGTAAAATATTTGATGTTTTCTGGAAGGTTAGTGTGCATTCAAAAGCTGCCAAAAATACTTTTTTGTTTGATAGGATCTTATAAAAAGGAAATCACTTTAAAAATATTGTAATTTAAATGTTTAAATTAAAATGTTACTGCCATTAGAAGACACTATAATTGTGGGAGTATAGCACCGTTGATGGGAGTCATTACAGCTCTGAGTATACTACTACTAATTTGCATTGTACCTGGTTAAAAATCCGAATTTGAAAAATATGTGAATCCTATACTTTATGCAAGATAGGCCTCGGAACTTTAGTCATAAGTCCAAAACACTGTGTATAGTCTGTCATTTAGCACATAGGGCTTGTAGAATAACATGAGGTCTTTGAATTGTTTCTCTCATTATAATGAATTTAGTAATTAACTTTTTTTTTTTACTTTTTCTTCTTTGTGCTGCTTGTTCCACTTATGTATATAACTTAGAAAAGTGACATAATAACGCAGATTTATTATATTGTAACAATTAATTTTTGTTTTAGAGCTGTCTGAACAAACAGCAGCTCCTGGCTGCCATTCGACAGATGCAACAATTCCTAAAGGGTCAAGAGACACGATTTGCAGAAGGAATTCGCATTATGAAAAGTAGGCTGAATACCTTGCAGAGCACTTTAAGCAAAGCAAGTCCAGACCCCCAATTAGGTATGTGATACTCGTAACATTACATCAATAGAGTAATTCGATATTTGATCCATTCTTGTGAATTAATTGTCTTTAATGGATCGAGGTGTCCTTTTCTCTTGATGGAGGAAATCCCGTTTCTAATAAGACATGGTCTACTAGAAGGTTTCAGAATCTATAGAGGAACAGACACATAATTTAATGTGGTGTTGCAGCATAATATTGTATACTGACGTGTTTTTTTTACAATTTAGCCAGTGCAAGGTCACTAGGCCTTTTTAATGTAAAGGTGCATTTTATATTGCCATAGCAACCTGACCAAGGTTGAAAATGGACGCAGGGTGCTAAGTCCAAACTACGTGAACATTTTACGTCAGAACCAAGTGGTAAGTGGGTGGAGCTGGAGAAGAGAGGATTATCCACTGCTTTGAAATATGAAACAAATATCGCACATAAACAATATACTAGTAAATAAAGCTAGAAATTCCAAAACACAAGACTGGTGTTTCCATATTAACATTAGATCATTCGCTATGGATGCTTTGCAGATTAAATGTTCAGGGCTATATATAACAACTGCCAGGTTTTCTTTCATTGTCCAAATGCTGCTGATTACCTTACTTGTCATGCTAGCTTAATACTTGAAATATTTATAAAGCACAACCATTATCAATTAAGAAAGTGAGAAAACTGGCATGCTTTGTATAGAGGCAGAATCTTCAGGGTCAGTTCTATTTTAACTCCTGAGTTATGTAACTAAAACAGTGCACATGTAGACTCTAGTTTTGGCTGAAATAAGCAATTTCTTTCAAGCTTTTTTTTTTTTTTTTTTTTTTTTTTTTTTTTTTTTTAATTCTTTATTTTTGTTGTGCATTGCAAAGTACAACAGGCAGGAGAAGGCACATCAAAGAATAGCATAAAAATAATATCGACAATTTTCCATACACGTTAAAGATTACTGCACAATTTTTGTTATAGAACTAAATATCAGAGAGCGTATAGCATTGCATAAGTTGGTGTTTAAAGTAAAACAAAGTTTATGCTTACAATATAGGGTTTAGACTAAGTGTGTCTTCATAGGTAAAGATGCGAGTGTATTGCATTAACATGTAACATGCATTAACGATGCGGGAGCATATTGCATATTGAATGGACACAGAAGGATGTGCTCATTAAACTCAATCAGAAAAACAGTAGCATGTTTAGCGCTAGCAAAACGGATTCAAGATTTAGAACTAAAGTCACTTCGCTGGAAGGGGCGTAATGGCGCCCGGTGTGGTGAAATTGTCTAGTGTGGATTTGTCGTCCCCCATGAGGGTATTTCTTCAGGCTTCCCCCTGGTATGGCCTCACCATGGTTACTGCAGGGCAAGTGTGCACATGGTAAGTCAGCTGCGCCCCTCTGGGTCTCCCCGGTTCCCCCGGTTGCGACAGGCCCTCTCCCTTTCCCACCCAAGGCATGCTTCTGGGTCTATTAGGGAGTACTACCTCGCTGTGGGCACTCAGAGACCGGAGCTGTCCGGCGGTCTCCCCCCCGTGGAGTCCGCGGGGTCGCCGTCTCCTGCACCTCCCCAGCCTCAGCAGGGCCTCCCTGGAGCTCCGGCCCAGTCTTGCCTCTCCCGCCTCCGGCCACTGACATGACGCCGGCGCGTGCCCCCCGGCCACCGGTCCGCCAGAGGGCCCGCGCTTCTCAGCCCCACTGGGCTCACAGAATTGGGGGCATTTTCTTCCGGATCCCCTCCTAATCCGGGAATCTGGGCTGGCTCCTTACTGACCTGTCCGCCGCCCGGGAGGATCCAGTTGTGGGTCCAGCCATCCCAGGGGTCGTGGTGCCCCAGCGTGGGTCTCTGCTGTGTGTAATAGTGTTTCTGTGCGGGTGTGGTTTGATTGTCGGCCATTTTAGCTCTGTACATAGAGGCGCCATGTTCCAGGCGCGCTTCCACCTCCAGCTTCTGAAGTTCCGACTTTTGGGCCGGGATCACCCCCCCGGCCGGGTGGGGGGGAGCGGGGCCACCCCCTGTCTCCTGTGCCTTCTGTGTGCGCTGTGGACCCACTCATGTTGCAGGTCTCAGGCCTCCGGGGTTCACCGTGTTCAATCTGTGCCGTGGGCTCAGCATGTGTCTCTACGCTTTTCTCCCCGGTTCCTCGCTACCTGATCTTGCCTCTGGTTGCCGTTGTCAGCTTAAATCGTTGGTATTTTCTCATTTTTTCCCCGTTTTCTGCGGTTCGTAGCCGGAGCCGGCGTGGATAGCAGCCGCTCGGCTCGGCGGTCCGGCCCCGCCCCCCTTTCAAGCTTTTTATCTATCTTCATTCTACAACAGCTAATGATCTCGAAGAATTCTAGATTTTTAAACATATATATATAGGATAGCTCAAGGCACTTGTATGTTATGATTTCAAAAGGATTGCTGTCCTCACTATCATAGTGCCACCCTCATTGTGCATTGCTAATTGTCCTGTAATGCAATGCATTGAGAAGGTCCATGTGTATCTCCTACATTGTGCCTCTGGATTTAAACAGGTAAACACAAATATAGTGTAGCTAGTTGTTGTTCTAATAATAGTGCACAAAATGTGTGTGCCCAAGTGGCTTTGTCAAAATGTTATTTGCATCATACCATTTAATAAATGCCCAACACTATGTCGAACATTTTTAATCTTTTTTTTTTTAAAGGGACTCTATAGTCACCATATAAAAGCAAGAAAGACAGGTCCCCCAGCCTTCCTTCTTGCTTTTATATGTACTTTCATTTATTAAAAATAAATTTCGAGGTGTTTTTATCTTAAAAACTTACCTCCGTTCCAGCGCCGAGCTCCCCGCTAGGCCGCGCCCCCTTTTTCGTCAAAATGACGAAATCGCGGGGCCCAATGGGACGGCTTCGCGCTGCACCAATCGCGTTCTTCATAGAGCGGCATTGAATGCCGCCCTATGAAGAACCTGAGCGCTTTACCGCGCATGTGCGCGGAATGCGCGTTCGCGAGCTGAGCTGTCTGACTGACAGCTCAGCTCGCTTTCTAAAATTATCAATAAGGGGGGGGACCTACTGTCCCCCCCCGGCCCCCACCCCTGTGCGGCGGGTGGGGGCCCTAAAATTATCAATGAGGGGGGGACCTACTGTCCCCCCCCGGCCCCCACCCCTGAGCGGCGGGTGGGGGCCCTACAATTATCAATAAGGGGGGGACCTACTGTCCCCCCCGGCCCCCACCCCTGTGCGGCGGGTGGGGGCCCTAAAATTATCAATGAGGGGGGGACCTACTGTCCCCCCCCGGCCCCCACCCCTGAGCGGCGGGTGGGGGCCCTACAATTATCAATAAGGGGGGGACCTACTGTCCCCCCCGGCCCCCACCCCTGTGCCGCGGGTGGGGGCCCTAAAATTATCAATGAGGGGGGGGACTTACTGCCCCCCCCCGGCCCCCACCCCTGAGCGGCGGGTGGGGGCCCTAAAATGATCAATGAGGGGGGGACCTACTGTCCCCCCCGGCCCCCACCCCTGTGCCGCGGGTGGGGGCCCTAAAATTATCAATGAGGGGGGGACCTACTGTCCCCCCCGGCCCCCACCCCTGTGCGGCGGGTGGGGGCCCTAAAATGATCAATGAGGGGGGGACCTACTGTCCCCCCCCCGGCCCCCACCCCTGAGCGGCGGGTGGGGGCCCTACAATTATCAATAAGGGGGGGACCTACTGTCCCCCCCGGCCCCCACCCCTGTGCGGCGGGTGGGGGCCCTAAAATGATCAATGAGGGGGGGACCTACTGTCCCCCCCCCGGCCCCCACCCCTGAGCGGCGGGTGGGGGCCCTACAATTATCAATAAGGGGGGGACCTACTGTCCCCCCCGGCCCCCACCCCTGTGCCGCGGGTGGGGGCCCTAAAATTATCAATGAGGGGGGGGACTTACTGCCCCCCCCCGGCCCCCACCCCTGAGCGGCGGGTGGGGGCCCTAAAATGATCAATGAGGGGGGGACCTACTGTCCCCCCCCCGGCCCCCACCCCTGAGCGGCGGGTGGGGGCCCTACAATTATCAATAAGGGGGGGACCTACTGTCCCCCCCGGCCCCCACCCCTGTGCGGCGGGTGGGGGCCCTAAAATTATCAATGAGGGGGGGGGACTTACTGTCCCCCCCCCGGCCCCCACCCCTGAGCGGCGGGTGGGGGCCCTAAAATTATCAATAAGGGGGGGGGACCTACTGTCCCCCCCCCGGCCCCCACCCCTGAGCGGCGGGTGGGGGCCATAAAATTATCAATAAGGGGGGGGACCTATTGTCCCCCCCGGCCCCCACCCCTGAGCGGTGGGTGGGGGCCCTAAATACAAAGGGGGGGGGGGGACCCTAGTTAACCCTCCCCCCCCCCCCAAAAAAAATATCTCCCTACCTACCCCCCTCACCCTAAAAATAATGAGGGGGGACCATTAACTAAAAACCTGTAAAAAAAGACAAAATGAGATAAAATGAACTTACCATTCGATGTTTTCTTTCTTCTAAAATCTTCTTTCTTCAGCCCCAAAAAAGGCCAAATAAAAATCCATAATAACCGACGCAATTTAAAAAAAAAAAAAAAAAAACGAGCGCAAAAAAAAATAATCCATCTTCACCCATGGAGGGCTCCGCGCAGACTGAGCTCCGCAGGGCGGGGGAAGGCTTATAAAGCCTTGCCCCGCCCTGCAATTATGCTAAGAACACTCTGATTGGTGGGTTTAAGCCAATCAGAGTGCTCTTTGTCATTTTACAAGCGTGGGAAAGTTCTTTGGAATTTTCCCACGCTTGTAAAATGACACAGAGCACTGTGATTGGATGGATTTAAAGCCATCCAATCACAGTGCTCTGTGTCATTTTACAAGCGTGGGAAAGTTCTTTGGTATTTTCCCACGCTTGTAAAATGACACAGAGCACTGTGATTGGATGGATTTCAAGCCATCCAATCACAGTGCTCTGTGTCATTTTACAAGCGTGGGAAAGTTCTTTGGAATTTTCCCACGCTTGTAAAATGACACAGAGCACTGTGATTGGATGGATTTCAAGCCATCCAATCACAGTGCTCTTTGTCATTTTACAAGCGTGGGAAAGTTCTTTGGAATTTTCCCACGCTTGTAAAATGACACAGAGCACTGTGATTGGATGGCTTGAAATCCATCCAATCACAGTGCTCTGTGTCATTTTACAAGCGTGGGAAAATTCCAAAGAACTTTCTCACGCTTGTAAAATGACAAAGAGCACTGTGATTGGATGGATTTCAAGCCATCCAATCACAGTGCTCTTTGTCATTTTACAAGCGTGGGAAAGTTCTTTGGAATTTTCCCACGCTTGTAAAATGACAAAGAGCACTCTGATTGGCTTAAACCCACCAATCAGAGTGTTCTTAGCCTAATTGCAGGGCGGGGCAAGGCTTTATAAGCCTTCCCCCGCCCTGCGGAGCTCAGTCTGCGCGGAGCCCTCCATGGGTGAAGATGGATTATTTTTTTTGCGCTCGGGTTTTTTTTTTTTTTTTATTCCGTCGGTTATTATGGATTTTTATTTGGCCTTTTTTGGGGCTGAAGAAAGAAGATTTTAGAAGAAAGAAAACATCGAATGGTAAGTTGTTTTTATCTTATTTTTTTTTTCTTTACAGGTTTTTAGTTAAAGGGTCCCCCCTCATTATTTTTAGGGTGAGGGGGGTAGGTAGGGAGATAAGTTTTTTTTGGGGGAGGGGGGGTGGGGGGGAGAGGGTTAACTAGGGTCCCCACCCCCTTTGTATTTAGGGCCCCCACCCACCGCTCAGGGGTGGGGGCCGGGGGGGGACAATAGGTCCCCCCCTATTGATAATTTTAGGGCCCCCACCCACCGCTCAGGGGTGGGGGCCGGGGGGGGGCAGTAGGTCCCCCCCCCTTATTGTGAATTTTAGGGCCCCCACCCGCCGCACAGGGGTGGGGGCCGGGGGGGGGACAGTAGGTCCCCTCCCTATTGTGAATTTTAGGGCCCCCACCCACCGCTCAGGGGTGGGGGCCGGGGGGGGGACAGTAGGTCCCCCCCTTATTTTTTATTTTAGGGCCCCCACCCGCCGCACAGGGGTGGGGGCCGGGGGGGGGACAGTAGCCCCCCCCCCCCCCCTTATTGTGAATTTTAGGGCCCCCACCCGCCGCACAGGGGTGGGGGCCGGGGGGGGACAGTAGGTCCCCTCCCTATTGTGAATTTTAGGGCCCCCACCCGCCGCACAGGGGTGAGGGCCGGGGGGGGGCAGTATGTCCCCCCCTTATTTTTTATTTTAAGGCCCCCACCCACCGCACAGGGTGGGGGCCGGGGGGGCAGTATGTGCCCCCCTTATTTTTAGGGCCCCCACCCACCGCTCAGGGGTGGGGGCCGGGGGGGGGAGGAGAGTAGGTCCCCCCCCCCCCCCCCCTTCAACCACTATTGTGGCCGGACAGCATCCCTGTGGGTTCGGGCTTCAGCTGTCAGCTGAAGCCACGCCCACAGCAGTGCTGACAGGCTGTCAGCACACAAAGCGCGTTCACAGTGCTTTGTGTGCTGATAGCCCGTCTGATGCATTCACCCAGAATGCATCGGACGAGAGGCCTTTTTAGGGCCTCTGAACTCGGAAGTCCCTCTGGTGGCCGTCTGATTGACTGCAACAAGAGGTGTTCCAAGCTTCTAATGTAAACACTGCATTTTCTCAGAAAATACAGTGCTTACAAGAAAAAGGCTCCGGGTAGCTGTAGCACTCACCTAAACAACCTCATTAAGCTGAAGTTGTTCAGGTGACTATAGTGTCCCTTTAAATCTGGCAAAAATTATTTTAACTAAGTTCAAACTAAATGTGACTTCCTGTGGGCACTTTGGGCATTTTTATATTTTACTGGCAACCAGTTCCAATGCAGATGACAGCTGTAAAAATCACATGGTGGTGATGACAGCTGTAAAAATCACAATGTTTTTATTAATTACTGTATTGGTTTACAACTGGTGACAATTCTTTGATGGTCATGTCAAAGTTACTCATGTCAAAGTTTGAAAAATGGTATTTAAGTGATAATGATTGCTCAATTTACTATAGCTAGATTTACATGAAAATAATACTAAACGTTTTTGATAATTGTTTTAAACTGAAATGCAATTTAAAAAAATTCACATGCTAGAGACATTATAAGTGTTTCATTAATGGTTTGAAGTAGCTCTTTTCTTTTTAAGCTCAGCTGTATATTGAACATTTTATCTACTGTTTTCTAGTTTCCTGCTCAGTCTTGGAGGCTCCTGATAATGGAAAGAAATTTGGTTCAAAATACCTGATGGATCATGAAGTACATTACACTTGTGATTCCGGATACCAGTTGGTCGGACCTAGCAGTAGACTCTGCCAACAAAATGGAAGCTGGACTGGGGATGTCCCACATTGCAAAGGTGGCTAATATATGACTTAACAATTTTCATACGAGAAATATGTGCTTTATGAATTCAATGTTTCCAAAATTGTAAACATCCATTATAATTGAAAGTAATGCTAGAGTGTTAGGTATTTTACTTCCATTTTCTCCCCTGCAGTGTTGGTCTCTATGGGAAACTGATTCTTGGCTGAGATCATCAAGATCGATGATCTCAGCCAACCCAATGCTTTCCTGTAGGAAAGCATTGGAAGACAAGTGTGCATGAGTGGGAAAACGCTGTGCTGCTCCAGTCAGCTGGTCTCTGAGATCATCTGATAGAAATAACAGAATTTTACTCTGCTATTTCATCGAAAGCGCCTCTAGGGGCTGTCTGAGTGACAGCAACTTGAGGCGCTTAAACCCTGCATTGAAACCACTGCTATTCTGCAGAATGGCAATGTTTTCACTTCCAGGATTAAGGGGGAGGGGGAGGGAGCATGGCACCGAGACCACTTCATTGAGTGTCCATTTAACAGCAAACATTATTATATTATGCACTTTATAAAATAAAAATTACTTATAGGAGATCCATCCTCCAGTCAAACATATCTGTTTCATGCCAGAAGAAGACTTGGAAATTCATGGAGGCATGGACCAATGTATGAACTCGTGAGAACGATCTGCCATCAACTAATCAATCAAGGAGCATGCTGATCAGCTGTTAGCCAGTGTGGGAAGAAGGGGGCAGCAGAGTTATATAACTCTCATTGCATTTAAAAAAAAAACATTCTATGAAAGGAATAAAATATTCTTATACGTTTAATGGAACTTTAATTACTTATTGGTATTGGTAAACAATACCAGTGTGGAAAACTTATTTTAATTGCATCTGTTGTAGGTACAAATACTTTTGCTATTTTCACAGAGCAATAAACAATGATTTATACGTGGTTGTAAAAAATACTAGCAAATGTTCAGGGAAGTTAATATTTTTAAATACTGCCTCTTGCCCATCACTTGTTGGCAAAGAGCGCTATGCCAGGGCATACAGTTCAATGTCGGGAACTGATTGATGGCAAAAAAAACGGCAGAAGCCGTCTACAGATAGTGCCCCTGCACTCCATCACCGATATCCCACCAACAAGTGCTTATTGACAAAATATGGATTGAATCTGGATGTCCTGAGTGCACTGCACTATGCACACCCATCATGATGAACTGATGTAGCTCTTTCTGAAGATATCTTCTCTGGTGCCCCAAAAACAAGACAACTGAGAACAAATTCGGGACAGTAGAAGAAGACCATTATTTGGGAACGTTCCACCTAAACAGGGGCATTTGGAAGGTGTCATTATGTTTATGATAAATTATATATGTTTACTGTATTAGAAGTCATTATATATAAATTTCAACCTGGTGTGACTGAAAAACCGTCATGAGAACTTTTACAAGGATTGCTATGCCCTACAGTTGTGCAACTTCATTTCTTTTGTCCTGGGGTTTCTTTCACACAATCAAATCAATGAAAAAATAGCTTATAGTGTGAAATTATTTTTGGTTTGGCTAGTTTGACCAATAGTTGTTGAACATTTAATTTAATTTAATTTGTCTTTTTAAATGTTTTTGGAATCAGATATGACCAATGAGTTACACCTACATTTTCTTCACCTCACCAATTTTGCACTCATTATGTGGTTAGTGCTGCCTATTTTAAGACAAGAACTTTCTAATTACAAACCTGACACAATTCCCCCTCCCCTCAAAAATCAACATTTCCCTTTCCGTACAATGGAGTAGTGTAGTCGATATAATATTTCTTTTTTTTTTAATTTTTAAAATTCTTTATTTTTGCGCGTGCAAGAGTTAACATACATGCTTGAAACGCCACAATAGCTGTGTCAAGCGCATTAATAACAATCAACTCAGGTCAGAAATATGGCTGTTGGTAGGCTGCACATTTTTACAGTTTTTGAACGTTTGCCCTAAAGGCATTCAAGCAATGCTGTCAAGTATGTTATTACGGTGGCAGCGTAGTTTATGTAATAAGCAATGAGTTGGCTGAGTAATAGCATGTGTGTTCATCCTGCTACTAGTGTGTGCCTTAGCTAGTTGTCTGTGGTGAACATGGCAGTCCGTGTGTCTTACGCGTGAGATCTTCCTGTTAGCCATAAGCGTGAAATGCCATTGAGGGGGGGTCAAGTGGCTTGTGGTCTGTCATGTGAGTTAGTATCCCCTGTAACCCGGGGGAAGGGGGGGTGCGGTTAGGGGTGAACGGGCTCCCTGAGGTATGCTCTCTGTCTGATGGCTATGTGGATGCGGATATGGCTGAAGCAGTGAGACCACTTAGTGTGTATTGTGCTCCGGTGTGTGAGATGAGTTGTGTCACAAGTTTGGTCCCCTTAAGGCCTATCATTATGTGTCTAGGGCATTAATAAAAACAAATATTAAAAACGACAAACAATAAAAGCCAATAATAAAAACATAGAACCAGCAGTTATGGAAGCGGGTTAGTGGAGCATCTTCGACTGTTGTGCACAGATAGTTCCCTCACAGAAGCCCTTAGGGCTAGTCCATGGGCCGGGTAGCCACGGTGATTCGTGGATGGCCTCCTTTGTAGATGAAGATCCGTCTGGGTATGTTTGCTGCGCTTCTCAGTGAGATTTGGAAAAACAAAAACATCAACTCTTAACCAGGGTTACAGTCCGTAGTGCAATGTCCTGCAATGAGTGGTGGGTGCTCGGTGTGGGTGCTCAGCCCTCAAGTGGTAGCAGCTGCATACATGGGTTTCCCTGTTCCCTGTGGGATGCAGGGGATTGTCCTTGGGGGATCCCATCTCGGAGCCGCCACTGTTGTTTCCGGTGCAACGGTGGGTGGCAGCCCCTCCAGAGGCAGGCCCAGCAGGCGCCGCAAGGCGGGTGCTTCTTGGATGTCTGAAATGGAGTAGGTCTTGTTGTCATGCTGTATTTGTAGCGTGCGCGGTGTGCGCCAGCAGTAGTTAATCTGTTTATCTTGGAGCAGTTTGGTGAAGGGTTGCAGGGACCTACGCCACTGCAGGGTTTCCCCAGACAGGTCTGCGTAGAAGGACAGGGTCATAGATTCAAAGCTGTAGGTGGCATATCCCTTCAGGGCTGCGAGGACCGCCATTTTGTCGGTCGAGCTTTTGTACTTCACCACCAGGTCTCGGGAGGTTCCCTCCGGGCTCTCCGGGGTTTCGGGATCTGGAAGGCTGCTTCAAAGCCGGTGTTCCTGGCTTGTTTAGGAGTTAGTACGGTTTCCATGAGCCGCCTTAAGAGGTGTGGGATTTCTTCAGCGGGTATTTCCTCCGGGATTCCGCGGATCTTTATATTGTTGCGGCGCCTGGTGTCCTCCATTGCCGCGAAGCGTTGGTCAGTCTTGGCCTGCTTTTGCTTTAGAGCCTGCAATTCTAGCCTGAGCTCTGTAAAATCTTGTGTTTGCCACGTGTAGGTTACTTCGACCACTTCGATGCGGCTTACCAGGCCCTTGAGGTCTGTGCAAAGCTGTGCGACATCCGCCTGGAGGGTCTTCTGCAAGTCTCCCAGGAGAGTCTTCAACAGCATCGTCGTTACTGGTTCTGCAGTCGCTGGGCTTGGTGCCGGTTGTTGGGGCCTCACTGGAGGTAAGCTAGTGGTGGCTTCCTCTGGGTAGAAATCCCCCGAGGAGTCAGAAAAGTCCTCAATGTCGGTGGCCATCTTGGGGCCGTATGCACCTTGCGCCTGGTGGAAGAGATCCCGTATGCTGGCCCCCTGTTTGGGTTGGTCCGGTTTTTGTTTCTTTGTTTTTCTTCCCATTGCCGTTCTGGGTTGTCTGAGTGCTTTTATCAGTGGTTAGGTGGCCTAAAATCGTTAATTTGCTCTGGGTAGACACGGAGCCCATCTACCCTGCGTCCGTTCAGATCATAATATTTCTTTTAATTGGGCTAAAGTGTATTTTTTTTTTCTTTTTTTTAATTATTACATTACATCCTCTAAAGTATAGTGTTTTTTGTATTTCTTAAATTGTGTATTATCTACCATATTGTTGTTTTAGATCACAGCTCAGGCTTGTGCTCAATGTTTCATTTAAGACATGAATACCTTAGACCTCTAAGAAGAAGAAACTCTCAAAGGGTAATTCCAAAATCCTATTAGTCACAATAATACTGCTGTGCTCTGATATTTTAAATCTGCACCAATGGCCAATTATGGTTACCCAAAAACCCTACCAATGTTCATTGGTATGGATATGATACTAAATTAATCTGAAAAGTGACATATATAATATCCTTCCCTCATGATGAGCTTTCTGTTTATAACATCTTAGGACAATTATGTTCTTCACTTTGTTAGGCTGGCTGGTTACCAAGGTTCTTATCCATTATGCTACTATTGTGATTCCACTAGAAATTCAAGGTCTAGTGGCATCACAATAGTCGATACCCATTATTTTACTATTTCAAAGAAGTGTTACCTCTAATTTATAATATGAAAACAAAATAATATAATACATGAAACTGATAAATGTTTATCATGCTTCAAAATAGTTTCAAGAATAAAAGAAAGAAAGCTAGTGGCAATAATAAGCGAACGTAACCTGAAGATGATTGTTGGAAAATGTTGATATATTGTATAATGTCAGAAAATACCGACTATCTTACCACCAGAGGTGAATAATATTAGCATGTATGGAAGCATATGACATATATACTGCTATCCTGAACATAAAACAAAAGTGAGGAATCTTTTAGTCAGAAATGTGCTACGTAAGTGGTCCAAATGGATTTTATTGAAAATCTTTATAAAAATCATGGTTTATGTGTAACTATCATGTTACGTATTAGAAAGGTGTAATGGAGTAATACGTAATAACAATATGTATTTGTGAAAAATAAGGCTCTGCCATGGCTGTCTTTAACATTGATTGGACCCTGGGCAAGCATTTGCTTGGGCCCTCCTAGACCATGCCCCCCCCCCCCATTTTCTATTGCAAGGGTGGGCAAAAGGTAGATCCCTATCTGTCATGCAACTCCAACAATGCTTTGACAGCTGTAGCTCTACCATTTTCTCATGCATGCAGGGTTCTATGTAGCACTGAGAAGTGTTTGTGTGTTTGAATGTAAGCATGTTTTTGTATAGAGTATGTTTGTGTAAATGTAGGGGTGCTTTGTATGTGGTGTTGGCGTTTAATGGAAGCATGCATTTATGTGTAGTGTTGGTTTTGAATGCAGAGGTATATATATATATATATATATATATATATATATATATATATATATATATAAATGAAGGTAGATAGCACTCCACGGACTTAATCTTCAAATAAAAATTTACTTTTAATGCTCCAATTAAAAATCAACGTTTCAGTCTGGACAATCAGACTTTCATCAGGACAAGCTTGTCCTGATGAAAGTCTGATTGTCCAGACTGAAACGTTGATTTTTAACTTGGAGCATTAAAAGTTAATTTTTATTTGAAGATTAAGTCCGTGGAGTGCTATCTACCTTCATTTCTATATCTTCGCCAGATAAGCACCAGGCAGTGATCATCTTTTACAGTGAGTGCAACACTGTTTGTATATATATATATATATATATATATATATATATATAATATCCAACAAGGTAGCAGCACTCACGGAGTAATTAAAAAAATCCAATCTTTATTAGAACATTTTAAATGAGATCAACGTTTCAGTCCAACATTTGATCCTGAGGAAAGTCCTAGATGTTGGACTGAAACGTCGATCTCATTTAAAATGTTCTAATAAAGATTGGATTTTTTTAATTACTCCGTGAGTGCTGCTACCTTGTTGGATATTCTGGATAATCAAGCCCTGGCTATAGCACCCGGTTCTTAAGGCAATTTACAGCGTGAGTGCAAGAACTTTCTCCTTTTTCTTTATATATATATATATATATATATATATATATATAATTTTGGTGTTTAACATAGAGATGTGTTTGTATGTAGTGTTGACGTTTCAATGCAGGAGTATGTTTGTATGTAGTGCTAAAGTTTGAATGCAGGGGTGTATTTGTGTGTATTGTTGGCGTTTGAATGCTGAATTGTATGCACATATACACTGCTACACACAGATACTGATACACATGCACACTGTGATACGCACACACACACACACACACACACTGAAACACATGCAAATACACAGATATACATACTGACACACGTGCAGCTATAAAGACACATATAGACACACTGACACACATGCAGTACAGACATACCGATACACATACAGACAAAGAGATTCACAACCTGACTCATGCAGATACACAGACACACAGAAACAAACACTGGCACACACGCAGATACTCTGACACACACACTGACACACATGCTGATAAACTGACTACATACAGATACACACAGTGACGACATACAGATACACACACACATACATATACACATATACTGACAGACATAATTACACACAGACACATATACTGACAGGCATACTGACACACACACACACACACACACACACAGATACATAAACTGACATACTGATACACATTGTCAGACATACTGCCACACACCACAGACATACATATTGAAACACATTCTGACAGACATACTGACAGACAGACATACTGATACACATAGTGATACACAGATTGATAGACATACTGATACACAGACTGACAGACATACTTACACACACATTGACAGACATACTGATACACAGACTGACAGACATACTTTCACACACATTGACAGACATACTGATACACACATTGACAGACATACTGACACCCACATTGACACACACTGACAAACTGACACACACACAGACACTCGCTGACATTCATACTGACACACACACTGACAGACACACTGACACACAGACAGACAGAGATACTGACACACACAGTGACAGACATACACAGTCAGTATGACAGCCACTAAAAGCATGTTAACCCTGCAATGTAAGCATTACTGTTCCAGTGAATTGGCAATGTTTTACAAAGAAAAGTTAAAACGACAGGGGACATGGCACCCACAACACTTCATTGAGATGAAGTGCTATGGATGCCTTTAGTATCCGTTTAGTTACATCTGACTTACAGTAAGAATGCACCAACTAAAACTGTATTGCTCTCACATATAATTCACTTTACTCGTTGATAAAAGTACAGTACTAATTATGTGGATTTATTTTTTCACCAAAAAATCCCACAAAACATCAGTAGTTGTTTAAAGGTTTAACTCTATTATTATTATTATTGCGATTTATATAGCGCCAATAGATTCCGTAGCGTAACTCTACATTGCCTGCCAAGGTCCAGGGTTTGTCACCAGCACTAAGCACCTTGGAGTTACCTGACATACCCTGTACATGAGCCATTTAAATTCCCGCTGGGACCTGGCTTTAGCAGGACTCCTCAGTAATGAGTCAGTCCAGCAATAGCTGCCGCTGTTCTAGTCAGATGATTCTTTAGCGCCAGACATGAGGCAGTCCAGTAATACTTGGTCTTAAATTTCCCAGTAATATGGAAGCTGTTACAGTCATCAGATTTCTCTTCTTTATCTGTAACTTCTGTATTTGGTACATGCTGGGATATGTGATCTCCATGTGGACAAATCATAGTAACATCAATGCCTTCACCTGGAAGACTACAAATAACCCAGATAAATAACCTAAATAGCCTAAAAGTTGTATACTTTTTTTTGCAAATGACACATCATGATGGGGATAATTATTTTTGAAAGCTGCTGTTATGATCCAAATTTGACAAGGGCCCCTATTCGTATTATGATCCAAATTTGCCATGGGTCCAGTAATTTACCTTTCAAGATTTCCAGTCTGAATTTCGAAACTGGAAGGTATAACTTCTCAAAACACTGTGAAATTAAAGTTGGGGGATATTTCACGTACTTAGGGATGTAGCTAAATTCTAACCTTTTTTTTCCTTCTGTGAAATCCACGTGAGGTGTACAATTTTTACAGTATAAATGTTGTGTAACAATATGTTTTGACAAAGATTAGGGATAACATGGTTACATTAAAAAGTGCCCATAGGTAAATACTTAGGGTGATCAACATTCTGAAAATGTATACCTTTGTGTATGGTTTTGGATTTGGTGACCAATAATAAACATATAGCCCCAGCATTTCACATTTTGCAATTGTTTAGTTATCAGTAATTGCCTACTAGCAATATTTGTCTCATAATGTCCAAACATTGATTGACATCCAAGACATATAAAGCAATTCCTCAATCAGGGCATATAATTGAATCCAACTACAAAATATTTTTCTTAAGCAGCACTAATTGTGTATAAGTTGTTGTAAGAAAAAAGCTGTAAAAAATGTTGGGTTTTTTTCAGTTTTGTTTTGTTTTGTGCTTTCGCTCCTCATTTTTCATCAGAGTTATATTGTTTTATATATTCACATACACTATATAATATGTATGGGTGAACTTCATGAGAATGAGAAAGTGTGAAAATATGATAGAAGAAACAATTAGCAAGAGTTAAAAAATTGCCTAAATGGTCACAAACACACAGAAAACCGCAATCACTAAGGGGTTACCACCACAACATTTCTGGGACCAACATTAATGTATTTAATTTTAGAATATGTATGCATTAACATATAGATAGACAGATAGAATAACAGACAGACAATCCTAGGCAGGGCTGATAGATAGATAATCCTAGGCAGGGCTGATAGATGGATAGATAGATAGATAGATAGATAGATAGATAATCCTAGGCAGGGCTGATAGATGGATAGATAGATAGATAGATAGATAGATAGATAGATACATAGATAGACAGATAGATAATCCTAGGCAGGGCTGATAGATGGATAGATAGATAGATAGATAGATAGATAGATAATCCTAGGCAGGGCTGATAGATGGATAGATAGATAGATAGATAGATAGACAGACAGATAGATAATCCTAGGCAGGGCTGATAGATGGATAGATAGATAGATAGATAGATAGATAGATAGATAATCCTAGGCAGGGCTGATAGATGGATAGATAAATAGATAGATAGATAGATAGATAGATAGATAGATAATCCTAGGCAGGGCTGATAGATGGATGGATAGATAGATAGATAGATAGATAGATAGATAGATAATCCTAGGCAGGGCTAATAAATAGATAGATATATAGATAATCCTAGGCATGGCTGATAGATGGATGGATAGATAGATAGATAGATAATCCTAGGCAGGGCTAATAGATAGATAGCTAGATAGATAGATAGATAGATAGATAGATAGATAGATAATCCTAGGCAGGGCTGATAGATGGATAGATAGATAGATAGATAGATAGATAGATAATCCTAGGCAGGGCTGATAGATAGATAGATAGATAGATAATCCTAGGCAGGGCTGATAGATAGATAGATAGATAGATAGATAATCCTAGGCAGGGCTGATAGATGGATAGATAGATAGATAGATAGAAAGATAGATAAACATACAAATGTATAAAACCTGTGCTAGTTGAACATATTTTCACAACTTGTAAACTTTATAAATCTAGCTATAATAAATACAATTCGAATCTTAGGGAACTCGCCTTACTCAGAGAACGTATGCATTGCTATACTTTATTATGGTTTATATTACAGCTTTTATTTTTGAGGGACAATGCAGCCAGAATGCCTACCGAGCATGTTGTGTACTCTTTTTGCGCACTTGACAAGGTAACTTCATAATTTCTACCATTCGTGCTGGTATAAAATAACAGCATGAGCCAGTGTAATACATAGATGCCTGAGATTGCATGCACATGTTACTGGACCCTTCAGTTGGTCACACTTACATAGTAAATGGCACCTTAGGATTTAAGGTCATGTCATGAAAGACCTTAACCATTTTTCCCCCAACAGTGTGAAATTACCACATATTCTTATGATAAAATAAATAAACATTGCACTCTTCTCTACAAGGCTCGAGAGTGATCTCGTCATCCTCAACATATAAATCGCATTAATAAAATAATGGTTAATATATATCTTTAAACGCTGTTCTCTGCCTTTCATGTTCTCTCCATATCACACATTGCTGTCTCCAGTCTTTTCCTGCCCTCATCCACCACTCTCACCCTTTATGCTGCACACACAAATTTCATGCTTTTTGTCATAATGTGTTGGCATTGCTTCAAATGTTAGGCAGTTGTGCTGTGCTTAAAGTAATGTTCTATTTTTACACGAGAATGTGATATTTTGTAGAAGTCACATTATATCAATTTCATGTTTTATTTTTCTAAATTCATTGCATCATATTTTTTTTTACAAAAATACAGTACAAAATTTAAACATCAGAAATAATGAATGTTGTTGTAATTACCTTTGTTTAAATGTATGCGGTCATTTAATATATATTCCAACAATTATCTCTCCAGGCCCCCCAGACACACACAGTCCATTATCAAGCAGTGTCTCCCTTCTATGCTTCCTAAAAACGACTGTGTCTGCCACAGAAGACATGGGCAAATTATATAGAACATATGTCCATGCACCCAAAGGGAACAAACTAAATACACTCTGTTTTAAATACAGTAATTTATTTAAATACATTATAAGTTTTATATTTCTGTAGAACCTTTCTTTCATTGGTTACACCTTGCACCATTACCATTTCGGTGGTTTAAAGTGGTCATGGTGGTATCTGGAGTCTGTATGTGCATCTTTTTACTTTGAAACGCTGCACATACTGAGTTTAACTCCACTGCTCCAGGAGGTGTAGCTCCACCTCCAGCAGCATCACTAGTGTGTCACTGACCAGCACAAAGCACAGAGTTCCTGGGCTGGCTAATGCCAATTTGGTGCATATTTATATGCAGAGTTACATTCATTGGCTGAGACCGGTCATCTGATGCTCACAGCCAATAAATGGGGGCGTCATCACCATCTGGCTTGTGCAGCTCTGCAGAAGTTGGATACACGTCAACAGACCTGCAAGGACCATAGATGCCCTGCGGGCACCCAGGTAAGAGGGCAAACCATTGCAAAACTGCTTGTCCTATTACCAGGTAATGGCCAGGGTACTCCTCACAATATAACTATCAGAGTTGTTAAAATGCTTGGAGTAACACTTTAACTAGGCTTTATATGGTACTTATGCTATCAATATGTTATGAGCTTTCAATCATTTCTTGGATGTGGCTCAGAGACACTAAAATGTTTGAGAACCACAATATATAGAATGGTTCGTTGTCATTAAAGTTGGCTAAATTCAGTGGATAGTTTACATTTTGAACTGCTGCTTTGGCTGTGGATATCAGCTCACACTAACATCCCGATCCCAGAGGTATGCACAAATGTTCATTTAATCTAAACATCTTCCCATGGAGACTCATTCATAACAAAGAGAAGAATGTAAAGTTATTGCTTTGATGCAAGATCAGTGATGACATATGATAGAATCTTGAGTGGAGTTACATTTCAGACTGTCTCTATCTCCACTGAGACCTTTTGATACATTGTTTTGTTATATTTAGGTTTCTACATAATTTAGAAATGATGAGTTCTGGTGTAAAACGAGGACATTTGCTTTAAACAATGTACAAGGACATGCACCTTCTTCTCACAGTACACTCTCTGGATCTTCTACAAACTGTATGAAAAATATACATCTCACATGTTAAATAGGGATACTAGCATTTTATTTGGCTACACAGTGCCTAGCTCAGCACTTACCTTGAAAAATACACTATGCACGAAGAAAAGCATCTAACATAGAACAACATAATAATTGGCAATTTGACTAAAACCATTTGTCATCAGAGCAGATGATCACAATAAATTGATTGCCACCATCAAAATGGCATTGATTATACGGGTTTTATGGTGAAAGTTGGGACTTTGAAAGGTTACAGTAAAGTTAGTGTTAGGACATTAGGGCTAGGAAACAAAGCTTAGGATTAGACTTTATGGATAGAGAAAAGGCTTAGAAATGTAGGATTTATCTATAAGAATTATAGGTTAGGATTAGGATAGAGGCAAAATTTAGAAAAGCTACCTATGAGGCAGTGAAAAGGAGAACTTCCCGATCAATGGCATTTTCAGGAAGGCATATCAAACCATCCTTCATATCCAACTGGTACGTATTTCTGCCTCCGGTGTCATTTTCAAAAGATAAAATAAGCTGTAAATATTTTCTATTTAACTAAAACCGCCAAACCAGCAGGCATAACTAAAGAAGAATTTTTTATTTCCCCCGATAGCACTTTGAATTAAATATGAAATCATTTTCTAATGCCAGTTGCCTTTGAAACACAATCTAACACATAAATATTATCTGCCACGGAAATAAATGTGGGCAGACTGGCATTCTGTTACTAAAGTCTTGCGTGCTAAATCCTATAAATGATTTTGTCAAGAGATAAAAATAAGAGAGTATTCAGTGCAGATAAAATATATAAAATAAGTCTTGTGATTTCCAGAGAATTGATTGGCAAATGTTCCTTTTATTTGAAGAAGTAACAAATTGACTGTTTTATACCACCTGTAGATTTTTGGAATCTGTGGTTCTCTTTGTCGTTGTAATCTAATGCCATCCTTAGTCATATTTGCCCACCTGTGTTTAATCTTGCCAACAAAGGAACACAGATTGACATATGTGGACAAGCAATTTTAAGGACATACAGGTTAATGTTCTAGGCTTTTTTGTTGATTAGCTTCATGGTCTATTTGTCCATAGCTATGTAGACTATGCTATTGATGGTGGAATGAATCTGTCTTTTGGCAGGAGATAGCCATGTGGCATTCATTGGCTTTATCTTTATAGAAATTCCTCAGCCACAAGCAACGGTAATAGAATATAATATTTTGTGAGAAACTAGAAATAGAAACATTAGTATCAGGGGAAAGTAGAAAAGAAGAAAAATAATGCATTTCACAGATGTCTTTTTTTTCAGAGGTTTAAATTCAAAACAAGATGTTACCAGATGAACTTGTTTTTACCCTGATTTTGAAATTATATTTGTTGTTCATCTTCAGTATTGCTCAACAGTAGCAATGCAGCTCCGCAAAGCAAAGAGTATGTTATGTTAACTATGTAAGTCATGTTCATTGACCTTAGTAACATTTTTATCAAAAGTTTTCTTTTGTAGAGGTCCTGTATTCACCATTTACTACCAAGTGCTGGCAGTTTTTTCAGTATGTGACAATGGTATCTTAGAGAAATAAAATCCATAACAGCTTGTTTTAAAAAATGCAAAACCTTTACAAGCAGCAAAAACTAAAATTTCATAATTGATACAATATAGCAGGCAGGGATCCCAAAGAAACCAGTATCAAAGATAATATCACAAAGTAAATTGAAAAAAAAAAGGAAAAAATATGTTGGAATTGCAAGGTTCAATAGCTAAGACTCAAATAGTAAAATGGGCTATTACCCTATACCTTGGATCATTTAGTTTTATTAAATGTATTATCCCACATTTCCTAAGCTCTCATCGAAGCATCTCTCCTATCAGATAGATAGTAGGCCATCATCTCGTATGAAATGTTTAAGGATACATCTAATGCCCACTAAATAGTGCATTAGATCCTACTCATTGGGATCCTGGAGGAATGTTTTGTCTTCTTGGTATTTATTAGACTGGGGGCTCGTTGTTCACTTTGCTCTTGGAACTTTGTGGATATGTAGTAACTTGAGTATTTCCATGGGACTAGGCTTGGGTTTCGCTGAAGCTAGAAACTACATTTGAAACTGGAACGTTGGAGACTGCACTGTTCTGTAATATTAAACCCTCTCACCATGACATATGGGGTTAGGGAAACAATTGGAAGGAGAATATGTTTTAGGGATATGCATGGGCAAAAAAATTGGTTCAGCACTTCCGAAATTCGGGACTTCGGCAATTCGGGACCTCGGCGATTCGGGAATTTGGCAACTCGGGACTCGGTTTGGCAATTCTAAAATGTGGGACTTCGGCAAGTCCCTAATCCTAAGCCCTACCCTTAACCCTACCACTAACCCTAACCCTACCTCTAACCCTACCCCCCCACCCCACCCCTAACCCTACACCCAACACTACCCCCTAACCCAAACCCTACCCCCAACCCAAACCCTACCCCTAACCCTATCCCTACCACTAACCCTAACTCTACCCCATAACCCTAAGGGGTAGGGGTTAGGGAAAGGGGTAGGGTTAGGGTTAGGCGTAGGGTTAGGCGTAGGGATAGGGGTTAGGGCTAGGGTTAGGTGTAGGGTTAGGGTTGGATTCCTGTCATTATTCCCGTAATTTTCCCTCCTTATCTTGTATTGCCCCTTTTCAGAAATCCGAAGCAGTTCGGCACTTCTGAAATTCGGCACTTCGACAATTCGGTTCGGCGCTTCGGCAATTTGGTTCAGCTCAGCACTTCCGAAATTCGGCACTTCTGCACTTCCGAAATTCAGCATTTAGGCAATTCTGACATTCGGAAGCATCCAAATGTCCGAAGTACCGAAATTCGGCCGAATTTACATTCGGAACCAAACGAATTGTACATGTTTCCCTTTTCTAAGAGTTGATAATGGGGACCATGCTGAACATTTACTTAACTGGACACTCCATGCATAGGATAATGCAAGAGGAAAATACACTTCCGTCTACCGTCTACCAGCTAAGTTTTATTTAAATTTTAATCCCTATTATTTTTATTTATGTTTTTACAATATGCTCATGCTGCTATATTTCTTTGAGCACACTAAAGTTGCTTGGGAGTTATTTGGGCTTGTGCCAATTTAAAATAGACCAAACCTTCTTGAGAAGAACTTTGTCAAAGGGTTTAATTCAAAACGCAATTTTTAGTGAATTGTTCAGGAAATGTAAGAAACATCATTGCCATGCATTTAGGGGGCAATGCAAGTTTTATGCTTAGAAACAATGACTCGTTTAGATTTTTTTTTTTTAATACTTGAAGAGATACTCTTAAGTAAAATAATTTTGCTTAATGAAGCAGTTTTAGTTTATAGATCATGGTCCTTTGTTAATGCAGCCCCAGCAACACCTCCCCTGGCTGTGACTCACATAGCCTACATGATAAAATGGTTTCATTTTCAATAAGATCTTGCAGAACAATATGTTTACTTTAGAAGTTATCATCTGCTCTTTTAATTGAGGTTCCTGCAGGCTATTGACAAAGCAGGGGATAAAAAATTCTAAATTAAACACACTGAGGAAAAAAGGTTAAACATTAGATTTCTCTTTACAAAATGTGTGTACGCAGGCTGTGTATAAGTCACATGCAGAGAGGGGTGGCTGGAGCTGCATAAACAAAGCACTGTAGATTGAGACTTTATTTCTATTTCCTTCTGTAAATACAACAAAGGTGGGACTATATCAGAGATGAGAATTTTGGCCTAGGTATTCCAAATGTCATTATTAACTCACTGTTCATGCTTGCTGCCTTCCCTTCTAACTGTGACTGAATCTACAACAAAATAAAAAAAATCAAAGAAATCAAAGAAGAAAACTTAATGATGAAAAATACATCTGTTACTCTTAAATATTCTTTGCTTTATTAAACATTTTTGAGGGGATTTTGAGTGAAACTAATTTTATTTTATTACAGTTTATTGCATTCTTTTGAATACATAGTTTTTGATGAGGATAATAAATCCTAGGCATTTTATTTAGTGTCTGTACTTTGGAGGAATCTTCATTCTGGCTCCAGTACTGATTAGAATCCCAGTTAAGTCATTTGTTCCATCCTAATTTTTAACCAGATCGTGAAATTATTTTACCTAAACATTTCCGTTATACTGAATGTCGTATGATGCAATCGCAATTTTGGTATTTAACAATATGGTAATTACTCCGGAATAAAAAAAAACCTGAATATTATTTTGATAATGTATTCTCTTTATTTTTGTGCCAAAGAAAAGAAACAGCACAGCATTTTCCATTTAATTCTAGAGGTTTGGGTTTTCCTGTTCCAAAATGCAAAAGTAAAAATAAATTATATAGTCTATTTTTATCAACTAAAGTACTACTTATAGAAATTCTAGCGGATGCTAATATAGGTGCAAATAAAGGTACAAAAAAAACAAATAAGTTTAGACTTCTGCAAATTTGTATACATTGAAGTACATATTTAGAACAAATGTAAAAGAAAAAAAAAAGTTGTGCTTTTTTTATTTAACCCTATCTATGTTAGTGAGAACAAGGGTTGGATATATGCCCTAAACTATATTATCAAAAATAGCTTTCAAAAAAGCAGGCCTTGCAAATACAAAGACGCAAAAAGACATCCGCATGTAATCAAAGCAGTGGGGTAGATAAATAAACGTGCACGAAAGACAAAAAGGTGTGAACATGTGTCTGTTATAACAAATATATCTTGTCGTTATTTAATAGTTAAAAACATAACTTTAACATTGTGCAGTACAAACATAGATTAAAAGTTGTTTCTATTTATTTGTGGACATGCTGATTGATTGGTGCATATCTTTAAAGATTCAAAAAATTGTATATTTGGCAAAATGCTTACTGCATCTCCTCATCCATTAATGATTTGGTAACATACCCCTTCAAGCAAAGACTGCATGAATGCTATGAACAAAAATAGAATGTGACGGCAGATAAGAACCATTCGGCCCATCTAATCTGCCCAGTTTTCTAAATACTTTCATTAGTCCCTGGCCTTATCTTATAGTTAGGATAGCCTTATGCCTATCCCACGCATGCTTAAACTCCTTTACTGTGTTAACCTCTACCACTTCAGCCAGAAGGCTATTCCATGCATCCACTACCCTCTCAGTAAAGTAATACTTCCTGATATTCTCTTTAAACCTTTGCCCCTCTAATTTAAGACTATGTCCTCTTGTTGTGGTAGTTTTTCTTCTTTTAAATATAGTCTCCTCCTTTACTGTGTTGATTCCCTTTATGTATTTAAATGTTTCTATCATATCCCCCCTGTCTCGTCTTTCCTCCAAGCTATACATGTTAAGATCCTTTAACCTTTCCTGGTAAGTTTTATCCTGCAATCCATGAACCAGTTTAGTAGCCCTTCTCGGATACTTTCCAAAGTATCAATATCCTTCTGGAGATACGGTCTCCAGTACTGCGTACAATACTCCAAGTGAGGTCTCACCAGTGTTCTGTACAATGGCATTAGCACTTCCCTCTTTCTACTGCTAATGCCTCTCCCTATACAACCAAGCATTCTGCTAGCATTTCCTGCTGCTCTATTACATTGTCTGCCTACCTTTAAGTCATCAGAAATAATCACCCCTAAATCCCTTTCCTCAGATGTTGAGGATAGCACTGTATCAAATATTCTATATTCTGTCCTGGGGTTTTACCGCCCAAGATGCATTATCTTGCACATATCCACATTAAATGTCAATTGCCACAACTCTGACAACTTTTCTAGTTTACCAATACCTAAATCATTTGCCATTTGGCTTATCCGTCCTGGAACATCAACCCTGTTACAAATCTTAGTATCATCAGAAAAAAAGACATACCTTACCATCAAGACATTCTGCAATATCACTAATAAAAATATTAAGCAGAATTAGTCCAAGTACAGATTTCTGAGGTATCCCACTGGTAACTAGACCTTGCTTCGAATATACTACATTGACTACAACCCTCTGTTGCCTGTCACATAGCTACTGCCTTACCCATTCAACAATATTGGAATCCAAACTTAAAGATTGCAGTTTATTTATAAGCCTTCTATGTGCAACTGTGTCAAAAACCTTGCTGAAATCTAGGTAAGCCTACTGCACCACCCTGTAATGTCTACTGCACCACCCTGATCTATTATTTTAGTTATCCAATCAAAAAAATCAATAAGATTAGTTTGGCATGATCTTCCTGAAGTTATGTTATCTCTGATCTTGAAATCCATGTGCCTCATTTGTTGGATACAGGTATAGTTACTGTTAGTAACAAAACTACTGGTTCTGGTTTCCTGGCCGTCAACAAATAACACTTTGGATGGCTCATCACTGCTCTTACACTCGTGGGCGTGGGTACCGTGGAAACATGTGGCCCAGGGCTGGTGTCCCACTTGCCCTGCCCTAATATAATGTATGGAATACTGACAATGATGACTTCATTAGACTTTGTGCCAGCCTGATTCACTGATCCAACTTGAGTTCTAGACTTTTAGATTGACTTTGGATGCAAAGTCTTATTCCATTATGCCAGCCCACTCTACATACCAGTAAAATGATGCCCTATCTCTGTTCATCTGTTTCATACCTTTCACTTAAAGGGACACTCCAGGCACCCAGACCACTTCTGCCCATTGGAGTGGTCTGGGTGCCAACTCCCACTACTCTTAACCCTGCAAGTGTCATTATTGCAGTTTTTTATAAACTGCAATAATTACCTTGCAGGGTTAACTCCACCTCTAGTGGCTTTCTACTAGACAGCCACTAGAGGGAACTTCCTGACTCATAGCACAGATTATCTGTGCTAGAGCGTCGCTGGACGTCCTCACGCTGTGTGAGGACCTCCAGCGTCGCTCAGTTCCCCATAGGAAAGCACAGAATTTTTTTTTCAATGCTTTCCTATGGGGAGACCTAATGCGCATGCGCGGCATTGCCGCGCATGCGCATTAGGTCTCCTCGGCCGGTGGGCGGGATCAGTCTCGCCCACCAGCCGACGGAGTAAGAAGGAGGAGCGGTGCGGAGGAAGAGGCAGCGACGAGGGACATCGTCGCTGCCTCAGGTAAGTGACTGAAGGGGTTTTCACCCCTTCACAACTGGGGATTGGGGGGTGGGAGGGAGAGAACCTGCAGTGCCAGGAAAATGGATTGTTTTCCTGGCATTGGAGTTTTCCTTTAAGTACTTGTTTGTATTTGTTTGGGTGGAGCAGAGCAGGAGTAACCATAAGGCAACTCTAAGTTAGGCCCCATGGGTTAAACAAGGGGCCCTGTTGGATCTTGATCCTTCTCTGGGGTGGAGCGAAATCCTTACAGACAGACATTTGTCACAGTTAATCGTGGTATTAAAGTATTTTAATCAAAATATTAAATGGAACAAGACAATGATAAGTATTGCATTTCTTACGTAACATAACATAAACTCAGATAAGAGGTCCCTTATGGTAAGAAATTCAAAATTACATGTTTTAACCATTATGGAATTTTCAGTTTATAAGACTTACAGTATTCCCATTATGTGCACCACAAAATTGAAATTTTTTATAATTTATTAGTAACCAGGGAACAAGCTTTAAAGCTTCTCCTGGGATCATCAGTCAGCAATTATTCTTATTTTACGCTCCTTTCCTTGTGAGCAAGATAGATGCTACTACAGAATAAAGCAGATCAGGAAGAAGAAAACTTACATTAATAAAAATCTAGATATCTTAGAAAGAGAGAGTTCTAATTCCTTTTGAGCTTTTCAGAGTGATGGCTTGGCAGTAAATGTGTTCTCAAAAGGAGCGCTGGATACATTTTCAATACTACATTCAAGTCCCGCCTTGGTACTGAACTCTTAACTCCTGGCCTTGAATTTCTAAAAGTCTTCATAAATCTTTATGCGCCCATAATTCTCCAATGATTGTCTTGTGAAGCCATAAAAAGTTGATACTTGTACGTTAAATAGCAATAGACTCCAATTCTTTCTGAAATCTTTACAGCAGGAAATCCAAGAGGTGAGAGATTCCTACTGTAAATTGCCAGTGAATTATTGGACTCTACCCAAGATAAGAACATCCTTCAGATTCTTTAATGTTTTGGTTACATTTTTCATAACTTAGTAACATAACCTATAATTCAGAGTGAATCTGTTGCATTATGTTGCCAATCAAAGTGTGTGACAGTTACCTTTGCAGATAAGACTATTGACCTTTGGTCAACAACCCAAGAATATAATATATAGATATGACCAGCAATGTAACGGATGAAAGAGAACTTTAAACAATGCCAACCCTGAATATATGTGCTATCCTAATAAGTGGTAGCAGCTTAGTCACTGAGGAGACACATGTCTACTCCACTGAGCTATAGGAAGAAGGAGACAAAGCCAGTATTACAACACGTTTTTGTGGAAGGCACAAATCACCTTCCTTTCTCTTGATGTTGACCTCCTCTACCTGTAAATCAACCTCTAGGCTGCTGGTGATCCCAATTACTTCCCTGTCCACCACCAACTTCCCTCACTCACATTTTTTCCCTAAATTCTCTTTTCTTATTTTTTTATTTGTTGACTTACCTTCCTACTATGCCACATTGGTTTCAATTATTTTCTCTTTTATTTATCATCCAATGGTATATACTGAGAAATGTACCTTTCAAATACATTTTTGATGTTGCACTTGATGTTGCACTTGCTTGACTATCGTGTTTTCCTCTTGGTTGCCCCACACTCCCAGCTCACAGTTGAGGTTCTTGCCCACGGCCAATACATTTTTGTTTTTTAGAATTATTCACAATTATCGCTCACACTTAACTTAATATATCATGATGTTTTTTCCCGATACAGTTTTAGAAAGGTAGGAAAAAATAAATGAAGCTTGGCAGGAGGCATCATATCATATCAGGAAAAGCTTAGGGCTCAGGGGATAGACAAGGGACCTGTGGGCTTTTGATCCTTCCCTGGGGTGGAGCATATTTGTCAAGACCGAGAGAAGAATCAAGTACTTCTGTAGGAAAAATGTCCTGACTGGAGGCAAAATTGCATCAGTAGCCATTAAGATAAGCAGTTCATGGAAAATCCTTTAGTGTCTAGGACCCTCCTTAATCTGAGAACATGGAGGCAAATCAATAAACATTTTATGAAGCACCTAGAAGTTGTGATCTTCAAGTTAATATATATCATGTTTGTCTAATTATACTGTAATTTAATGTTTGTATCAGCTCAATTTTAACTTTCCAACATATTGTTCTCAGATATCAACCCATGCAGTAGCAATCCCTGTTTGAATGGAGGTACATGCGTGGAAGGAGGTAACCGACAATACAAATGCACTTGTCCCCAAGAATGGACTGGATCCAACTGCCAGCATCAAACACAAACAGGTACAATATATCTTTCATCTGATATCAACAATGGCAATGTATACGGGCTGATACAATTTTGACAGAACTATATAATCAGAAGATCTCCTGATTGAGTGACTGCTTAGCTCAGCACTCTCACACCATTATAAATGTTACTTCTTCTGTATGTTGGGAAGGCATGCATTGATAATGAAGACATATTTTTCTATCCGAAGGGTACCAAGAGTGGGGTGTTTCTCTTTATCGAAGATCTAATACATGGTGGCTAAACTAGGCAGCACAGATCACCTGGAGTTAAATTTCTTAAAAATGTGTTGAAATCTTTCAAGCACTAACCAGTAGCCATATAAAAGTTTAAAGTCCTCTGTGATCTTCTTATGGGCTTTCATGTGGCGTTCTTTTTGATATTGACTGCCAACATACCGTGTGTTCTGGTTAAACTATTTTGGACTTAGAACTAGATCCAGATTTGTCAATACGCAGAGAAGGCCATATGTCAACATATGTGCATTTTTTAATTTCAGGCATGTTTTATGCTATGTTTTCATTTTGCTACATGGTAATTGCACTCTTTTCCTGACTCTTTGGTGCATCCTCCCAATTATTTTTTTTTATGGGGGGTGGGGGGGCGGGGGTGGAGCATTTTAGAATTTTGTGCACAGATTTTGTGTTTTTTTCGATCATCTTTTCAGCTCCACCTGAATCGACAGCAATCAGTGAAGCAGCTTTTAACCGTAAGCCACGCTGTGCCAGGATAGACCGCACACAACACTGCAGCTGCGATGCTGGCTTCCAGATGAGTGGTACCCCTGACAACAGCATATGCCAAGGCAGGTGATAGCATGACATATTACGTTATGTTTATAAAATTCTACTTTAGTTCAGAGTTAATGTGTTAGCCCATTAGTTAATGCAGAATAATAATAGAATACTGCATATATACTTTTTTATTAGGCTGCCAGTATTTTGCAATTATACACTTTTAGGGGCTACTTCCTTTATTAAGTGCACAGAATTTTTGACCAAAGTGAAACATGCTGAACACTCCCAAGCTTTAAAGGACCACTCTAGGCACCCAGACCACTTCAGCTTAATGAAGTGGTCTGGGTGCCTGGTCCATCTAGGATTAGCCCTTTTTTTTATAAACATAGCAGTTTCAGAGAAACTGCTATGTTTATACTGAGGGTTAATCCAGCCTCCAGAGCCTCTAGTGGCTGTCTCATTGACAGCCGCTAGAGGCGCTTGCGTGCTTCTCACTGTGAAAATCACAGCGAGAAGACACCAGTGTCCATAGGAAAGCATTAATTATGCTTTCCTATGCGACCGGCTGAATGCGTGTGGCTCCTGCCGCGCATGCGCATTCAGCCGATGACGTCGCGAGGAAGAAGGAGAGGAGGAGGAAAGCTCCCCGCCCAACGCTGGAGAAAGGTAAGTGTTTAACCCCTTCCTCTCTCCAGAGCCCGGCAGGAGGGGGTCCCTGAGGGTGGGGGCACCCTCAGGGAACTATAGTGCCAGGAAAACGAGTATGTTTTCCTGGCACTATAGTGGTCCTTTAAAACAGGAGCACATAACACAACGTTCTATGAAAAATAAATGTAAATATTCAAATTTGGAATTGAGAGCAGAATAAAACCCCAAAATGGCAGGTAAGAGATTGAAACAGGACATTTTAAATGTCAAGTATACTAAACTGGGAATTTGTAGTACAAATGACATGTTAGCCTGCTAAAACATAATCAATCTTATCTTTTATAACTATTCATATCTGGCTGCTATTTTGCATCACTGTACAAAATGAACCAATCCAGTTGCTGTAAGTGTGGAAGTAAATTGGAGATTACATTATTTACAAACCCTTAGAATAAATCAGATGGACTAGATGGCACTCTGATGGGTGAGAAACAGCATTTAAGCGTAATGATAAGGAAGCAAGCTTGATTTATTTACCGTAATTTAATTTTATGTTTCAGAGTAATACAAAAAATAACCCAACCCTTGTTAATAGGGAAAAAGTTAAAGGCACACAATAGGCACCCAGACCACTCCAGCTCATTGAAGTCCCAGTCCCACTTAGTTTCATAAACTGCAATAATTACATTGAATAACTAAGACCGCCTCTAGTGGCTGTCAAGAAGACAGCTACTAGAAGCACTTCCTGCTTGCTAGATGACGTTTGGTGACCTAACTGACGTTGGATGTGCTCACGCTCTGCAATAGGACATCCAGAGTCAGTTAAGTCTCCATAGGAAAGCATTGACGCAATGCTTTTCTATTGGGGTGGCCTAGTGTGCTTGCAGGGTTTTTTGGGGGAAGGGGGGGGGGGGAAGGGGTGTAGAGGAAACTATAGTGTAAGGAATACAACTTTGTATTCCTTACACTATAAAATCCCTTTAATGAGGAGTTCTTACTAGATACCAAATATGAAGTAAAAAACAAACAACCCCCAAATTATACTTTACATTAACTTGTTTATACATTCTGTATCAAGAAGATATCTTGGCACATTTGTTACAGTAATAGCTAAAATGCATATATCTGTTACCTGGAGTACTTTGGGTGTAGTCCCAAATTCCTATTTAATTGTGTTATGTAGAAAATTTGTTTTTATTTGAGGTATCTATGAGTAAAACGAAAAACGAGATTCTTGCCAATGATATATTACTTACAATTTATGATTTAATGCTGAAGTGCCATGATAGTGTTTACACAAATATAGCACAGACATGAGAATGTGTTTCCATTGCAGATGTCAATGAGTGTGAGGTTTATAAAATGGATGGGGCACCACGTCTGTGTATGCACACCTGCGTCAATACGCCTGGAACCTATCGATGTTCGTGCCCCTCTGGGTATAAGATACATGGAGATGGGAAAACCTGCGAAGGTAAGGATGCTGGCAATCTATATATACAAAATACACTTAAAATACAGTTTAAGATATCAAATATTTACATTTATATATATTAAATATACACAGAGAACAAGTAAAAAATAGGCGCTCGTAATATAATAGTCTCCAATAAATGTTATATACCTTAAAATAAAGCTGCACCAAAAATAAGTGTAAAAACTCCTCAAAACACTCTTGTGAATATACTAAACTGATAAGGTGCGCTGTGTCTTTAAGACCCAAGTGTTACAAAGTGCAACTAGTGCAAAACTTTATGATAAAGTGCAAAGTGTTTTTTAAGGTCCACTCAAATGTGTAATAAAATATTTTATTACACATTTGAGTGCACCTTAAAAAACACTTTACACTTTATCATAAAGTTTATATTTTATTACACATTTGAGTGCACCTTAAAAGTGCAACTAGTGCAAAACTTTATGATAAAGTGCAAAGTGTTTTTTAAGGTGCACTCAAATGTGTAATAAAATATTTTATTACACATTTGAGTGCACCTTAAAAAACACTTTACACTTTATCAGAAAGTTTATATTTTATTACACATTTGAGTGCACCTTAAAAAACACTTTGCACTTTATCATAAAGTTTTGCACTAGTTGCACTTTGTAACACTTGGGTCTTAAAGACACAGCGCACCTTATCAGTTTAGTATATTTATATATATTGCCTCTGATTACTATAAGTCTTATTAAGTGTAGTAATCATGGTGTCCTACCGATTGAAACTTTTTTTAACCTTTTCTAAGACGTTTATTAGGCCATACTGGCAACTAAGTTGCTAACTGTTTGCCAAAGTTGCCTAGTTAGATAAAGTTTTGGATATGTGTCAAATTAGCCTGTTTTGTCCCAAATTGCAGCGTGGTTGCAGACTCATGACAGCTTGCATAAATTTCATGTTTAACAGATAAACCCAAATGGGGGTTATTTGATAAATCAGCAGGTGCAGGTCCCTCTCGGACAACACCATCTTCCTAAGGCGGGTCCCTCTTCAGAGCCAACGTAACTGCTGTACTTGCATGCACACACACAAGAGTACAGCATTGAGGTCTATAAAGGATCCCACGAAAACACAGGTTCCTCCATAGACAGAGTCAATTCCCTACAGTCATCACTGGTGACGACTGTTGGAATTGACACTGTAGCTCCATCCAGAGTCTAAGAAAGTCAGGCGGAGGAAATATACAGAGAAACAGTAGTCCCTAATTTATCTCTATATACGTCTTGACTAGGTTGGAATTTCAGTGAAATTCCAGCAAAGTCAAAATGAGTATTTTACAAAGATTCTATTCATGAAACACTCATTTTCCAGAGGGAGGGAACACAGTGCTGCCAGCCTGTGAGCAAATAGTTTGGAAATTTGAAATACAGTTCCATATTTAAAAATCTGGACAGTGGCGTACATACCAGGGTCGCAGGGGTCGCGGCTGTGACCGGGCCCGGCCCACCAGGGGGCCCCGGCCGCCCTGCAACCCGGTATGTACCCAGAGTGGCCAGCTTCTTCTCCTGGGGGGCCCAGGAGCCGGTCACCTCAGGGCCCCCCGAGGCTGGCCCTGGTGTCACCCGGCGGGCAGGCTGGCAGGCGTGCGAGGGAGCACTGTCCCCTGAGTGCTCCCTCTTTAGCTCCCTCACGCACCGCACTGATACCGGAGCCGGAATATGATGTCATATTCCGGCTCCGGCATTAGTAAGCGGCACGCGAGGGAGCTGGGCAGAGAGCGTTCAGGGGAGAGTGCTCCCTTGCGCGCCTGCCAGCCTGCCAGACAGCCAGCCCGCAGGACCGGCCGCCCAGGAGCACCACTGGACCCCAGGGAATCCCCTAAGCTCTCCCAAAGGTAAGGAGGCTGGGGGATTAATTTTTTTTCAAAAAACATGTGTGTGTGTTAGAGTGTGTGTGTTAGTGTGTGTGTGTGTCTGCATGCACTGGCGTACATACCGCGACCAGGTGTTGCGGCCCGCGCACGCGGAGGGCCACGGATCAGTTTTCGCACCACAGAATCTGGACCTGTATTTTGAGCATCTTAATGCAGATTTAAGCCATTTAAGCCATTTGGGTGCATATAGACATGCTGGTATTCAGACAAACATTGGACTCATTCTAAACCTGTGTTGCAAAATCTGAACATTGACAAATAGTGTGAACAACATCCGGATTTTGCAATCCAAATACCCCCAGACAAATAATGTTTGCAAATATGTACCAAGGGAATTTGGATTTTAGTCAATAAACCCCAATTTTATTTCTGTTCTGTTATAGCTGTCTAACCGGAGTCTTATAGCTCGATTGTAAAAATGCTAAAAAAAAAAAAGAAAAAAATTGATGTTAAATTGTTGTAGAAACCCTTAAAATGCATTGTGTGTTGTGAAGATATGTAACTATTTTATTCTTAGGTTTAGTAACAGTAACCGCTAATAGAGCTTCATATGTAACAGTTACCACAACAACACTGTAGGCATTTACTTGCCTCAGTAAATGGTGTACGAGACACTTTGCTGTCAGGCATATGATTAGACACCTGCATTTTCTGCAAAAAAACAGACAGGCTACAATTCTGCAAACAATTAGTAACCAGTAAAGAAAAATTAACTTACTGCTGGTGCTTTAAATAAACAAGGCTTTGTAAGCTTACATTTGTGGCTTTAGCCCGCCATGTCACTCCTAACAACTCTACTGGAAGTATAATAAAAATTAGAATTAAAAAAACACACAAAAAACAGATACATTTCAAAAAGCCTCATGTGCCACAAACCTAGAATTTGCTGCACACATCCAGATTGACCCACCCAGTGACCAGTTAGATTATACAGATACACAAACATCTACCACACAGATGTAATGTGAGTATACTGAGTATAAAAATCCAACATACCTGGGGTAGGACGCAGGTGTGCCACAGTTTAGATGTGCCCAACAGCTAGACATTATCGTCACGTTAACTGAAACATTATAATTAACTACTATTTGTTTACAGAAGAAAAGATTCGGTTTTAGATTATATAATGAAAAATTTCCAAAGAAACAACCTGTCTTGTTTTGACTTGTATCTAAATGTATCTGGTAATTCATTGAACATCAAAGGGTTGTCTTTTTCCATTGATGTATGTGTTTTTATTCAGAGGAAAATACCTAGTAATAAAAAAAAATCTGAATCCATCATGTAAATATTAGCATTCTATATCGTACCAATTAAATTACAAGGGAGGAATCTATAGGAGAAATAATCAGCAAAGTCATTTCTCATTCTAAATACCAAATGACTACTTTCACTCAGTAGTGCATTTGGTATATTTTATTCTCTCCGGAGAGATTTGAAGGAGTTTTGTAAACACAGTCTGGTAAATGTCTACTAGTACACCGTCTACATGAAAGGTTATATAGGCATTTCTAGAGTGGTAGGATAAAGCACTTTATGTATTTATTTTAATAAAAATTCCAGTAACACACACATTATATGTGTATGCTCTATGTGTAAGGTAGATATGTTAGATTTTCTTTCTTAAGTTTTATTAAATATACATGAATAAATTCCATCTCTGAGCTTTAGTTTTTCCAATCTGCAGTTTTTAAGTGCATTAACACAGCTTTTGACGTCCTCACATATAGCCAGGGCCGGACTGGGGATACAAAGCAGCCCTGGAAAAAAAAATCTATGCCAGCCTCATAGACAAACAATTTCACTAATATACATAAGCTCATTGACATAAAAACACAAGCTCACTCACTAGCAGGCACACACACACATACAAACAAGCTCACTCACTAGTAGGCGCACACACACACACAGCTTAATGTAGTGGTTCTGGTGTCTATAGCCTGTCCCTGCAGGCTTTTGAATGTAAACACTGACTTTTCAGAGAAAAGGCAGTGTTTACATTGCTTCCTAGTGACACCTCTAATGACAGACACTCAGATGGTCACTAGAGGCGCTTCCTGTGTCAGTGCGGATTGGCTGAGATCATCAAGCTTGATGATCTCAGTCATAGAGGCAGGGCCAGTCGAGGGGAGACCAGCACGACGTTGAAAAAAAAAAAAGGTGAATAAAACACTATTTTTAAAAACACACACAGACACCACGACTGACACACACACACACCATGACAGACATACACACACCATGACAGACACACCATGACACAGACCATGACACAGACAGACACACACACACCATGACAGACACACACACACACCATGACACAGACAGACAGACACACACACACACACCATGATACAGACACACCATAACTCTTTTGGCAGCTGCTGGGGAAGCAGGCTGTTCTGTCTCTGCTCCCCCGCCCTCGCGCGCAGCTTAATGAGACCGGGGCCGGAATATGACGTCATATTCCGGCCCCGGTCTAATTAAATAGCGCGCAAGGGCGGGGGAGCAGAGACAGAACAGCCTGCTCCCCCAGCGGGCGCCAAAAGAGCTTCCCCTGCGGCCGCCATTCAAGTTCTCCCTGCGGCCGCAGGTCATCGAAATGTCTCCCCGGCCCCAGGTGCCGACGGCCCACCGGGAAATTTCCCGGTATCCCGGTGGGCCAGTCCGGCCCTGCATATAGCTATGATTAACAACTATGCTGATTCTTCTCATATAGTTTATAAGAAGCCACCGCTCATAATCCTCAAGAAACATTTTACTGGAGCTGCAAACACGTTCATAGAATGTGCTCTGAGATAAGCACAATGTTTTTAGACAAAGCTACGGGATTGGCTGGCAGGTTTTAGGCACATCCTGGTCTGCTGAAAGCTCACTGCAGAAACTTCAGATCATGGAGATTGTCAAACACAGTTTTTGCTGTTTTCTGATTTTATTTTTTCTTCATTTTCTTTTATAATAAAATTTATTTTAAAAAGTGTGGGTTAAAATTCAGTGTAGAGATTCCCTTTACTAGAATTATGCCAGGATTATCTTTTTTTCAGAAAATACTAGGTTATCATTTATTTTGGGATTTGCACTTACATCATATTCATGAAAAAAAAAAAAAAAACAACTGTAATCATAGCTGCAATTACACCTCATCACACGTTCTTACCCAACACATCTGGGGATTGAGTCCAAAAACAAAACTTGATGCCTCTTCCCTAACTACGAGGCACAAATAGAAAAATCTGAGGTCTCTTCCACTACTTTATTCAAAAATCAACATTCAAAATCTATAATTCAGAATTTAGACACAGTCGTTGTGCTATGGCACAATGGTTATATTTCAGTGACACACTCTTTTGATTTTATGTGTTTTGTGCTATGAACCTCATCATAATATTAGCATAGCTGAAAACAAGTAAAATTGGAGTATGTCACTTGGGTGTATGTATATATTTTTTAACTTTTTGGTGTGTACCAACCTATGAGCAGTCAAATAACATTGAAATCAAAATAGCAGCATCTCAACAACTTTGTAGTTCTGGTCCTGAACTGATCCGAGGGCCAAATAATGTTATTAATACATTTTATATTCATAACTTTACAGGGGAAAAACAAGACATTCAGCACCCACAGACCCCCTTAGGAATCCCATCATTGTAGATAATTTTCAAATTTAACACTTTCTAACCATTATATAAAGATTCAAATGAGAACAGTTAAAAAAAACTTGGCAATCTCCTGATCCATCAACAAATGTCATCACATCTCATTAAATAATATATTTTTTTGTTTCCCATACAGATATCGATGAATGTACGTCTGGGATCCACAACTGCACCCGTGGAGCAATGTGCATTAACATTGGAGGAAGCTTTCAATGTGTTTTCCCTGAGTGTCCAAAATCCAATGGGAATATTAGTTATGTGAAAACATCACCTATGTAAGTGACCGTCACACAAATGAAGGGACTTGGTAGAATATATATTTTTACAAAGCGATGAAAATATTGTGAAGTCTGTTGGTCATAGACACAATCTTCCTGGAAGATGAGCGTCCCAATATAAAACAACTAACCTTTGTATCTCAAATATTAGTGAATTTAATTTTCCAAGATCTCATTCCAACCCAAAAAATAATAATAACCTTTAACCCCTTAAGGACCAAACTTCTGGAATAAAAGGGAATCATGACATGTCACACATGTCATGTGTCCTTAAGGGGTTAAAGCCTGGTGATAATTGTGTGTTAGAGAAAACATGTGTCTGTTGTGAGTATACTGCCGTTTCCATTCTGCATTATTGATAAATAAAGATGTAGCTGGTTTTGAACAAAGCGTGATATCTCATGGGGTTAAGTGAACATAGCTCAACAAATCTCACTGATATGTGCTTTGCTTGCATAGTTATTTAGTTACTTTGAGATTCGGATTACACTTTTAAAAATATTATTACATTGATTCCTGTTTGTGCACAATGTGAATCATACAAGTTAGATTTTCATTTGTCCTATTTGCAACCTGATCTCACAGGTGAGTTTACAGAAGTGGTTGTGTTGGAATACCATGTCCAGCAACTAATCTTTTCATTATATTGTACTATGTTTTACCCCTAAAGGATTATGGTTATGAAAACCCATTGTTATTCTGACCATCTAAAATGTCATTAGTCTTGATTTTCTGTTTCCTGATCTTTAACAGACATGCTGTCCAACACAATAATATAATAGAGTCAGGTCTTAAAATTTGAAGTCCTATGCTAGGCAGGCTTTAAAAGTTACTCGTCATCGCAAATTATACCATACTTCCCAGGGATTATTTTCATTTGCCAATGGCTAGTGGTGTGAGGAATAGTGATGTCCCGAATGGTTCGCTGGCGAATAGTTCCTGGCGAACATAGCTTGTTCGCGCTCGCCACGGACAGCGAACATATGCGATGTTCGGTCCGCCCCCTATTCGTCATCATTGAGTAAACTTTGACCCTGTACCTCACAGTCAGCAGACACATTCCAGCCAATCAGCAGCAGACCCTCCCTCCCAGACCTTCCCAGACAATTTAAATTAATTCTGAAGCTGCATTCTTTTTTTTTTTATTTTTTTCTTTTTTTTTGATGTTAGTGTTTATTATACATTATCCTCCATAGCCAGTAACCTGTGTTTATTATACATTATCCCCCATAGCCAGTAACCTGTGTTTATTATACATTATCCCCCCATAGCCAGTAACCTGTGTTTATTATACATTATCCCCCCATAGCCAGTAACCTGTGTTTATTATACGTTATCCCCCATCACCAGTAACCTGTGTTTATTATACATTATCCCCCCATAGCCAGTAACCTGTGTTTATTATACGTTATCCCCCATAACCAGTAACCTGTGTTTATTATACATTATCCTCCCATAGCCAGTAACCTGTGTTTATTATACATTATCCTCCCATAGCCAGTAACCTGTGTTTATTATACATTATCCCCCCATAGCCAGTAACCTAGAAACATAGAAACATAGAATGTGACGGCAGATAAGAACCATTCGGCCCATCTAGTCTGCCCAATTTTCTAAATACTTTCATTAGTCCCTGGCCTTATCTTATAGTTAGGATAGCCTTATGCCTATCCCACGCATGCTTAAACTCCTTTACTCTGTTAACCTCTACCACTTCAGCTGGAAGGCTATTCCATGCATCCACTACCCTCTCAGTAAAGTAATACTTCCTGATATTATTTTTAAACCTTTGTCCCTCTAATTTAAGCCTATGTCCTCTTGTTGTGGTAGTTTTTCTTCTTTTAAATATAGTCTCCTCCTTTACTGTGTTGATTCCCTTTATGTATTTAAATGTTTCTATCATATTCCCCCTGTCTCGTCTTTCCTCCAAGCTATACATGTTAAGATCCTTTAACCTTTCCTGGTAAGTTTTATCCTGCAATCCATGAACCAGTTTAGTAGCCCTTCTCTGAACTCTCTCTAAGGTATCAATATCCTTCTGAAGATACGGTCTCCAGTACTGCGTACAATACTCCAAGTGAGGTCTCACCAGTGTTCTGTACAATGGCATGAGCACTTCTCTCTTTCTACTGCTAATGCCTCTCCCTATACAACCAAGCATTCTGCTAGCATTTCCTGCTGCTCTATTACATTGTTTGCCTACATTTAAGTCATCAGAAATAATCACCCCTAAATCCCTTTCCTCAGATGTTGAGGTTAGGACTCTATCAAATATTCTGTACTCTGCCCTTGGGTTTTTATGTCCAAGATGCATTATCTTGCACTTATCCACATTAAATGTCAGTTGCCACAACTCTGAACATTTTTCTAGTTTACCTAAATCATTAGCCATTTGGCTTAATAGAAACATAGAACCTGTGTTTATTATACATTATCCTCCCCATAGTCAGTAACCTGTGTTTATTATACATTATCCCCCCATAGCCAGTAACCTGTGTTTATTATACGTTATCCCCCATCACCAGTAACCTGTGTTTATTATACATTATCCCCCCATAGCCAGTAACCTGTGTTTATTATACGTTATCCCCCATAACCAGTAACCTGTGTTTATTATACATTATCCTCCCATAGCCAGTAACCTGTGTTTATTATACATTATCCTCCCATAGCCAGTAACCTGTGTTTATTATACATTATCCCCCCATAGCCAGTAACCTAGAAACATAGAAACATAGAATGTGACGGCAGATAAGAACCATTCGCCCATCTAGTCTGCCCAATTTTCTAAATACTTTCATTAGTCCCTGGCCTTATCTTATAGTTAGGATAGCCTTATGCCTATCCCACGCATGCTTAAACTCCTTTACTCTGTTAACCTCTACCACTTCAGCTGGAAGGCTATTCCATGCATCCACTACCCTCTCAGTAAAGTAATACTTCCTGATATTATTTTTAAACCGTTGTCCCTCTAATTTAAGCCTATGTCCTCTTGTTGTGGTAGTTTTTCTTCTTTTAAATATAGTCTCCTCCTTTACTGTGTTGATTCCCTTTATGTATTTAAATGTTTCTATCATATTCCCCCTGTCTCGTCTTTCCTCCAAGCTATACATGTTAAGATCCTTTAACCTTTCCTGGTAAGTTTTATCCTGCAATCCATGAACCAGTTTAGTAGCCCTTCTCTGAACTCTCTCTAAGGTATCAATATCCTTCTGAAGATACGGTCTCCAGTACTGCGTACAATACTCCAAGTGAGGTCTCACCAGTGTTCTGTACAATGGCATGAGCACTTCTCTCTTTCTACTGCTAATGCCTCTCCCTATACAACCAAGCATTCTGCTAGCATTTCCTGCTGCTCTATTACATTGTTTGCCTACATTTAAGTCATCAGAAATAATCACCCCTAAATCCCTTTCCTCAGATGTTGAGGTTAGGACTCTATCAAATATTCTGTACTCTGCCCTTGGGTTTTTATGTCCAAGATGCATTATCTTGCATTTATCCACATTAAATGTCAGTTGCCACAACTCTGAACATTTTTCTAGTTTACCTAAATCATTAGCCATTTGGCTTAATAGAAACATAGAACCTGTGTTTATTATACATTATCCTCCCCATAGTCAGTAACCTGTGTTTATTATACATTATCCCCCCATAGCCAGTAACCTGTGTTTATTATACGTTATCCCCCATCACCAGTAACCTGTGTTTATTATACATTATCCCCCCATAGCCAGTAACCTGTGTTTATTATACGTTATCCCCCATAACCAGTAACCTGTGTTTATTATACATTATCCTCCCATAGCCAGTAACCTGTGTTTATTATACATTATCCTCCCATAGCCAGTAACCTGTGTTTATTATACATTATCCCCCCATAGCCAGTAACCTAGAAACATAGAAACATAGAATGTGACGGCAGATAAGAACCATTCGGCCCATCTAGTCTGCCCAATTTTCTAAATACTTTCATTAGTCCCTGGCCTTATCTTATAGTTAGGATAGCCTTATGCCTATCCCACGCATGCTTAAACTCCTTTACTCTGTTAACCTCTACCACTTCAGCTGGAAGGCTATTCCATGCATCCACTACCCTCTCAGTAAAGTAATACTTCCTGATATTATTTTTAAACCTTTGTCCCTCTAATTTAAGCCTATGTCCTCTTGTTGTGGTAGTTTTTCTTCTTTTAGAGGGACCTGACACCCAGACCACTTCATTGAGCTGATGTGATCTGGGTGTCTGTCGTGGTCCTTTAAGTGTGTGTGCATCTGCATGCTGTGGTGTACATACCGCGGTCGCAACCCCTGCGACCAGGTGCCCGCCGCCATGTGTTGCTGCCCCGGCCCGCGCAGAGTAAGCGCGAGGGGGGGGGGAGGCCCACGGATCAATTTTCGCACCGGGGCCCCATGGGTCATGTGTACGCCACTGGGGTCTATCTGTTTTATTAAATACGCGGTAATATGCTTTTAATGGGATAGGACGTTAGGAAAGGTGTGTGATTGGGATAAGTGGTTGTATTTACCTTATCCTGGGACCGACCTGGCTCCTAAGCTTGAGCCGCGCATGGCTGGATCACTCCTGCCTCCACACGAGCCGCATGCGGCTTGATCTCCTCTTCTGACTTAGCCGCGTGCACTGACCGCAGTGAGCGGTCACGTGGCCCGCCTGGCACTAGGAGCACGGCTCGAGTCACGAGCTCGCTCTTAAAGGGGCAGTGGGAGCCAAAAGTTGATTCAGGCTCCCATTGGCCCACGTCATTCCAGCACCCCCACACACGAACGGTTTGGGGGCGTAGGCATGACATGGGCCAATCAAATGTTAAAGGATATTTAAACTTCCTTTGCCCTATCCACTTTGTCCTATCGTGGTTTCTGTGTCAGTACCCTTTAGTGCGTTCCTTGATCTATTTTGTTTATTTTGGTATTGACCATGGCTTTGTTCTTGACTCTGAATTTATCTTTAACCCTTTCCTGTCTTGTTTGCCCGTGTGACTGATTACCATCTACCTGACTCTGGCTTGTTCTCGTTTTCGTAGTCTCTCTGTTACCATGACCTCGTCTCATTTCTGATTACGCTTTATCTCTGTCCGACGTTTAGTCTGGCCATTCTAAGTCCAGGTAATAAGTTATATCCTAGTCTTGTCCCTTGCTATCCTAAACTCTGCATGTTGGGGTATTACATCATGACATTAGGATAGGACCATGGGCCCTGCAGGTTTAGGACAGCAAATGGCCTCCTATGAGGCAATATTTTAAGAACAGGATCACCGTATGGACCAGATTGCCCAAGCCCATCAGACACTTTTGTCCAGAAATGCTTATTTGGCCCCTGAGTGGTGCTTCATGTCCGGTGCGGGATTGTGGTGGCTTAAAGGACCACTCTAGTGCCAGGAAAACATACTCGTTTTCCTGGCACTAGAGTGCCCTGAGGGTGCCCCCACCCTCAGGGAACCCCTCCCGCCCGGCTCTGGAAAGGGGAAAAGGGTTAAAACTTACCTTTTTCCACCGCTGGGCGGGGAGCTCTTCTCCTCCTTTCCGCCTCCTCTCCGCCCCGTCGGCTGAATGCGCACGCGCAGCAAGAGCTGCGCGCGCATTCAGCCGGTCGCATAGGAAAGCATTTACAATGCTTTCCTATGGACGCTTGCGTGCTCTCACTGTGATTTTCACAGTGAGAATCACGCAAGCGCCTCTAGCGGCTGTCAGTGAGACAGCCACTAGAGGATTAGGGGGAAGGCTTAACCCTATTATAAACATAGCAGTTTCTCTGAAACTGCTATGTTTATAAAAAAAAATGGGTTAACCCTAGCTGGACCTGGCACCCAGACCACTTCATTAAGCTGAAGTGGTCTGGGTGCCTAGAGTGGTCCTTTAAGGTGGAGGCGAGTGCTTGACGTGGGGCAGGCTCTGTATTTCTGTTTGTGCCTCCGGTCCCGTCTTCGACGCCTTTTGCGTTGGTGGATTTTAATGGGGACTATTTCGCTTAGCTGTGGTGGAGCTTGTTGGGGCTGAGGTGGAGCTTGTTGGGGCTTCCTGCTTGTTATTTGCTTCCAAAATTGATTAAAGAGTCTGTCCAGCTTAGACTCAATATCCTGCCATGCTTTGCTGGTACCAGGAGGACACGCGGCTGCCGCCATATTGGGAGAGTCGCAGATGAGTATGTCAGCCTGTGCGTCCATTAGCTCCAGACAGCCTCTCAGGGGTGGACCGGGATAACCCCCACCGGTCTGAGGTGGGGTGGTAACGGAGCTCCTGCCGGGAAGTAGCTGCTCCAGGGTATCCCAGGATCGGGAGATCGGCCACCTCTCCGGCCCCGGGAGCACCAGGCCACACTTGCCACGCGGAGGTAAGTAAGACTCTGTCGAGTTGCTGACCGCTATTAAACATGTCGGGTCGGTCAGGTAGGAGCAACATTGCTGGGCCATCCCCTTCTGGGGTGAAATTTGCTTGTTGATAGCTGCTTAAAGTGAGATATTGAGGGAGCTCATACGAAGTGCCTCTTTCCTCCAAGACAGCTAGGCCCCGCCCCCCAGAAGCTGCATTCTTAATGAGAGGAGGGACAGTGTAGCTGCTGCTGATTTAATAGGGAAATCGATAGCTAGGCTAGTGTATTCAGTGTCCACTACAGTCCTGAAGGACTCATCTGATCTCTGCTGTAAGGACAGCACCCGAAAAAGCCCTTTTTAGGGCTAGAACATCAGTCTGCTTTTTTTTTTTTGTGTGTAATCTAATTGCAGTTGCCTGCCTGCCTGCCAGCGTGTGTGTCAGGCTCACAGCGTATACTGTTCCTACTTGCCCAGTGCCACCACTCATATCTGGTGTCACAATAGCTTGCATTTAGGGACCATAATGGACCCTTGGTGTTGTACGTAGCTGGGTGGAGGAAGAGACCTTCAATTACATCAGTGAGGACAAGGAACGGGACATGGCTAGCTTGGTATCCAACCTTGTGCAAATGGGGAGTTTGCGGTTGTGCAAATGGACTGTTTGCGGTGCGTTAAACGGGGAGTTTGGTCTGTCACTGTGAAGCGGGCGTAACCCTTACACTACCTGATCGATACAACATCATACCTGATGTTTTAAAGCACGTTATTCCAAACAATTTAGGAATGTTAGGTGATTTATGCCCTTTATGGATTAAAACCAGACTCTGCATCAACTATGTAATTTTCTATGGGAGTTTTGCCATGGATCCCCCTCCGGCATGCCACAGTCCAGGTGTTAGTCCCCTTGAAACAACTTTTCCATCACTATTGTGGCCAGAAAGAGTCCCTGTGGGTTTTAAAATTTGCCTGCCTATTGAAGTCTATGGCAGTTCGCCCGGTTCGCCCGTTCGCAAACATTTGCGTAAGTTCGCGTTCGCCATTCGCGAACGGAAGATTTTATGTTCGCGACATCACTAGTGAGGAAATGTAGAGTTATAGAAGATGGGACTGACTTTTAACTTTAAACTGCCAGTATTGTTGGCAATATATTCTTTATAGAAGTTCTACAGACCATTCTCATGTTACGATTTTTACCTTCCCTCTCAGCAACACCTACAATCTATGTGCTGCATCTCTAGAAATTCCCTTTTCTAACTAGCAAACCAAGTAACTAACTAATGTGATATCTTAACATATATAAGAAGAAGTAGATAGATGATAAACTATAATTAACTATTGTTTTGTTTTCTTGTTTTTAAAACTTATATTCTATATGTTTTATAGCCAATGTGAACGCAATCCATGTCCTATGGAAAGTAGATCCTGTCACCATGCACCAAAGACCATCTCCTTCCATTATCTCGCTCTGCCTTCAAATCTTCCAAGTCCTGTCACTCTCTTCCGAATGGCAACCGCCTCAGCTCCTGGACGTCCTGGGCCAGACAGCTTGCGTTTTGGAATCGTGGGAGGGAACAGCAGAGGGAACTTTGTGATGCAAAGATCGGATAGACAAACTGGAGAACTCATTCTTGTTCAGAGCCTTCAAGGACCTCAGACCATTGAAGTGGACGTAGACATGTCTGAATACTTAGACCGCACGTTCCAGGCCAAGCACGTATCTAAAATCACAGTTTTTGTATCACCTTACAATTTTTAAGGTGAACAAACAGGAAGATTGGACATGTACCATGTAACTTTTTTTTAAAGAAAAAAACAATAGAACGCGTGCTGTTTGGCAACAGTGCAAGAATGAGAGCCACCCCGTAAGATGGCAAACAAAGTATATAATTACATCATTGCACAAGATGGAAATACAGTTCTTTCTCGTTTTATTGTGTGTTTATTCAGAACAAATCTTAATCACTAAAGACATTTTTTAAGTATTGTAATAGGTACGATTAAATCAAAAGAAACACATGTATGTAGACAACAGCTAAAAGACAGTGTTATATTCAAATGCAATATATATCCTTTTTTTCTCAATGAAGGGAGGTCCCCTGTGGTTGCAGTTTGGGGGGCAAGCTTATATTGTTTATCTAGTTTAACAAAACATCTTGTCATTTTGGACTAACCTTTATACCTTGATTTAGCAAGTTATTCCTTAACGTTATACTGGCTGTACTGCCTGAGCATTTTAATTATTAACATTATCCATCAGAATATCAGAATGATTTCACGCATACTCAATAGTGCAGAATTGACAAATATTGGATATAAACAAAGAAGAGTTAAAAACAAAATGGCGTATAAACAATATGGTGTTATTGTGGTGCTCCATGCTTTGTCTACTCTAAGCAGGCCTAGCACACCGAATTGCGTGGTGGCAAAGCCCAGCATATCCATGTACATTAACCAACTGGCCCAGGGTTGTCCAAACAACTCTGGCCCTCCAGATGTTGTTGAACTACAACTTACATGATTCTCTGGATAATTAAGTTCAAAGACTCATGGGAGCTGTCGTTCAGCAACATCTGGTGGGGCAGAGTTTGGAGAATCCTGCACTAGCCAATAAGGAGGTGCAATAATGGCCTCACCTGGTGTATGGTTCCAATGCGGATTAGTGAGTTGTGTCCCCATCTGTCAGTATCCACAATTCATATGGAGCTATCCAAGAATCCTGCTTAATCCTCTCATTGTGGGTTAATGGATGACTCATTGATCCATACTTGTAGGTTTATTGCCAAATGCTGACTGAACACAGATACAAGCTAAAAATTCCTTACAAGACAAATATATACATTTAATATATACATTAGCAAGATGTGCAACTATAGATAAGGTATGGGTTTTGGTTTTACCTAAAAATAGTAAATTCATGTGATATTTTAGTAACAGACGCACTATTAATGGAAAGTGGCTAAATGTTTTCTCTAAACTGTTTGCATAGAAATCTCATTTAAAAGTATGCAGTGATTTTATCAAGAACTCACAAAACAATGATTTGTAGTAAAAAACAAACAATTTTTAAATGTAAAATTTTATTGATTGCTTGGTGCCCACAATTATCTGTTTATTATTATTGTTTAATTATCAATAAACAACACTGCTATATATCATTTTGGAATATTGATAAAATGTAATTTGTTACATTTTACTTCTTGCTATCTTATTCCCCGGGGATAATTCAGATATTTGTCAATTATTTTAGACACTTTACTACATTAGCTAAATACAATAATACCACATAAATCGTATTGTCCTGTACAGAAGGAACGACCTCTTGAAAACAATACATTTTAATGATTGAAATTGAAAAAAATTAACATATGTTTGATAAAAACTTGTCAAACGATTTGCACTTACAGTTTCTATTTTGTATAGCATGATATAAATTAATTTTAATGAATTTATCCCACCACGTTCCATTCACTAGGCATGGCAGAAAGTTAGTCTTTATTCTTCATTCCAGTTCGATCATCCACAATATGAATATGGTAAAATGCTGAAGATTTGTTAACATTTGTAGAAGATATACTAATGGCCTCTAGGAGAAGCACATACAATCCATTAATCCAATGTGCTATGTTAATTTTGCCAGAGACAATACATCAGCTAGATTAAAAAGACCTTGCAGGTACACATAGTGTGATGATTTATTTGTCGAACCCCCAATGGGACCAGCTGTGGCTAAGTGTTACAAAAACATGGTTATCGGGCTTTCATTGGTGAACTAGTTTATGATGTACTGTTGTCTCAGATCAGTTGAAAGACCGTAAAGTGCTTTAGGTAATATAAATATAAATATAAATGTGATTGCTATATATCAAGCATTCGTTTTGCTCTATAAAAAAAGTTTCTCTTCTTTTAACTGAGTGTTTATACAATTCCGAGTTCTAGAAGATATAGTACCAGTTCTAGAATGACTGGTATGTCAAGTGTAGAACTAGAGAAGACAATTGAAGGGAATATTGTCATTGACTAATTAGATACAGAGTGTAAGCCTACAAGATTATTTAGGCCTATCAGTCAGGTATCTTGTACCAATATTCATAAAAAAACACATATTTTTTATATATTCTTCATAAATATATTTAGGTTTAATTACTGAAGTGAGAATTCAAAGTGAATTTCAAATTTAACGTTTCAATAGTTGAACTGTAAAAGTGGTCTAAGTTATGCATACTTTAACTTTGGCTTCATGAAGTTCACTATGAATTCTCACTTTAGTATGTAAGTCTGATTGTTTTTGATGGCCAGTAAATTAGATGACAAGGGATACATTTTTTTATTAAACTGCCTTTATGAACTGAACAATATTTGACTCACATGGGTTTATCCACCAAATACAGAATTGTAAACAAAATTGCAAGAGTTAGACTAAAATAGTCAACACATTATATGGATGATTTTTTTTTCTCCAAATTTGCATTTCCCCCCCTAAATTCTATAATTCTGTTTTCCGTTCAAGTCACTGTACTGTTACTTGAGGAAGACTGAAGCCCTGTTTTGTTTCTGCAGTGATCTAATCTGATGTCTAAGTAAGCAATATTTTGTGCCAATGTATTTTTATACAAATTTTCACGTCCATTTATATAACATGTTTAATTAGGAGACATGGGTGGTCTTGAAAGCTTACACTCTAAATCTACTTAGGTATCAGTTTTACTCTGCTTGTCTTTAATTAAAAAAAATTCCATCTGGGTAGGGTTGTGTAACATTGCAGAAAACATTTGTCACACAAAAGTGTACTTGATTTATGTAAATGAATAAAGAAATCACTCAAACATAGACTACATGTATATTATTTGGTCTTTTTTCACCCCAAAAAATGCATTTTCATGTTAGGTTCTTCTAAACTCACCCTAATTGCTGGAAAGTTGTTTCCTTCTGATTGTTCAATTTCTCTACTCCATGAAGCATAATAACCTCTCAGTCGATCTTCAAAATTTGAGAAGAAGTACCCCATATATTCTATAGTACTGTCACAAGCCTCTTCAGATTTGATATTTTTTTCAAGTAGGTATGATGACTTGTTGCGTTCTGCCTGTTCTTGGACTATGATTGAGTATCCTGTATAGGTTATAAAAGTGGGACTGTTGCACATTTTTTTAGTACCTAAAAGAATTTTTAACAAGACTTGTTGAGATCTCTTTAAAATGGAGTATTAGAATTTTTACTTCTTTTCCAAAATCTGTGATTAATCTACGAGAAATAAAACCCATGTCTTATATGTTCCAAGTGAAGTGAAACGATTATTGTATTGTTTATTCAAGTTGATGTGAGGTTCATTGACAATGAAGGCTTTATATAACTGTGAAAAAATATCAGAAAAATAATTAGCTGAAATGGCACTGAACTATAGTGTAAACAAGAAATGAATTATGATACAGCATTTAACTCACATGTCAATTACTTTCTAAATTACACAAATGGTAAAAGTAAAAACACCAGAAAAATAATATAAACACAGTGACACAATGTAATAGCTAAATAATAATGATATACACATGTGCACTCAGGTTCTTTGGTTCTACCAATAGACCTGTATATTCAATACATGTTGCACATCATTTTGTGCTTCTTTTCATGCTTCACAATGAAGGCCAAAGGGTACCTGCAACCGACCCTTCAATTTATACTTATTTTAAAGAGAATAAAACCGGAGAAGGAGCAGAGGACATACTGGAGGAACACCGGAGAAGGAGCAGAGCGGAGGACATACATGAAGAGAAACACCTACTGAGCTCTGCAGATGGCGCCACTGGAACTGAGGTGAGGTTAGTATATCTCTAAAAATGTTGAATAAATACATGTTTCTTTGTGATTTTTTTTTTTAAATTCTTTATTTTTTGCTGTGCATGATATGACAATAGGCTCACTCAGCCATGATAGTAGTCATAAGCGTTCACAGGTATAACAAGTCAAACATGGCCTATGCATAAACGGCACAGTTTTTACATTTTGTGGAGAGAAACACAAACAGTAGGAAGCTTACGAATGTCCGAAGTTCGAATTGCCGAATATCCGAAGTGCCATGTGGCAGTCTGCCAAAGTATCACCGCCACGGATGCCCTTTTCCCAATAAAATACACCAACAATCCAAAGAGAGTAATGTCGCCGGTGTCGCATAACCCCCCCACACATCAGCCAAGTCTTAATGCTGGGAGAATATTTTTATCTTTCCAGTGTGGACCTCACCAAGTATCCCAGGTGGGGATTATACCACCTATGCTGATTACACTGAGTGGGTTATCTGCTCAGTTTAATGTGAGTACAACCTATTTATTTTCACTCCTGGTTTTATACATTTTATGCAGAGGGCACTATTGCTGCACTTTTTTATTTTCACATATATCCTGCTGTTAAGAAATCAGCTGAACAATATCTTCCATCATATCCACTGCAAGCGATTTATACTAGAGCTGGTTTTTAGCTCTATTCCATGTGAGTAGGTCATTTGGACTTCTTTTTATTCAAGTATTTATTCAGGTATATTTTACCTTATTTTGTACATATTGCACTATTGGAGTTCTTTTCTTCTCTCTTTTTTGTTCCTGGATTTTGAACATCTGGAAGGTACACTAACCTGAAGATACAGGCAAACCTTTACAGACTTATCCACACTATTGTATTTTATCTTAGACTTTTTGTTTGTTCCTTTTATATACACAACCTTTTACTATCATGGGTCAGTGTATATTTTATTTTATTTATTCCCCAATACCTTGGCGCACCCTATTGTTTTGTATTTTTACAAATATACAATTAATGGAATTACAATCTCATATGCAATATGTCGCCATGTTAACAACTGCTAATGATTCATTAACGATCTTGAAACAATCACAATTTCACAGTTCCAATCAGGACTGGGTACTTCCCACCCTCAAAGAGAGTACGTCTGTCCAATGCTCTTTCAGGGGAGCCAATGCGGAGAGCCCTGCTAAAGAGCTCCTGCATAATAAAAATGCAGTGTGCTTGTTCCGCAAAGCACAAGCAAATTTGTAAAATTTTCTTTTTTAAGTTAAAATTTTGAGAAAGGAGACAAGATAAGACTCGTAGGTCTAAATAAACAAAGGCATCAGATGGTCGCGCAGGACCCAATCGGTGGTCAGGACATAGTAAATATGATAAACAGGGGGAAAAAAGAAGATAATAGAATCTACATAGCATTGTAGGCAATTATTTCAAATATTCATCAATACATAGTATTGTTGTTGCTTTTTCTGTACCAAATTTTATCTACAGCCCAATCCACCTCACCCAAAATCCAGCAGATAAAAAAAAAAAAATAAGAAAAAAATAAATAAAAATTAAATAAATAAAGATTAGGAATGTTCACCACCCTAAATTCAGCAGGGTATCTAACACTCCCCTCCATCCAAGCATGAACTAAATGCATCCTAAAAAAAAAAAGTTTTTTGATACTCTTTGATACAAATCATCAATCCACCACCTACAAGAATACCATGAAAATAATGAAAGAAAGAAAGAAAGAGCGAAAGAAAGAAAGAAAATGTATACAGTATCTCACAAAAGTAAGTACACCCCTCACATTTTTGTAAATATTTTATTATATCTTTTCATGTAAAAACACTGAAGAAATGACACTCTGCTACAATGTAATGCAGTAAGTGTACAGCCTCTATAACAGTGTAAATTTGCGTCTCCTCAAAATAACTGAACACACAGCCATTAACGTCTAAACCGTTGGCAACGAAAGTGAGTACAATCCTAAGTGGAAATGTACAAATTGGGCCAAATTAGCCATTTTCCCATTTGACTCATTAGTGTTACAAGGTCTCAGGTGTGAATGGGGAGTGTTAAATATGGTGTTATCGCTCTCACACTCTCTCATACTGGTCACTGGAAGTTCAATATGGCACCTCAAGGCAAAGAACTCTCTGAGGATATGAAAAAAGAATTGCTGCTCTACATAAAGTTGCCTAGGCTATAAGAAGATTGCCATGACCCTGAAACTGAGCTGCAGCATGGTGGGCAAGACCATACAGCGTTTTCACAGGACTGGTTCCACTCAGAACAGGCCTTGGCATGGTCGACCAAAGAAGTTGAGTGCACGTGTTCAGCGTCATATCCAGAGGTTGTCTTTGGGAAATAGACAACCTCTGGATATGACAGTCTCCTTTGGAGACTGGGCCGCAGGGCAATATTCCAACATGATAACGATCCCCAAACACACCTCCAAGACGACTACTGCCTTGCTAAAGAAGCTGAAGGTTAAAGTGATGGACTGGCCAAGCATGTCTCCAGACCTAAACCCTATTGAGCATCTGTGCGGCATCCTCTGATGGAAAGTGGGAAAGCGCAAGGTCTCTAACATCCACCAGCTCCGTGATGTTGTCATGGAGGAGTGGAAGAGGACTCCAGTGGCAACCTGTAAAGCTCCATGCCCATGAGGGTTAAAGGGACACTCCAAGCACCCAGACCACTTCTGCCCATTGTAATGGTCTGGGTGCCAACTCCCACCGCCCTTAACCCTGCAAGTGTAACTATTGCAGTTTTTATAAAAAGCAATAATTACCTTGCAGGGTGAAGACCTGTCTATCACACAGCCACTACAGGGACTTCTGTGTTCTTAGAACACGAAAAGTGTTTTAAACAATGCTGGACATCCTCATGCTATGCATAAGGACCTCCAGCGTCACCGGAATCCCCATAGGAAAGCATCGAACAATGCTTTCCTATGGGGAGGTCTAATGTGCGCGCGAGGCCATTGCCGCACATTAGGTCTCCCCCTCCGGCTGATGTTGGCGGGGGAGGAGCGTGGGTGGAGCCTGACCCAGCACCAAGGGACATCGACACTGGATTCAGGTAAGTCACTGAAGGAGTTTTAACCCCTTCAGCAACATGGGATGGGGGGTGAGAGGGAGAGGGGCACTGCAGGGCCCTGCAGTGCCAAAACAATGGATATGTTTTCCTGGCACTGGAGAGTCCATTTAAGGCAGTGCTGGAAAATAATGGTGGCCACACAACATTTTGACACTTTGGGCCCAATTTGGACATTTCCACTAAGTGTGTACTCACTTTTGTTGCCAACGATTTAGACATAAATGGCTGTGTGTTGAGTTATTTTGAGGGGACAGCAAATTTACACTGTTATAGAGGCTGTACACTTACTACAATGTAGCAGAGTGTCATTTCTTCAGTGTTGTCACATGAAAAGATATAATAACATATTTACAAAAATGTGAGGGGTGTACTCGCTTTTTTGAGAAACTGTAAAAAGAGAGAAGGAGAAAAATAAATAAACAAAATAAATAAAATAAATAAATACAAAGTATTACATATCAGGGGTACCAAATCTTGATATGTTTATCACTATTTCTTTAGGTTCAACAAGCTTTATTAGTGTCTTCAGTTCAAATTACAGCAGGGTGGTCAAGATATAACGTAATAGACACGCAGGTCTCATGGAAACACATATAACAGTAACATAAAGCTTAGGATAAACAAGTGACATTGACATGAAGTCCGATATAAAGCTTTTGTCAAGACAAGCATGAAATGTCGTCATGTGGCCTAATTGGCTTGAGTTTCGTCTGCTTTTAAGTTTAAAACGACTTCATTCAGCACAGACATTTCGGAACATGTCCTGAACTGTGTATAATAACAAGTAACTTTAAATTTAACAGGTAATCATAGTATTGGAGACATGCAGTTCCCAGTGAATATTGTACGGATAACAATTGGGACGCGATGTGCATTATAAAGGAATGGTGCGAGAGTATGTTTAACCCGTCAGAGTAGGCACATGGGTGACCAAGGTGTGGCGTAGGTATTAGGTAGTCTGATAGTTCGAATGTTATATCAGCCTGTAGGGTATTTCGGGTTCGGTCAATCCGCCTATGGTTCGGTTTTCCAATAAGGCGGTTGTGATAGTCAGGTCATATTTAGTGGTCATTTGCTGTGTGGGGTTGTTCCATGTTCGTGTTTTGTGAAACCGTGGCTGAGGTGTGTGTCTCTAATCTGATGAGTGAATGCAAGTGTGTGAAGCAACCGTTAGTAATCTCGGGTTGTATCGAGCTACTTCTGTTTTTCGATTAAGTCACGGAGCTTTGTCCGAGTACTGAAAGGCATGTTGAGTGAGAAATAGAAGGGGGAGATACAGAGGTGGGGGGGGGCAGTAAGATGAGACAGCGGTTTGAAGAGAGGGAGAGCTGGGGTGGGGTGGGTGGGTGGGGGTTCCACTGCCCGTGCCCATGGCATCGCGTGGATCGTAGCTTGGCTCAATCTCCATTCGGAGGTGGGTGCGGGGTTCCTCGGGTCCGCAGACGAACGTCCCTGTCTGAGCTTTGGTCTGCCACATAAAGCAGCCACGGGCGCCATCTCTCCATATTCTTATCCTCGAGACCCAGAAGGGTGGCCTGTATTGATTCTGCTCTATAGATCTCCTCTACTCGTTCCGTCCATTGCGTTATTGTAGGAATATTCGTCTGTTTCCAGTATAGTGGAATCAGCGCTTTGGCCGCGTTTAGTAGGTGTCTACGAATGCTTCTCCTGTATGCCCCTATGGGGTCTGGTGTGGAATGTAGGAGGGCCGCCTCCGCGGTTAGGATTTCATCCGTTCCCAAGATTTCCCTTATTTTCCGTTGTACTTCTTCCCAAAATGGTTTAATGAGTGGGCAGTCCCACCATATGTGTAGTGGCGAGCCTCGGTCATCCTCGCATCTCCAGCATGTGTCCGGTATAGTTGGGAATATCCTGTGTAGGCTATCAGGCGTTCTTTCTGTACCAAAATGAGAGAAGTTTATAGTTGGTTTCTTGATATTGGGAACTTGACGAACATTTATGGTGCAGTATGAGGATCTTATCCCATTGTGCCGTGGTGAAGGATGTATCAAGCATGCGTTCCCAGCGTCTGCGGAACTGGTCATTGTTGGTGAGGTGTCCCACTAGCATGTGTTGGTACAACAGTGAAATCGACTTATCTAGGGTGGATTTGGTGTCGCAGAGTGTTTCGAACCATGTTAAGTCCCAATGTAGCGTTTCCTTGCCCGGGAGCGTCTGATAGTACGATCTGAGCTGCATGTAACGGAAGGTTTGGAGGCTGGTGGGCTGGTTGCCCTCTAATAGTTCCCTCAGGGGGATTATGCCTGCGTTGTTCAGTACTCTGTGTATGGGGATTGATTCTCCCTCTCCCAGGAAGGACAGAGCCGTCGTCGGCAGACCCCCTCCTATCAGAGGATTATGTTGGATCTGAGTCATCGGGCTCGGCGTTGGAGACACATGCGGTGCTCTCCTGATGGTATCCCACGTTTTCAGTGTCTGTGCTACAGTGGAGGTCGGTTCCAGAGTCGCTCTTGGCAACCTCCTTGAGTTCCAGATGGATGTCAGGAAGGAGGGGCCTATGTGGGCCTTGTCTAGGTCGACCCATTGTTTGTGTGCCGGTTGGGAATGCCACTCCAGTACACGTTGGAGGACTGTCGCGTGATGGTATTTGCGGAGGTCAGGGAGCGCCAGCCCCCCCCGCGTTCGGGGCAAGCATAAGGTCTCTTGTCGGAGCCGTGCCTGTTTCCCGTTCCAAACGAACTTCCCCATCGCAGATCGGAGTGATGTAAAATACGCAGTCGGTAGGGCTTGCGGGATTGTCTGGTATAGGTATAGTAGCCTCGGTAAAATATTCATCTTTAATATTGCAATCCGCCCGAACCATGATATGTGGGGGTATGCCCATGCTTTCAGATCCTTTTGTATTCGTTGCATCAGCGGTACATAGTTCGTCCGGTACATGTCGCCTAAGTCTCTGGTCAGTGTTATGCCTAGGTATCGCATGCGGTTTGTGCACCATCGGAATGGGAACTGTTGTTTCAACGCGTTTACCTGGGTAGGCGGTGTGTTAATGTTGAGTACTTCGCATTTGTTCATGTTCAGTTTGAATCCTGAGACCTCCCCGTAGGCTGTGAGCATGGCAACTAGGCGGGGCATCGTCGCTTCCGATTCTGTGATAAAAAATAGGAGGTCATCTGCGTATGCAGCTACCTTGTGTGCTGTAACGCCGTTTTTGAAGCCCGGGACGTCGTCTGAGTTGCGCACTGCCTCTAGGAACGGTTCAAGAGCTAGGGCGAAGAGCATGGGAGAGAGTGGACATCCCTGTCTCGTCCCGTTATGAATCTGGAAGGATTCGGTGAGTGCCCCGTTCACTTTCACCTTCGCGTTGGGGCAGCGGTATAGCGCATCGATCCATTTCAGCATGTTTTCTCCAAAGCCCATTTCTCGAAGTGTGGTCATAAGGAACGTCCAGTCGACCCGGTCGAACGCCTTCTCCGCATCCGTGGACAATAGTAGGAGTTTGTCGTTCGACCTCGTCGCCAGGTGGTGGATGGACTGTACTCTAAGGGTGCTGTCCCTTGCTTCCCTTCCTGGGATGAACCCCGTCTGGTCTGCGTGGACCAGTGTTGGGAGTATACCCCCAATCCTGGTGGACAGGATTTTGGTAAAAAGCTTCACATCTACATTCAGCAGTGAGATTGGTCTGTAGCTGCTGCATTGTTCGGGGTCCTTCCCCGGTTTCGGGAGGACTGTTATAGTCGCTGCCAGGGACTCGTGATGAAACTGGGCACCGTTTATCAGGCCGTTGAACGCGTTGGTGAGGTTCGGGAGCAATATGGATCGGAATTTCTTATAGTAGTCTAAAGTGAAGCATCTGGGCCTGGTGCACGGCCCGTCTTGGCAGCCTTAATCGCTCCCGCCACTTCTGCTTCTGTGATCGGTGCGTCTAACATCTCTGCCTCCCCTTGCTGCAGCCGTGTCCCCACGTGCAACGCGTTGTAGTCCTTTATTTTGTCTAATCTGTGTGCTATTGCATCCGGGAGTGTTGGTCCAGGGGTGTTGTACAGCGAGGCGTAGAATGAGCGAAATTCGGAGGCTATTTTATCCGGGAATTGCGTGGTTGTGCCGTCTGGTAGTCGTAGTTTATGGACCTGGGTCACGCACTGGGGTCCCTTTAGCATTTTGGCCAGCAGCCTCCCCCCCTTGTTGGCGTGTTGGTAAAAGAAGGCCTTCGAGCGTTGTAAGGAACCGTAATAACGATTAGTTATGTGGGTATGCAGTGATCTTCGGGCTTCCAGGAGTTCCTTATATGTCTCTTCAAGGTGGGAGCGTTTGTGTTGTAGTTCGAGGGCATTTATGCGTATAAGTAATTCCGTCACATGTGCTCGAGATTCCCTTTTCTTTTTGGAGGCCAAGTGCATCAACGTGCCTCTGAGTACACTTTTGTGAGCTTCCCATATAGTCGTCGCGGGCAGTTCGTCTGTGGCGTTTAATGTAAAATAGGATGTAAGTTCCTCAGCGATCTGTTCCTTCACCGCAGGGTCTAAAAGCAGAGAGTCCTGCAGCCTCCACGCCCATGTGGACGGGCGCACTCTGGGGGAGTCCAATTGGAGGGTCACAGGTCCATGGTCCGACCAGCTTGCTGAATCAATGTCTACTTTTTGGATGGCGTCGAGGTGTTCCTGCTGGAGAAAGATATAGTCCATCCTCGCGTAGCGCTTATGTATCACGGAGTAGTGGGTATATTCCCTGTCTGCTGGGTGCATTGCGCGCCAGCAGTCCACCAGTCTGAGGTTCTTAAGTGATGTCTGTATACTACGGAGGGCTCCTTGGGAGATGCAGCTGTGACCCGTGGATGAGTCCAGTAGGGGGATGAGTGGTACATTGAAGTCTCCGCCAGCTATCAATATGCCCTCCGTGAACGAGGAGAGTTTGGAGATGGTTCTACGTATGAAGTGCGACTGGTTGGTATTCGGTACATAGAGTGTCGCAAATGTGTATCTACGATCCTGGATATCGCCCTTAAGGAATAAGTACCTGCCGTTAGGATCGGCAATTCGTTCCGTTTCCCTGAACTGCAGTTTAGCGTGGATGAGGACCGCCACGCCTGCCCTACGAGCAGTCGGGTGATAGCTATGGGCCGTGTTGGGATAGTGTTTGCTTTTCAGCTGTGGAGCATGTCCTTCTCTGAAGTGCGTTTCCTGTAGGAAAGCGACCGAAATATGTCTAGAGGCTAGTTCTCGAAGTAATTGCGATCTGCGCTCTGGTATATTTAGGCCTCTGCAGTTCATGGTCGTAACTCGTAGAGGATCAGGAATGTAAGCCATGCGTGTCGTGCGTGAGTAGCGAGTAGCGGTCTTCTATTGCTTGTGCGCCTTTCCAGGCAAAGCCTGCTGCCGAGTAGTACCCCGTGCGAGTTCCGTGGGCACTGTGGCAATGGTGGGGGGGGGGGAGGTAGGTGCGGGTTGGCTGGATAAGAATCACAGGAAGGATAGAGTAGGGAATAGAGATGTGATAAAGTCGGAGTGTGAAGAGATCCCTGACTGCACGGACGTGCAGGCGGGGGGGGGGGGGTAAGAAAGTGGAGATGAGTTATTCGTCCCTATAAAGAGACGGTTACGGCACCAAAAGATAGGTGTCGAAATTCCCTCCTGGGAGGGTTGGTTCGCGTGACCACGGCAGCAGTTGGCAGTCGGGCCTGTCAGGGGATGTCCAACGGCCGCCAACTACCAACTCCCCGTGGATTGAGTTTGTTCACGCGAACTTGTTGGGGGTTAGTGGTTGTGTCCTTATTTGTAAATACCCAATCAGGGTGTGTTGTCTAGATATCGGTTTAAAGTCAGGAGTCCGAGATTACCTAACAGGTGTGCCACCACCATGTGAATGTGTGGATGTTTAATGCCCATGTAAGTGTAGTCAGTGGGCCCTAGGGTCGTCAGAGATTATCATTATCGCCATTATTCGTTGTAAGTCTGGGGGGTAACGTGTGGGGGCGGAGAGTGGTATGTCAGTCCGTGAAGTCCCCCAGTATGTCTCCCCTCCTGGGTTAACATGGGGCGGGGGGCCGCGGAATAAAGTTGGGGCTCGTTACACCCTCTGGGGGTTGAGTGGTGATTGTCGGGAGGGTTGGGTAGCTTAGTGCGTCTAATCAAACTAGTGGTCAGGGGCGTCATATGCATGTTCGGTCAAGGGTTAGCGGCCAAGGCTAACAGCTGTTTCGGGGGGAGTTTAGGTCTAGGGTCAGGAGCAAGGGCAGGGCGAGATCCCGGTGTGCCGCGGATGTCATGTCGTCCAGAGGGTATTGGGCAGAGTCGGGGGGGAGGTGGGTGCATTACCATTCATCGCAATAGAGGAGCTGACGTGTCTGGTGTCTTGGCAACCTGTACAAAAAGCATATCATATACCGTATAACATTTCCTCTCCACATGGACAGCACAACATAACATGCACAAAATGAGAGGAGCATGGATCCTCTCCTACATTCCCCATGTCCCCTATTCTACGCATGTGCCTCCCCCTTATCCCATCACTGTGTAACTTTTTTAACTTTAGCTTTTTTTTTTTTTTTTAATTAAATTTATTTATATATATATATATATTTTTTTTTTTTTAAGTATGCGTAGAACCCCCTCTGGGCTCGTTGGATTTGGGGCAGGATCGCTGACGTTAACCCCCGGCTACCCCCCTTATGTCTATGGTCCTACTATACCAAGCGTTTAGTGGAGGGGTCCCAGGCCCTATCCTCTCCCAACGTCCCTTTTAAGAGTTGTCAATCTAAGAACTTGGTTTCTTGTAGCCCTCTGGACTCATGGCAACCCCCATGTACATTTATTCTATCTTGAGCGTCCCGCCCTCCCATCTGTGTTTATCACTATTTCCCAATAATTCTGCCCATAGTGACTCAGCAGCCTGGATATCTTCAACATTCGATTGCCATTGTTCTATTGATGGGGTAGCTGTTTGCTTCCAAAAAACAGGTATCGAGGATTTTGCATTAATAAAATGACAAAGTACGTTGGTTTCAGCTGTGTTGTGTTTGTGGTGTAAATGTGTGGCCAGGAGCTGCACAGTGTTGTTTGTTCTGGGGCTGTAGAGAGTGAGAATGTGTGTATATGGGATTGTAGTGTGTACAATGTCCATATAGAGCATAATACATTAGAGGGACATGTATCACTTAACAATTATACACTTTAGTTTATATACAAACTAAAATAAAGCAAGAAAAACTTTGAAAAGTATGAAAATAACATTTATAAACTAGGTCAGATTGCATTATTGGGCACACCTCTCTAGTGAAGTTCTTCAGCCTTCACCTCTTACTCACCCATCCCAGTTTCAGACCAGTCCATTTATAATGGAAATAGGGTATCATTGTGCAGCATCAGAAGAGAGAATCCTGACACAGGAACCGACTCTCCATGGTCACTCAGACTCCCATTTCTCTCCCCCTTTCATATGTTGCAAAGTGAAAAGATCTAACAAACGCACATGTGTAAACCTGTCAGGCCTACCCAATGCTTTTTTTACAAGTATTCCTAGGGATATGACACTAATTGGTTAGATCATTGCTCCTCTCCCCCACACAGTGGGTGTGGAAAGCATAAAAAAGAAGAAGCAGGTAACTCTTTCAAAGTTAAAGCTTTTGAATAAGAAAACTGTTTCTAAACAATGCATTTCCCTTAAATGGCACTTCTGTCACCATTTAGCATGAGCAAGGCACTTAGCTCTCTGTGACCTTCAACTTGTTGATATAAAAAAAACACAGAAAGCGTCATATGTTGTTGTTGGATTTGTGATTTTTGAGATCATAATGTGAGACTGTAGATGATGGCCAGGGCCGGATTAAGAGCCCAGTGGGCCTGGTGCTGACAATTATGATGGGCCTAATTACGGAATCTTATCGACCAAAAACACTAAAACAGTCATACCTCTCAAGCGCCATGTATCTGATGGAGATGGTGCTGGAGGGAAACTCATAGGATGCAGCTATAAGAAAACACATACTCTATGCTAATCTCTCTCTAATTTATGCTTTCATCTTTCAAGTAAATCCATAACCCTTAACAGCAGTGTCCAGTGAAGCAGGAAGTCAATGGGCGGGGTAAAAGGGTGGGCCACTGGTGCGAATCACGTGACCAGACCTGCCAAAAGGGGAGAACATGCCCAAAAAGGGGGCATGTCTGTCCAAAGAATTTGAAGGACAGCCTGGCATGAATGCATGTCAGGCTGCCCGCCAATCATGCAGGCTGTCCAACTAAGGGCATACTATGCAGCCAGCACCCTGAGATTTACATAAATGCGTCTAATGATGCGCTCACTCCATGCTTTCTAAGGACTGTCCCCTAGCACTCGCTGGTCTACTTGTCTCCTTACCTTCTTACTAGCAGGCAGAAGTTCCTAGTATATAGTCTGAGACAGATAAAAGGTGTATGTAGTGAGTGTAGAAGAATGGGGACATGTCACAGCCAGTCCACACAAGTTTTGTTCCCATACATCCCTCTTAAGCTTCCAAACTTAAAGGGACACTATAGTCACCAGAACAACTACAGCTTATTGTATTTGTTCTGGAAGTAGAATTGTTCCATTTAGGCCTTTTGCAGTAAACACTGTCTTTTCAGAGAAAATAACTCCACTGGCCACTCCTTAGATGGCTGATAAAGGTGCTTCCTGGGGCAGTACTGCCTAGTGTGCATCACTGCCATTCAGTGTCTCCACCCTCGGCATGCAGACACTGAACTTTCCTCATAGAGATGCATTGATTCGATTTATCTTTATGAGGAGATGCTGATTGGCCAGGGCTATGACTTGTGCTGGCTCTGCCCCTGATCTGCCTAGTTGACAGTCTCAGCCAATCCTATGGGGAAGTATTGTAATTTGCTCAGACCACTGCTTCTGATGATGTCAGCAGACAGTCAGTTCAGAGGCAGAGCCAGCAGCTGCAAACTTGAATACAAGTTATATTTTACTATAGAAGGGGCCAGGGTGGTGGTTTTAACATAATAGGGTCAGAAATACATGATTGTGTTCCTGACCCTATAGTGCTACTTTAAGCAAGAGTATGTGAAGAATAGTTAGGGTTGCAACCTTTCTTGGAAAAAAATACCAGCCTTAATCATTTGTATAATCACAAGGAGTGACATCAGAGAAAATTCTGTAAAATCACCAACAAACTACTCACAGTTTGATTCTGCTGTATGGATGGATTGCTCCCAGTGTCTCAGTCTCGCAGGTCACCCAGTGTCTCAGTGTCCCTATGTATCACAGTGTCAGTGTCCCCATGTCGCCCAGTCCCCTAGTCTCCCAGTGTCTCAGTGTCCCCATTTCTCCCAGTGTCTCAGTGTGTCCCCATGTCACTAGGATACTGGGGACACTGAGACATGGGGACACTGAGACATGGGGACACTGAGAGATCCGGTGACACTGGGAGACATGGGGACACTGAGACATTTAGGGAAACTCGGAGAAATGGGGACACAGACACTAGGGACACAGACACTGGGAGACATGGGGACATTGAAGCATTTGGGGACACTAAGACACTAGGGACACAGAGACATGGGAACACAGACACTGGGAGACTAGGGGACACTGGGAGACTAGGGGACACTGGCTGGGAGACAGACACTTGGGGACACTGGGAGACATGGGGACAGTTGTGGACATAGACATGGGGACACTGGGACATATAGGGACACTGGGAGACATAGGGATGCTAGGCACACTGAGACACTAGGGACACAGACACTGGGAGACATGGGGAAACTGAAACATTTGGGGACACTAAGACACTAGGGACACAGAGACATGGGAACACAGACACTGGGAGACTAGGGGACACTGGCAGACTAGGGGGCACTCAGAGACTAGGGGACACTGGCTGGGAGACAGACACTTGGGGACACTGGGAGACATGGGGACAGTTGTGGACATAGACATGGGGACACTGGGACATATAGGGACACTGGGACACATGGGGACACTAGGCACACTGAGAGATATGGGACACAGACACTGGGAGACTTGGGGACACTGAGACACTAGCAACACTGGATGGGGGACATGGGGACACTGGGAGAAATAGCGTCCCCATGTGTCTCAGCGTCCCCATGTGTCTCAGCGTCCCCCTGTGTCTCAGCATCCCCATGTGTCTCAGCGTCCTCATGTCTCCCAGTGTCTGTGTCCCCATCTGTCCTAGTGTCTCAGTGTCCTCTAGTGTCTGTCCTCGTTTGTCCCCAAGTGTCCCCATATGTACCCTAGTGTCTCAGTGTCCCCATGTGTCCCTGCTGCCTTTCCCCCATCCCTCACTTACATGAGCTGTAGAGCTGCTGTCTGGACTCTGTGCTGTGTTGCTGCTCCCCACGGATCAGTGAGTAGTAGAGAGAGGCAGGGATATGCATAGACATATAATACCTAGACGCCGCATTGACCGCTACTTCCTATTGGCGCTGATGTGCCGTGGGGCCGCCATCTTGGATCAGTCACAGTGTGATCTGCAGCATAGACATATATAGAATATATATGTCTATGATCTGCAGAGCAAGGTCCTCAAAGTAAACATGGTTAGTCTTAAAATCCACCCGGAGGGTGTATAGATCCAGTAGCATGATGTTTAATCCTGGGATATTAAATAAAATTAACTGCCATTTGCTGCTTTAAGACCTCTGTGGTTATTTACGTTATTTACTCATAAGACCTCTGTGGTTATTTACATAGTTTACTCAATACATTGAAAATATTTGAATTTCCAGATTGAAACTATGCGTTGCATTTGGATTTAGGTTTGCTAAAATTAAAAGTTTAGTGAACTAACCTCACAATCTATCATCTTAATATACATGTTTTAAAGTGGGACTGGATCTTTGCCTGATTTGTAATGTATTTACTTTTCACCTATTTGTAACTAATATGGATTTTGGAACTGTGCTAAATAAAATGTAGATATCTACAACTCTTTATTATTGTGAGCTCTGTCTTTTGCACTTTGAAGTCCGCATGAAGATAGCATAAAGAGAATAGGAAAAATCAAATAATCACATCACTATTTACTAAAGTGAGATTTGTCACTAAGTCAAAGTAAATTAAAAAAATTTGGGACAGAAGTCCTAATATATAGACATATAATACCACACCGGGTGACCGTCCCAAAATGGCGCCTGCATTTCATGGCCCCCCGAGGTCAATACGACGTGTAGGTATTATATGTCTATGGGGATATGCTGTAACTTCCTATCCCTGCCTCTCTCCACACACAGTGACCCCTACTGGCTGGTGCTGGTATTGCAGAGTAATCTCCACTTATTTTGAGAAAAATACCTGCACGGCCATGCAGCCTCAAATACCAGCTGTGCCATTAAAATACCAGTCAGGTGGCAAACCTAAGAGTAGTGTGTGTGTGTGTGTGTGTGTAAAATAAAAATATATATATATATTTTTTGAATGGGCCTATTCCATGGGCCTGGGCCTGGGCCTGGAGCTGCAGCTCCATCAGCCCCTATGTTAATCCGGCCCTGATGATGGCACGGTTTAGGTTCAATACAATAGCATCAGATGTAAATGGAGTTACTGGGAGAAGAAAAAAGTTTGTGAAATTTAGATTGCGATTGCTTTAAGAACTGACGCGCAATACCAGCTGAAATTCCAAAAACATTATTGATCGGTTATGGTTGGATTTTTTTTATTTTTTTTTAATTCTTTATTTTTGTTGAGGCATATGATTATGGGGGTACAGAAAAAAGAGAGGGAGACGTTCAAGAGTTGCACAAAATAGGGTCGACATAACATATGAACAAAGTCTCCTATGATTATCTACCTCATTTTATATATAGTAACATGCTATGGCTAAATACTGTTATCTCTCGCTTTAATACTGCATTCTCTCACATTAATACTGTTTTCTCTCGCTTGAATATTGTTATCTCTCGCTTTAATACTGTTATCTCTCGCTTTAATACTGTTATCGCTCGCTTTAATACTGTTATCTCTCGCTTTAATACTGTTATCTCTCGCTTCAATACTGTTATCTCTCGCTTCAATACTGTTGTCTCTCGCTTCAATACTGTTGTCTCTCGCTTTAATACTGTTGTCTCTCGCTATAATACTGTTGTCTCTCGCTATAATACTGTTGTATCTCGCTATAATACTGTTGTATCTCGCTATAATACTGTTGTATCTCGCTATGATACTGTTGTATCTCGCTATAATACTGTTGTATCTCGCTATGATACTGTTGTATCTCGCTATAATACTGTTGTCTCTCGCTATAATACTGTTGTATCTCGCTATAATACTGTTGTATCTCGCTATAATACTGTTGTATCTCGCTATGATACTGTTGTATCTCGCTATAATACTGTTGTCTCTCGCTATAATACTGTTGTATCTCACTATAATACTGTTGTATCTCGCTATAATACTGTTGTATCTCGCTATAATACTGTTGTATCTCGCTTTCATACTGTTGTATCTCGCTATAATACTGTTGTATCTCGCTATAATACTGTTGTATCTCGCTATAATACTGTTGTATCTCGCTATAATACTGTTGTCTCTCGCTATAATACTGTTGCCTCTCGCTATAATACTGTTGTCTCTCGCTATAATACTGTTGTATCTCGCTATAATACTGTTGTATCTCGCTATAATACTGTTGTATCTCGCTATGATACTGTTGTATCTCGCTATAATACTGTTGTATCTCGCTTTCATACTGTTGTATCTCGCTATAATACTGTTGTCTCTCGCTATAATACTGTTGTATCTCGCTATAATACTGTTGTATCTCGCTATAATACTGTTGTATCTCGCTATAATACTGTTGTATCTCGCTTTCATACTGTTGTATCTCGCTATAATACTGTTATCGCTCGCTATAATACTGTTGTATCTCGCTATAATACTGTTGTATCTCGCTATAATACTGCTGTCTCTCGCTATAATACTGTTGTCTCTCGCTATAATACTGTTGTATCTCGCTATAATACTGTTGTATCTCGCTATAATACTGTTGTATCTCGCTATAATACTGTTGTATCTCGCTATGATACTGTTGTATCTCGCTATAATACTGTTGTATCTCGCTTTCATACTGTTGTATCTCGCTATGATACTGTTGTATCTCGCTTTCATACTGTTGTATCTCGCTATAATACTGTTGTATCTCGCTATAATACTGTTGTATCTCGCTATAATACTGTTGTATCTCGCTATAATACCGTTGTATCTCGCTATAATACTGTTATCACTTGCTTTAATGCAGGTATCGCTAAATCTAAATATGCCAGTGCAATACGTAAAACTAGTTATGGTTAGTGAGCCGTACATAAAATCACTGCATGGGACTAAGGTCTGAGGGGCTTAGTAGCTTAGTGTACATCACTAACTAGGTAAAACAGTATAAGTTAGTTATTTATTTTTATTTATTTATTTATTATTGCCATTTATATAGCGCCAACAGATTCCGTAGCGCTTTACAATATTATGAGAGGGGGATTTAAATATAAATCGGACAATTACAAATAAACTTACAGGAACAATAGGTTGAAGAGGACCCTGCTCAAACGAGCTTACATTCTATAGGAGGTGGGGTGTAAAACACATTAGGACAGGAATTTACAATCAAATAAGGTGGGCTGCCCTTCAGGAGAGGGCAAGAGACAGGTATGTGAGGTAAGGGTTAGTCTTGGAGGCCATAAGCTTTCCTAAAGAGATGGGTTTTAAGGCACTTCTTAAAAGATGCAAGACTAGGGGAGAGTCTGATGGCGGTAGGCAGGCTATTCCATAGGAAGGGAGCCGCCCGCGAGAAGTCCTGCAAGCGCGAGTTGGCCGTACGAGTGCGGACAACGGACAGGAGGTGGTCACGGGCAGAACGGAGAGACCGAGAAGGGACATACCTATGGATCTGTGAGGAGATATAAGAGGGGCTAGAGTTGTTCAGTGCTTTATAGGTGTGAGTTAGTACCTTGAATTGACTCCTATAGCATACAGGAAGCCAATGTAAGGACTGGCAGAGGGGTGAGGTGTGAGAGAAACGACTAGAGAGGAAAATCAATCTAGCAGCAGCATTCATTACGGACTGTAAGGGTGCAGTACGGCTATTGGGGAGACCAATCAGGAGAGGGTTACAATAATCCATGCGGGAAATTACTAGAGCATGGACAAGCTCCTTGGTAGTATCTGGTGCAAGAAAGGGGCGGATGCGGGCTATGTTTTTAAGATGGAATCTACAGGATTTGGCAACATGCTGGATGTGAGGCTCAAAGGTGAGACCAGAGTCAAGTATGACGCCAAGACAGCGCGCTTGCAAGGATGGACTGATGTTGGTACCACAAACTTGGAGGGAGAGCGAAAGAGGAGGATCAGTATTAGGAGGAGGAAAGACAAGGAGCTCAGTTTTTGAGAGATTGAGTTTCAGAAAGCGGGAGGACATCCAGTCAGAGATGGAAGAAAGGCAAGCAGTGACACGTTGCAGGACGGCAGGGGAGAGGTCCGGGGAGGAGAGATATAGCTGGGTGTCATCAGCGTACAGGTGGTAGTGAAATCCAAAAGAGGTAATAAGTTTGCCAAGAGAGGCAGTATAAAGAGAAAATAGAAGGGGACCAAGGACGGAGCCTTGGGGAACTCCAACCGAGACAGGGCAAGGGGAGGAGGTATCATTAGAAAAGGAGACACTGAATGAGCGTTGGGAGAGATAGGAGGAAAACCACGAGAGGACAGAGTCACAGAGACCAAGCGATTGAAGAGTTTGAAGAAGGAGAGCATGATCAACGGTGTCAAAGGCCGCTGAGAGGTCAAGAAGAATTAGTATGGAGTAGTGGCCTTTGGATTTAGCTGCGATTAGGTCGTTAGTAACTTTGATAAGGGCAGTCTCTGTAGAGTGGAGAGGGCGGAAGCCAGATTGAAGAGGGTCAAGGAGAGAATTGGAATTGAGGAAATGAGACACACGGGTAAAGACAAGTCTTTCCAGAAGCTTTGAGGAAAAAGGGAGCAGGGATATGGGACGGTAGTTAGAGGGGGTGGATGGGTCGAGGGATGGTTTTTTTAGTATAGGTACTACAGTGGCATGTTTAAGGTCAGCAGGGACGATGCCAGAGGAGAGCGAGCAGTTGAAGATGTGTGTTAGAGAAGGCACGAGACAAGTGGAGAGAGATCTAATAAGGTGAGATGGGACAGGATCGAGCGGGCAAGTGGTGGGGCGAGAGGAGCAAAGAAGAGCAGCCACCTCTTGGTCAGTAGCTGGGGAGAATGTCTGAAGGGTAGGAAAGGCATGATCTATGTGTGATTGAGAAACAGAAAGGCAAGGAGGGGAGAATTCTTTCCTTAGCTGTTCAATCTTGTCAGTGAAGTAACATGCGAAGTTATCAGCAGTAAGGTTAGTTTTGGGGGTGGCCACAGCAGGGCGAAGAAGAGAATTAAAGGTGTGAAAGAGACGCCTGGGGTTGCGGGAACATGAACTAATGAGAGTGGAAAAATAGGACTGTTTGGCAAGGGCAAGGGCTGCACTGTATGAACACAATATGAATCTATAATGGAGAAAGTCTGATTGTGTACGAGACTTCCTCCAGGAGCGTTCAGCACAACGGGAGCATCTTTGCAGGTAGCGCGTTGATTTAGTATGCCATGGTTGGGGGCGGGTCCTCCTCGAGGTGCTTGTTTGGAGTGGCGCTGCAGTGTTCAAGGCAGATGTAAGAGTAGAGTTATATATGGAGATGGCCTGTGAAGGACAGGAGAGGGAAGGGATGGACAGCAGTTGTGAATCAATGTCAGCTGACAACTGTTGGAGATCAAGAGAATTAAGGTCCCTCCTGAGTTGAGGGGGGTTAGGCTGAGGTTTTTGGGTGAGGGGGTATGTGAGAGCAAATGATAAGAGGTGGTGATCAGAGAGTGGATATGGAGTGTTGCAGATATTAGATACTGTACATGCATAAGTGAAGATTAGGTCAAGGGTATTGCCAGCTACATGGGTGGGAGAATCTGCCCACTGCGATAGCCCGAGGGAGGAAGTCATGGAAAGTAGTTTGGTGGCTGCAGAGGTCAAAGGTGGGTTTATAGGAATATTGAAGTCCCCGAGAATTAGGGATGGAATGTTAGAAGAGAGGAAATAGGGTAGCCAGGCAGCAAAGTGGTCAAGGAAGAGAAGAGGGGAACCAGGGGGGCGGTAAATAACAGCAATGTTAGCAGAGAAGGGTTTGAAAAGGCGAATTGAGTGTATTTCAAATGATGGGAAAGAGAGAGAAGGGGGGGTGGGAAGAGGTTTAAAAGAGCAGTGAGGGGAGAGGAGAAACCCAACACCACCACCTTTACATTCAGAGTTTCTTGGGTTGTGGGTAAGTTGGAGACCACCGAAGGACAAAGATGCAGGGGTGGCAGTGTCAGAGGGGGAGAGCCAGGTTTCTGTTATGGCTAGTAAATCTATAGAACGAGAGATGAAGAAGTCATGGACAGCAGTGGATTTAGTTATATTGCAAACAGAGCGTGCGTTCCAGAGGGCAGTATTGAAGGAGGATTTAGAGGAACATGAGATGGGTATGAGATTAGTGTGGATCCTTGGGTTAGTATGTGCTGAGTTTGTTGTGAGGGGGCCGGGGTTAGGAGAGACATCACCAGCAGCTAGGAGCAGAAGGATAGAAAGGAAGTGAAGGTGGGAGTAGGATTTGAAAGTTTTGTAGGAGGGTATGTATGTAGAGGATTTGGGAGGAGTTGGTGGAGATAGGCTGGAAAGGTATGTGTAGAGTGCATGGGATGAATAGAGAGGGGAGGGGAGTAAGGTGGAAGTAATAATTATGGTGTTGCTAGGGACAGGTGAGTGAAAGGATAGCGATATTTTAGTGATGAGAGAAGTTAGTGTTAAAGTGAAAAATAGAAGGGAGAACATTAGAAAAAGTGTATTATATAGATATGGAGATCATATATACAAACACACAAATATCAATGAGTGATTAAACCAATGTAAGGATGCAGTGTGTTAAATAAATTCAGGTGAGGAGAGGTTTAGTGATTTGATTGGTGTGTTAAGGAAACCAGCTGATGTGCACTATCTATAAGTAAGTTGTCGACCATGGGGTGGGATGGTGTGGGGAGGGGAGGGTGGGCAATCTTCCAGAGATGATACCTCTGCTCTGAAGATTCAGCAGGACTTGGTTGCTTGGGAGTGCTGGGTGTTAATGCTGTTTTAAGGGGCCCAGTCTGAAATATAAGGTCTGAGGTTAGAAAAAAAAGAAATAAAACACACTATTATGGGTGGGGAGACATGGGGCTATTGAGGTAATTAATTAGAGATGAAAAACTAAAAGGAGATAACATTTGGGATAAAAAGATAGGAAGGATCAGATAGGTGAAAGTCATAAACCATGAACATAAATTTACAAGATTATCAGTGAGTAGTAACACTAGGTAACTAGTTACATGTTGGGAGATAATAAAAATAGAAATAAAAATAATAGTGAAATAAGTGGACTGTCATCTAAACATTTCTGCTTCATTTAAACGTTGCTTTGTAATAGTTTGTTATACATAAGAGGAAGAAATAGAAAAACATAAATTATTAACACACGTTTAGTTGCATCGCCTTTATACCATGCTATTTCAATAGAGGGCTATTTATTCTGGCTAAACTAGTGGCATGGTTGTGGCTGAGACAGTGGTTCCAGCTAAGGTTAAAGTAAGGCTCCCTAGGTACATTAGCATAGTAGCTTAATATGCAGACCTCCATGCTGGCTACGAGTGATGGGAGTCGTGAGAAGCAAAACTAAACATTAAACAAAAGGTTAAATAAGAAAGATATGTCCAGTTCCAGTGGGGCAAAGAGTCAGGTGTAAGACAATACTATGCCTGTGTTAAAGTCTCAGTCCGTTTGGGGTCAGCCGATGCCTTGACGGGGCTGAGTGAATGCCCCCTGCTGTAGGTGATGCAGCTGGTGCGCTGTCCCTGGCGATCGGGTGCCGAGATCCCCATGGCTTTTCTGAGTTGCTGTGGGTGCAGAGTGTAGCTGTACCTGCTTTGTTTGGGGTGGTCTGGTGCTCGTCTTTGGCGGTCTCCTCTGCTTCTCCGCCTTACCTGGAAGATGCCGGATTTTGACCACCCTCCGCCTTCCAGCAGCCGCTTTTTTGGGTTGTGTGTGCTATCTCCGCTCCTGCCGATTCAGGTTAGTGCCCTTTTGTTGCTTTTGCCGTTGGGATTGCTTTGCTATTTTTCCCGGTTTGGCGTCTTGTGAGGTACCCTGCGGCAAAGTCTGGGGGATCTTTGCAGGCTCTGAGTCCCTCATGCGGGCTTCTAGAGATTCCCAGAAGGCATTGAATATGCTGTTCAGTGCATGAGGTGGTATTGTGTCTGGGTGCCTCGTGGTGATCCTTCGCTCAGGGCCGCCATCTTGTGGGGCTGCATGTGTCAGAGTCCTGTTGGTTTCAGTTTTTACCTCGGCCCCTGTTGCCACTCGCTTTCTGTGAAGTTTTACCAGGTGAGTACGTGGCTTGGTGACAGGCACTGCTTTCTTGTTCTCCGGGAACATAAGGGCTTCCAGCTTGTCCCAGAACGCCTGGAAGGTCCTGTTCAGCCGGTGCTCTATATCTAGCTGGTCAGTGTAGGCTTTAGGAGAGGTAGCTGTCTCCGCCATTTTAGTTGTTTTGCCTCCGCGTGTTTCAGGCCCCTGCATCTCCTCAGCCTTCTCGCCGGGTCGTTCCAGGGTCTCCTGAGGGTAGACCGGGATAACCCCCACCGGTCCAGGGGGGGGGGGGAGGCTCGGGTTGGTCGTTGCCGCTGCTGGCACAGAGTCGGGTGAGCGGCCGTTTCACCTCGGCTCGTTCAGGCATAGGCCGCAAGCCTCGGGCTGGTCTGTTCAGGTTCCGGGGTGCTCATGTCGGGTATCACCGGGTAGAGCAGCTTCCCCCGATCTTGAGTGTGGCTATTTGTCGCCGGAATTTTGCGGGTAGTGGGGGATTTTACCCCGAAATCTGCTGCCAAGCGCAGGAGCTCCAGCCAGGCCCGTCTGCTCAGCTTGGCCGGAAAGCTCCGCCCCCGTTATGGTTGGATTTTAATGTAAGCCAAAGTTACACTATGATAATAAGCAGATATTATATAACATTTTGGCTACAAAAAATACAACCTATAAATGTTATGTGACTGTCAGGGAAGAAAAGCATTGAAGATAATAAATTATAAAACACTTTTTGGGCAATCGCTTTATTTTTTTTATTTTTTTTAAAGTCATGGAAACAAGAATCAAAGACATTCTGTGCGTACAGACGTATGTGCCATTTGACACAAAAAGCAGCTGAGACTTATATATTTGGCAAAGAAATATATTTGAAGAAGTAATATCCACCCTTGGCCATGGCTCTAAACAGTATGATTCGTCTTCCTGATCTTCATGTTAAGTTTGTTCAACTAGTTTCCAGCCAAAATATGATCAAACTAATTCTTGGAAAAATAATTGACATTCAACGATGCCAAAGAACGAAATCCCAAAAGCATAATTTAGAAACTATTAAGACTCTTTTTGAATCATAGTGATTGTGAAATAATCTGAATGAAAATAATGCAAAACTGTGAAGGGAGCATAAAATTAAGTTCTAGGATAGCGGGGAAAATTTGGGGACAAATGCAAATCTTCACTACATGCATTGTAACATAATTGGAGGACAATTTTTATTTTTAAAATGCTTTAGATCACCAGGAATGATGATGCTTCATTTAATGATCTAAATAAAAATGAAATCTTTATTTTTCTATGATTAAAAATGCAAATGCAATAACTACAGTGGCAAAACCGAAACAGAGAGATACACAATCATTCCATGCTTGATATGTTTCACATCATATACTCACAAGTAATAAACTACATGTACTAAGTTTTACATTTTTTTTATGTACTTTACAAATTTGCTGACTTTGAGAATTCAATAATTTTTTTTTTTTTTAATGCTTTATTTTTGGTATGCAAGTAGGTACAACAGTGCCTGTATCGCCACAACAGCATCAGCAAGCTCGATTTTCATAGTCAGATTATAACAATGCTGTGGCGTGATGGGTACGCATACATTTTTTAAATGAAAAGGTAACGATAAAGGAAACAAGCTGTGAGCAATATGGTTTAAGTTACATTGGAGTAGGTGAACAAGCATACGTGTACAAGCTTAAGTGTATTAGCAGGGTATAGGTGGACTTTGAGTTTAACAATCTGTGCATCTTTACAGTGAGGTTAAGCATGGTAACACTTTCTCTATTTACAGTCGGTGTCTAAGCTCTGTGGTTTGCTAGTGTGATTTTCTAGAGTGTGTTCCTCGCTTGGTGCTTTGTGTAAATCATGCTGTGTTATCTGTAGGCAGTGTGTCTGGCTAAGCATAGTTGGAGTTGATGCTAGGGCAAATAGTTACGAGCATAAGTCAACGTCCATGGATGGAAGCTTAGCGACAAGAGTCCGCCAGGTTGAGTAGGATTTAAGGTTCATCTGTGCCGGCGTCTTCACCGCGGTCAGCCAGCAGGCAGACTGTGTCTGTTTGCCTGCTTATCCGATTCCCAATCTGTGGGGAGGTTGTTGGGCGCTCTGTCTTGGGTATGCTGCGTGCGGGGCACTCTGGCTTGGTAGAGCGTGCGGGTGTGCCTCTTCTGGGTGTTTCATGATGCTCTGCCATGATGGATCGCCATCTGGAGGGGTTGTGGTTGTCGGGGCCCTTAGAGTTTGGCCCAATCCAGCCCTGTGCTTGTTTGGTAGGTGCCTCTTGTTGTGCCCCGTTGGTGCTGCCCTGCGCTGTTTCATTGGCGCGTGGCAGTGGTTGTGGTGTTGCATGCCCAGGCTGGTGGGGTGGGTTGATTCTAGCCGGGTGCAAGATGGGTGGTTTGGGGTTTCGGTCCCTGTGACCTGCCTTGTCGGGACTGGCAGTTCCAGGGTCTGGTGGCCCCTGTAGGTCTGCTTTAGAAGGGCTGTTGAGTGGGGTCCCGCTCTGTGTGCCCCCCATTTCTTCCTGGTTGATGCCCTCATCCTGTACCTTAATTTGCCCAGTGAAGTCCGCCAACACAGACCTGGGGAAGGTTGTCATGATGGTCGGGTGGTGTTGGGTTAGCTCCCCTTCGATCTGCTCTCCTGCACAGGCGATCCGCGCACATGGCTGGCGTGCAGCGGCCATCTTGTAGAATAGTGCATGTGGATGTTCCTCGCTCGGGCGATTGCTTGTGCCCAGATTGGTGAACTGCTGGTCCCCTGCAGACCGGGATGACCCCCCCGGTCCAGGGGGGGGAGAAGCGAGACGACGGCCGGAGACCCGAGAGAGCGGCCATCTCATCCCGGATCAAGCTCCAACGTACTCCAGGCCCGTGTCGGGTTACTCTAGGTGCAGGACAAGGTCGTGCGCGGTGTCCCCGCTTGCCCCAGTGACTGGGGGTCAGTATCATCACCGATATAGAGAAATGGTCGCGGTTGACCTCCCATTTGGGCCGATTTTCGGGCCCTGGAGCAGGAGCTCAGACAGAGCACATCTGATTCCGCCGGCGGTCATGCCCCGCCCCCGAGAATTCAATAACTTTTAATAAAATACTAAATCAAATATTACCAACAGGCAAAATCAGACTAAAATCTGGAGAGTATTGTTACAGTGGAGTAAGAAAGGACTTTTCACTTTGGTACATCTTCATTTGGATCAAAAGGAAAAAAAGATGTGTACATGGCTGGACTTGATGGGCTTAAATATTTTTTCAAGCTAGACTGCAAACATACATATTTGAAATCTCTCCCTATATCTATCTATCTATCTATCTATCTAGCTCGCTCTATCCTTTTGGTAAGTAAGTAATGGGTGGAATATATCAGTGCTTGTAATATGGCTGCTAGAACATCCCTGGAACCAGAGTCTATTCTTTTCTGGCAGAACGGTAGATATGGAAGGTAGTGTCAGGAAGCAGTGCCTGTGGTAGTCTTCTCAAGCTCAGTGAAATATAGGAGAGAGAGGAGAGGACACGGATATAGTGTAGTATGTTAAATTGCTGATAGTGGTAAATAAAGAAAAATTAGCATTTACTATTTTCTGGAGTTTATATTCAGCTCCAGATATATGCACCTGGACGGTACAATCCCCGTCTATGGATATGATGATGGTCCTGGTACACTCTCAGAGGCGTCTTTGGGGTAAGGGTGTTTGGTGTCAAATAGTGTCAAAATCGGTATCCTCAGTGTGTAGGAGGCAAAATAAAAACACAATATAGTGCTCTCTGTATGGTCTGGAATTAAACTAGGATAAAAAAGAGGAGGTATACTCACAAGCTGGGAGCAAAAGGAATATTGCTCAGTATAGGAAGCGTAGGTGGAATAATCCCCACCAACGATATCACTTGCGAGTCCTCAAGTTCTTGATGATGAAACTGTGATGTTTAAAAGGATAGGCTGGGAGGCTCAAAAAAAGCTTAAATCTGCAAAACAAATTAGCAAAAGGCTGTATAAAACACTAACGCGTTTCACCTGTTAGCAAGGATTTTAATGGCTGATTCCTCCAAATTGTTCGAAATTAACTACTGACCCTTATTAAAAACATTGATTGAAGATATGGACAATTGGATGGATAAACCAATATTGTGGATCGGCCGCGTTCACTCCTGAAGATGAACATATTGCCACGTATTCTGTTCTTGTTCCAGGCACTCCCGGAATTAAGATCACAAAAGCAGATTTAGCACCTCTACAAAGTGCTATAGGCTTGTTCATTTGGCAGAAGAAGAGGAACAGGGTCTCCAGAAATGTACTCTACCGTCCTAAAAGGGAGGACTGGGACTGACGCATCTTTACTATTATTATGTAGCTGCGCAGCTTACTCAGATAGCAATGTGGCATGTACCAATAGATGTTAGGGAATGGGTTGACTTGGAATCCTTAATGACAGGAGCAGCTCTTCCCCAATATTATATGTGGGTTCCTCGGGATAGCAGAGTGATATTACGGTCCACGTGCCCAGCTATACTTAACTCTCTCAAAATTTGGGATGCAATAGCTTTTAAATTTGGCTTATCCTCTTCCCCGTCCCCACTCACTCCATTACTCAGAAACCGTGCGTTCCCTCCAGGTATGTCAGCCCGCGACTTCCAAAATATAGAACGGGCAGGCCTCCAGAGATATTGCCATTTATATGAAGGGGCTCAGATAGTGTCCTTTGATACATTTCAGACACACACCACACTTACCCCAGCTGACTTCTTTTAACTGGGCACTAGTTCTAGGTGGGATTAAGTGGTATAGCGGATGGATGAGTAGTTTGTTTCGTTTTAGAGGTTTGTAGAGAAAGTATATAGTGATCATGATTTTTAGCGATATCCAATATTTTTAAGGTGATCTCAAACAAACATAAAATGCTATATAAAATTTGTGGGAATATCGAATAGTCGTGTACAGTAAATCAGAGAGGGCTCAGAATATCGAACCATCGATCGGTAACCTGGATGAAGTAGGGGGTCTGTTTTATTAAATACGCGGTAATATGCTTTTAATGGGATAGGACGTTAGAAAAGGTGTGTGATTGGGATAAGTGGTTGTGGCTGTATTTACCTTATCCTGGGACCGACCTGGCTCCTAAGCTTGAGCCGCGCGTGGCTGGATCACTCCTGCCTCCACACGAGCCGCATGCGGCTTGATCTCCTCTTCTGACTTAGCCGCATGCACTGACCGCAGTGATCGGTCACGTGGCCCGCCTGGCACTAGGAGCACGGCTTGAGTCACGAGCTCGCTCTTAAAGGGGCAGTGGGAGCCAAAAGTTGATTCAGGCTCTCATTGGCCCACGTCATTCCAGCACCCCCACACACGAACGTTTTGGGGGCACAATAGCTTGCATTTAAAAACAAACAAACTTTTTTGACTGTAATATAATAGCAGCCAGTTTCCTTCACACGTGTGCGTTTCAGGGCCTGCCAGGGCACAGTGTCACACCAGTGCAACTCATATCTGGTGTAACAGCAGTGTACATTTAAAAAAAAAATAAAGGGGTCTTGTTGTCACCTTTCGGGGACCCTTGGTGTTGTACGTGGCTGGGTGGAGGAAGAGACCTTCAATGACATCAGTGAGGACAAGGAACTGGACATGGCTAGCTTGGTATCCAACCTTGTGCAAATGGGGAGTTTGCGGTTGTGCAAATGGACTGTTTGTGGTTGTTTGCGGTGCGTTAAACGGGGAGTTTGGTCTGTCACTGTGAAGCGGGTGTAACCCTTACACTACCTGATCGATACAACATCATACCTGATGTTTTAAAGCACGTTATTCCAAACAATTTAGGAATGTTAGGTGATTTATGCCCTTTATGGATTAAAACCATCCATGAGTCTGCATCAACTATGTCATTTTCCATGGGAGTTTTGTCATGGATCCCCCTCCGGCATGCCACAGTCCAGGTGCTAGTCCCCTTGAAATAACTTTTCCATCACTATTGTGGCCAGAAAGAGTCCCTGTGGGTTTTAAAATTTGCCTGCCTATTGAAGTCTATGGCGGTTCACCCGGCTCACCTGTTCGCGAACATTTGTGGAAATTCGCGTTCGCTGTTCGAGAACTGAAAATTTTATGTTCGCGACATCACTAGTGGACATGTGTTAACCCCTTAAGGACCAAACTTCTGGAATAAAAGCGAATCATGACATGTCACACATGTCCTGTGTCCTTAAGGGGTTAACGAGGCTGTGCATAAAAATCTGACCTTTTATGAGAGGCTGTGTCTGAATGAAACCATAACCTCACTAACCTCTGTGTATGGAAACTAAGGAATGGGGGCAACGGACTTACATTTCCTAATGGGAAGCGGACTTGGGGAAAGTATTGGAAGGCATTGACTGGCAGGATATCTGGGAGGCGGTGGTTTCCTCCTCCATATGTGTCACGTTGGAAACGCAATGTTTAAGACTATGTTACGGTGGTATACTACACCAGTGTAACTTTATCGAATGCACCAGACCCCAACTGACTTGTACTGGAGGGGATGCGGCCTCATAGGTACATACCTACATATGTGGTAGGAATCCCCCCAGATTAGGCTACTCTGGTCTGCAGCAGGCGATGTTCTGGGAAAACTTTTTAACAGACAACCGGACTTAACCCTTTGAGAGTGCCTCCTGAATAGGCCATTAGAAGGGTGGACTCGAACAGAACAAACTTTGATACAGAGAGTCACCTTGTCGACCAGACGGGTGGTTGCCCAGATTTAGCTGCAGCCCACCGTTCCCTCCATCTCTCAAGTCCTAGATAAAGTTAAGGACAATTGTCTGATGGATAAACTGACAGCGCAGGTGAGAAACACGGTACATAAGTTTGAGAAAATATGGGAACCCTGGTTCTCCAGTGACCTTGCAGACTGACATAGGACGTAGGTGAAGACCTATGGAGGGTGGTGTAGAGGGGCCGACGGGTTGAACACTTAACTAAGCGCATTAGGCATTCCTCATAAGAAAGTATTGACTCAATGCATTCCTAAGGGGTTTTGCAAGATGCTGGACATCCACATTCACAGCGAGAGGACATTAAGCATCAGCTCACCTAGTTAAATTCTTTAAAATTGCAGAAAGCGCCTCTAGTGGCTGTCTGGGAGACAACCACTAGAGGTGCTCTTTTTTTTTTTTTTTTAATTCTTTATTTTTGTTGCACAGGTGAGTACATTAACAACGACACATGCCACAACAGCGTATATGTGTATAGTAAACAGATGAAACAGTGGCGTTTAACAGTAGTGCATTTTTGATTTATAGATACAGGCTAAATTTTGAAGAGGAGTTTCAACTTTAACATATATGGGCTTATTAGCTCAGTATTTCAGGATTTAGCTGTCCACTCTGTATTTTATTGTGCTGGGATTTACAGAATTGACAGCTTATTTCACGACAACAGAGCAGGTCCACATAGTCAAAAACATTGCAACAATAACATCGTGTGATAGACAAAAGCACATTTTAGTATAGAGACATATGATTCTCAGTTAAGCGTTAGGATATTTAGGAGCCCTGCGTGGTAGACATAACATTCGACAAATAGGGTACGTGCAGGGAATGAACGTTTGTGTCATTCATGCCAGCAATAAGGTGGTAAGATATCTAGATTGTGTCTGGAGGATGCTGTCGGTGGATAGGTGTTAGATGCACCTGCTTCGACGTAGGTTGATTTATGGTGGAGCGGAGCGCAGGTGTATCTACCTAATATATGCTGAACTTTGTCTCGACTTTATTTTAAAAATAAAACATGGAACAAGTGTGGTCTGCCAAGGAGAGTATGCGTGTCCCTAACTCTCGGGACTGTCTCGTATGTCTCGGGCGTTATGTAGGTAAATATATTATGCTCTCGTGTTCTCCTGAGTATGTGTGTGGGGGGGAATATGAAGGGCTGTGTATTTATTGGCCTGTCGGCGTCGTTTAGTGTGGGATGTCAAAATGGTGGCGTCCCTTTTAATTAATTAAATTGGGCGTTTGGAGAGGAAACAGAGTGAGAGAAAACTTAAAATAAGCAAACCAATAGTCTATGACTCAGTCTATGTAGCCGTGTGATGTGAGAGTCTTCAGACCCATTTTCTGCGTCTGGCATCGGCTGCTTCGTTTTCTTCAGGTAAAAGGAGGCAGGGGTGGAAAGGGTGGGTTAAGTCAATTGCGAAATTTACTTGTCGAATAGGTAGTTCGTGGCAATAGTAACCGGCTGGTTAGAGAAAGGTTGGGGAGGGCAGGGCGTCTCTGCCACCTGTCCGAGTTGTCTCGGGTGGTGTTCGGCGTCTGGAGTTCCCCTCCTGGTTCTCGTGGGACAAATGGACGGGTAGTAGCTGGGTTCCAGGCGTGGGTGGTAGCGCTCGATCCTCCGTTAGTCAATGAGACCCCTGAGAGTCCCAACACCGGCAGTAGTCCCCTTGCTCCCTGTATGTCATGTACTGGGTGTGCGGCATCGCCATAATGTACCTGCAGTGTGCGTGGTGCCCTCCATCTATACGGGATGTTGTTTGCCCTCAGGAGGGCCGTGAAAGGCTGTAGAGAGCGGCGCCATGCAAGCGTGTTCCCCGATAGATCTGCGTAGAAGGACAGCGCCATGCTCTCGAAGGGGTATGGGGAGTGGTTGCGCACTGCTGTAAGGACTGCGGTTTTATCTCTGTTCTTCTGGAACCGTATGATCAGGTCTCGCGGTGCATCCGCCGGGGCCTTGACCGGTTTAGGTATGCGGAACATTCCTTCGATCTCCACCGCTTTCGCTTGTTTGGGTGGTAGGAGCGCGTGGAGCAGTCGGCGTACTAGGTGGGGCAGTTCTGCTTCTGTAGTATTTTCGGTGATCCCCCGTACTTTGAGGTTTAGGCTTCTCCTATGATCCTCTGTCACCGAGAGTCTCTGCTCCATTTTCGCTTGCTGTTGGGTCAGCTCACTCACTGTTTGTTGCAGCTGTGCTATGTGTTTCGCATTTAGGCTGGCGTTTTGTTCCAATGTGGCCATACGGCCTGTCAGGCCTCTCAGGTCTTGCCGGATTTGGGCCACGTCGGCTTGTAGTGTGTGTTGTAGGCCCGCAAGCAGATCTTTCAGGATCGCCGTTGTGACTGGGGCCGAGTCTGGCGGTGCAGGTGGCGGCCTAGAGGCCTGTAGTGGTAGCGCTTGTTCCTCCGCTGCCTCGTCCGAGTAGTTCACTAGAGGTGCTCTTAAGCCTGCAATTTGAACTTGGAAGTTTCTTTGAAATCGCAAAGTATATTGCAAGGTTAAGGGGACAGGGACAGTGCACCCAGACCACTTCAATGAGAGGTGGTGTGAGTGCTTATTGTGTCCATTTATCATATTGACAAATATTGGATAAGAGATTAAAGTTTGTTTAACCCCTTAAGGACACATGACATGTGTGACACGTCATGATTCCATTTTATTCCAGAAGTTTGGTCCTTAAGGGGTTAAAAAGCATTTTCAAGTCTCTTTCAGATGTTTGAGATGTTAAATGAAAATACATTTGATGGTCCTTTTAACCCCTTAGTGACCAGGCCATTTTTCAATTTTATAACCGTTAAGGACCAGGGCTCTTTTTACATTTCTGCAGTGGTTGTGTTTAGATGTAATTTGCCTATTACACATTTACTGTACCCATACATATTCTATACCATTTTTCTCGCTATTAAATGTTCATTCTAAAGATACCATTATTTTCATCATATCATATAATTTACTAGAATAAAAAAAGTAAAATATGATAAAAAAAAAACAAAAACCACAGCTGGCCATCATGCACCCATGTCCCAGTTGGAACATGTCTGAAGCCGGCCAATGTAATTCACCTCCGTCAAACTGTATATTTTTGAAAAGTACACACCCTAGGGCATTTCACATGGTGGCATTTGAACACTTTACATGCACTAATTCTACCACCAGTCTCTGTCAAACGTTTTTGTGGTGTTATTTTTCACTCACACATTCTACTTTGGGCATAGATTCCTGTTAGGTGTTACTGCCAAAGGACACATATGCGTTTTTCAAATTTTACATTTCTTGTTTGCCTATCTTCCTTTTGGGGGCCTTATCCGATATCCCAATGTATTTTCTTGCCATGAGCGTGCATATATTTGAAAAGTTGACACCCCACAGTAGTTGAAGAACGTGTGTGGAGGTAACTGTTCAATCCTCAATTTTACACACACACACCGCTTTTTGACTGTGATTTAGGAGAGCCTGTTGTTGGTTATGGCAAGAAAACACCCTGGGTTGTTTTCTGCGAGGCCTCCTAAGGACACCCATGCCCCCCATGCATAGGTCTGCCAGGATTTTGGGAAGGTACGGTTACAATTGTATGACTTGCCATTTGAGTTGAAATTGAGAGTATGTATTCTGATAGGCCTATCTTTAGCTTGGGGCTTATCACATACCCCAGTTTTATATATCGCCACAAAAGGGTACATACTTGAAACGTAGACACCCCGAGGTATTGCATGTGGAGTGCTTTGATGCAACTTTTTTTTAGCCAGACAAAAAATTTAAAAAGTTGAAGAACGTGTGTGGAGGTAACTGTTCAATCCTCAATTTTACACACGCACACCGCTTTTTGACTGTGATTTAGGAGAGCCCGTTGTTGGTTATTGCAAGAAAACACCCCGGGTTGTTTTCTGCGAGGCCTCCCAAGGACACCCATGCCCCCCATGCACGGGGTAAATGTAACAACCCCCCCCCCCCCCGACCCCCACCCAAAAAAAAAAAAAGACACCAAAAAAAAAAAATGAACGGCAAATGTTAAAAAATAAATTAAAAATGGGCCAGCGTGTGGTATCGTTTGAAGCAGTCACCAATGCAGAGTCCAGGCTGTCCAGGGCAATCAGAACAGTAATATACACTATCTTTTCTCTGCCCCCTCTTAGAACAGACCCTGCATCTTTTTTGGGGATTCTGCTTTGCCGCAGTAGGGGGAATTTTAAAAATAAAATGTGTAGCCCCAACTTTGCTCTCTCCCATCACCGCCCGGGGAGCAGGTGCATCACGGTACAAAATCCCCGAACTGATCTGGAGCTGAAACTGTAAAAATCTCAGTTGCGTCCCGGGGTTTGCTTTTTTGAACAACAAGAAAGCGTTGTGGGTTGCAATCTGCATTAGGTAGATTGCAACCTTTTTATACCAGGCCCTTGTCTTTCGTATAACTAGGTAGGGCTGCAGCAGCTGATCTGCCAGATCAACCCCACCCATATGACGGTTATAGGCCTTGATGCACACTGGCTTCCTCGTTCTCTCAGTTCTGCCACGTACAGGGACCTCCACAGTCCCCTCAGTGTGGATGGTGGTAAGAAGGTACACATCCTTCTTGTCTCTGTACTTAACTGCCAACAGCTCCTCTTGGCGCAGAGCTGAGGTCTCCCCCCTTCGTAGCTGGGTGCGTGCAAGTTGTCCTGGGAAACCTGTGCTGTTCTTTTTGTGCCGCAAGCTACTGTATCAAAACAGTACAGTAGCTTGAACAAATGGACACTTGTATAAAAATTGTCAGTATACAAGTGGTACCCTTTGTTCATCAGGGGGAATATCAGGTCCCAGACAATCTTGCCACTGGTTCCCATATGTTCTGGGCAAGCTGGAGGGTCAAGGTGGCTATCCTTTCCCTCGTACACCCGGAAGGCCTGAGTATACCCAGTCTCGCTATCACAGAGCTTATACATCTTTACACCATACCTAGAGCGCTTGGAAGGAACATACTGCTTGAATCCCAGCCTTCCCTTATACTTCATCCGGGATTCATCCACGCATATATTCCTTCCAGGTGTATAAGCCTCTGCAAACCTGGCAGCAAAGTGGGTAATCAGGGGGCGGATTTTATACAGCCTGTCAAACTGGGGATGCTCCCTAGGGGGACACAGGCTGTTGTCGCTGAAGTGCATGAAATGCAGAATCATTTCATACCTCTTCCTCGACATAAATTGGGAGTATATGGGGGTAGAGCAGATGGGGCTACTGCTCCAGTAGGAGCGGATGGAGGGCTTCTTTATGATGCCCATCAGCATAGTCAATGCCCAGAATCTTTTAAATTCTGGCACATCGATGGGGGCCCATTGCTGCTTTGCCAAAAAAGAGTCCGGATTTGTAGCTCGGAATTGATGGGCATATAAATTAGTTTGGGCGACAATGTTCCCCAATACATCATCGCCCAGAAACACCTCCATAAACTGCTGAGGGCTAAATCCTGTGACATCCAAATTAATGCCAGGATTTGCAGTAAAGGATGGGATGTCTGGCCTCTGGTGATGAGGCACTACCCACTCCTCAGCAGTTCTGCCAGCTGGAGCAGCACGTCTCCTTCTGGCAGGGGGACTAGCAGGCACAGATACAACATCACCAGATACATCACTAGCAGTAGACACTGTATCTAGTGATGATGTATCTGAGCACCTGGCAGGGTCAAAATCAGGGTCAGAGTCTGACATAGACGCGTCAGACTCTAGCGCAAGGGTGGCATATGACTGCTAAGCGCGGATTGACTTCCGGGACCCATGTGACATGATCACAATCACTTTACTTAGTGACCTGTCACAAAAAAAAAAAAAATAACCCCTGAAAAAATGAACAGACAGCAAAATAAGTGATGCTGTGCAAGAGCCTGTGATCTGTATAATGATCACTGGCAGGACAGGGGTTAATCGTTCTGAAAAGAGCTTTTGGGTCTCAAAAAAGAAAAAAAAATCACAAAAAAATGAACCCCTAAAAAAAAGGCACAAACAGCAGAAAAGTGCTGCTGTGCAAGAGCCAGTGATTATAGTGATTAAAGGCTCTGAAAAGAGCCTTTGGGTCTCAAGATTTTAAAAATCCCTACCTATAAATACCTAAATCTCTCTAGCTAAACCACAGATCTCTCTCCCTCTCTCACTAAAACACAAGTGAATAGAGGGAGGCAGATCCACACTAATCAGAGAAATGGGGAACACACTTGGGTTGATTCACTGCCTTTAGAAAAAGGGGGGGGGGGGAGTTAATATTGATCATTTTATTTATTTTATATTTATTTTTTTATATATATTATTATATATGCACTGAGTGCCAGGACCCCTCAAGGCACTCATCACATGCAGAGCATCACTGCTATACTATCAGAGCTTCCATAGCTCAAAATAGGTGCAGACGTACCAGGTAGGACATTATGGACTGTTTTCTGCCAGACGTACCTGATACGTCCGCAGTCGGGAAGGGGTTTAAGTGTTACTTACTCCACTTTGGCATGATTGTGATTGAAACTTTGATGTTCAATGTAAGATGTAGGGATTATTTTCACCAAACCAATAACGGTAACATTGATGTTGGAAAGTAACAGTGGCATTGTAACCATTATCTATCATAATGTTGATAAAAAATTGAATATGAGATTGTCATTTTCCTATAAATTCATTGTAACAGGCACATTGTCAACTGCTGATTAGCTTTGCCCTTTATAAATTATGCTATGGGTTGTGTCATCTATATGAGCCTCATATATTATACTTCGTGATAATTTTACCACTAAAAATTTGAAAAATCATATTTGAAGCACATAATCTCAGACTTTACAACGTATGTTTTCTGGCATGAAAACTGATCCTAAATTCTTTTATCATAATCTCTCTGTAGCACCTTGTAATGTTTCCACTGCTACCTTAACAGATGCCGTAAATTCTTTGTCAAAATGAAAAATTTTGTTGGCATTACTTCACACAGTAAGCAGCTGAAGAGGTCAAAGTGCATCTTTTATAGGCAGAATGCAGACCTTGTTTTGCAATTCATTCCTCTGCAATGACCTCTACAGACTTCCAAAAACCTGGCCGGGATTTACATCATTTTACATATACCCCCAAAGGTGAAAGCAGCAGGGAATAATTAGGGAATGTGTTAATGTGCTGTTGTGTTGATTTTTTTTTTTTATTAATTTAGAGCAAAACAGCAACTAAATGTTAAAGAAATACTTTTTTTTCCTATTTACGAAATATTCAATTTATTTTGAAAATAAAGAAGTGCAATTTTTCACAGATGTAGGTTTATTCTATAAACTGGGAATTGTATGGAACTAACCAAAGAATTGCAGATTTTAGTCAAAAAACGCCAGAATGAGAAAAATATCCATCCTTACCCTATTTTTTTTTATCAGTGTGGTGGTTGCAGTCAAAAATCCCTGGTGAAGCCATGACAATTTGTGGTTTAGCGAATAACTTTGATGATTATGCAACAGAAGGAGTGGTATATTTTCCTAATATTTCTGTAGTAAAGGAGTTTTATTTTCAAATGAAATAAGTAAAAAGCAGACAGATGTTGTACAAACAGGGAACATCTCGTCAGTAACAGCGGTATGCTGCTGGATGCAAGCGTGGTTTTTCTTCTAATCTATACATTTGCTAGCAAAAGTGCTAGCATGATGTATAGGTGAAATATTAGGCTCAATCTAATGAGCATAAGTAGTTTGGACATGGAAGGCGCCCTCTAATGTGCTCAGGGCAAAATTATAGAGACGCTAAAGGCACCCAGACCGCCTCTACCCAATGAAGTGGTCTGAGTACAGCACCCTCTGTGTTTTAGGTCTTAATCTAAAAACATTGCTGATTTCTCAATACGGCAATGTTTTGATTGAAAGATTAACCCTTTAAGGACCGCTGACGGTTCAGGACCGTCAGCGGTAAAACGTGCGTTTGGACCGCTGACGGTCCTGAACCGTCATAACGGTATTGGGCAACTTACCTGATCGCCGTCGGTCCCACGGCGGCGATCAGCTCTCCTCCCGGTCCAGGGGGACTGCCTGTCTGCCCGGGCAGTCCCCCCTCGGCAGATCAGGACCCCACGGCCATGTGATCACTCGATCACATGACCGCAATAGGTGTCTGTGTATCTGCCTGCAGGGGGACTGTCTGTGCTGACAGGCAGTCTCCCTGCAAGTGTAAAATCATAAAATAAAGTTAAAAAAAAAACAATCAGTGTAAAAAAAAATATAATATGTATATATATATATGATATATATACATGTATTATATCTATATATACCTATATATAATATATGTATATATATCATATATATAATGTCATACCTAGTGTATTTTTATATTTATATATACGTATATTAATATAAAAATACACTTACCGTATTTTTCGCTCCATAAGACGCACTTTTTTTCCCCTCAAAAGTGAGGGGAAATGTCTGTGCGTCTTATGGAGCGAATATGAAGCTTTACTTACCTGTCTTGCAGCGTTGGCCGGCAGCACAGGGCGCACCGCGGTAGTGGAACTTGAATTTCATGTTCCGGTTTCCGGCGGGACTGAAAGGAAGTGCGCACTTAGCTTGTGCACACTTCCTTTCAGTCCCGCCGGAAACCGGAACATGAAATTCAAGTTCCACTACCGCGGTGCGCCCTGTGCTGCCGGCCAACGCTACAAGACAGGTAAGTAATTATGGGACAAGGGGAGGGGGACAGTAAGGGGAGGGGGACAGTAAGGAGGGGGGGATGAAGTCTATGGGGGGGGGGATGAAGTCTATGGGGGGGATGAAGTCTATGGGGGGGGGGAAGAAGTCTATGGGGGGGGGGAAGAAGTCTATGGGGGGGGGGGAAGAAGTCTATGGGGGGGGGAAGAAGTCTATGGGGGGGGGGGAAGAAGTCTATGGGGGGGGATGAAGTCTATGGGGGGGGGAAGAAGTCTATGGGGGGGGATGAAGTCTATGGGGAGGGGGGGGGATGAAGTCTATGGGGAGGGGGGGATGAAGTCTATGGGGAGGGGGGGATGAAGTCTATGGGGAGGGGGGGGATGAAGACTATGGGGAGGGGGGGAGATAAGGTCTATGGGGAGGGGGTGGATGAAGACTATGGGGAGGAGGGGAGATAAGGTCTATGGGGAGGGAGTGGATGAAGACTATGGGGAGGGGGTGGATGAAGACTATGGAGAGGGGGTGGATGAAGTCTATGGGGAGGGAGTGGATGAAGACTATGGGGAGGGGGTGGATGAAGTCTATGGGGAGGGGGGGATGAAGTCTATGGGGAGGGGGTGGATGAAGACTATGGGGAGGGGGGGAGATAAGGTCTATGGGGAGGGGGTGGATGAAGACTATGCGGAGGGGGTGGATGAAGTCTATGGGGAGGGGGTGGATGAAGACTATGGGGAGGGGGGGAGATAAGGTCTATGGGGAGGGGGTGGATGAAGACTATGGGGAGGGGGTGGATGAAGACTATGGGGAGGGGGTGGATGAAGACTATGGGGAGGGAGTGGATGAAGACTATGGGGAGGGGGTGGATGAAGTCTATGGGGAGGGGGGGATGAAGTCTATGGGGAGGGGGTGGATGAAGACTATGGGGAGGGGGGGAGATAAGGTCTATGGGGAGGGGGTGGATGAAGACTATGGGGAGGGGGTGGATGAAGACTATGGGGAGGGGGTGGATGAAGACTATGGGGAGGGGGTGGATGAAGACTATGGGGAGGGTGTGGATGAAGACTATGGGGAGGGGGTGGATGAAGTCTATGGGGAGGGGGTGGATGAAGTCTATGGGGAGGGGTGGGTGAAGTCTATGGGGAGGGGGTGGGTGAAGTCTATGGGGAGGGGGTGGGTGAAGACTATGGGAGAGAGGAGAAGACTATGGGAGGGGGGGACACTATGGGACAGGGGAGAAAAAAATATTCTGTACAAACTGTCCCATAGTAAGAAACACTATGGGACAGTTTGTTCAGAATATTTTTTTTCTGGGTTTCTTCCTCTAAAAACTAGGTGCGTCTTATGGTGAGGTGCGTCTTATGGAGCGAAAAATACGGTATATTTAAATTACACACGAATATATACAATATATATAATAACTATATATATGGTATATATATATTATTATAAAATACAAATAATATGTTAATAAAAATAAATAACAAAAAATAAAAATAATTTTTAATAATGAAAAAAAAATTATATATATATATATGCAATTTTATTCTAACAGTATTTTGATATTGATATATATATATATATATATATATATATATCAAAATACACTTAGAATGTAATGATATATATATCTATGTATAAATAAATAAATACAAATAATACGAAATATACATATGTCCACATACATAATTACATAAATAATTTCATAAATATACACGTAGACGTCAAATATATACATATGTATATATATTAAAATTATACGTGCATATTTATGTAATATTTTTACCTAATTAAGTAATTTTAATGATTGCAATTCGAGGGACCTGCCTGCCAACCCAGACCGAAAGTCCAGATAATTTAATTTGCTAGCACTGTGTTTAACCCTGTAACTTTCTATGACACCCTAAATCCTGTACATGGGGGTACTGTTTTACTCGGGAGACTTCGCTGAACACAAATATTAGTGTTTCAAAACAGTAAAACATATCACAGCGATGATATTGTCAGTGAAAGTGAAGTTTTTTGCATTTTTCACACACAAACAGCTCTTTCACTGAGGATATTATTGCTGTGATATATTTTACTGTTCTGATACACTCATATTTGTGTTCAGCGAAGTCTCCTGAGTATAACAGTACCCCACATGTAGATGTTTTATAGTGTTTGTGAAAGTTACAGGGTCAAATATAAGGCTTGATTTTACTTTTTTTTTTTATTGAAATTTGTCAGATTGGTTAGGTTGCCTTTGAGAGCGTATGGTAGCCAAGGAATGAGAATTAGCCCCATGATGGCATACCATTTGCAAAAGAAGACAACCCAAGGTATTGCAAATGGGGTATGTTCAGCCTTTTTTAGTAGCCACCTAGTCACAAACACTGGCCAAAGTTAGCGTTTTTTGCATTTTTAACACACAAGCAAATATAAATGCTAACTTTGGCCAGTGTTTGTGACTAGGTGGCTACTAAAAAAGACTGGACATACCCCATTTTGAATACCCTGGGTTGTCTACTTTAAAAAAATATGTACATGTTAGGTGTGTTTCGGGCATTTATGACAGATAACGGTGTTACAATGTCACTATTGATACATTTAAAATATATATATATATATTGAAACAGCAATTTCCTACTTGTATTTATAGGCCTATAACTTGCAAAAAAAGCAATAAAGCATGTAAACACTGGGTGTTTTTAAACTCGGGACAAAATTTTGAATCAATTTAGCAGTTTTTTTCATTAGCTTTTGTAGATAAGTAAAAGATTTTTCAAGTAAAAGTCCAAAAACATGTTTTTTTTTTTTAATTTTTCACCATATTTTTTTATTTTTTTTAATACAATATATGACATAATACAAATAATGGTATGTAAAGAAAGCCCTTCCCGTCGTGAAAAAAACAATATATAACTTGTATGGGAACCGTAAATGAGAGAGCGGAAAATTACAGCTAAACACAAACACCACAAAAGTGTTAAAACTGCTCTGGTCCTTAACGTACAAACATCGCAAAAACAGGCCGGTCCTTAAGGGGTTAAAGGGCTTCTGTCATGCCCAAGACAACTAATGATCATTAGATTCAGAATATAATTTTACCAATGCATTCAATACTGCAAGCACAATGCAAAAATTTGGAGAAAAACCTATTTAAAAATAGATTTTTCTCCTAGCTGTCAGTGAATACCTCAGTATGCATGCACTGTGGTTGCTATGGTAACTTCCTAGCCAGCATTTCTGGTGATGGCTAAGGAGTATAAGAATGGTGGGAGGTGACTTCACTCTGTTTCAATGCCAGGACGCTAGCAACAAAGACAGCGTGCTAGGGCCACTGATGAGATTTGCCATGCTTGGAATGTGTCCCAAGCATGGCAAAAAAGACTTTGGGAGGAGCGCAGACGCAGTGGAGGATGGCCAGGAGGTTGATGTTACAGAAACAGTAACACCCATGAAGCGGCCCTGGAATGGAGGAAAAGTGAGTAAATCTTTATCTTTGTGATAAATGGTATATTCAATGTATATGGGAGTGATTTCAGGTAAGTACATTTTTTCATAACAGGTTCACTTTACACACGCCTCTGACTGCCACTAGGCGCTTCCACACTCATAACTAAGATTGATTCGATTGACCATCTTCACACACAGCATGAAGATGTAGAATGTCATCAAATGCTGCTTATAGGGAAGCATTGGTTTCAATGCTATCCTATAAGAAGCATTGGGTTCGACAAGAAGCCAGTAAAGATGCGCTGGGTATTATGGATTTTTATTTGGCCTTTTTTGGGGCTGAAAAAAGATTTTAGAAAAAGGAAGATTTTAGAAAAAAGAAGACATCAAATGGTAAGCTTAGAGGCATTTGGGGGTGACTAAGGGGACAATTAGATGTAGTGGAGTCGGGAGGGGGGTTAAAAAGACTGGAATTCCACCATGACAGTGACGCTTTAAAGTAGATATGTCAATTTTGGGGTCTTTGCATATTTTGCACCAAAATGGACTGATCTCGTGTGGCTACTGTGGCCAAAATTCAAGAGAATAGAACTGGCGAGACTCCTGGCAGCTGAAGCTTCAAGAGCCAAACAAGATGGCGGCTGCGAGGGACAGCTGGAGGAAAGCAAAACAGCCTCCACCATATTAAAGCTGTAGATCCTCTTTGGCTCCTGAATATTAATCCCTTAGTTAACCAGTCTGCATGATTGGACAGCCTCAAATGTATTCACACCAGGCTGACCCTCCAATTCTTTCTGGATATGTCCGCCCCTTTGGGTAGTGCCAGTTACGTGATTCACATCAGTGGTCCACCTTTTAATACACCCACCAATGTACTGCTTCACCAGACACTTCTGTTAGGGGCTATGGATTTTCTTAAGAGATAAAAACGAGAGATTAACATACGGTATGGGTTTTCTTATAGCTGCATCCTGTTCGTTTCCCTCCAGCACCATCTCTACCAGATACATGACACTTTGAAGGTATGACCATTTTAGTTCTGCTGTTTTCTGTTAATAAGATTCTGTAATTAGGCCCATCATAATTATCAGCACCAGGCCCAATGGGCTTTTAATCCGGTCGTCCTGAAAATAAAGCGAGGTGAAGTTACGTGACTTCTCATTCACCGTAGTACAGATGCTATGACTGAGAATGGTGGAAGGTTTATGCTGTTTTTTTAATGCTCAGGTGAGAATTTGCTTTCATAGTCTGTTACGAGACAGTGATTTACTTGACCATGTAGACAGTTCTCCCAATAAGCATTTACTTCAGAAAAACAGAACTGTAAATCCATACGTCAATGCAACATTTCACCAGTTTCTTGGAATGCAATCCCACCTTTAGAATCACAAGGTGTTTTAATTACTTCCTGTCGCCATGTTTTTGCATGCTGCTTCTTAGAAATGGCACCTTTACACATTAATAGTCAACAGAATAATAATCACATTCTGACTGTATTTGGGTTTCGTGTGATATGTATGGTCTATAAAATAAACGTAATGGAAGAAATGTTTCAAGTAAATAAGTAAATGGTTGGAGCCCTTTAATTTTTTTTTTTATGTAAGCATTACTGCACTAACATTTTCAACATTCTTCAGTGGAGTTTTCAGTTTGTTCTTTTGTCTTCTGTTTATTAGTGGTCGGATTGAACACTCGCAGCCAGAGGCACAGCATGGTTAAGGAACGCAGCTGCAGTACATCATAGGTACGAGTTTGCTTCCTGGCATGCTAAAATTAATATCTTTCTTGGCTTGCTGTTTGCTTGCCATTAAAAAGCAATCGTTAAACATTGTAAATAAAAATCAGAAGATAGATGTTTATACCTAACATTTACCAACAGTCTGTTTTCCTTGGTCCTACCTTGCATTTATTGATTAACCCCCCTGATACAAATCAGTTCTATTAGCATTTACCATTTTGCGCATTAGACTTTCTTCAAAAAGGTATATATTTTTTTATCAATAGTTACCGCAACTCCACTAGGATGTCTGGAAAGTCGCCCTTTGTGTTGGTATAATCCTGATTCTGCCAAATTTCATAGGTATTTATTGAACACTACATACACTGTGCTAATTGGTTTTAGTGCCTAAATCTACTTAAATATAGACTAAATGTTTTGTAAGTAAGATGTGTTCAGAGGTTTCATAACTGAAAAAAAAAATAAGTTACTTAAGGCAATGGAAAAAGTTCACGCTATGTGAAGGGCACAGAATGTGGAATGTAAATGTACCTGGATTCCAGGAGAGGCTTATACAGGTTCTGTGGCTGCTCAAGTCTGAAGTTAAATTAGATTGCCAGATTCCTCATTAAAGAAAAAAATAATGTCTCAATCCACAGGAAATTATTGAAAGAAAGAGAACCTTGCAGGGTTATTCAAAGTAAATTTCAAATTAACCCCTTAAGGACCAAACTTCTGTAATAAAAAGGAATCATGACATGTCACACATGCCATGTGTCCTTAAGGGGTTAAAGTCCAGAATAGACAAACTGGAATCACAGCTGACTTACAGTTTTCCGATTTGGCTATTTTCACCTTAAATTTGAAATTTACTTTAAATTCACATGGAATTCTCACTTTAGGGATTAACCCTGTGTATGTAGTAGTAACATATCAGAAGTGGCATACAGGTAAAAGGGGTGAATCAATCTGACGCGTTTCATGCTCACTCTGGCATTTCCTCAGAGAGTTTGCTCTATTGAGAGTTTGTAGTCACGAACATGTCTTTTTATATTTACTCTTAGATGAGGAACGTCGTTCACATGTTCATAGATTTGTTACTACCTACGATAGATTATCTAGTTCTCTCCTTCTCCATTACAACTGTTTACACAATAACAGACAGAAAGAGCTCAGAACAATGATATTGAACAGTGTACATTTATATAAGAGTTCAGGTGAAGATAGCATTACATTTGTAAGACATCTTCACTAAAAGAGAGTGACCAAAGACCTCCCAGAGTTGTGAAACAGTTATGTGAACAAGTGTGAGTTACATCCCAGGTAACTATTAAAATAATCAAGTTAGTGTCTATAATTACAGCCATGGTAGTGATGCACGAATACCTGTAGCTGTAACCCTCCTTGGAAGTTGGTGGTGTTCTGAGATCGCCACCTTTTAAATCACATCTTGGCATGAATTCACAGACGATTCCATGTTTTGTTTTTTCCAATTTGACAATTTTTATTTTTTGGGGGGGACGATTCCATATTTTAAAGTGTATTTGGCTACAATACTAGTAAAACTGGCACCACTTGAATAACGGGGATATTTAGCAGTATTTAAGTCCATTCAGCTTATGTCTCTGTGTCCTTTCATAGTTCTCGTAGCCCTTAAGCACATTCCTGTATAATTATTGATTTATTGTTTTTTGACTTGGTTTATTTTTTACTACACTATTTTTCATCTTGAAGTATATGTTACTAGTAGCAGGAGAGACAAAGATATACACATCATGCAAAGTAGTTTCTCCAAAACTGTCTGCTCACATTTAGATATATAGTTCTGTAGGAGATGATTTGTGAACAACTCTCTCTTACATTTCCTATAAACACTTCTCAAGAACTTTAGGTGAGCAATTGTAACCTTTAAGTAATGAAAGCGAGGTAAGACGATTTTACAGATCTGAAATACTCAACTAAAAGTTATTGCCTCAGCGACGTGCTGAGTGTAATTTTAGTCAATGTTTTTTTTTTTTTCAAATAAGTCAGGCTGTAATCACATTGCAGTAGGTACAAAAAAAACCCTGGTTTAAGTTGGACGTGCTAAGAACTGTAGCATCTCAAACCACAATTTGATTTGTCAGACATTTAAAGTGCAATTAGAGTTCAACAAGAATAGCTCTCCATCAACATAGACATATTACTTGCAAAGTTGCAATACTGGTTCGTTAAAAGTTCACAGCATGTTTATTTAATATCATAAAAATATAGTAGCACTATGCATGTACCACACACATACAGTTTAGAAGTGTCTAACGCGTTTCACTTAGACAGATCTAATCAAATAACTTAGATTTTTCAACTAAACTTGGCATGAACATCTCTCATTTGGTCAAAAGCAATTGCTGAACTTTAAATATACTTTTTTCATCTGACAAATAATATGTGACTTGGCTTCTCACTGAAAACAAATCCAAAATAGCAATTATAATAAAGTTATTATATGACATACCGTACTTAAGAAATTGCATACCACAAATCCTTCTTCTGTAACCTGTTGTTGAAAATCATTTTAAAAATCGTTATTTTTCTGGTGTAATACCCTCTCTCCTCTAACTAGACGTATGCAAGGCAGAACAAAATGATATTTAGCATGTTAAATGTCAAAGCGTTTGATCGGGGGTGGGAGAAGCGCAATTAACACATGAGTTGTACACTAAATTCTGAATTTAATTGAATTAAATCTGAAATGGCACATTAAGGCTGAAATAGCCAATGCGTGACTAGAACTGTGCTGGAGAATTTTTCTAGAATAGCTATTTTTGGCTCATTTTTGCAGTTGGACTCAACTCAGTAGAACATTGCGTTTAGAGAATCACCTTGTTAAAACACTGTTGGCCTGGTCAACCCTTACAGTAAGTCAACCCTTACATACTGTTGGTGCAAGACTAGTGGCCAGCATCGATATGCGGGAGAGGAATATTTCACAACTTATTACCTTTCTAGTACAATAAATTATATCTGTGTCTGTTATATTTAGTTTCAATTAGTTTGCATTTTTTGGTGATATACACACATAGTGTACTCCAGAATCTGAAGTTAATTTACCCATCACATGTACACTGTATACTATAAGTGAGCACTGGCCTTTTTAACGTATTCCCGTTGTCTTTATAAATCCCACCACGCTAGTCAATAGCTTTATCTTAAATGCCTGGGTATTTCAGCTCTCCATTACTGAATAATCTGAACATAAATTCAAAAGATGTTTAATTAATTAGGATATTAGGCTAATTAACGCATCCTACTTACATAACAAAAACTGGTGACTAATTTGCTGAAATAGTTTTTTTAAAGGAAAGGTCAGTATATTGAATTCCAAGTAAATCTTGGACTTTAGTCCTGTTTCTTTTTGATGTTCAGAGCAATGCTGCAACAGTGGATTGCTAAGTCCCTGCTGCTTAAATTGATTTAATAACATAAGGCTTTGATCAAAAGAATCCATCCTGCATGTGCCTTGAGTGTTTTTTTTTTTGTGTGTGGAAAATCTCTTAATGAATAAGGGTAAAATGTGGGCTAATATATTGTAAATCCAAGAGCTGTAATTTTAAAGACCCCGAGCTTTGATTGCAGATAAGATTTTTAGAAGAAACACGGCAAAGGATTGCTCCCTGAACATGTTTGTACTAAAACATCATGAATCAGGGGTATTTCGGGAAAAGCTATCAATTTGATTACAGCAGATCAACACCATATACATGACACATTATACACTACATTGGAGATTTAAAAACCTATCGTGGACTACATTATCCTGATAGAGTGCAAACAGATGAAGAATAAGCACAATGTCTTTAGGCCACAGGTGGTAGGCACCACACTAGCCTTTTTATATGAAATAAGTTAATACCTGAAACATCTGCTGGTGTATTTTCTTTTATACGAGCGTTTGATAGTGGGTTTTTTTTAAATTTTTTATTCTTAGACCCCCAAGTAGTTTGCAGTGGTTGGGATTCTTTGATTTAAGCTATAATAAAAAGCATTAAAAAGAAAGATTCTTGATGACATAAGTGATTTTTCCTTACAGCATTATGGAACTGATTTGCGTTTGGTAATCTCTTTGATTAGAACACACGTGATAAACCTTTATTGTTCCCTTATGATACTAATATAATGTGATAGTTAGATAGTTAGATAGATAGATAGTTAGATATATAGATAGATAGATAGTTAGATAGATAGATAGATAGATAGATAGATAGATAGATAGATAGATTATACAGTCATGGGAAAAATAAAGTACACACGAATTTTATGGTTTTACATATCAGGACATAATAACAATAATCTGTCCCTTAGCAGGGACAACCTCAGATGAACAACACATGACATTTATTTACACCGCGTCACATTTTATTTAACAATAAATAAAGCCAAAATGGAGAAGCCATATGTGAAAAACTAAGTAAACCCTTACTGCTTCCATAGGAATTACAAGGCTAAGTAGCAGACAGGTAATGCTAATCAAATACAAAAAGATAAGTCCTGCGCTCACTCCCATCACTACTGGGCCGGCAGCAATGACTACAGTACACATCAGCCCCAATATATAGTAAAAACCAAAGAAAAGAAAAAGTTACCTGCGCTCTCTCCTTAATCCCTATGTATATCCCCTCTCTGTCTCATTAGAGATATCTTTGCCAGAAGCTCAAGGAAGCAGGCTGAAGGGTCAGTGTTAGGACCTGCTTAGGGGGGTCTGCCTTGACGTTGGCAGGCGGGCATTCCCTCCAATGGCCATTGGAGCAACTAAATGACCTCCATTTGTCTAAATATACATAGGGATTAAGGAGAGAGCGCTGGTAACTTTTTATTTACTTTGGTTAATGCTAATCAAATGCCCTTGATTAATTGATCGTCAGTAAGTGTGACCACCTCTATAAAAGGCAAAGTTTTAGCGTTTTGGTCTGGAGCATTCAGGTGTGTTAAAACAATGACAAGGAGAAAATATATCAGCAATGATCTTAGAGAAGCAATTGTTGCTGCCCAACAAACTGGGAATGGCTATAGGCAAAATTCAAAGCCCATCATTCTACAGTGAAAATTAATAATCAAAAGTGGAAACCATTCAAGACAGTTGCCAATCTTCCAGGAACGAATGTCCCAGCAAATTCACCTCAAGGTTAGATTGTGCAATGCTCAGAGAAATTACATCTCAGACTCTACAGGCCTCAGTTAGCATGGTAAATGTTATAGTTCATGACAGTACAATTAGAAATAGACTGAACAAATATGGTTTGTTTGGAAGAGTTGCCATGAGCAAGTCTCTTCTGTCCAAAAAGAACATGGCAGCATGGCTTAGGTTTGGAAAGTTACATCTGAACAAACCACAAGATTTTTGGAACCATGTCCTTTGGACAGGCGAGAGAAAAATGGAGATGTTAGGAAATAATGCACAGCGCCCCTTTTGGGGAAAACCAAATGCAGCATATCAGAACAAACACCTAATACCAACTGTTAAGCACCGTGGTGGAGAGGTGATGATTTTGGCATGTTTTGCATCCACAGGACTGGGAACCTTGCAGCCATTGAGTCGACCATGAACGTCTCTGTGTATCAAAGTATTCAAGTATTCTAGAGTCATATGTGAGGCCATCTGCCTAACAGCTAAAGCTTGGCTGAAATTGGGTCATGCAACAGGACAATGATCCCAAGTACACCAGCAAATCTACAACAGAATGGCTGAAAAATAAAATAATCAAGTCAAAGTCCAGGCTTCAATCCAAGTGAAATGCTGTGGTAGGATCTTAAAGGGACCCTATAGTCACTACAACCAGTTCATCTCTTTGAATTGGTTATAGTGACAGGAGTCCCCAGGCATTGTCCCTCCTTTCAGTTTTAAACCATGTGTGTGCAGTTTACCACTCAATAGGGGTCCCTGGCTGCACACAGTCCAGTCCCTTCTGTAGGTGTGACTAAGGCATAGATTACACAATTCCTTGTAGTCATACCCTTGATACCATCAGTTGGAGCTTTGATAGGCTAAAAGTAGTCAGCTGACACTCTCAGCCAATCACAGCTGCCCACTGCTGCTCAGCATAATTAACCAAAGCACCACAGAGGGGATGGTCTGCTGGGGACTCTCATTTTGTATTAAAACATAATAACATTAAAAACTGTGTAATGCTGAATGAAATTATGGCACCAGGGGATTCCAGAGACTGTAACCAGTTTAACGAGATGAAGCAGATACGGTGCCTACAGTGTCACTTTAAGAGAGCTGAGCATTGACAAATGCCAGCAAAACCTCAATGAACTGAAGCAACATTGTAAAGAAGAGTGGGCCAATATTTCTCCACAACAATGTGAGACACTGATAAAGTCATACAGAAAATGATTAATTCAAGTTATTGCTGGTGATTTTACAAGCTATTTAATCAGGTGTACTTAGTTTTTCATACATGGTTTCTACGTTTTGGCTTTATATTTGTTAAATAAATCATGACACACTGTAATATGTCATGTGTTGTTCATCTGAGGTTGTATTTGCCAGTTTTAAGACCTGCTAAGGAACATATAATTATTATGTTCTGATATGTAAAACCATAGCATTCAAAGAGGGTGTACTTTCTTTTTCCCATTTATTATTTCTTTATTTCTTCCTGTTGTTTTGTGAATATAAAAATGGTGGTTATTAAAAGCGAAACAGGCCACATTTTGAAAGCCAAGAGTGACCTGTTCATTAAAGAATCAACTACGATTATCCCAGCTGTTAGCATTGCGCTTCCATGTCTTCCAACTGTCCTGGTCCGGGTGGGATAGTCCTGATTTTAGAGTCCTATCCCACTGTCCTGTTTTAGATTCCTACTGTCCTGGTTTTGGTGGGATAGTCCTGATTTTATAGTCCTGTTCCACTGTCCTGTTTTAGATTCCTACTGTCCTGGTTTTGGTGGGATAGTCCTGATTTCAGAGTCCTGTCCCACTGTCCTGTTTCATATTCCTACTGTGCTGGTTTGGGTGGGATAGTCCTGATTTCAGAGTCCTGTCCCACTGTCCTGTTTTAGATTCCTACTGTCCTGGTTTTGGTGGGATAGTCCTGATTTCAGAGTCCTGCCCCACTGTCCTCTTTTAGATTCCTAGCCCTGATTTCAGAGTCCTGTCCCGCTTTAGATTCCTTGTCCTGATCTTAGAGTCCGGTCCCACTGTCCTGTTTTAGATTCCTACTGTCCTGGTTTTGGTGGGATAGTCCTGATTTCAGAGTCCTGTCCCACTGTCCTCTTTTAGATTCCTAGTCCTGATTTCAGAGTCCTGTCCCACTGTCCTCTTTTAGATTCCTAGTCCTGATTTCAGAGTCCTGTCCCACTGTCCTGCTTTAGATTTCTAGTGTCCAGTGAACTGTTACTGGGTGGCACAGCACAAGTGCATCATGAGATTAGCTTGCACTGTGCAGCATGCTCTAGTCTAGGCCAACGAAGAGAGAACTTTAGCAGTCTTCTCTGCATTGTGCTCTATGCACAGCCACAAGGCTGTCTGTGAGCCTGGCATCGTTGACACCAGGCTCACACAACCCATGAGTGGGTGCATCTTTCTAATTTTAGCCAAAACATTTGAAATTAATTTGATTAATTTGGGCTCTTCACATTTTCCCGACTATCCAGACTTTAATGAGTAACCTTGAAAGATGTCTTTTGTAAACCCAACTTTTTGTTTCCAGTTTTTAAATGTCAAAACTTTTTGTATTCTTATTATAAGTAGACAAAAATGCAAAAGTAGACAACGTCTCAGCAGACATTCAATAGATTAGAAGGCTAAGTAAACAGCTTTATGCAATGTGGTCTCTAGTGATATCTATCGTGGCTACCAATGCTTAGGGCTGTGAAATAAAATACAGCTGTTTAAATACAGCAAATAAAAACAAAATAAGAACATAGTTAGCATTCATCACTTGAGATCCCCCACTATCATCAAAAATATTAAACATTGAAAACATTTTTTATTAAGCCTCATAAAGTAAATAAGCTTTAGCTGCAAAAAGTGGGGAAGATACATAGACACTGAAAATAGATGGTCCTTCACGGAGTCTCTACCAGCTTTGACACTGACAGTTTACAGATTATTGGAAGATACGATGTGGGAATTGTTGGGGTTTCATTTTGAATTCAAAGTGAATTTTCACATTTTAGAACAACATAGACAAATTACTAAACAATCTTCAAAGCCACCTATGTTTTCAGTTTGACTATTTTAACTTAACACTTGAAATTTACCTTGACAATACACACTTTCCTGACAATTCAGACTTGAACTAATAACTTTGAAAGCGATCTCCTATATCTGATATTTACAATATGCATCTACTGTCTAGTCTAATAAACAATTAGCAAGGATAACTGGATATGATGTTCTTCTATTAATACCGCAGTGATCTCCATAGTATGGAATACACGTGATGTAACATTTATTATAGCCATCGTTTCCAAAAGGGGAAAACTTGAAATGATAGCAAGAATAAATCAATTGTTTTGATTGGTTTGAGTACTTCCCATTTTGGGTTGCCTGGATCCTAGATAAACTTGTTATATACATAAAATGTCAGCACAGTGTATATTTTTAATTTTTTTATTTGAATGTTTTATTTTAATTTTCATGTGGTGTCCTGTACCCTAAAATTTAGAAGAATATACGTTGGGGATTGAAATAAAATAAAAACAGTTCATGTATATTTATAGAAGAGAGATGTTTTCTCTTACTATGGGTGTTCTGCATCTCAAAATACACACTAAAAATATACCTCTTTTTTTGTAGGAAACCCAGACATGACGTGCAATTTAGTTTTACTTCTCTAATTGAACAATTGTCAAGAATAAATAAATATTTTGATAGGTATTCTACTAGTAATGCCACATTGATCTCCGTAGTATGGGATATGTTTGATGTAACGTATTCCAGCTATCATTTCTAAGGACACATGCGCCCATAGTTAAATGTGATTTTTTTTTCCTAGACACTGATCTGTGCCTTTCATTTCTTGCTCACCTTTAACCCCTTAAGGACACATGACATGTGTGACATGTCATGATTCCCTTTTATTCCAGGCGTTTGGTCCTTAAGGGGTTAATAAGAGGACACATAATGGAAAATGTTTACTGCAGTGAAATGCTGAACCTGCCAATCTAATGACATGCAGATATAAAGGCAGCTAACCTCAGTCTAAGACTATATTTTATAATTCATTAATCTCACCTTGTGGTATTATCCACTGGACCCTCTTAATGTGCGCAAGTACACACACATGCACACACCTATTGACGTATATGGGTTTGACATGAGTAGGTGATGGTGAAGGTTGGTATTAAAAGGGTAGTTAGGAGGTTTTCATTCAGCAGGTTTGGGCAAAGTTATTTAAGGTGACATTACGTATTAATTAAAAAGCAGCATTATCTTCTAACAGATACTGTATATAAGACTGGTTATGTAATTACTAAGGTAAATGAGCATGGGTTAAATGTGCTTCTCTAGAGAATGTAGTGTTTAAGGAACATTCTAAAGCATTTACGTCATAATATTATTTCATGCTTTTCTCAACATCTTTTCCAGGCATTTTAAACTCTTCAACAGTTTAACAGCTTTGACTTGTTTTGAAAAATGTCAGTAAAAAAATATGAATGTGTCGAAGTTGCATTCAGTAGTAAAATCTCTAAAATAATAAATAACAACATATGATCATATGCAACAATGTGGCTTTCTTTGTTGTAGGGATGATGGCATAATTTTCACAGCTGCTTCACGTATTCCCAGAATGCAATTTAGTGAAACAGCAAACTATTCTCAAGGAAGTTATTAAATGTAACTTGATCGGGACAACTCTAGATTTGTAAAATTGATTTTCACAGCATCATGAAAGTGTGTCGTATAAATTATCATTATAAAATTAATTGTGATGTGTTCTCTTAGAACTTAAAGGGACACTATAGTCACCTGAACAACTACAGCTTAATGTAGTTGTTCAGGTATTATCTCTAGCTCCCTGCAGGCAATCTGATGAAAATACAGAGAAAATACAGAGAAAATACAGAGAAAATACAGTGTTTACATTGATTGATAGGAATACCGTCACTCAGAGGGCCACTAGAGGGACTTCCTATCACACAGGGCCCTAAAAAGGCCCTGTACACGTCAGACGTATTAAAATACGTCTGACGTGTTCAGGAGAGAGAAGGCACTGTGTGCGCTCCTTCTCTCTCCAGCCTGTCAGCGGAGGAGGGGGGCGGGCAAAGACCGCGAGCTGAGCTGTCACTCAGCTCAGCTCGCGTCCGCGCACACCGCGCGCATGCGCGGTAGTGCGCTCAGCACTTCAGAGGGCGGCATGAATGCCGCCCTCTGAAGTATGTGTGCATGTGCGGCGAAGCCGCGCATGCGCACAAAGGAGCAATGACGCTTCCAAATGGAAGCGTCTGATTGCTCCCTGCTCGCGCCCGCCTATTTCGTCATTTTGACGAAATAGGGGGCGTGGCTTCACGAGGCTCCCGGCGCTGGAACGAGGTGAGTAATCCCTCCCTGGAGAGTCCCTTTAATTACATTGCTGCCAAACAAGGAGAAATGTTTATCTAATTTTCCGGGCAGTTTTGTATGTATTTAAAGTGACACTGAAGGCACCCAGACCACTTCAGCTAATTGAAGTGGTCAGGGTGCTTTGTCCCTTTTGTACTTAGTGCTGCAATGTAAAACAAAACATCCAGAGAACTGCAATGTTTACATTGCAGCTTTAAGTCTGCCCTCTCAAGCCGGATTCAGGGCTTCCTAAATCGAAATGGACTTTTGGTCCGTTATCCGACGTTTATTCGATGCTTTCTTATGGGGAGGTCTAATGCGCACATTAGACCCTGCTTGTCGCAGGATGGAGGAGGGGCAGAGCTTCGACCCAGCGCCGAGGGACATCGGCGCTGGAATAAGGTAAGTAAATAAAAGGTTTTTAACCCTTTATTTTCCGCCGGCGCATGGGAGGTGGGAGGCAGAGGGATCGGTAGAGCCAGGAATACAGCTTTGTATTCCTGGCACTACAGTATCCCTTTAAACAAATGTGAATAGGCACATGAATCAACACATTGTAATGCCTAATCAGGCAGTGACTCATAGTCTATACCCTTAAAGAAGAATGTAATTTCCTGAGTTAGGATTATTGAATAACTGTACAGGTTACCTACAGAAATGGATGCCTTCGTTGGCACAAGGCAAACTATCTCTATTGTTTTTATTAAAAGTAAATATTTTAAATGAATCCGTCTGCAGTGTGACTGCTAGCCTAACTAGTAAACCAGGTTATGAATTTAATTTGAATTGTACTTTTGACAAGCTGCTATAATTTTGAGTAACTGTTGCTATAAATGAATACTCATATAGATCTTGCTGGTTTTAGTCCCACAACAATAAACTTAACCCCATAACATATTAGGGAAGTTTCCCAAATTGTTTTAAATTAAAGGAAAACTTCAAGCACCAAAACACTCCTGCATGCCCTCCCTCCCCTCTCACCACAAGTAGTCAAACCAATTTCTAGCAGTTTAATTTATTTTCTTTTTTTGTGTGGACATTATGGATGTCTGAATGTGACACGGGATTCAAATGAGATATTTAAGAGAGCTGGCAAGAAGGTGGGATTACAAAGTGAATGGAGATGCACAGCTCAACTGTTTGAAAATAGGTAGTGAGCCATGAGGTTGGAGCTGGAAGGGTGGGTGTCTACTTAGGAGCTATTGTGGCTGAGGCATTAGCAGCGTCAGTTCTTTCAGGACTCTGGGGTCTATTAGTAAATTTCTTACCTGATTTGCGGTGGTGCTGCACCCTTTCTCATTGAGAGCTGGAAGCTATTTACATGCATAGTTTACCAATGAATTGTCACTCTCAGCCAATGAGCTGGCCATGCACTAGAGAGTTTACCTCAGGAGAGCTAACCAAAGCTTCTTTTAGGAGTTTTCAGCTCTCAGTACTAGGGAAGGGGTAGGGTTTAAGCATCTGACAGACAATTAGCAAATATTTTTCTACTTGTGTGTGCACCGGGTACCTCGGACACCATAACCACTACATTGTGTGGTAGAGGTTATGGTGCTTACAGCAGTTCTTTAACATGCTATTGGGTCAAGAAGAAACCACAACAGGGCACTGTTCACTTGAAACTATGCTGTGTTATATGTTGTAGTCAAATTGCTACAAGCATGCCACCAAAACTTGAGGGGTGATTATGCCTTATTTTGACTTCATGACTCCGTATCATAAAAAGGGGTGTGTGTGCACTGGCCGGCATCAGTGTTGCAGTAGGAGCTGGCAGGGCCTGGGAAAATGGAGGTCTGTCAGATCGGCATTCTCGAGATCGGCGGACCAATAAGTTACACATTGAACTCCTTACACATATTTCTTCTTCTTAGTAATTCTCAGGAGGGAATAGGAGAGTATCATGCCATGTATAATGTCACACCTCTCTATTTGACATCACTGCATATTTTAATCTTCAACTGACCTAATCTGTGAAAGCAATAGGAATAAGAATATTTTTATGAATGGCTTGGGCTAGTTGAGTAGAGAAGATCTGTAAGGTCACCACTGATCCTAGTAGCAAGTATGGAAGAAAGGAAATTGGGAACACTCCTAAAACATGCATTTCTCAGCAGTATACAAAATACGGAGAATGCTTAAAATATTTAGGCTACTTCCAGTGACTCTCTTCAATTTAATACTTTTTACTGTGGTCACCTCCATAAGAGATCACCTGGAGTTGAGGGGTGGGTCAACCTAAAAGGAACTTGGTCTGGTTTCCAATCTACACAGAAATAAAAGGAGTAATTAGGGGCACACCAGGAACATGCATTTATAAGTAGTGGTGCTGCCGTAAAGACCAAAATGTATACAACATACAGATTAAGGAACAACGCATACACAAAAATGGATACACTTTTAAATTTGACAAGGCTTCTTAAAATCACCTATCTTAGTAAACAAATATGGGGATTCAGTAGCACCATGTGGCCATATCATGTTAAGTACTTCACCAACTTACAGAACCCTAATACTGGTAGGTCCTACACTAATTTTAACATGGGAGATTAACATGGTAACTGCAATACTTAATGAAATTATTATGGAAGAGCCAGGAGGGGGTATAATGGTAGGTGGCAAAAACACCAGGACCTGTAGCCCAAGGTACATTTTATGATATATCTTGACTAAAACTCCTCCAAAAACCACTCGGGATTGGTAAAATTGTATAACAGCATTATAACATAATTAGACTTGGCAATTCTGTGACTGTATTTTGTGATCATATTTTTGACAATCCTACCCAATCCGCTAAACTGCAATGTTTTCTACAAATCACATTGTGACACCAAATCTTGAATACAGAGTATTTCAAGAACCTATATTTATAAATTCTACACCTGCTGTATTAACCCCCACCCATGCTGTGTTCATTCTTCACTTATTGCATTAAAACCCTGCACCTATAGTAATAACCCAACACTGTTCTGTATATTTAAGTCCAAATCTGGTACGCTAAAGTAGCACCGTCACAAATTATATAATTCTAGATATTATTTTTCTCTCTGTATTAGAGTACTCAGGGCTAAAAATTAAATGTTGCCAAAATTAGACCCCAGGCTTCTAAGGGCTCCATCCATTGTCAGGCTCCCCCCAGTAACACCCGTATTCAGGCAGGGGAAACTGAGGACAAGTCCTGCACAGTAATGCCATGACTTTCGTTTGAAAATAATAAGTGCCAATGGATACATTTATTTTCAGCTCTTTATAAAGGTGTTATAAACTTTATGAATTTTGCAATTTGTTTGCCAAAACCCCAAACCCCTTTTCACTGTCAGTTGATTTATGTTGTTGATGATATTTTAAATAAGCTAACAAACATTTCTGAACAAAAGCTCTCTTCACTGATTTTCTGTTTATTAATATAGTTCTAGGAAGATGTTGAATGAATTGCTTTTTTTGTGTTTTCTTCCGATGTTGGATGTAGCAGGTATTTTATTTGGCAAGTTTTGCTTCCCACTCTTTGCTGTGTCTGCTAATTTTGCTCACACCTGTCCCACTTCCTGGCTAGGTACACATGCACATTACTAAATCAACAAGAGTACAGTCCTTTGGCTCTGAAATCTGTGAGCCAATTTATACATTTGAGAATGTCAAAAATATGATCACAAAATACAGTCACTGAATTGCCAAGTCAAATGATGTTATAATGCTGTTATACAATTTTGCACAATATTAGAATAGTAATATATTTTAACAAAAATGCAGGTTTATGCACTAATATGTAAATTGTTTCATAAAATTTAAAGCAGCACTGTCACGCCGAACTTACCTATCTCCTATTGTTTTCTCTTCTCTTTCTCTCTTAGAATCTGTTCTTTTCTTCCTTCCTGATCTAGTTCTCTTTAAAACATAAGACAAAGGGCGGAGCCTGGCTTCCAGGCTGAACGGACGTGCTGAGACCAAGCTCCTGATAATAAGCATGAATTCAGGAAAATAACCCCAGAAAATCAGCACGTCCACTTTCCACTTTCATGAGGGCTACGGTTGAGTTGGGGACACCTGGGTGAACTCTCTGACACCCGACACACGACTCAGGCTGACCACCAACCGGGAACCCGGCCTCATCTGTTGAGGCCTACCAGGGATTGAGTCGGGGAGAGGCAGCCGCTCTCCTCGCTTGCACACTCGTACACAGGTCCTCCAGCTCTCCTACCCCTCACCCCCCTTTGGACCGGTGAGGATATCCCGGTCCTCACTGGGAATCTGGAGCTGTCTGTCTGGATTGAGCCCTGAGCCTCGAGCAGTGAACCAGCAGTGCTTCCCGCACAGAGAGCACTCAAGATAGCAGCTGTTCTCTCACTAAATGTCCCGAGTCTGCTCTCAAACCAAAGCCCTCATCACGTTCCCACTGACAATACCCTGCAGCGCCTAGAAGACATTTTCCATTGCTTCTGAGAGATACTCAGGGAGCATACGCAGGCAGCCTGGACTGAGCGGCAAGACTTACCAGGAACGGCTGAGCAGGGACACAGCCAGTGGGGAGCGAATGGACCATCCTCGGGCGCAGCACCCGTATACCCACCTACTCTCACTCTCACTAGCCCACCCGAGCTGAATGCGAAACAGGCCCTGGCCCAGAAGTATCATCCACACCAGCAGAGGCCCACATGCTGCAAGCGGCAGCCGACCATCAGGCCCTCCGGCACTCCCACACATGGAGGAAACTCAGGCTCCAAAAGTCAACGGGTTGTTGGCCAAGAGGTGCAGGCCTACATGCCAGCCTGGGGCTGGAGGGACACCCTTACTCACATCCATGCAGCAGCGGCCCTCCGTGGCGCGCCTGCGGGCTCCAGTTGTCTCCCAACAGAGGGAATCGGATGAAAGAGACAGCTGCACACAAACAATCTCATGTCTCAAGTACTCTCTCAACCGTTTTAAGGTGTACTTAACTTAGGCATGTTTGTTTCAATCATTACCACAGCGCTTAAGGCTTCAAATGTCCTCTCACCAAGGCTCCTAACACCAGTGACACGCATTCTCAAACGTAGCCGGTTATGTTTAATAGTATGTTACTCTCTGCATGAACCACATACGATAAGCATGTTTCCTGCATCTGCATAACTTTCCATGTGTAGTTCATCATAATTGACTAACTAGCGTTCCAGGCATCTATTCAGCATATTGGTCCATGCATTTTCTACCTTTGTAGACACGTTCACACAATATGACATCCTATAGTTCAAAATATGCAGGTTAGCATAACGCACTAGGCAACCGATATAAGCATGTCTTACCATATTATTTATTTTCTACCATTGATCAATATTTCCATCCTGTTACTGTATCCTTACAAAATGTGCTGTTGTTTCTGATACCATGCCAATGATTTCTTATATCTGTTTTTGAATTGCTCGCTAGTACTGTCGTGGTATCACAAGTTTGTATGTTATCAAGTGCACTACAAAAAAATAAAGAATTAAAAAAAACAAAAACATAAGACAAAGTCCCTACATGACTCTCTTTGACTATAGGAGACGCTTAAGTCAGTTCTATTTCCTGTATCAGAGAAGGTACTCATCCTTCTCCTTGACACAGAAAATGGAGCTGACTTAGGCTCCTCCTTTGACCAAAGAAAAACATGCGTAGGGAAAATACATTAGACAAAGTAGTCCCTAGGGGGAGATAGGCAAGTTTGGCGTGACAGTGTGGCTTTAAGCCAAAATAGTAGGATGTTCTTACAAGTGCTCTTTGCACAAAAGATACAGTAACCCCATACAATAATTGCAATAGCTGTTACCCCTTTAGGCACAGTGCGCAAAGGGTTCACATAAGAATTAACATTTTGGCTCAGGGAGACCCTAGTTCAGGAACAGGACACCTTTGGCACTCCAAATGTTGTGGACTACATCTCCTATAATGCTCTTACAGCTATAATGCAGCGAAGCATCAGGGGATTTGTAGTCCAGAATGTCTGCAGTGCCGACGGTTTCATACACCTGTGTCTAGTCGTATGCAAATAAGACAAAACAGAAACAAATCTGAGAATGGGGAAAGCTACAAAACAGAAACCTTAAAAATTGGAACTAAAAAAAAAAAAAAAAATAGAATACTATGTACAGAATAAGATGTATTATCCACTATTACTTCACACTGCAGGAAAATACTCTCTCTCTCTCTCTCTCTCTCTCTCTCTCTCTATATATATATATATATATATATATATAAATCACCATTCGAAACACAATACAGCATGATATATTTATGTGCACACTGTCACAGACTTAAACATTTTGTCACTCAAATACTGCAGCAACTGATTAAAATCATGGGAGACTGCTGAGTCTATAATAATATATGAGTCTCTCCAAACCCTGGTCACCCCTCTACTAAGCCACCTGGTTCTAACACCATAAACCACAACAATCTCATATCCATTCCATGTAACTCTCACTATAATTCCTCCTTTAAAGCTGACCTGTGTAATGAACGTTCTGTGTGCAGCACTGTTAAATCAACTTCCATCCATGACCTATTTATCTCCCACTCCCTAAACCTACTTGCACTAACTGAAAAATGGCCCTCTCCCTCTGATACTGCTACCCCTGCCTCACAATCCTTTGGTGGTCTTCACTTTACTCACAACCCAAGACAAGCTGATAGTAAAGGTGGCGGTGTAGGATTTCTGCTTTCACCCCCACTGCTCCTTAAAAACGCTGCCAACCCCCTCTTCCCTCTCTTTCCTGAAATTTATTCAATTCGCCTTTTCAAACCCTTCTCTGCTAACATTGTCGATATTTATCATCCCCCTGGCTACCCTATTTCCTCTCTTTTAATAATTCCATCCCTAATTCTTGGGGACTTCAATATTCCCATTAACCCACCTTTGACCTCACTAGTCTCTAAACTACTTTCAATTACTTCCTCCATAGGACTATCGCAGTGGGCGAATTCTCCCACCCATGTAGCTGGCAATACCCTCTACATCATTTTCTCTTATGCATGTACAGTGTCTAATATCTGCAACACTTGTTTTCCTCTCTCTTATCACTAGCTCTTATCGTTTGCGCTCGAGTACCCCCTCACCTAACAACCTCAGCCTAACCTCCCCTCAACTCAGGAGAAACCTTCATTTTATTGACCTCCAGCAGCTGTCAGCTGATATTAATTCACAACTGCTAAAAAGCTAAAAAAAAAACCCTCTCTTGACCCGTCCTCCCCTTCTAACTATCGTTCCATATCCCTGCTCCCTTTTCCCTCAAAACTTCTGAAAAGACTTGTCTATGCCCGTGTGTCTCAGTTCCTCAATTCCAACTCTCTCCTTGACCCTCTTCAATCTGGCTTCCGCCCTCTCCACTCTACTGAGACTGTTCTTATCAAAGTTACTAATGACCTAATCGCAGCTAAACCCAAAGGCCACTACTCCAGTCCTATTTATAGTTAAATCCCCCCTCTAATAATATTGTAAAGCGCTGTGGAATCTGTTGGTGCTATATAAATGGCGAGAATAATAATAATAATAATATACCTATGTGAAATACTATAAGACATCTGGCATTTAGTAACAATATGATGGAAAGTACGTTTTAAGCCCAACAAACTTCCAAGAATGTCCTGCATCTCATACAAACGTTTCCATTTCCTAATTTAAAGGAGCACAATGAATTACAGCACTATATTTCACATCACAGACTTGTTTGAAAATGTACAACCAAGAAGCATGTTAAATATTTTACAGCAGTTATCAGCACTTTAACTGCTAACCCTGTGACTGACAAGGCAATATAAAATGTAAAGACTATGCACACGTGCAATGCTTTTGACATACATGTGTGTCTAGTTCACATGTGTTACTGCACACTTCATGTGTCAGTGATTTTTAGCACTGTGTGTGAACTCAGAAAATGCTGTATATAAAAGGATTAATAGAGTATATAAGTATATAAGACTCACGCCTAAAATATATATATATATATATATATATATATATATATATATATACACAATCACAAGAAGGAGAGCACCCACAGGTACTGCAAAAGAGCGTAAACAGCTTTATTCAAGATCCATTGTGTCGGTCCGAAACACAGACCTTTATAAAGTCAAAGTATGATCAAACATACAGTACCTTAATAGGCATCCCCAGGAGCTTAACACCCCATGAGTGCACTCCTTATGATTGTGTGGGGCATAATGATTTAAAGAGAAATGTGTGATTGCATCATTTTGCATATATATATATATATATATATATATATATATATATATATATATATATATATGATCCTATATACACATATACAATTTTATACAACCAACATATTAGTAAAAAAATTAAAAAAAAAAGCAAAATGTTATTTCTCTAATTTTTTTTAAAGCACTGTATTGACCAAGTGAAGCAATTTAACAAAATATTTCAACCTAGTACTATAATTAATTATTGAATACTGGATACCTGTATATAGAAACAAATATATAATACAATACAATACCACAGGCAGTTAGCAGTGAACAAACACATGTTGCCAATTGTTTACATAACATGTTTCCAGTAGGGGCTACACACATCGTATGAAATAATTTATCCAATCAATATACTTCCAAATGCAGAGTCCAGAGTCCAGGCACACAGATTCCATTTCTGCCAGCTTTTTATTTGAATAAGCACAACATGACAACGTTTCGGCTGAAAGGGAAATTAATGAGAAAGGCTGCCCATATCAGCCGAAACATTGTCATGTTTTGCTTATTGCAATAAAAAGTCTGCAGCATAATCACATCTGTGTGCCCAGACTCACTCTGGAAACTGTAATAATCCCTCCTGCATACAATAATGGTGACCTATGGTAATATGCCACGTGTCTGATTATTTTAAATGTGATGTACCTGTAGCAAGGCAAATGTAACTAGAGATTTGTCACTTACAGGAAAAAGACTACAACAAGGAAAATAAATAGTGTTTTAAACTTGAACAAACCCATACAATGTCAGTAAAACAAAAATATAACTTGATGGACGCAAGTCTCTTTTCAGCTATGTAACTATGTAACTATGTAACTATGTAATCTAGCAATGCTGATGTTTTGCTAAAAGAAAATAATACAGACTGACATCATTGCATTCCCTCTAAATAGATGTTTCAGAAATATGTTGCCTTAGGGTAGCAATGTACTAAAGATTACGGGTAAATATGTTGCTCATGCTGAACATAAATCTGGAGCGCTGTGGAAAAATATAAACTGCCAATCACTATGGCAACCTGTCATTTAGATGCATAATATCAGTGACTATTCTCGAACACAGGGAAACTGCAAGGGCTTGATTTTGGAATCACTCTTATTCTTCATTTGAGTTAATCGTAACCAAGATTTAGTACATACTATCAATAGATATGCTCAGATTTGAGATCCGTGGCTGACCTCTAGACCTAAACATGTTTTACGGATGACCCTATAACTCTAACGTGTATGCAATGCTATATGTTTGCTGGTTACTTAACTTACTGTTGTTATCTAAAAGCTCATGGAAAATGTAATAAAGATCAGTGTATATTATTTACTAAAGGAATTAAAAAAGATGATCTAAGGTAAGGGTAAGTCTGGAGAACGTATCTATAAGGACTGTGATACTGTGATTACTAGGATTACTAGGATACACAGATTGAGTGCAGAATAATTGAACAAGTGGTATTTTGATAAGGGAGGATTTGCACTACTTTAGAGGAACTCTCTGCATTATAGTAGGGATTGTTCTGTCCTGGTTTGACTGGTAGCAATAAATGGGGTCACTGAGTTTGAGAGAAAGACTTTATTATTTGAAGTTCCAGGAATGGAATTGCAATGACAAGAAGAGACTTGTTTGACATCTAAGAAGCCTGCATTCACTGTACTGAAGTTCTTTATGTAGGATCTCATTCTTAAACAGTGGTTGAACCAATAGGTTATGGTGGCCACAAGACTTAGGCTGTTCTAGGAGATGAATACAACATTGTAACATGGAACAGGAAAGAGTACTCGGTGGTACTTGGAGTGTACTCTTGCTCCCCTCTTCATTACCAATCATTATAGTAGCTATTTGCATCAAAATCATATTATGACACATGCACAGGTCCCAACAATTGCATCCCATGAATTGGGACACCAGTGGGATTGGTTAAACATGGCTTGCCAGCAATGTGAAATCCATCACTGGTGCTACCCAAAGGGTCTTGACCAAATTATTGTCACATCAGCCTGGCACGAAGGCACACCAGGTTGCTTTCCAATAAAGCAGGCCAGCACACTGAGGGCTAACAATGCAAAGAGCACTCTTTCACTTCCCTGGTCCCAGGACAACTACCCTAAAATCATGACTGTCCCGACAAATTCAGGATGATTGGAAGGCCTGCACATGTTAAGGGGTTTTGATTCATGGACTTACAATTTACATGAAAGTTTGTGTTTTGGCCCATATATGTAGATTTGTCATTGTTTTGCATGTAAGCTGACCTGATCAATCCTGATACAAGTCAACTATTTTTATCATTCATTCTATCATTCATTTTTATCATTCTAACGACCCTCTACTTGATACAACCAGTTCTCTACACTGAGTAGAAAACCGAAAAATAAAGACCATTTACACAGGTCATGTAGGTCACAACCATTCTTCACAAAGAATGATTTCATACTTATAAGATTTTAATTAGCATAACATAAACTGGCATTGTCCACATTATGTAAGTGTGGAAAATAATGATTTTAGAAACAACTACTTTGAAGAGCTGGACATGTCATTCTTGTTTTTCAACTATAGCATTCATTAAGGTAGTGGGACCTAAGGTTTCAAGCTTCCAGTCCAAGAATTTGGTCATCTATTTTTTTCTGTTTTTGATAAATGGCTGGGCATGCACCCATGCAAATGACCTAGTTATAATCAATCACAAATGTTGAACACATAGAGTTGAGTATACCCTTTGGAATCATGCATTACAACACTTGGAATGCTTTTCCCACATGGAAAATCTTACAGACATAAATACAACCTCAATTTATTTACTTTACAGTAATGCTTATATTGCGCAGATGGTATGATACAACTGTATACAGTTTATCAAGCTTCTGCCTTGTGAATTCAATGTACATACATCCGCACCTGCCAGACACTAAGAGATAGAATGTAGTGTTTGTTATTAATTAATTATTTTAAAAGAATAGAATGGGTCAACTATTTAATTCTTGAATAGTCATCCCTTTTACTATCAAAAGTGACAACCTTTGAAGAATGTTACCATCTATACTGAAATCAAAATCGGCCCGGGGGTACAGGAGGAGAGCACAGGAAAGAACTCCCCTCCTGCTGGTCTCTGTATGTAGCGTTGAACTGGAGAATTTAGACACATAGGGTTGGGGGGTTGGGGGATGGGGAGACACATGGGGAGGCTGGGGTATTTAGACACCTGAGGGCTGGGGGAATGAGAAATCTGGGGGCTGGGGGATTGAGACCCATGGAGGGGGCTCAGGGAATGAGACACATGGGGCGCTGATGGATTGAGATGCCTGGGGAGGCTGGGGGATTTAGACACCTGAGGGCTGGGGGATTGAGACGCATGGAGGGGGCTCAGGGAATGAGACACATGGAGAGGCTGGGTTATTTAGACACCTGAGGGCTGGGGGATTGAGATACCTGGGGGCATGGGGAATGCGACACATGGGACGCCGATGGATTGAGATACATGGGAAGGCTGGGGTATTTAGACACCTGAGGGCTGGGGGATTGAGACACCTGGGGGCTGAGGGAATGAGACCCATGAAGGGGGCTCAGGGAATGAGACACATGGGGCGCTGATGGATGAAACACATGTAAGGACTTGGGGAGAATTAAACACCTAGAGGGGCTAGAAGAATGAGGCATGTGGGGAGATAAGATACATGAAGGCTAAGGGGACACAAAGCAACAAAGAGGGGCTGGGGCAGAAAGAGACAAGATGCTGGGGGGAAGAGACATATGGAGCTCTGGAGAGAAATTTCAGAAGAGGGATTAAAGTAAAACAGGTGATGATGCATTTTTTGGAGAGAAACGGGTATGGGGACAGCAAAATGCATCTTTGCCCGTGTAGCCAAAAATCCTTGTACCGGCCTTGACTGAACTAGCTCGGTCATTTGAATTTCTTGCTTAATCTTCCGAATTGTCCGTTTATAAGTGCAAAGGGTTGTATTTGTAAAGTTTTATCAGACAGTTATATTTGTTCAATTTAATTTTAGAAAGGACAATAATAAAATGGCTTCAAAAACAGGTATGTTTTAAGTAAAACCATCGATAAATATTCATAAAGGAACACTTTACACACAATGACCGCTACAAAATTAATACAGACATACAACAGACTCTTTGTATTGGGGGTCCACTTACAATTGATCTACTGATATTCTAAGTAATGGATTCAATATTCTGCATGGAGTTTTTTTTTATATATATATATAAAGGTAATTCATGTCATAATTAGTGCAATAATGAGGCACGGTAACAAAGACGTAACAATCACCATAGAACCCAAACGTAAGTTTCTAAATGTTTATTTAGCATTTTACTTTTGAATTGTTCTTAAATCTTGTCTTGGTAGATATGGTGCCTGAAAATATATTTATAGCTTGATATTGATACATGCATAGTTTTATGTCTGATTTTGTTTATTCTTTAGCTATGCAAGCTGGAACCCGGAATATCAAGTTTAACTTTAAGCTGAACTAATTAAACATTTCAATGTGCTTCAAATCCATCCATAACAATACATTTTTCATTTATATTTTTAATTTTTTCTTCTTAGTCTTCAATCTCTGCCTTTCATAGTCTCAAGTGAGGCAAGGACCGCGACTGGTTCTATTAACAATCATGAAAACTATGCTGAGAAGAAAAGATCTTTGCTTCAGTCGTACACACACAATGTCGTAGATGGAATGCCAAGAGAATGTGTGTCTTGCTGGCAATGGCTACATTTATATGGGATTCATCAGGGGAATTTAAATGCATTGAAACACTTGGAATTCCTTTTTTTGTAACAAGTAGATTATGTATTCTTTAATTTATATAAAACATGCTGAGAATGGTATGCAGTATTCTTTTGTGTGCAATAATACAAGAAGGATTTTCAGTCGTTGAGGTCTTTAATTCTTCGCACCATTCACCAGGCTGTATAAACACAATTTCCGTGCATATCTGAGGATTACGTGCTCACTTTGCATGGTCTAGATGCGATGCTACTTTGGTGTCTAAATACCTTTAAATCTCATCAAAGTCATACATTCTTAACTACTGATGGCTATGATCCGATCTTACCAGAAAATAGGGGGTTCACATTTTCTTTAATACAAGACTAATCTGTTTTCATGGATTTTAAGTTGGATTGGTCACAGATAAAATATGTTATCTTCTCCACGTGAACACGAATTGGGTACTTTTCTCACTGCCAAACCAAGAAACATAAGTTAAAAACATTGGTTATCTGTTGAACTATGTATTTTTTTTCTGCTAAATGGTAAATTATGTATTATATTTGTATGCATATAATGCAATAATATTTTTCAACTTAGTTAAATGACAAATCTGGAATGTAATCTCCATTGACTTAATGAAAAAATAAGGTTGAATGATAAGGGATATTCACTAACATGTGAAAGATCAAAAATGGAAAGTAAATTTCAAATATTAGGATGCTACAGCCAGAATATAAACAAACAAACAAACAAAAAAAAACATCTCCAAACAAAACAAATTTTTCAGTTCAGAAATTGGGGCCTAATATTTTGAATACATTTTGAATTCTTAACAATATACAATTTAAGAAATAATCCTGTATGTTACAATACTAAGACGTGAACAGTATATAAATAGAAACCTGAGCATATAAAAACACAGAAATCTTATTATGTTATGAAAGATCTGTAGATGTTCTACAACTATAGAAATCACTAGGGAACACAATAGAATGTTCCCACTGGTTCTATTACATTCCTACTGCAGAGAGCCCACTTTGTAAACTTTTCTTATCTTTTATCTTGCAGCATTTTGGTAAATCTCACCCCATTGGTCCTTCATTCATATTTTTCCAAAGAGTGCTAAGAACCACCTTAGTGGTGGACATCCTGAAACTAGCAAGACCTGCAAAAATTGTCACCATCCTATTGCCCGTTTAATATACCTTTGGATGAAGCAACGGAGGAGAGCGGTCGCATGTCGGCTGAGCTCTGAGCGAAACCAGAGGAAACAACCCAATTTACCCACCTTTACAGGTCGGAATTACCCCAGAACGACCACAAAGCCTAAACGCACCCAATGGGGAAGAAAAATAAAAAGCTCAAACCTGAGAAGCCTGCGTCGGGCATGCATATAGACGAGATGTGGCGGCAGGCCCGAGGAGCCACAGGTTTCAACATGGCGTCCCTACACGGCGGGTGCTCGGATTTCTATACCGAGACTTTGGATGAAGACGGGGGGGAACGCATCACGGCAAGCCGGACCTCACCACCAACGAGGGCACAACAGCTGCCGAACTCGGCTCCCACGCCAGTAAGCATGGAGGCCATTAGAGAGCTCATGGCGGAACACCACGCCAAAATATCGGCGGACGTTACATCGATTAGGGACACCCTGCGGGGCCTAACTGGCAGACTGGGAGCTGTGGAAGACACATCAAGCACCCACACCGGTCAAATCCGTAAGCTCCTGCAGGAGATACAGGAGCTACAGCAACAATCCACCCTAAATGACCTGAGATTTGCAGAGCTCAAAGATAAACGACGACAAAAACATCTAAAGGTCAGGGGCATCAGTGAAAACATACCCGAGGCTGAGCTACCTCACGTTGCTCGGCGACTCCTCACGGCCCTCCTCAATCCGAAGACGGGCAAAGCTGTAACAATCGACGGCATCTTCCTCGTCCCAAAACCCGCCAGAGCGCCGACTGCCGCCATGAGAAACGTTGTGATGCAATTCCAGACCTACAGGGACAGGGACGCAGTTCTGGCGGCTGTCCGCAACCACCCGTCCTACCTCTTCGAGGAAATGCATCTCACCTTCTATGTGGACCTCTCTGGGGCAACCCTAGCATGGAGAAGGACCTTACAACAACTGACCTCCACCCTGCGAGCCCACCACGTACAATACTGCTGGGGCCCGACACATACCCTGCTGGTCACTAAGGGGGACATCACACTCTCAGTGCGCTGTATACAAGACGCACCGGCAATTCTGAGGCAGCTGGACCTGCCCACATTAAATACCAATGCCGGCGGAAAGACCCAAGAACCCACCGACCTGGGACTCAGCCAGGGCAGCGGAATTTGTGCCCAGACAACCGACCGGAGCACCTACAAGCGAGGCCCACACGTGAGAACCAGCAAATGACTATCCTTCAAATCCTGTCTAATCACTGACTAGCTCGAACGATCTGGCAACCCGGGACCTAACTTAACAACTTGCCTCAGAGAGACACAGGTTGCCTTGGCCCACTCAGCCGTCGCGCATCCACATGGACCAACAAGAACAGGAGGGCAAGTTTTTCACTGACCTTGAATTGCTTGTTGCTAGTTTAAGCTTTATCGCATTATTTTGCAGATACTATGCCTAATCCCCATTTGACCATTGACACAGGCTAGACCACTTATCCACCTGAGAGTACCCCCCAGGTTAGCCAGTCCACTCTTCTCTAAACGCCTACGTAGGCACTTTAAAAACCTAGGGGTTAATCAGGCAACAGGTTTACCCACGTCGGAGTACGACCCCCTCTACCCAGGGGTTATTCCCAGCCATATGTGTATGCTCTAGCTAGCCTCAGTTCTCTCTGTATATAGTTAACAGTTCCCCACTCTCCACTTTAGCTGACATTATGCCTCCCAAGCCACGTACCCCTACAACTAAACTGTAACTTTTCTATATCGCCTAATTTAGCAATCATAGTTGACACGCGATACAACCCCTTACTCTGCTAAGCCTAAAGATGATACAGCAAGCATACCCATTCAGATCGACCACTGGAAAATAGCACTGGGTCTAAACGGCATGTCCAATGCTTTTCATACCCGCATGTAGTTAGGGAACAACAGGTCAGCATATTGATACGTAATCAGTCAATAAATAGTCTACCCATACTAACTTGATCTACGAATCAGCATTTGGATCTATTATTTATAGTGTGGTAACAAGCGCTGCTTCAGTGGTGTAGCTTTAATAAGGACTCAACGCCCTCACATTGTACTTACAAATGCTGGAACCCACACGGTTGAACTAAAATTTGAATACTCCCATCATATGCTTGCAAGTCCAGTAGTTATCTACAACAAAACACAAAAGTGCCTGATAACCCACTGCCACCACCTCTACTACACATGTCCGTTGACGTACCTCAACGTCGCCAACGACTCTCACTTGTATGCCCTTTCCAGTGTAGGGCCTCATTAGCCTATCCACCCTCGAAGTTTATTGTGCGCCCTAAGTTTCATATGTACAGGCATAAGGGCATCCTTTCACACCCGAGAATTGACATTCGATCTCCCCTCTCTCAGACTAGCTAAGGGTCACAAGCACGACTCTAATAATGGGCATATGTTAATGTTCGGAAGCCGCACTCCTGCATCCCTTAATCTGTATCACTCCATGTCTAATGACGTAATAGTACCTGCACATTTTACAAGTAGAAAGGTTTCGATGTTAATATGTACTTTATAACCGATGCAGCGATCTAGACCTGCAATGAGGGCCACTAGTTGACGCTCTCTGTTGCCAATAGAATAACCATGTTTATGAGTGTGTCAACAACGATATGTCTTTCTCTCAGTTTTCTCTATGCTAGTTATTTTAGCTAACTCCCACTCGGTGGGTACAACAGTTTAGTTAAGTGTGTAAATACATATAAAAATGTGCGAAATATCATGCCACTGTTAAATCCATGTAAATCTCGGAATACGTTGTTGTGGCGTTTGTTGATATGTCTGTAATCTCCCGCACAACAAAAATAAAGAATTAAAAAAAATATATATATACCTTTGGATAAAAAGCCAGTAAGCCTGATTTTTCATACGATATGCCTACATCTATCCTCTGTCCGTACTCCCACATCTGATGCTCGCCTCCAAGACTTCTCCAGGGCTGCACCTTTTCTGTGGAACTCTCTTCCCTTCTCTGTTAGACTTTCACCTGGTCTCCACTCCTTCAAAAAATCTTTTAAAACATACTTCAGGAAGGCATATCATTTAAACTGTTAGCAGATTTTCATTCCCCCACCCCATGGCTCCTCTCCTGCAAGGCTGCAACTGTCAAAAATAACCTACTAAGTTCCCAGTGAATACTTTTCTAGCAACCTATTTCATTACCCCTACTTATACCCTTTGTGTCACTATACCCCACTCCCTCTAGCATATAAGCTTATTGAGCAGAGCCCTCAACCCCTCTGTTCCTGTGCATCTATTTGTCTGATTACAATTACGTGTCTGTTAGTCCACCCATTGTACAGCACTATGGAATTTTGCTGGCGCTATATAAATAATAAAATAATAATAATAAGCAAACAGGTGAAGCCTGACTTTTCCCCAGAAAAAGTAAATGGATCTGGGAAAAGTAGGTCTAGACCTGGATTGTAAGCGAAAATTCTTGCAAAACAGACCATATGCCTATTTAGCACAATAAAGTGTAAAATTAGCCCCTTTAAAAAAGCCTTAACGGCCCAAGTACAACATCACATAACACAAGTACATATCTTAGCATATATCTAACTAGCTGTAATGGTAAAACCCCAAATACAACAAAACATATCCAATTAATAGACATTAAATACTTGCAAGTCTGCCCATGTTTAAGGCTGGGTTAAACACCCTATCCTGTTATTATTATTTTTTCCTATCCAATGTTTAGATGACCTAGGTTCTGCATGTTGGGATATGTTAACCTGCCGTGCGCCTCAATATTTAAATAGATATCCAGTGGAATACCATTAATAGTTTGAATTATAATTTATCTTCCTTCAAATATCAGACTTTTGCTGGAGTAATTGCCAATCCATGGGCTCAATATGTGGTGGAAGTCTGGGATGGTGTCACAATTACTCTCTTTTGTGTAGAGACTATCATTTAATCTTTTTTGCAGGCATTTCTCATCCTTTTCTAGCTTTCTTTCTGTTGTATATTCTGATACAAGCAAATCTAGTTCAAAGGCATTAAAACAACCCACTGCTTTCACAGAACTTGATCATATTAGTAATACCCCACACAGGGCCAATCCTGGGTGGGTACACCTCACCCAGGCACAAGAGCACATGAGGAGCGGACCAATGGCCTTTTACTGGGGCCAAGAAGGTGGCCAGATGGCCAACATAAGGTGCCCCTAACGCGCAGCCACTTACTAGCTAAGGCAGATAAGGCACTTGCTTACCTGGACAGCAGCTGCCTACTCTGTCAAAATATAGTGTGTTGGGGGAGGGGGACGCCATTCTGCGCCCGCGTCACTAAACAGTGCAAGGATGCAGTAAGGAGCTGGAAGATCAGAGGAGCCACTGGACCCCAAGGACAGGGCCAGATTAAGAATTCATTGGGCATGGTGCTGACAATTATGATGGGCCTAATTATAGAATTGTATCGACATAAAACACCTCCCAATCATCATTTATGTGATGGAGGTGGTGCTGGAGGAAATAGTTTTAAGAAAACACATACCCTATGCTAATCTCTCGCTTTCATCTATCAAGTAAATCCATATTCCCTAACTGCAGTGTCCGGTGAAGCAGGATTTCGGTGGGCGGGTTGAAGGGTGGGCTACTGACGCGAATCACGTAACCACATCAACCAAACATGCCCAAAAAAATCTGCCCAAGGAATAAGAAGGTCAGTCTGGCGTGAATGCATGTCAGGCTGCCTGCCAATCATGTAGGCTGGCCAACTAAGATCATACTATGCAGACACCACCATGAGCTTGGCATAAATGCGTATAATTATGTGCTCACTCCACGCTTTCGAAGGACTGTCCCCTAGCACTTACTTGTCCACTCCTCTATTTACCGTCTTACTAGCAGGCAGAAACTACTATTACACAGTCTGGGACAGGGGAAATGTGTATGTAGTGAGTGTAGAAGAAAGGGAACATGTCACATAGTTAGAGAGACTGAAGCAGCAAGAGAATTTGTATAGTGCGCAAAGTCAGCTTTACCTTAACTAATTTCATTGTCAGCCAGTCCACACAAGTTTTATTTCCCTGCATCCACATGTGAAAAGTAGTAAAAAAAAAAAATATATATATATATATATATATAAAAAATAGAAAAAAATCCCAAGCACTCACGCTTTATGGTTCCTCATGTGCCGGGTGCCAAAGCCTGGACTCCAAAGATACATAGAATGCCAAATAATAGCTGCTCACCGGTCTTGTTAAAATCCAAAAGTTTTATTAAATCATATTAAAATCTGTGACCAACGTTTCGGTCCCCGCTCGGGACCTTCCTCAGGGTCAGACAAAAATGATAGGACAACACACAATACTTGCAATGTATGTCAATATATAGCCATAACAATAATTAAAAGTGACTCACCCAGGTGCATGGTGTCCTCGGCGTTTCCGCCGTGTATACTTCCGGAAGTATACACGGCGGAAACGCCGAGGACACCATGCACCTGGGTGAGTCACTTTTAATTATTGTTATGGCTATATATTGACATACATTGCAAGTATTGTGTGTTGTCCTATCATTTTTGTCTGACCCTGAGGAAGGTCCCGAGCGGGGACCGAAACGTTGGTCACAGATTTTAATATGATTTAATAAAACTTTTGGATTTTAACAAGACCGGTGAGCAGCTATTATTTGGCATTCTATATATATATATATATATATAGAAAAGTTGAAAATGATAGCACTCCCAGGACTCCAACTTAAGAATTAACTTTTAATAGTTTACAAAATAAAAAAATCGACGTTTCAGTCTGCTATTCACAGACTTTCATCAGGACTATGTCCTGATGAAAGTCTGTGAATAGCAGACTGAAACGTCGATTTTTTTATTTTGTAAACTATTAAAAGTTAATTCTTAAGTTGGAGTCCTGGGAGTGCTATCATTTTCAACTTTTCTACATTTTGCTTGACAAGCACCGGGCAAGTATTTCTATTATATGGAGTGCAAGATTATTTTCCATTTTTATATATATATATATATATATATATATACATAATTTGTATTTTATTTTATTTTTTTAGCAATGTGCCTATTACCTTTTTTAGCAATGTGCCTTTTTTAGCAATGTGCTGCAGCTCCATCAGCCCCTATGTTAATAAGGCCCTGCCCATGGTGAGGACCCACACCAGCTCTCCCACAGGTAGGGAGGCTGGATAGGCCTAAAAAAAAAGAAATCAACAAAAAAAAAATAATCAATTTGTGTGTATGTCTGTCTTTGTGGTATATGGGGCTCCGTCAGTGATGCAACTCATGTCATGGCAATGCCCATAATGGGTGGGATCACCCACTGAATGGCATGTCAGCCTGACGTCAAGACTTCCAGATGTCTTGCAGGCCCTTAACATTCAGGACAATGCAGAGAGCACTGCTGAGGCACTAACGCAGTTCACATTGCAAGCCAATCTAAAGGATGCAGAATTACAAACAAAATTAGGACGGAGGGACAGGACACTTAAATTGGGACTGTGATCAACATAAAGGTGCTACATGACTGAATTGTTACCTCAGTTGTCTGCCTCAATTGTAAAAAGCTCTTTGTCAACTTTCAAATTATTAATGGCCCACAGCAGAGAAGGAACTATGAAATCATGCAGCTAGTCAAGGCTCATCCATGTATTTGATTGAGAAAAGCATTGCTCGTGCAAATGTGGAATGCTACATGCATGTGGTGCCTCATTCTGGAGGAGGGTATAGGGAGGGTGGGAGGGAGGGCTAGTGGGACACATGGAGGGCCTAGAGGAAGGGCTGGAGGGTCTATATGGACGGTGGGAGGCTAATAGCACACATGGAGGGCTGGAGGCTAATGGGACACATGTGGGGGCTACTGAGACAGATTGAAGACTGGAGAGGGTGGAATGAGACACAAGGAGGGCGGCGGGGTAATGACACACATTGAGGGTCTGGGGAGTAAAAAGACACAAGGAGGTGTGTGGGGAGAAAGACAGAGGGGTTGGGAAAAGGGAACAGGAGACACACAGAGAAGCTGAGGAAGACGGTCAAGAGATACACAGAGGGGCTGGGAAAGGAGAGAATGAGACACACAGAGTAGCTGTGGGGATAGATACACATAGAGGTGCTGGGGCCTGGGAACGTGACTCACAGAAGGGCTGGGAAAAGGGCGAAAGAGACAATAGAGCTGGGGTAAGAGACACAAACAAAATGCATCTTCACTTGTGTCTCCTGCTCTCCCTGTAAGTCAGAGTTAACCGGTAAGAGAAAGACGTTGTATTAAAGGGACACTTTAGTCACCAGAACTACTACAGTATAATGTAGTCGTTCTGGTGTCTCTAGCCTGTCCCTGTAGGCTGAGCACTGTAAATGCTACCTTTTCAGAGAAAAGGCAGTGTCTACATTGCTGCCTAGGCACATCTCTAGTGACAGTCACTCAGACGGCCACTAGAGATGCTTCCTAGTCCAGTGCTGCACACTCTGCATGGAGGCGATGATCGCTCTCTATAGAAAATATGCTGATTGGTGCATTGAAACACAGCATTTTACCACACATGCGCGATCGCCTGTAAATGCTTTCCTATAGGAATTGAACTGGCATTGACTGAATTTTATCCAGTTGTAAGCCAAAGAGTACACTCTTATTACTTAAAAAAAAAACAAGAGAACATAATTTTTTTTTACTGCTGTGCAATAGCATACGTTCACAATTTCAGTCCAAATGACCAAACTTTTCTTAATATATCAAGAAAATGTACTGAAACATTGATTATATGCAAATGCACATCTGCTTACAATAAATCCGCTCTTTTGTTTATTTTGAAGCCCTATGAGTGCTTTCCTTCACGTTTGAGTTTTCAGGTTTTTTTTATGCTTCCATATCTGCACACTATGCATTATGGGGCTGGTATAGAATTTTATAACATGACAGGAGGCTTCGTATTTGCTTAAGTCTCTCTTTACTAGAACTCCACAGCAGCACAGAAAAAACAACCAATCAGAAAAAAGTTAGGTACTATAAAACTCCCCTCCCCATGCATCATTTCCTCTTTCTTTGCTGCTCTGCAGTCAGTACAGGTCAGAGTACCACTGCCTCCTGCTTATAGTGGGTGGCTTTGGGTTTTTATTGCTTATATTCAGTCTTTTAGCCTTATAAATGCAGTATTGTTGTAATCCTTAGGGGATTTTATTCGTATATGCAGTATGTTATATCCTTGTGGGATTCTATTCTTATTATGCAGTATGTTCTATCCATGTGGGATTGTATTCATGTAAATGCAATATTTTTATCCTTATGGCATTCTATGTTTATAATGCAGTATGTTTTATCCTTATGGTATTTTATTTTATAATGCAGTATGTTTTATCCTTCTGGCATTTTATTTTTATATACAGTAGGTTTTTATCCTTATGGCATTTTATTTTTATATACAGTAGGTTTTTATCCTTATGGCATTTTATTTTTATATACAGTAGGTTTTATCCTTATGGCATTTTATTTTTATATACAGTAGGTTTTATCCTTATGGCATTTTATTTTTATAATGCAGTATGTTTTATCCTTATGGCATTTTATTTTTATATACAGTGTTTTATCCTTGTGGCATTTTATTTTTATATACAGTAGGGTTTATCCTTATGGCATTTTATCTTTATAATGCAGTATGTTTTATCCTTATGGCATTTTATTTTTATATACAGTGTTTTATCCTTGTGGCATTTTATTTTTTATAATGCAGTGTGTTTTGTGCTTATGGGATTTTTTCCTGTAAATGCAGTAGGTTATAGGCCTTGTGGCATTTTATTTTTTATAATGCAGTGTGTTTTGTGCTTATGGGATTTTTTCCTGTAAATGCAGTAGGTTATAGGCTTTGTGGCATTTTATTTTTTATAATGCAGTGTGTTTTGTGCTTATGGGATTTTTTCCTGTAAATGCAGTAGGTTATAGGCCTTGTGGCATTTTATTTTTTATAATGCAGTGTGTTTTGTGCTTATGGGATTTTTTCCTGTAAATGCAGTAGGTTATAGGCCTTGTGGAATTTTATTTTTATAATGCAGTGTGTTTTGTGCTTATGGGATTTTTTCCTGTAAATGCAGTAGGTTATAGGCCTTGTGGCATTTTATTTTTTATAATGCAGTGTGTTTTGTGCTTATGGGATTTTTTCCTGTAAATGCAGTAGGTTATAGGCCTTGTGGAATTTTATTTTTATAATGCAGTGTGTTTTGTGCTTATGGGATTTTTTTCCTGTAAATGCAGTAGGTTATAGGCCTTGTGGGATTTTTCTTCGGTGTCTGTACTTCGGATCATCGCTGCTTCTACCTCCAAAGCATTTGCCTCCTCTGTCCCCCGAGATCTGGGACCGTGGAGTTAATCTCCGCCAGCCCAGTGTGTTTTTTCCAGCTGCCGGTATGCTCGCGAGTGAGCACGACCACCCGGCGGCCGGATCTTCTTTCCCACGTGGCTGCTTCGCTGCAGCCGTCCCCCCCCCGTGGGTCCCGTGTGTTTTACCCGGTCGCAGGGGTACTCGCGAGTGAGCACGAGTACCCGGCGACCGGATCTTCTTTCCCACATGGCTGCTTCGCGACAGCCGTCTCCGCCGCGGACCATGTGGGTCCTGTGTGTTCTACGCGGTCGCAGGGGTACTCGCGAGTGAGCGCGAGTACCCGGTGGTCGGATCGTTTCCTCCACGTAGAGGCTTCACTGCGGCCGCCTCCGCCCGCGGACCGCGTGTGTGCGGGGGGTGTGCCCACGCGCAGCTCCTTCCCCGCCAGTACCGTTCTTGGCGGAGGTCTGTGGAGGGGCTTTCTCCTCCCCCATCTATAGGCAGGGTGTATTCAGACCCCAACCTAATTCGCTGGCAGTCTGGGAGGACCACCTCCCACCCTGCTCAGGGTGCATATCCATATAGAGACATATAGCAATTATGTGACCAAACATATATATTATATATTTTTACTTCTATATTTCTTCAAGGGCTGGAGATCAGCCTGTAGGCAATACACCCTGTACTTCTGAGTTTTCCTGCAACAGGATATCCTTATTTTTGGCCACAAGCATTAAGGTCTAACAGTTTCCTGTATATCTGTAGACACATTACCTCTGCCTAGGGGGGTTTGCATATTGGAGTTATTTCACCCTAGGTTCCCTGGTTTTCATTACACATATAGGGGGCTCTACACAGATTGACCCCCTGCTATTGTCGGAATACAACACCGGGGTATGCCCTGCTATGTCTGTGCCCCATTGATTGGCCTGCTATGTCTGTGCCCATAAGAACGGCCTGCTATGTCTGTGCCCATAAGATTGGCCTGCTGTGTCTGTGCCCATAAGATTGGCCTGCTGTGTCTGTGCCCATAAGATTGGCCTGCTGTGTCTGTGCCCATAAGATTGGCCTGCTATGTCTGTGCCCATAAGATTGGCCTGCTGTGTCTGTGCCCATAAGATTGGCCTGCTGTGTCTGTGCCCATAAGATTGGCCTGCTATGTCTGTGCCCATAAGATTGGCCTGCTATGTCTGTGCCCATAAGATTGGCCTGCTATGTCTGTGCCCATAAGATTGGCCTGCTATGTCTGTGCCCATAAGATTGGCCTGCTATGTCTGTGCCCATAAGATTGGCCTGCTATGTCTGTGCCCATAAGATTGGCCTGCTAGGTCTGGCCCATAAGATTGGCCTGCAATACCTGTGCCCAATAAAATGGCCTGCTATGTCTGTGCCCCATTGGATAGCCTGCTATGTCGGTGCCTACTTGGATGGCCGGCTATGCCTGTGACTATTTGCTTGGCTAACCTTTCTGTGTCCATTCGTTTGACCTGCTGAGACTATGCCCTAAGGACGGGCCTACGCTATTGGTACCGAACCCCTTTTGGCCGCAGGCCTGGGGTAATATCACTGAGGAAAACCCAGTGCACACCAGTGACATGGAGATAGGCAGGTGTCCGGGCGAACACCATTGCCATAGTGTTCGAGAGGACACCAGTATACGGCCATCTGAATATGGCGGGAAGGGTGAAGGCCCTAAACCTCATGCCTGAAGGGCAAAGTTTCTTATGAAGACCCCGGACACATCCACGGTTTACTCCAAACCGGCGACTGCACATCTCCAAGGAGAACTTCGCACCGGCAGGGACCGGTATTCAGACTCCTTCAGGAGAAAGCTGTGTTTTTCCCTTGTCTTTACCATCTACTCTGTATATGCCTCCCGGAGTCCCTATAGGTTCGGTAGTTTTTTCCTGCGTTAGGTTAGCTCCTGGCCCTGTCCAGTGGGATTTACTTTTCTTACCTTCCGGCCTGCTGTTTACATTCTATCCGAGATAGAATGGGTGTATTTTCTCTTATCTTCGTTTATTGTTGCTTTTTTGTTTTGTTTTGTTTTTTTCATGACTTCTTTTTCCTATTCGCTCGGGTCGTGAGGCCTGACTTGGTCTCCTCCGACCTCCCGGGCACTTGTGGATTGCGGAGAACGTCTCCAGCTTTCCTCGGACTACCAACAGCCTACCAGGACCCCGCGCGCGCGCGCACGGGATCCGGATAGTCGGTTGATAGTTTTCCATTCCTTGTTTCCCAGATTGCCCTCAGCCTTATGCTGACATTTGTAATTGGTGCGCCCTACGGTTTTGGTCACCCTGAATCTCTAGGGACTCTAGTTTGCACCACAGGAGGGTGCGGCCCTCCATCACCTCGATCCGAGTATATTTATTTTCAGGAGCAGTGGGCGAATCCTCTCATACGGAACCGGATACTGATTTGTTATTAGAGGGCGCAGTCCCTCACTCGTCATCAACCAGATACTGGGCTGGATACAAAGTACAAGTTGGGTGGACCCATTCTCATAGAGAGAACCGGTCTCGGATGTAGACTCTGCTGTTGGTTACTAATGGGTGCGGCCCGCTCAGGCTAGCACCCGGACGCTCTCACGGTATGCGATCACAGTAGTAGAGAGCGCGGCTCTTTCATGCACTCGACGCTCTACAGTACCGGCCATTTGTTCATCACACAGGCTTGTGCCTGTGCAAGACATTGATGACTACATAGAGGGGCGTCCCTCCGGAATTCAATTAGAGCTGCCATCCACGCTACTGGCTTCGTCCTAGAGGACTGCCTGGTCATGCAAGTATTACATGTTTGGACTAGATCCCTCTATTCTATCTCCCGTGATGGATCTACTGGATCCGGGCTGCTGTAAGACACGCGAGAAATACTCAGAGGTATAACGGGGGGAGTCTCCCATTTATTTACACACACTCCTGGAGATGGTACACTAACGGATGGTCCTCCGGTATTTTGAGAGTGCAGGTTTTTGGCATATTCGGCACCATATAATACAGAGTTTGCTTTCTGTTTTAGATATCCAGACCATTACTAGCAAACTGAGCAGAAAGTTTCCCCATGTCAAGATGTCGGGAGATACGGAGACCTTCATGGAGCAAACAGGCACCGCCTTGCTCGGGTAACAACATTAAGGAAGGACTATTGCCCGGTCTGAAGGTAAAACCGTACGTATGGGTCATATGGTAAATCAGGAATCCTCGTTTGTCTTGACTTCTCCGGTCTTTACGATCTTGGGATAAAATCGGAGCGCATACCTGGTGAACATGGTTCGGAGATGGAGGACCCTTCGTCTATACTCTATTCATCCCTCACGGGAGCCGTCTGTTTTTGGATTCGCGCTACCCCCTTTTTTTCAACTACCGTCGAGGGGATCTATGAGACTTTACGGAGGTACCTGGTGTACCCCGACTCCTACAGACATCTTTCACTCTTTGACGAGGGCATTGCTGGATGGAAATCTGCGTTCCGGTTGGCTTTTCCCTTCCTTTGAAGGTTTCCAGGATTCGCTATTCCCAGTATAGTCGACCACCGTCCTTCCACACAAGTTCAGTTCGGAACCCTGAATGGACGTCCTTTGGAGTCTTTCTCTACTGCGTCCAAGGTTTACTCAGTCCATTTGGAATCTTAGAATCACTTAGAATATGGCTAGTTTGGCCACGCTCTTGCCTGCATTATGAAATTATTCTCGGATGAGACATATCACCGGGTAGGACAGGAAGGAACGAAAGTTCCTCCTCGGTTTCTAATACGATTTTGGTAGTGGACTTGGGCGCATTCCTTGAAATTGGAGATCTACCTGCAAGACCGCATCGCCGAATATCCCTGGCACGATCGGAGGAACCGCCTTACGGATCATGAGTTGAGACGGTGACAGTTTCTTCTCGCGTCCCCAAGTCCGAACTTGACCTTTGATATTAAAACTACAGGAAGGTGGCTGATAGGTCAGCTTGCCAGCTCATGGACCGGCTGCTAGGAAACAAGTCGCAACCACATACAATGGATTTACCAGCGGATGGTACTTTTTTCCGTAATTGAGATACTTCGTCGGCTGGCATTTTCTTTTATCCGTCTACCGTCAATTATCGAACTTGGAATGTCCAATTAGGATGACTCTGATATTTCCTGCAATAGATACCAGCGACACAAACAGCGTTGGATTGGTGAATTGAGCGTTGAAACAGCAAATACGAAGCCTCCTGTCATGTTATAAAATTGTAGATTATGCTAGCTTTAGTGTACCTATAATCTTAATTTTATTAATGACAGGAGGCGAGTATTTCCCACCCATTCTTGTCCCTCCCTTGTTTAATGTTATAGTTTAGATTATCAGGTACGTATGCAACTCTGTTTGTTGTCTCTGATACCTGTCGCTTGTTCATTATGTCTGTGTTTCTTTTCATAAGTAGGGATGGGATATCTACATATTAAGGTTAATTTTGGTTGCTACATTGGGTACCTACATGTTTATTCTGAGTACATTTAATTGGATAATCAACCTGTTCGATTCTGTTTTTCTCTCGTTTCAGTTTACAGTCCATCAACACTATCTAGTTTGACGGTTACTCTCGGATGGTGGACATCGTTATATTCATCGTATCTAGGACTTCGTTTCTTCCCCATGATGTTCTCTGCCTTTTATTCTGTTTTGTCGCAGCTTGAAAGAGGAAATGATGCATGGGGAGGGGAGTTTTATAGTACCTAACTTTTTTCTGATTGGTTGTTTTTTCTGTGCTGCTGTGGAGTTCTAGTAAAGAGAGACTTAAGCAAATACTCGCCTCCTGTCATTAATAAAATTAAGATTATAGGTACACTAAAGCTAGCATAATCTACAATTTTTTTCCAGGGCTGCTTTTCATTCACAGTCCGGCCCTGTGCTGAACTGAGTGAACATTCTACATGCAGTACTGACCAAGTGAGGTATTAATAAGTATCTATTCCGTGTACTAATACTTTGTTACCTGAGGGAAATGGCTGCTGAAGGGCAGGATTGTCAAAATCCAGCCCCCCAGATCTTGACCAACCGCAACTCCCAAAGGTCTTAGCAGTAAATACATAAGTAGAGAATTATGGGAGTTGCAGTCCAATAAAATATGGGGAGAGCAGGGTATCGCAAACTTGCTCAGGGAGGAGTTATACAGGTTTCACCTCAATATGGACAACTTTCAAAATTCTCTCTTTTTTTTTTTTTTTTTTTTAACACAAAGTACAGATTTCAATAGTGGTGGACATATTTATATATTAACACCTCTGTCCGACAACTGTCAATATAATGCTGCTCCCACCTATCTATCCTTCCTAATACACAAGTATGTCCCGTCTAGGCCTTTACGATCTGTCCGTACTCCCACCTCTGATGCTCGCCTTCAAGATTTCTCAAGGCCTGCACCGTTCCTGTGGAACTCTCTTCCCTCCTCGGTTAGATGCTCACCCAGTCTCCACTCCTTCAAAATATCATAAAAAAACCACTTCTTCATAAAAACGTATCAATTAAACTATTAATAGCTCCCGACTGATAACTCTTTTGCAACTGTCACTAGTCTAATAATATCCTTACCTTTTGAGTCACTTTACCCCAGACAGGGTCGGACTGGTAAAAAAATTAGGCCCGGGCATTTTTTAATCAGAGCGCGCCCCTAAGAAAGGGGCGGGCCAGAGAGGGTGTGTTTTGTCATCACTAATGACAAGCATGCCCCCTCCCAAAGTGAGCATGTTGGTTCAATGGGCAGAGCCCCGCTGAAGAGCTCTAGCATTAGACAAAGGCCCTGAATTTGTTCAGCGCAGCACAAGCAAATTTAATAACATGCTTGCACTGAGTTTTCTTTTAAATTGTCTCTGGTGTCTCCACAAGTGGGATACCAGAGGACAAAAGGGCCAGGAAAGTGCAATGTGCATGTGTTTGGAGCATGCTTGTGGGATTGCGTGTGTGTAGAGTGTGGTGTGGTATTGTGTAAATAGGTCAATTTCATTTGTGTTTGTGGTGTAATATGTGTGGCTAGGGGCTGTACAGAGTGTGTGTATAGGGGGTATAGTGTTACGGGGTGTAGCGGAGGGTAGTATAGAATCCACGATCTCCGCTGGTATCCTAGGTAAATCCACAGTCAGCGCTGAAAAGTAAGGCAATATCCCAATCCTCCCAATAACCGGACGAAACACAGTTTGGGAGTCAACTAACTCGCTTTATTCACAGGCTTGTATATTTATACAGTTCCCCATGCAAGGGGTTTCCTGACAGAAGTTTCAGGGGATTTCTCCCATAATACAGTGTAATTCTCCCAGGGTACATTGCTACACGAGAGGGATACTCCCACTAAAATGGACGATTAAGTGGATTATCCCCTCATGTAGCAAAACTGACAATTCACATTAAAATCCGTTTTATAAGTTTTATACGGTACATTTAACTAACCGAACGTTTGGTAGATAGCTGGGGTCTGAGCGCATCTTTTGTGTGAATACCGCTCAGATCCCAGCTGAAATGACCGAACGCCGCAACAAATACAGTTTACATCGAAGTTCCCCTCAAACTGTCGATTATACTTGGGGGAACGATTCTACCGAATACCGGGCTCCCGAACGGTCTGGAAGTCCAGCGGTGTTCGTGTCGTCGAGTAGCCGTTTTCAGTTCCAGGCGCTCGACGACCAAACACCGCTGAAGAATAGCGAATCCAAGATGGCCGACCGCCGCATGGTCGGTAGCCGAACGACGGCCACCTAGGAGAGCTTCTAATTACCGATTGCAACATTGTTGCAATCGGTTAACGAGTGCCACACGCTCCTAAGTGTGTGGTCTATCAGGGGAGCCCGCATTCGTTCTACGAACAGCCCGGATAGCCGCTGTTCGTCAAACGAAGTACTTGCATGCTGGTAGCTTACGGCTGCCAGCATGCGAATTACCATAGCATAAATACATAGTACATTTACATCTACCACACAGGCTACATAGCAGAATACCCACAGCACATAGTACAGACAACCTTTCTATATTACAGTCCAGAAGTGGCTAGGTTTGCCACACAGGGGATGTAGCGAGTGTGTGCATATGGGCTGTGTGTGTATAGGTGACGTAGTGTGTGTAGGGGTTGTAAGAGAGGGTGTGTTTAGAGAATGTTGTATGTGTTTGCTGACAAGGAATGTAGTGTGTGTGTAGGTGGTGCAGTGTGTGTGTGTAGGAGATCTAGTGTGTATAGGAGAGTGTGTGTGTGTGTGTAGAGGATTAAGAGTGCATATAGGGTAAGGGATCTAGCGTGTATCTGGAGTGTAATGTGTGTAGTGGTGCTGTGTGAGGGGTGCTGTAGTGTGTGTGTGTGTATATATATTGTATGTGTGTGTATGTAAGAGGGGTGCTGTGTGTGAGGGTGTTTTTATCTGCCGTCACATTCTAGGTTTCTAATTTTCTTTGTCTGTTAACTCACTGAGGGTTATTTTATATATATATATATATATATATATATATATATATATGTGTGTGCGCGCGAGGGTGCTGTCTGTCTGAGGGTGCTGTGTGTGAGTGAGGGTGCTCTGTGTGTCTGAGTGTGCTCTGTGTGTCTGAGGGTGCGCTGTGTGTCTGAGGGTGCGCTGTGTGTCTGAGGGTGCGCTGTGTGTCTGAGGGTGCGCTGTGTGTCTGAGGGTGCTGTGTATGTCTGGGGGTGATGTGTGTGTCTGGGGGTGATGTGTGTGTCTGGGGGTGCTGTGTGTGTCTGGGGGTGCTGTGTGTGTCTGGGGGTGCTGTGTGTGTCTGAGGGTGCTGTGTGTTTCTGGGGGTGCTGTGTGTGTCAGGGGGTGCTGTGTGTGTCAGGGGGTGCTGTGTGTGTCAGGGGGTGCTGTGTGTGTCAGGGGGTTCTGTGTGTGTCAGGGGGTGCTGTGTGTGTGAGTGTGAATGTATTTATTTAAATTTAAATATATTTTTTTATTATAAAAAAAAAAAAAAAAGTTATATCCGCCCCCCTCCCTTCTTACCTTTAGCCTGGGAGGGAGGGGAGCCGTGCTGCCATGGGGGGGGAGGTGTGGGGGGGTGCCGTGCTGCCTTCACTGGTGGTCCAGTGGTGAGAGTGAACTCTAGCCCCTGCAGGCTAGAGTTCACTCTCGCGTGATCTGAGCGTTGCCGCGGTAACCATGGCAACGCTCAGACCGCGCGAGAGGACCCGGCTGAGCTGCTGGATAGAGCTCCGCTGGTCCTCTCCTCCCTCCCTCACTCCTCAGCCGGCGGCCGCTTAGAATTGTCTTTGGGCCGGTGAGGGAGATCTTTGATCTCCCCACCGGCCCATGGAGACACACAGCAGGGCCGGCGCTCGGATAGCGCTGGCCCTGCAGTGGCCGGCGGGGGAGATCCTGTGATCTCCCCTGTCAGCCTCGGCCCCACGGCCATCGCGGCCCACCGGGTATTTGCCCGGTTTGCCCGATGGCCAGTCCGGGCCTGACCCCAGGGTCCTCAACCCCTCTGTTCCTGTGTGTCAAACTTGTCTGGTTACAACTACATGTTTGTTCGTCCACCCACTGTAAAGCGCTGCGAAATTTGTTGGCGCTATATAGATAATAACATAATAATAATCAGATCCCATTTCTTCCTGGTTTGGTTAGCTCAGTGGAGCTAAACTCAAGAGGCAGCAATTGCCCAGAGCACCTGCCTTGCAAAGACTTCTCATTGAGCTGCATTGGGAGGTCTGTGATTGGACAGTCACAGAAAGTAGAGCGGGGTTAGAAGGGGAGAACTTGCAAAGGCAGCAGACAAGAAATCTGCACCTAATGCAGACTGATTTAGATACATCCCCAATTGAAAAAAAAATGCATAATTAAATACATGCATGTTTTCATTGGGGTATATATGTTTTTGTTTATGGACAGCTTGGTAGAAATACAAGTGTGTGTGTCTGTTAAGAAACAATTTCAGAAACCTTTAAAAAACAAAATCACTGTAAAAAAAAGTTAATTGTTTGCAGTTTATCCATTATAATTGTAGTGAATGGAAATATCAATTGCAAAATAGTAAAATAGCTGATTTGGCAAAAGTGGTCAGCTCGGTTATAGTCATAACATTGCTATTTTGGCTATAGCTGTACAATTTGAGTTTCAGATTACTGCAATTCACCATTTAGTCAATCAGTTCCTGTGACTTTTTGAAATGCCTCTGTTAAGAACAAACTTTGCAGTTGCTACAGGACTTGAATCATAACAGTATATTTATTACCACAGAAACTTTCAGCGTGCCCTTCATTACAGTTTTATAGATCTTAATTTAACCCCTTAAGGACACATGACATGTGTGACATGTCATGATTCCCTTTTATTCCAGAAGTTTGGTCCTTAAGGGGTTAAACTCATCAAATTCACTGCCAACCAGAGTTTATGATAACCTGGGGAGAGCATACTGGAATTAGGGATGTGTTACTTTTTCCATGAAAATAGATTATTTCAAAGATTATGAAGCAAACACATGGTTTAATTTATCTCTAAATTAATCTAAAGGGTCTATTCAATATACAGTATGTTCTGATGAGTCGACAACTGACTTGCAAAATATACCAAAAAAAAATTGTAATCTGTTGACCGCATTAAAGGAACACTATAGTGTCAAGAACACAAACATGTATTCCTTACCCTATTGTGCAAACCCCACCATTTAGGTGACTTGCCCACCCTGAGCCCCCTTATAAGGAATTAATACTCACCTTATTTCCAGCGCCGGGGCTAGCTAAGCCTCCCTGGTGACATCATCAGAATTGCCAATTTTTAGCCAATCCAATGCTTTCACATGGGAAAAGCATTGGATTGACTAAAATTTGCAAGGGAGCAGGACCAAATGCAGTTTTGGCCTATCAGAACCCCATGCAGAGCGTGGAGACCCTGAATGGCAGTGCTGCCTGTCATGAACTCACCCTGATACCGGAGAAACTGACGGAAGCCAAGCACAGAGAGATGGACACAGGTTTCTTCAGGAAGGAAGAGATTCTTTATTGGATCACCGATCGGGACTCAGAGGGACTAATGTCACCAAAATACAGCAAGTTCTGAGCCCCGGACAATAGTGCAGGCTCCTTATATAGGCACATAACTCCTCCCATATTAAGCTCCACCCGCACATTCTCTTGACCAATCAATGCAAATAAGAATTAACTTCCTGCTTGACCGCATGGCCTGTCCAGCACAATGGAGGAGGGGAATACTACATCCTGTATTCTTGCACATGCTCCGTACACTACTGATCGTATCTTGCCTCGTGCAACCAACTGATCGATACGTCAGCATATGCACGTACACATGCCACGTGGTAATCTCGGCCTACTAAATTTATTTTTACAGAGATTCCACCACATTCCCCCCTTTGATGCCTCTTGATATTTCACAATTACTTGAGGCATCACTTAACCTTAGTTTGCATACACCGCAAGTTACCTTGAACCAGACCAGACTTATCTATGATGTGAATCTTCAACACTCATCTTCCCGCATTGGTTCTCCCTGATTTAGAGCCTTATATTTATAAATTGCCATTATCTGTGCAGCAGCCTTCCTCTCTGCTATATTTTCTATCAGGCTTTGCACAGACCTAACTACTAAGGGTATAAGACACGGCAGGAGTAGACACAACATTAAAATCAGTAGGACTCCACCTACCACTGCCTTAAGCCCTCCAAACCACTCATACCAGCTACCAAACCAACTACTTGGATTGTACCCTTTCCATACCTGAGTAGGCACATGCGCTAGTTTAACCATATGGCTAGTAAGCTCAGCTATTGCTTGCCCTTCGTCATCTATTTGAAGACAGCAATTGCTCAGGTTAAACTTCCCACATACACCTCCCTCTACTGCCAAAAGGTAATCCAAGGCTAATCTATTTTGGTATACTGCTGTCCTCATCCTGGTATTATGCTTCGCTAGAAGATTGAGCGCTTGTGATGTCTCGTTAGTTATGATCTCAACCACCGCCTGTAATCTTATAATACGGTTGAGCATATAAATTGGGGTTCTATAACCAAAGGTACCGTCCTCTGCCCACGTGGCTGGCCCATAGTAATCTATAATACGCTGGGGAGGCCATTCATTATCTTCCCAGGCGCCTATCTCTATGGGTCCCCTTTTCTTCCTATGATTCACATCATACACTTTAACACCTAAAGTCTCACCTGTTTCAATAGGTAACAAGAAGAAGGATGGTTTGAGCATACCCAACACACATGCCCCTTCCCAGTCCTGTGGCAACTCCGAATAGGCTTTCTTACCACAGATCCAGTACAAATTTGCTGGGGCTCTCCAGGTAGATGTGATGGATAGGTCAAACCACACATCCTTTAAATTGGCGTATCTAGCAAAGGGGTTAGATGGTTCTGAGACATTTGAAGCCGACCACCAAGTTGTATTCTTTGTATCATCATCAGAAGCTTTTTGCCCTAGACAAGTTAATTCTCCTACAGAAGTATTATACATCATTCCTTTCCTTGCTATGCAAACATAACCTATGATGGAGGTCTTTAATCTCCACTCAGATTTACCTCTAACACTCATATGATAATCGGCTTGTGTAGATATTAATTGGTCAACTGCCTCAGAACCGGACATTACCTCCTTTGCTTCCCAAGGCCATTGGTCTCCCATGTTAGTACCTCCACACACATAGCAGTTGGTAACATTAAGACTACCGGCAATACTTTCGGCTAAATCAATAAACAGGTTTTTAGCATTATGGGGGATCTTATTATCTATGCTCATCTCTTCATAAAAGGAATGGTATACTTGATGAGTCTGGGAGGATACCGTATCAGTCTCTATCCCTATAAATAATACTGTCCCAGGATCTAAACCCGTCCCATATATTTGAAACCCAAATAAATAACCATATTTGTCTAAGAACTTGTCGGGGTTATTTATAAGTATATGGACTGGATTGCATTCCATAGACTTACAATATGGGCTGGTAGGCAACTTAGTCACAATCATGTCCTTGTCTACTGTCTGTCCCCAAGTTGCCCACCCCACACAAGACCAATATGGGCAAAAGTTATAATCTCTATTTGGGCATCTAGGACTCACATATTTATTTTTACTACTGGGACAAATATATTTATCGTTAGACCCATACGTCCTCTCCCATCTAAGATCCCCACATACATTCCACGGCTTTCTACCACTTGATATCGCCTTACACGCATCAAATAGCAGAACACCCGAAGAATGTACGGATTCTAATACCGTCTTATTAATTAGGGTCCCCTGAGGATCTCCATTCCTGAGAGTCAACCAAATTGTACGAGGTTGATACTCTGGACTGAAGCACTTAGGTTCTCCTACTCCTAAATGGCACACACTATATTCTATATTTAGGTATCTGCATCTTGATACATCTCCTTTACACTCGTATTGTGAATGCCAAATTAGGGTTTGGGAAATATGGTTACCTGTTCTTGTAGTCTTAATGCATACCTCACAGCTAGGAGTGTCGGTACCTCTACCTTCCTGAATATAAAAATACACATATAAAAACATTATCATAAACACATCTTTCGTCGTCATCCTCAGTCTTCGTCCGTGCGAAGGCACCTCAGCTTCCAGGATGTAAGGGCTGCAGGGAATGGAGTTCTGCTCGTCTTCACAGGGGTCCCTTCGGGACTTTTCCTGGCTTATATACTATACATCGGTGAGCGGACAGGCTTTATTATGGCCTTCTCACTCACTTACCAAATCTCTGAAACAATAAAATTTGTAATCCACAAAGTTCCTCGTCACTCCGACTGAGTCGTGCGCTTTAACCGGATCTTGCAGGGATTCTCTGGATCTGCTGTAACTTGCCAAGAATCGACTGCTGCTGGTTTAACCCTGGAGTGATGTATCCACGGAGTCACTTCGGCTACTTTTATCGCTGTAGGGGTAGACAAAAGAACAACATAAGGACCTCTCCACTTGGGCCCTAACGGTACATTATTCCACTCTTTAATCCACACTTGGTCTCCTGGGTGGTAACTATGAACTGGGGGATAAATATTCACAGGTAATCTATCTTGTACCCATTTCTGTACCTCCTCCATAGTCTTACCCAACTCTACAACCTGCTGCCGGGTAATTCCTTCTCCCAACTGACTCAAATCCCCCCTTAAGTTACCATGTACGGGAGGTGGTCGCCCATACATGATTTCAAAAGGAGAGAGGCCCATCCTTCTGGTAGGTGTACTGCGGATTCGCAATAGAGCTATGGGCAAGAGAACGTTCCACTTAAGTTGGGTTTCCTGACACATTTTAGCCAACTGATTCTTAATAGTTCTATTCATTCTCTCTACCTTACCAGAACTCTGGGGTCTATATGCCGTATGAAGCCTCCACTTTATACCAAGCATATGAGTCAGTTGTTGTAGGCACTGATGAACAAAAGCTGGACCATTGCCCGATCCTATAGAGCAGGGTAGTCCATATCGGGGTATTATTTCTCGTAACAGGAATCTCACAACTTCTCCTGCTTTCTCCGTACGAGTAGGACATGCTTCTACCCAGCCTGAATAGGTGCACACAACCACCAGCAGGTAGCGATGTCCACCCGATTTAGGCATCACTGTATAGTCAATTTGTAAATCGGACATGGGGAGTCCCCCCATAAACTGGACTCCTGGTGGCTTTACTGGTCCTTGCCTTGCATTATTCTTAGCACACGTTACACATCTTCGTACAATGGCCTGAGTCAAGTTGGACAATCTTGGTATGTAGAAATGTTTTCTGAGAGATTCTTCTGTGCTGTCTCTCCCAGAATGTGTCCCGTTGTGATAGTTTTGGACAATTTCTACCGCTAGTGATGCTGGAATGACTATTCTTCCATCTTCTAACTGATACCATTTGTTCTCCAAATACTTTCCAGGTTCAGTCTTTAACCACTCCTCTTCTTGAGCTGTAAAAACTGGAGTCCATTGAGACAGTGGAGTTGGTATGAGAGCATCTATATGCCCCACATACTCCTGTCTTCCCGATTCAGCGGCACGCTTAGCTGCACTATCTGCCATCCGATTTCCTTTGGTTACATCACCATCTCCTCTCAGATGCGCTCGACAATGTATAATACCGACTTCTCTCGGCTCCCACACTGCTTCCAATAGTTGTAGGATTTCAGCTGCATACTTGATTTCTTTGCCTTCTGAATTCAATAGTCCTCTTTCTTTATACAAAGCTCCGTGGGCATGAGTGGTTAAAAACGCATACTTGGAGTCCGTGTAGATGTTCACTCTTAAACCTTCAGCCAATTGTAATGCTCGTGTCAGTGCTATCAATTCTGCCTTTTGTGCTGATGTTCCTTTTGCCAGTGGCCGAGCTTCTATCACCTTATCTATTGTTGTTACTGCATATCCTGCATAGCGGATCCCTTCTTTCACATAACTACTGCCGTCGGTGTAATATTGAACATCGGGGTTCTGGATGGGAAAATCACGAAGATCTGGTCTACTTGAAAATACTTCATCCATTACTTCCAAACAATCATGTTGACTTTCAGTAGGTTGTGGCAAAAGGGTAGCTGGATTTAAGGTGTTTACAGTCTCTAAATGCACTCTTGGGTTTTCACACAACATTGCTTGATACTTGGTCATACGGCTATTACTAAACCAATGATTTCCTTTGTAATCCAACAACGTCTGTACTGCATGTGGGACTCGTACATAAAGTTCTTGACCCAGAGTGAGTTTATCGGCTTCAGCTACAAGCAGGGCGGCTGCAGCTACAGCTCTTAGACAAGGTGGAAGTCCGCTGGCCACTGCATCCAGTTGCTTAGACATGTAGGCAACAGGTCTTTGTCATGATCCCAAGTACTGTGTCAATACTCCCACAGCCATTCTTCTTTGCTCATGTACATACAGGTAGAATGGTCGTGTGTGATCAGGTAGACCTAATGCTGGGGCACTCATCAAAGCCTTCTTCACATCTTCAAATGCCGTTTGCTGTTCTTGAGTCCATAAGAAGGGGTCGTGCTCTGTACCTTTGATAGCTGCATACAGAGGTTTTGCCAGTATCGCGTAGCTGGGAATCCATATCCTACAGAAGCCTGCTGCCCCCAAGAATTCTCGCACTTGTCTTCTATTCTTGGGTATCGGTATTTGGCACACAGCTTCTTTTCTCTCTGGCCCCATAATTATTTGACCTTCAGAGATATGGAATCCCAGATATTTGACAGTTGGCAAACACAACTGAGCCTTCTTTCTAGACACCTTGTATCCTGCCTTCCAGAGAATGTGTAGTAGATCGTGCGTTGCTTGCTGACATATTTCCTTTGTAACTGCTGCTATCAACAAGTCATCTACATATTGTAACAATACACACTCTCCTGGGATGGACTCGAAATCCAGTAGATCTTGACTTAGAGCTGAACCAAATGGGGTAGGTGAATTTTTAAACCCTTGGGGCAGTCTTGTCCAGGTCATTTGGCGTTTTGAGCCCGTTACAGCGTTTTCCCATTGGAAAGCGAAGATACATTGACTTTCTGCGGCAATTCGGAGGCAAAAGAAGGCATCTTTGAGGTCTAAGACTGTAAAATAAGTAGCCCCGCCCGGAATTAAAGCAAGCAGGTTATATGGATTGGGCACAACTGGATGTATACTAACAACCGCATTATTGACTGCTCTCAAGTCCTGCACAGGTCGATACTCATCTGTACCGGGCTTTTGAACAGGCAGCAATGGGGTGTTCCAGGGGGAAGTACAGAATTTTAGGATACCATACCGTATGAACTTATCCAGATAAGATTGGATGTTCTTCTTAGCCTTCTGCGGGATGTGATATTGTCTTAGGCTCACTGGATAAACCCCAAGTTTTAGTTCGATTTTAATAGGTGGAATATTGCGGGCCAGTCCTGGTGGGTTGTTCTCTGCCCAAACTCCTGGTATGTTGAATAAGGATTCATCACTCCTAGGGTTTTGGCTAGTCAACGCTGTATAAAGTCGCCACTCTTCTTCCTTTGGTACGGATAATGTCATAATACCTGAAGGTCCATTAAACTTTAAGGATATTGTTCCATTTGGTAGGAACGTAATCTGCGCTTGTAACTTAGATAGCATATCACGTCCCAGCAATTGGACTGGACATTCAGGCAAATAAAGGAATTGATGTTTTACTACGTGGCCTCCCAATGTACAGAGTCGACTTTTAAGAACCGGTTTTGCAGCACTTCTTCCAGTTGCTCCTATTACAGTAATAGTTCTTCCAGATGGAGGAGCAACTAGGTCAGTCACCACCGAATGTTCAGCACCAGTGTCGATCATGAACGCACTCCTTTTTCCCCCTATTGATACATCGACCATAGGCTCCGCTCGACCAAGGGGGATGGAGCCCGGTCGGTATCAATAGTCCTCCATGACCGTGTCAGCCAATCCTACAAAGTCCCTACCTTCTCTATCGCGGGACCTTTGCGCTGCTGGATAGTACCTATCTTCCCTTACACTTCCTCTGTTCCCATTACTCCCTCTATTACCATTGCTCCCTCCGGGGCCTCCTCTACCTCTCGCTCTGCCTCTAAAGTTTCCGTAACCTGCCCTGGGTAAGTCTCTCTCGTACTGCTCTCTTTGCGGACACTCGTTTCTCCAATGCCCTTCTTCCTTGCAATACGCGCACTGATTCCTACTCAAAGGCTCCCTATTCCATCTACTATCGCCTCTATCTGGGCCCCGTCTATCTACACCTGCGATCGCTACCGCTAGCATATCAGCCTTTTTACGCATCTTGCGCTCTTCCGCTTTCTTCGTCTCTGTGTCCCTGTTCATGTACACTTTATTCGCTACCTCCATTAGTTGGGTGATAGACATACCTGCAAACCCTTCTAACTTTTGTAGCTTGCGCTTAATATCTCCGTAAGCTTGGCTGACAAAGGCGGAGTTCACCATTCGGGAATTATCTGCGTCTTCCGGATTAAAGGGGGTATACAAGCGGTATGCCTCCAATAATCGGTCATAAAAGACACTGGGCGCTTCATCACTTTTCTGAATCACCTCAACTGTCTTCGACATGTTAATAGCTTTCTTCCCTCCGGCTTTCATGCCAGCAATTATAGCGTCTCTATAGGCTCTGAGTTGAACCATATCTGCGCCATTGTGTTGCAGCCCATGCTGCTGGATTGGCTTGATTCAAAGCACGGGCTCTATCCTCTAGCGCTTTAATGGCCGCTTGATTAATCCTTGTCCTTTCCTCATTATTGAACAATGTCATTAATAACTGCTGGCAATCAGCCCATGTCGGGTTATGTGTCTGAACTATCGAGGTGAACAGATCGGTCATAGCTTGTGGTTTCTCAGTGTACGAGGAATTGTGGGTCTTCCAATTCAAGAGATCGGTAGTCGTGAACGGGACATATACGAAGACTGGGTCAGCATGTGCCATTTGACCTGCGGCATCGATATAAGCGGACCCGGGATTCAGACGAAGAGGCATCTGATAATGTTTTAATTGTTGGGTACCGGTCAGTTGTCGGGTTAGTATGGGGCTACGTGGAGGGGCGTCAGTTAGAGGTTCCAGTCGGGGGGAAATAGGGCATGAGGATGTGGGAGCTTGATTTTGGGAAAAGTTAGTAAATAGAATACTCCCAGCCGAGCTAGAAGAAGCTTGACCGGAAGTTTGAAGTGGCGCCAAATCAGGATATTTTGATCTAACGGGGGTTGGTTCTGGTTCCGGAAGGGGAGGTTTAATACGAGGAGGGGTGGATTCTGTACTAGAGGAGGAAGCGGAAGTGGATGAGGGCAATGAGGGGAGGGGTATAGAACTTCCTGCATTCGCGTTACCTCTTCCTGTAGGGAAGTAAGGGGGCGGCAAAGGGATCTCGGACTCAGGGGGCGTGTCCAAAATGGGCCTAACCACAGTCCTAGTGGACAAACAAGTCCTGGCCACCATGAGGCGACATTGCTCCTCGTGGCATATCTGAATCCATTTTGGCGAGTCATTTACGGCCTGTCTCCAACAATCAATATATGGAAACTGCCCGTAAAGTTCAGGCCTACCCGATACAGCCACGTGTACACGCTGTATCAGGTTTGGATCCAAACTACCACGTGGCGGCCATGCCGCAACCAAAGTAGGCCACTCCCTAGTGCACAAAGTAACCAAACGTACAGGAGACATTTTAACCCCAAAATCACATGTTTTGAATCCCTTTTTAAAATTCTTTACCATACAACCTAAGGGATCCGGAATCGTTGACTCCGACGCGCCCATACTTATCAATGGAACGTCGTTGACAACGAATACTATGCACACGTACTATTCAACAGTCACACCCGTTTCCTCTGGCAACAGCACCACGTGGTACGGTTACCAAGTGAAACGTACACAATAACACAATAAACACTCAGGGAATTCCCGTACACACACAACTGTTACACCAGTCACTAAATAATCAATATTATGCCCTTTGGCGAAACTATACAGTCACCCACGCTATAATTCTCTATATATGAATTACCCATCTATAACACACCCCAGTAACATCGTCTTTTACAAATAGCGGTTACAGTACGGTTAGCATAGGTCAATGCACAATTTAAGGTCACAATACAATTATTAGTGGTTATGGTGTTAAACATGCAATGGACGACAGTGATTAGTACTTATATACAGTGTCAGTAAATATACAGGGTTATGGTACCGTGCACTATGATACAGCAACACACTATTAACACTCTCGCTAGACGGCTGAGCTCGCGCTATCTAACAAGATATACACTTTACTAACAATCTTTAACACATTTACAATCCCAACTAAACTATTGGCCAGTACCTTGAATGGACTACCTAAAACTATGTACACCCGTTTTGGTTAGCCACACTGCCCAAGCACCACATATAGCGAGCTAGAGGACCGAATTTACACAGACGCCTCTTAGTCGATTACTATCAAAAATCTAGTGGGTTCCAAATTTACACGCCTTCCCACTTAGCCAAGATAGGTTGAGAGCTAGCGAACCGAATTTACACAGGCGCCGCTTAGTCTCCCGATCCCTCCGACCTAGCGAACAAAATATACACCCTAGAACGCTAGTCTAGACAAGACACCGGTGTCCGGCTAGGGCTATTTACACAGGACCCCGCCTGACTAACCAAATCAAACGGTCTTACTAAAGAGCGTTCGATTGAGCGGTGCGCCTTCGCTCCTTCCCTCCAACAGAGGGGGCAGATTCCATACACAATTCAAACCCCTTATGGGTCTACCGCACAATAGGTATACCCCTAGTGGGTCGCCGTCTAAAACAGCAGTTGTCTTACCTCCTCGTTCCTGAACCTGAGTTCACACTCATCGACGGGGACACCCCAGCACTTCTTACGTAGAGGCCGATGATCTCCTGGACAACAGACCAGTGGCGCCGAGACGAAGGGAGGTCCACGCAGAAGTTCAGGGGTGCAGCCGTAGAGAACGTGGGCAAAGATAGACCGTCTCACGCCTCTGCCTCTCAGCTACCGTTGAACGATGAGCTTCCCGGCCAATGCACCAAATGATACCGGAGAAACTGACGGAAGCCAAGCACAGAGAGATGGACACAGGTTTCTTCAGGAAGGAAGAGATTCTTTATTGGATCACCGATCGGGACTCAGAGGGACTAATGTCACCAAAATACAGCAAGTTCTGAGCCCCGGACAATAGTGCAGGCTCCTTATATAGGCACATAACTCCTCCCATATTAAGCTCCACCCGCACATTCTCTTGACCAATCAATACAAATAAGAATTAACTTCCTGCTTGACCGCATGGCCTGTCCAGCACAATGGAGGAGGGGAATACTACATCCTGTATTCTTGCACATGCTCCGTACACTACTGATCGTATCTTGCCTCGTGCAACCAACTGATCGATACGTCAGCATATGCACGTACACATGCCACGTGGTAATCTCGGCCTACTAAATTTATTTTTACCGAGATTCCACCACAACCCTACTCCAAGATTGTGCGTGACGTAGTTGTGGTGGTGAAAAGGTACAAGTTCACTATTTGTCTGCACTATACCGTAAATAATGACAAAATCCCCCTTAACACTACCAACACTTAAACATAATAATATTACTATTACTATTTTAACGCTACCACCACCAAGACAATTTGTAAATGGGGTTTCTTGGTCCCCCAGGTAAATCAATAATAAAAACTCACCAAATATTACTTAGCGCAATATCTACGTAATTGCTAAATACTAATTAATCTCTTTAGCTAACGTGATCCTTTATCAGACAAAGGCAGAACTTAATAAATAAATGTTTATTATGAGCAAAAAATAGTCACAGTGCATACACAAATATGGGTGAAACACAAATGATTTACACCAACAACAGATAATAAACAAAAAAGGATAAAATGGCAGTAAGCAAGTACACCCTCCCCCTCCAAATCATTGGATATATACCCAGTGGATTATCAAGTCTTGCCCAGAGGTGGAGTTAAGGCGTACCTATAGAAATAATAAGTTACCACCTCCTTTATTCCACACCAACCTCAATCCAAATGGAAATCTTATGTACCTGCCACAGAAATAATTGCATCTATGAATTTGTTATTATTTTCCCATTCCATAGACACGTTGCATGCCCCATCTGCGATCCAATAGGACGGACATCACAATTTCTGCCACACGGTTTAAGTTGTGCAACTCGTGTTTAGGCTTAATTAAAAGATTGGGCTTGTACCATTCTAAATATAATAAAAATGAGGCTTAATCATTAAGCTGTGGGTAAGTATTAATGTTTCTCTTGGATATGATACTGAAACACAAGGGTCTTCATGAAACTAATACCATTACCATATCAAACGATTGAAATATCAATTGAGAGTTTCAGGCCATATGGTCAGTTAGTTTACATTGAAACTAGACATACATGCGGCTCAAGTGTAAAATGTCTCCCCTTGTAGGGCCTTTGATAGATCAAAAGGACAATCCTTTTCACACCTTGCAGAAGCCCCTTTTAATCAAAAGAGCAATTTATCTCTGCCATTTGTCCTCTACCCAGGGGTCAAATTATTGATGCACTACACAAGTTATATTAAATTGCAATATTCCATAGTGTAATAATAAATTATGCATACTTGCCCTGACACTGCCTACTGTGCAGCACAGAGCCAGGAAGCACCTCCAGTGGCCAACTGACGAGTGGCCACTTGGAGGTGTCTCTAGGGGCAATGTAAACACTGCCTTTTCTCTGAAAAGGCAGTGTTTGCATAGAAATGCTTGAATATAATGATTATACTCAACAGAACAACTACATTAAGCTGTAGTTGTTCTGGTGACTATAGTGTACCTTTAAAAAACAAGATTTATCCAAGGGCTGCATACAAAGTTATAAATTCATTACATACTACCTTATGATGTCATACCTTAGTAGTTAATAAGTATGCGTATATAGCAGCCATACAAGATAAAATCTATTTAGTAAGAGGAATTGTCACTTTGGAGATAATGGCTCAAGCTGTGCTGGCATCCCATGTAAAAATTGGGATGTAGTGTCTATAGGGGATACAGTGTGTATGAGGGGTGCAGTTTGTATGAGGGGTGCAGTATGTGTGATGGGTACAGTGTGTGTGATGGATACAGTGTGTGTGATGGGTACAGTGTCTGTGTGTGTGTGTGTGTGTGTGTGTGAGGGGCATAATGTGTAGGGGTGCAGTGTGTGTGTGTGAGAAGTTCTATTTGTGAAAGAGGGGTCAGTAAGTGTGTGAGGGCTGCAGACAGTGTGTGTATGTGAGCGGCAGGGCAGGACCAAGATATTGTGCTGCCTTGGTCCAAGGATTAAATGCACACATACAGGGAGTGCAGAATTATTAGGCAAATGAGTATTTTGACCACATCATCCTCTTTATGCATGTTGTCTTACTCCAAGCTGTATAGGCTCGAAAGCCTACTACCAATTAAGCATATTAGGTGATGTGCATCTCTGTAATGAGAAGGGGTGTGGTCTAATGACATCAACACCCTATATCAGGTATGCATAATTATTAGGCAACTTCCTTTCCTTTGGCAAAATGGGTCAAAAGAAGGACTTGACAGGCTCAGAAAAGTCAAAAATAGTGAGATATCTTGCAGAGGGATGCAGCACTCTTAAAATTGCAAAGCTTCTGAAGCGTGATCATCGAACAATCAAGCGTTTCATTCAAAATAGTCAACAGGGTCGCAAGAAGCGTGTGGAAAAACCAAGGCGCAAAATAACTGCCCATGAACTGAGAAAAGTCAAGCGTGCAGCTGCCAAGATGCCACTTGCCACCAGTTTGGCCATATTTCAGAGCTGCAACATCACTGGAGTGCCCAAAAGCACAAGGTGTGCAATACTCAGAGACATGGCCAAGGTAAGAAAGGCTGAAAGATGACCACCACTGAACAAGACACACAAGCTGAAACGTCAAGACTGGGCCAAGAAATTTCTCAAGACTGATTTTTCTAAGGTTTTATGGACTGATGAAATGAGAGTGAGTCTTGATGGGCCAGATGGATGGGCCCGTGGCTGGATTGGTAAAGGGCAGAGAGCTCCAGTCCGACTCAGACGCCAGCAAGGTGGAGGTGGAGTACTGGTTTGGGCTGGTATCATCAAAGATGAGCTTGTGGGGCCTTTTCGGGTTGAGGATGGAGTCAAGCTCAACTCCCAGTCCTACTGCCAGTTTCTGGAAGACACCTTCTTCAAGCAGTGGTACAGGAAGAAGTCTGCATCCTTCAAGAAAAACATGATTTTCATGCAGGACAATGCTCCATCACACGCGTCCAAGTACTCCACAGCGTGGCTGGCAAGAAAGGGTATAAAAGAAGAAAATTTATTGACATGGCCTCCTTGTTCACCTGATCTGAACCCCATTGAGAACCTGTGGTCCATCATCAAATGTGAGATTTACAAGGAGGGAAAACAGTACACCTCTCTGAACAGTGTCTGGGAGGCTGTGGTTGCTTCTGCACGCAATGTTGATGGTGAACAGATCAAAACACTGACAGAATCCATGGATGGCAGGCTTTTGAGTGTCCTTGCAAAGAAAGGTGGCTATATTGGTCACTGATTTGTTTTTGTTTTGGTTTTGAATGTCAGAAATGTATACTTGTGAATGTTGAGATGTTATATTGGTTTCACTGGTAAAAATAAATAATTGAAATGGGTATATATATATATTTGTTTTTTGTTAAGTTGCCTAATAATTATGCACAGTAATAGTCACCTGCACACACAGATATCCCCCTAAAATAGCTAAAACTAAAAACAAACTAAAAACTACTTCCAAAAATATTCAGCTTTGATATTAATGAGTTTTTTGGGTTCATTGAGAACATGGTTGTTGTTCAATAATAAAATTAATCCTCAAAAATACAACTTGCCTAATAATTCTGCACTCCCTGTACAACATCCACAGTACACACTGCATGGTGAGGGGTGCATTATGTGAGTGAGGGTGCAGTATGTGTGCGAGGGGTGCTGGGTGTGAGTGAGGGGTGCAATGGGTGTATGTGTGTGGGGGGTGCAATGTGTGTGCGCGAGGGGAGCAGTGTGTGTGTGTGAGGGAATGCAATGTATGATTGTTGGATGTTAGAGAGACTATATATTGTGTGCTGAGATTGGCAGCCAATATGCATTTTAAAAAAATTATTATTTAAAATAAAAACTAAAAAACTTTATGTGTCCCCCCCATCTTCTTACCTTTTTCTCAGGGAGCTCTGGCTCTGCATAGGCCAACAGGCAGGCAGTGCATTGGATAGCCCTGCTCTATAGGATGATGGAAATATATTCTAGTAAGATAATGTTAACAGAATTCGTGATGTGATCTGAAACAGGATTACTAACTCAGTTACAGCAATTCTTGGAATAAAAGACAGATTTCAGGATGTACTATCAAGTTGGTATATTGTTTAAGAGACTGAGCTATAAACAAATAGTGTGAACAGAAGTTAATATATAGACTAACTAAATACATGTTGCCGACATCTGCTTGCTCACACAAAATAGCTCAGTATACTGACAAGCTGTCTTTAGATGAACATAACATTAAGGTGAAAGTATAACAATGTTTTTGTTAAGTCTATCTAGCGTTTGTTGGTTGTAGTATTGTTTATCTACCTTAGTAAGAAAGATGACTGTAGTTCATAGCCTAAAAGGACATATGTCATAAGTTTTGTATGTAAAAATAAGTTAAATTCACCGTTAGACTGGAGAACTTTGGGAAGTACTTTTGGACAATTCTCACAGGCTCGGAAGACAGAACGATCCCTATTAGTGAGGTCTGAATAATGTGTTTCTCCCCAAGAAGTGGACTTTATTTTTCTAAAGGGACAATAGAAGCACCAAAACAGCATATTCCAGGGGCTTTGGTGTAAAGATCATACCCCTGCAGTCTCATTACTCAATTATCTGCCATTTAAGAGTTAAATCACTACGTGTATTATTACTACTATTATTATTTATAAAGCGCCAACAAATTCCATAGCGCTGTACAATGGGTGGACTAACAGACACCTAATTGTAACCAGACAAGATGGACGCACAGGAACAGAGCCGTTGAGGGTCCTGCTCAACGAGCTTACATGCTGGAGGATGTGGGGTATAAATCAGGGGCAGTTTTAGACTTTGCAAAACCTTAGGTGAAACTCAAACATGAGGCCCCCACTAACAAGATTAGTGAAAAAGAATAGGGGTTGCCTTGTGTGCGTATAAGGAGCTGTAGATAAATTGCATGGCGGGTTTGCAGCGTTGGATACAGAGAGCTAGTCTCTATATTCATCTTTAGAGGCTTGCATTGTCACGGCTCTCTTTGCCCCTGTGTTGTGAGCTCTCTGACTGCAGTTATGTTTTGCAATAAACAAATGTAATTTGCAATTATGCTAATCGTTTATACACGATTGCTGGGTATGGTCGTATAGCCTGGCATTCGTGTATACATAAGTGCCAGTTTGAAGGGGTTATCTGAAAAAAAAATGAAAATAATTTACCAAATAATAAAGTTACAGATAAGAAAACCATGTCATAGACATTTCCCCCACATATTCTATAATCCATTACTTTTCATCATTATCATATATATGTTTCCCCATGTATTGTATGTGTATGTATGCATATAATACATGTATGCATATAATACATATGTTGCTTGCAACATCCACTCTCACATTGCAGACATAGAGACACACACTAATACATGCACACATATACACACTAATACATGCATGCATACACACACAAACACACTGATGCACAGAGACACACATACTGTCTGTATAGTCACAATGTGTGTCTGGCATTGTCTACTTGTGTATGTGTCTGACAGTGAGTGGCCTTGTATGTGAATGTATGTTTCTGTAAGCATGTGTATGTTTGTGTCTGGGACTGTATGTGTGTGGGGTAGGTGCTTGCTTTGTTTTGTGTATAAGGGGAGCTGGCTATGGCCTTTGTTTATGGTAAAGCTATGTTTTATGACTGTGTGTATGATGACTGTCTTCAAGGGTGACTGACAGGGTGAGTAAAGGGGTAACTGTGGCAGGTTGAGCATGACAGGCAGAGGGGGTGAATGAGACAGGGATGGGGGGAGTGTGACTGAATGAGGTATGGCCAGTGTGACATGGTTGGAGGAGGGACTGTTACAGGGTGGGGGGAGGTAAGGATGACAGGATTAAATTGTTAAAGTGACAGGGTGAATGTGGCGTTGTTGAGAGATATCACAGGGTTGGGATAAATGTGTCATTGTTGGAGGAGTGAGTGTGATAGGGCTTTTTTGCTGTGTGTTCAGGTGGAGGGCGTAATTGCATGCTAGGGAGTGGGAGGGCAGGGTTCAGGGGGCCCAAGAAAGGCTGGTCCTCTCCATATTAATAGGTCCTATCCATATTAAAGACAACCATACTTGTTTGCTATATGTTGATATGAAGTCTTGAAGCCAGGTATCACCCAATGCTGAGTTATATGATGACCTCACGACTCCAGGAGCCTCAATCTATATATAGAATAGAGAAGCATCAAAGAATATGACATAAAAGTGGCAATCAGGAATGACATTGAAACTATATAAAAGAGAAAATGTCCGAACAGTTAAGTCATAATAATTGGATTTTTGCATTGCCCACTCCACCTCCCTACTGAAAACATTTCTGCAAATGCTTGTGCTTTTGATTTCCTTTGGTCCCGGTCTAGGCCCTTGAGGCTCATAGCAGTATGCTCAATATGCCAATCCACGGGCAGGACCTTGAATACATGTTTTGCTATGCTTATTGCATTAGTTTTTTATTTGAAGAAAAGGAAAGTGAGATATGTAATTCCTGACTGTCTAATACATCACCTAAATCAAGCAACATATAGTAAAATTTTGGTAAAGGGGATATGGGCATCTGGAAATTCTGTGTCTACAGGCAACTGAAATCTAGATACGGCCCTGTCTATGAGCATAACTGCAGTGGCCAATAGATGTGAATTCACTGCATTCATCTATAGATGTGCATTCACTGCATTTGTCTATAAATTAATCGATTTGTACAGAGCAAAAACGCCAGACCACTTTTCGTAAATTAACTGAGTCTTGCTGATAAATAGATGCAAATTTCAAATCCGAATTATAAAGTAAACAAAATGGTTATGTTTTAAAAACTAATTGAAAGGTTTTTGGTCAAGTCTATTCGTTGTCAAATAAATAGTTTCACTTATGGAAGAATGCAACAAATATGGATGTCTAGTGGCCAAATTTCCACAGGAAGTACTTGTCCACTTTTGACTTGTCCTGAAACCACCTGTGATTCTAGAAATTCTAGAAAGAATGAAAGAATAAACTTTTTTTCTGATTCAGAAAAGAAGTTTCATTAGCTACGGCAAATTAGTTTTATTTATACAAACAGGATTACTGATATTCACATTTTACTCACAGTTTACTCCTTTGGGGCAAAGGCCTTATATCGATCCTGGAATTCTGCATCATTCTGGTGGGAGTTTTGTTTATATGTAGCAGTTTACATATGTTGCTGCCTAGTTACACGCAATTACATTCACCCAAAGTTTACATGATAATAATGAATATGGAATGTTCATGTCAACGAAGTAATCCAAAAAGGAAAAACACAACATAAGTTCACTACTCCCAATAAGAGTAATTCTAAATATAAGATTTTGCAAGACCAATGTTTTTATTGCAAAACCAACTCAGTCCCCTATAGAAGTATAGAAATATATGGTTTTATAAGTGTATTTGAAAAGCATACCTAGTTTTTGTTTATACTATAGTATGGTTGTCTTGTTAAATGTGTTCTTGCCTAGCTGTAGGGAACAGTCACAAAAATTCTGGCTAAGCCCACCTTCTCTCCTCCATATTACTTTTCATTAGGTCTCTTTTTTTGGCAAAAAAATGTTTTAATTATCCTAGATGAACAAACCATTATTGGAGAAGCAATGGATCCTGGAGATTTAGGAAATGTATAAGCATATTTAAAGATGCACGTTTCATTTATTTTATTTTTTTATTCTTTATTTATGCAGTGCAAATAGATACAAACATGTCTGCCATGCCCCAACAGCATAAGCAAGCATCAAACATCACAAAGTAAAACAAGTGTGTGGCATGCGATAGTGCACCATTTTTGAAATTTTTAACCAGTTTAGAAACAGAACAAACTTTGGTCTCCTGTTGTAACTTTGAACAGACGTTAAACTGCATGTATTACGATTGGTTCGACCTGAGGAGTAATAGTCAGAATATGTATTTTTGGCATGCATAGTGTTACAAACAGGCATATATAGGCATTTAAAACTAAAATACAATCGGTAGATATGTAATCAGGCCAAACGTAAAATGCCAGAGATACTGCTCTATTATAAGTGAAATAAAATGAGAGAAAATCAGACAGATCTAGGCAGAGTAAAGGCTATGCCCAGTAGTGTCAAAAATACTCAACTAAAGGAGAGTCATAGTATAAACAACAGGACTGTCAATTAGCTGCAGTTATTATCCCCCTAGGAGACCTCTGAAAGGCAGTGATATTAATGGCGGCCTCAAAAACCCTTAGGAATAGGATACTACATGTTGGACATGAGTCCCCTTATGCAGCCAGCTCAGCCGAAGCCCACGAGGGGTTTGGTGCCCACGGGCATTATGGAGAGGAGCTTGGTTGGGAGAGCAGCACCGTTATACCAGGGTGAGGTACCTCTTCAGCCCCAGGCCAGAGTGACCAAGTTCTTCCCATACAGGAATATACGGCAGGTTCCAGGTAAAAGATGTCGCTTGGGTCAGGTAATCCTCCGCTTATGTGGGTCAGACCCCGTTTGGCCTTAAGCCCAGGAGGGCCCTTGGGGTGAGTAACATCAGCTTTGGTAGGTAGTTTGCCCCGGTGAGGCCTCACCAGCTTCTGCTCCTTGGGCTTCTGTGCTTCCTTAATTGGCAGAGGGACCAGTGCCACCAACCTCCATCGCTCGTCACAGAAATGCTGTATAGTAGCTTCTAAGTTAGACAGTGCACGATCAAGTTAGCTGGTCGGAGCAGTATAGCAGCAGGCCTTGTGGTGCTGTAACAGAGGTGTCCGCTATCTTGCCCAGCTTAGTTTTAGCCATAACATTCAGGCCAGGGGCGCTTCCATAGTACAGACTGTAGAAGTCAGGTCTGCAGAGACCGGGATAACCCCCCCCCCCCCCGGTACAAGGGGGGTGGGGGGTAGCAGTGTTTGGAGCTCACCTGGCCAGTTAAAGAGCGAGGAAAGCGGCCCTCACTCCTTAGCTCCAGACTCAAGTAGGCTGCAAGATCTCAGTGCCAGTGATCCGTTGCTGGAGAGTCACAAGTAGAGTATCACCCGCCTCACAAGAACTCCCTCAGTAGGGTCAGCATACGGCTGTAGTCAGGCTGGGGATAGCCCCGATTTACTGTTGTCAGGCATGGAAGCTTGCTCCCTACACGTCTGGTCCATTTGGTAGTCAGGCTCTGCCCCCCTATTTTATTGTTTTTAATGTGGTTTTTTTTGTATTTTGTATTTATTTTCTGTTAATTAGCAATAAAATACCATGACATTCAATTCAGCGCAGAAGGTATATGAATTACACATTTTTTAAGTAAAATGATCCATGCTAACATCCTAACATTGGGGATGCCAGTTAAAAAAAATTAAGCATAAGATTCAGAGAGAAAATTGCTAAATTATTTACTTAAATTAATGCTACACAAATGTAGGTGCTGGAGAGGCCTCTAATGGTGTACTAGAAACCATTTTCAACAGTGTGGTCTTGGTAAAAGGTCTACACATGGATTCTGTCATACTCTCTGTAAGCTAGGTGAAGCCACCTATAAATGCAAGAACATAGAATTATGAAACAAGTAAGATACAGGACATTGTCTCGGTTAAGGTAGTCCACTTTACACATTTATGTCTCCTCTCAAGGCCATATATGAAGACTTTAGGATTCTAGACATTGGCATATCGACACTCCATAAGTTTGAAACATGTGTTGTAGATTTGTTCACTGGAATGTCAAGATAAAGAAAGGTCTTATAGATACTTTAGTGGCTGTAAGAATCTTAATGGGGAGTCATCAGTAGGTAATGACCTTACTCTTTAACTACATGGTCATTGATTTGAGGAAGTGTTGCCAGAAAATTGTTGTTCAAGATAATTATAAAATGTCATCTTGTATGTTTTATAAGAATGCTCATGATGTTTAATCAGTGCCACCCAGGAGTAGTGTTCGTTTAAGAGCAAAATATGCGATAAAATATTCTAATCAAAACAAAACAGGGTTGGAGAAACCCTTCAAAATGCTTCCTGACCACCTTTGTTGCTTCGAAAGAAGGTCCCGATATTCTTCAGTAAGAATCACTCATCCTCAGATAAGGCCATATGTATTTACCCTGGAACAAGAGCTGAACAAAGCTGTCCAAGTCTTAATCCTCAGAGGAAGAACCATTGAAAGTGAGTGGGTTCAGTCTTGTCATGAGGGCTTCTCTATAGTGGTCTTAGGAACTCTCCAGTATCTTGCAAACATAGCAACATAATGGTCTTCATTATTTCTGCATTCCATTCCCTTCAAAAATTTGTTTACTGAGCACACATTCACTTAACTCAAGCGCTTGCTCCCCCACATCCCCCAGTTTAATATATTTTTTAATGCATTATCTCCTGAAAGAATTTAAGTGATAGTAAATCCACCTTGAAACATCCCTTTAATCTGTGCCTTCCCTTCTATATTTCATGTCATGCCTTCCTTATATCAGCTTATCAGTCTGCCTGTATAGAGACTTACAAAGGAAATTCAGAGAAGTGAATTATGAAATGTCATATAACTATGTACAATAACCCCAGAGACAAATACAAACACACATGCGGATAATAATACGACAGAGGATGTTCACAGCTGTTTTTTTAAGAGTCTTCTTCAAAGGCAATACATTTCTTCAGATGAACAACTGTTTTCAGTGTATCTGTAGCAGATATTTTGTGTGTACAGCATATGAGATATATGTTCTGAATATAATATATATAGCCTCTAGTATAAGACATCTAGGTAATGTACACATTGTATATGATGCCATCTAGGTCTTATTTTACTGCTGCAAAAGTTGCACATACAAAGTAAAAAAAAAAAAATACTCCACTTTAAGTGGTTTGTGCAATAAGAATCTAGAATAAAATATAATACACACATTAGATATGTACAAAGCTAGTTGACAATCTATTTTTGTCTTCAAACACGAGACTGTCCGTGAAGACATTAAAAGTGTTGATACACTAATAATATCAATAATTTATTTTAAAAAATTTAAATTAATAACTTATTCATATAGAGATCCTAAATGGGGCACAAATGTTTTTACAATTTAGAATTCTAAGTTACAATGGGAATGAAAATATTAAAGGGAAATCGTTACCTGTGATTGTTCGTATACTTAAGTAAATAGGAAATTCTTTTAGTCAGATTGCAAAAAACAATGTTGAAAATAGGGTGACTAGAATTGTTTGTAGTAGAGTGTACCAGAATTTTTTTCATGGCTTACCTTTGTTGGGAGTCCGGTACGCAGAGATTTATGCTCACCCTTGCAATTAAACATAGGCCAAGGTGGTCAGGTAAGAATTCACCTGGCCTGTGAGTCTGTGCACGGGGACTGTGCAGGATATTGCTCCAAGTTGCAGTACAGGTAAGGACACAAGCAGGAGAATCGTCAAGGGTAAGCCAAAGTCAGAGGATGCCAGAAGTCAGGATACACGGTAAGAAATCCAAGGTCAGGAGCCACCTGGAGAACACTGGAATACCAGAGTCAATGAACTGACACTGCCATCAGGGAGAGGCAGTGTCTTATACCTCTCTAATTGGGCATCTGCTTCAGGTGGACTGAGATGATAGGAGCAGCCACAGGTAACGTCCAGCCCTCAGTGCTGGAGAGAAGGCAGGAATAAACATCAGGCTGAAGCAAGACCTGGAGAGTGGCTCTGAGGCAGGAATACAGGCTTGGAATGCATAAGGCCTCAGTTTCAAATCCTCTGTTGGCCACTTCTGGGGCGACCACGTCTGGATGTCACGGCGAGAACCGTGACAATTTTGCTGCTGCCAAGAGTTTAGATTCCAAATGTAGACATGGAAAATGTTGGGAATGTTAGCAGATTTTCTCTCAAAGATATAAGTGATAACTTGATACACAGAGCATGAGTTCATGTACGTAGGCCCTTAAACATTCTTAACTTGGCAACAAGCCACATGCTGCTTTGTAGGGAGCCAATGTAGTCCATGGAAGCCCAGCAATATATGGCAAAGCTGGTTTGTTAGTAATTTGGCTGCTACTCTTCGGAGATCAACATGGGGTGGGGAAGAACTTCAAGCATCCAAACAAAGGATACAACTTGAGATGACACAGGGCACAGGTCTGACTGAAGAAATGTATCAGGTTTAAGGTGCGGTGGATGGGGAGATCCAGACTTGTAGTTAGGATCCCATCCTGCTCTTTACATGGAAGAATGCGGATTTGAAGATGGCTAACACACGATACTTTACAACTCAATGTTTTGACTGTTTTTGACAACTATGTTCCCCTGAGTTTGTGGCCTACTGGTAAATGCTATGACTAGCAACTACAAAACAGGCTCAACAATAAGACCTTTATTTTGGTCTTTTCTATGGATTGTAGTAATGTATGACATACTTAAAAATGTCAGTGACATTTTAGTATAAATCAAATGTCCCCTTTTAAAATGTATACAGTCTTTTTTTTATCAGAAAATATTATTAGCCTCTTCACTAGAATATTTTTTGCTATTAGTAAATTGCAAAAAAAATACAATTATTGTCTTATTATATAATATATTCCAACATAAGCAACTGTAACACGGGAAAGGGGGTTGTGCAGGTGATGTGAGTATATGGGGAAGGGGGTCATGCCTGCCCACAAATGGACATATCAGCATGGCATGAATGAATGCAGGGTAGGCAGACTGACAGCATTCTGGCAACCACCAATCTGTGCAGACTACTCAGATAGTGCTGCTGATGCTCTCTGAGACAGTTCCATGGTGTCCCCAAATGCTGGACACCAGGGAACAAAATCGGAATGGTGGCTGCCTCGCCTAAATCAGGGAATTATTGCCTTAATCTTAGTTAGGATGTGATAGCAAGAGTGTGCTGGAAGTGGAGATTAATGGCATTAAATTATTGTGACATGCCACTGGAGTAGAACTTATTAGAGGGGCTGCCTTTTAACTAGTTTACTTTTTGACCCCAAAGTGGGACTATTAAAGAATTAATTGAATACATTTTTAACCACTTAAGGACACATGACGTGTGACATGTCATGATTCCCTTTTATTCCAGAAGTTTGGTCCTTAAGGGGTTAGGGGTCTATATTCCCCCATGCTCCTGCCCCAGGTCATTGTGTGTGTCTATAATTTAAATAAACATCCCCACTCATGAGCAGCAGGTGGGGGCTCTATTAAACTTTGATTAGCTGCCAGAATTTCATCTGGCATTTAATCCAATTAAAATTTTATAGAAATATTGGCCAAAACCAGTCAATATTTGTCAACGGTTTCTAGCCGATAGAATTGAATCAAGACCCGTGTATGTTGAAACTATATGCAAAATACTGCCTAAAAATGTAAAAATTTTAACCTTTGATTACATAATCATAATTTTCAAAAAAAGTTGTTTTAATTTTATCATCTTTAAATTTGTTGACTGTGGCTTCTGAAACAGTAAACTGAGGTAAAACTGTATTGCTGCCAACACATAAACAATTTTTATTTCATCCAAATGTGTACAATTTCTAACTTTATAATAATGTTTCCACATAGCTTAATCCCTGATGGCAAATTTAATATTCCCCTCTACCCCACTGTTGCGCATGCATATTACAATCCCAAAAATGCATAGCAGTGTATTCAGCTACGAGTATCAATTTGCTAACGTTGAGGATACATTCTTGGTACAAATCCAACACTAAGACGGAGAAATCAATCTGTCGGTGGGGCTTTGAACGCATAGCTGAACAAGGAGCCATCAAAGATAGCAATAATGACTATAAGCAGTTAATTATATCAAATAAATCAGACAAGCTCTGACATTACAGGAATTGTACTTCAACATATTGGTTCTTAAAGGGAAACTCAAGGCCTCTAAAGCACTTTAACTTCCTGAAAAGCTTTATGTGTGACCAGTGTGTCTTATTTTTTAATTTTAGAAAAAGGGTAGATTTCAATAGGAATTGACACTTTTATAAATTATACTGGTTACACCCAAGCAGACAACATGTCCTGTTACCTCCTGGTTTGGTTAGCTTATTTGCACTGAACTCAAGCGGCAGCATTTGCCCAGAGTACCTGCCTTGCAAAGACTTCTCATTGAGCTGCATTGGGAAGTCTGTGATTTAACAGTAAAATAAAGTCTGGATGGAGTTAAATGAGGAGGGCTTTCAAAGCATCCAGACACGAGATCTGAAGTTTTTGCAAGCTGTTTTTAGATATAAATCCAATAAAAAAAATGCATAATTAATTGCATTGATGTTTATATTTGGGGTATATCTATTCAACAATGATTTATATTTATTTTGTAATACTTCATTTTATTGGCCATTTGTAGAATATGTTTACCTATACTATAACATTTTATGTATTTGTGGCAGTATACAAAATGTAAAGGGATTTGGCTGAATAAATGTTTTTTTGTGGATAAATCAGCACTGCTGTCCTAATTCTCTATCATTTATATCACCTTAAATTGCTTTGTTTATGCAGCCCTAACCTTTCCTCACCTCACCTGGTGGTTGCTAACACATTCTCCTTACCAGTGCGACACAGCTCACACATTCCGGCTACACGGGTGGAGGATTTCATTAGTCGCCACCTGGGATAAAAAAACAAAACCGAAACATTGTGGCAGGGGCGGGGCTTAGCGTGCGGCGGGAGGGCCTAGCGTGCAGCGGGGGCGGGGTTACAAGTACCGGGTAATTGCTGCATTGAAAGCAGGAAGGAGTCCCTGCTTCCCCAACAACCAGAATCCAGGAGCTGCACTACTTCCAACTCCATAATGAATAGAGGTAACTATATGTGATTGTCTGCCTGTGTGTGTGTGTATGTGTGTGTGTGTGACTGTCTGTGTGTGTGTATGACTGTCTGCCTATGTCTGTGTGTGTGTGTGTGTGTGTGTGTGTGTGTGACTGCCTGTGTCTGTGTGTGTGTGTGTGTGTGTGTGACTGTCTGCCTGTGTCTGTGTGACTGTCTGCCATGTATGTGTGTATGTGTATGTGTGTGTGTGTGTGACTGTCTGCCTCTATATTTGTGTGTGTATGTGTGTGTGACTGTCTTCCTCTGTGTGTGACTGTCTGCCTGTGTGTGTCTGCCTGTGTGTGTGTGTGTGTGTGACTGTCTGCGTGTGTGTGTGTGTGTGTGTGTGTGTGTGTGACAGTCTTCCTCTGTGTGTGTGACTGTCTGCCTGTATGTGTATGTGTGTCTGCCTGTGTGTGTGTGTGACTGTCTTCCTCTGTGTGTGTGTGTGTGTGTGTGTGTGAGAGAGACTGTCTGCCTGTGTGTGTGTGTGTGTGTGACTGTCTTCCCATGTGTGTGTGTGTGTGACTGTCTGCCTGTTTGTGTGTGTGTGTGTGTGACTGCCTGCCTGTGTGTGTGTGTATGACTGTCTGCCTGTGTATCTGTCTGTGAGAGTGACTGTCTGCTTCTGTGTGTGTGACTATCTGCCTGTGTGTGTGTGTGACTGTCTGCCTGCGTGCGTCTGTGTGACTGTCTGCCTGTGTGTGTGTGTGTGGCTGTCTGCCTGTGTGTGTAAAAGTAAACATACTATTCTGTAACCTTGTTGAAAAAAAAATTAATGGAGCTGTGCACGTTGCAGTCAGGGGAATTGTGACTAGTGATAAATGAACAAAAACAAGTGATTTATTGTGATGAACTATACAACAAAACTGCTTCATTAAGCTAAAATTGCTTTGTAACTTAGATTATCTCTTTAAAGGGTTACACTTTGCACCATAACAATCTATGCTCATTGCATAGGTTATGATATTAGACCTGCAATTCGTTTTTGTCCAAATTTAAATTCGGCCGAATTTCGGCAATTTGGACATTCGGATGCTTCCGAATTTCCAAAGTGACGAATTTCGGAAGTGCTGAACTGAACCGAACCTCCGAAGTGCCGAATTGTCAAAGTCCCGAAGTGCCGAACCGAATTGCCAAAGTGCCGAATTTTGGAAGTGCCAAAGTGCTTCGGATTTCTGAAAAGTGGCAAAACAGGAGAGGGAGGGACAATTAAGGGAATGATGACCCTAACCCTACCCCTAACCCTACCTCTACCTCTACCCCTAACATACTACAAACCCTACCTCTAACCCTTACCCTACCCTTACCCCTAATCCTTACCCTACCCCTAACCCTCAAGTGTGGCAGGCTCACTCTACTTGAGAGCACCTGCTCCCTTTGCATACCTTTGTCTCAGACCCAATATCAGAATGCTGTGCAGTGTGCATAACGTAAGGAGGATGCAAACCTCCCTGGCTGTTTGAATGTGCCACTATTTATTTATAAAAGTGATGATTTCTTATAGTAATCAGCACTTTTATAAATATGGTTAAAATAGCTGAAAGCTGAAGTGCGTTATGAATGTGGAGTGATCCTTTAAGCAGTAACCTCTATCTATATGGTGTATGTAGCTTTCCATAAATACCTGTAAAATATGGCGACTCAGGTGTATGGAACCGCTAAGACAATCATAAGTGTAGGGCACATGTGCTGAGTATAGTCTACATACTGCCAGGGTGGAGTTGCTATGGCACTTAATTAAAATATACAATGTTTGCTTGACGCATGTACAACTAGCAAAATGGTAAATGCTAAGTGTTGGTAGGCATCAGTGCTGGAGGAAGTGAGTGTCATTCATATGTTAAATGTAAGTTTGGAAAACGTAAACCTGTCTGTATTTTTTAGCCTCAAACAAGTACCAGCTGTTGGCATTAACCATGTTTAATGCCAGATTTTTAACGAGAAAATCATAGAAACCCGTAGAAAATCCCAAGTTGTACATGCAGTGTGTCAATACTTCCCGAAAGAAGAATCTAGCTCCGATGCAGCCACAAGGCCCAGTAGAGTCTTGAGAAGTGAAACCTTCTGGAACAACCTTGAATTCTGTGGGGGATTGTGGAAAATTCAACTGAAACACAACAGATGTTGTATAAGCTGCAACAGAAAAATCTCATCAATACAATCCTCGGTCTTCACTTCACAAGTGGATTATGACAGACTGGAAATATCCCACTTCCTCAGCTTTGTGGGGGAATACAAGGTTCTATGTTCATTTAATCTTCTGTGATTGCTGCAACTTTGAAGGGAAACATCTGAAAAACTTCTTCATGATGGGTAGGTATGACGTATGGATGCTACTGTGTGTCTCAGTGACAGATGATGTGCCCATACGTCATATGCAGATGCTCAGCGCACGCCGAGATCAGTGTGACTGGACTGTTGCAAGATGCCTCAGGAATGAGACAATCCAGTAATAGTCAAAGAATATCTTTTCTGATTATCTGGTTAGAACTTGTCTAATTAAGGACCTAGCTTACAATGGGCAAGGACAGCTGGATTTCTAATTTAAAATAAAAAGAAATCAGGAAAAAGTCAAGAATGACCCAAAATGTTAGACTAATCTCATAATTAATTGTATTATCAGCCATTACTGACATATGTTACAACTTCTGGGCTAATGCATGAATGAAAAGATGGAGAGGCAAAACAAGGCTTGTGCATTGTATGTTTGGCACCCAACATCTTAGCTCACAAGGCGCCAAACAATTGACATAATTACATTTATATTTATTTAAAACAATTCCATACAAACTCGGCCTTGGCAGTCTCCTTAGGCTGCCGCATGCTGCCCAGAAATAGTACCGTGCTGCCTTAACAGGGAGGTGGGTGAGGCAGCCATTTCAGAAAGTAGCATTAGTAGCCACCAATGCCCAGCGACCCACCATGCCTATCACCTCTAGCCACCATTTCTCCAACTACCCACCTTACCTATTACCTCGAGCCACCATTTCTTCAGTGACTCACCTTGATTATCACCTCCCAACTACACAGCACACAGCTACTGGGTCATGGGATAAACATAAATGGGCAAGCAAATCCTGCTGGAAAGCAGCTTGAAGATGGACGTACTTTGTCTGACTGCAACATTCAGAAAGAGTCAACCTTGCATCTGGTGCTGCATCTACTTGCCCAGAAATACAACTGTGACAAAATGATTTGCCGCAAATGCTATGCCCATCTTCATCCTCGTACAGTAAACTGCTGCAAATAGAAGTGCAGACACACAAAAAAACCTGCGTCTCACGAAGGTGGTCAAAAAAATGCTGACTGGTGCTTGGTTTTTTTTTGGAGGGGGGGAGGGGGAGTTACTTCAGTTAAAGAATTAAAAATACTGAAAAAATAAATTAATTATTAATTAATCATAAATGATGATATGTCAGTTCCGGAACAGAGCTTTCCTCAGGACAAATATATACCAGGCCCATACATTACACACTGGGTCATATACAAATACGTATTCCCTCACATACACACATCTTTTACTCAAAAAGACAGAGACATGGCATGCTAGGGTTAGACTTTTTTTCCCAGTAAATTCATGTTTATTGGTTATACTCCCAAACAGGGGCGGGCTGGGAAGGGGGGCAGGGAGGCAATTGCCCCCCAGGCCGCCCTAAACCCAGGGCTGCACACATCCAGCAAAAAAATGAAAAATCTGAATCCCCTGCTTCTGGCTGAGGAGTCAGATTTTTCAACTTCCCTCACTCTTCCTTCAGTCTGCAGTCAGTGGAGTCGGCCGGCACTCCTGATGATGTCAGGAGGAGGGGGCGTGACTTCCACTGCTCTTCTCACAGGACCGCTGGGGAGTCTGGGAGAAGAGCAGAGGAAGTCACGGCCCCTCCTCCTGACATCATCAGGAGAGGACGACTTCACTGGCTGCTGCTGGTTGCTGCTACTGTTGGCTGCTGTCCACCCCTCCCTGGCCTAAGGTAAGACTCAGGGAGGGGGAAATACACTTTAGTGTTTTTTTTATTCCCCTCCTCAGCCCCTGTCCCCTTAGTCAGCCCCTGCCCCCTCCTCAGCCCCTGCCCCCTCCTCAGCCCCTGCCTCCTCCTCAGCCCCTGTCCCATCCTCAGCCCCTGTCCCCTCCTCAGCCCCTGTCCCCCCTCCTCAGCCCCTGTACCCTTTCCTCAGCCCCTGTACCCTTTCCTCAGCCCCTGTACCCTCTCCTCAGCTCCTGTACCCTCTCCTCAGCCCCTGTACCCTCTCCTCAGCCCCTGTACCCCTTCCTCAGCCCCTGTCCACACCTCAGCCCCTGTCCACACCTCAGCCCCTGTCCACACCTCAGCCCCTGTCCACACCTGTCCCCTTAGTCAGCTCCTACCTCAGCCCCTGTCCCCTTGGTCAGCCCCTGTCCCCTTGGTCAGCCCCTGCCCCACCCTTTCCCTGCTCCTTTCCCCCCTCTCAGCTCCTGCCCCCTTCCTCAGCCCATGCCCCCCCACCACAGCCCCATAACATCCCCACTACAGCTCCTCTCCCCCAATTGCAACCTATATTACCCACACCACAGCCCCTTTCCCCAAATTGTAGCCATCAACTTGCTTCAGCCCCTATCCCCCCGTACATTTCCTAAACCCCCAATTACAGCTTATACCCTCCACTACCACCCCCTGTCCCCCACTACAGCCCTGTCCCCCACTACAGCCCTGTCCCCTTACTCAGCCCCTGTCCACTGGTTTTAAAAGTGTAAAGTTTGGGTGTGTGTGTATGAGTATGGCTGTGTGTATGAGTATGGCTGTGTGTGTGAGTATGGCTGTGTGTGTGAGTATGGCTGTGTGTGTGAGTATGGCTGTGTGTGTGAGTATGGCTGTGTGTGTCACTATGGCTGTGTGTGTGTGTGCGTCAGTATGGCTGTGTGTGTGTGCGCATCAGTATGGCTGTGTGTGCGCATCAGTATGGCTGTGTGTGCGCATCAGTATGTCTGGCTGTGTGTGCGCATCAGTATGTCTGGCTGTGTGTGCGCATCAGTATGTCTGTCTGTGTGTGCGCATCAGTATGTCTGTCTGTGTGTGCGCATCAGTATGTCTGTCTGTGTGTGTGCCAGTATGTCTGTCTATGTGTGTGCCAGTATGTCTGTCTATGTGTGTGCCAGTATGTCTGTCTGTGTGTGTGTCAGTATGTCTGTCTGTGTGTGTGTCAGCCAGTATGCCTGTGTGTGTGTGTGTTTGTGTCAGTATGTCTGTCTGTCTGAGTCAGTATGCCTGTAACAGTGTGTCTTTCTGTGTGTGTCTGTGTGAGTACCAGTATGTATCTCTATGTGTGTGTCAGTATGTCTGTGTGCAAGTATGTCTGTCTGTCTGAGTCAGTATGCATGCAACAATGTGTCTTTCTGTGTGTGTCAGTGTGCCTGTCAGTGAGTGTGTGTTTTTTAGTGTGTGCCAAATCAGCAAGTGTGTGTGCCTGTCATTGATTGTCTGTTTAGGTGACTGCTTCCCCCCCTCCCCCCCACACACACACACTTTCAATCACATGGGAAAGGTGTTTTTACTCTCCTCTTGGTGCAATGGGCCACTTGACTGGATTTGCCCCCCAGGCCTAAGGCTGCCAGCCCTCCCCTGCTCCCAAACTATCAGCCAACTCTAGGTTTGGCTGAGTATTATCCAAAATTTAGTTCACAAGCCTCAACACCTTTGTTTGCAAATGAGTAGGTGTAAAAAGGGGGTTTAGTTAGGGACTACATTGACCACACTCATTTTGGGGAGCACCAAAAATCCTAAACCCAGGTATCACTGACCCTTAGCTCACCCCTGTCAATATGAGAATTATTTTTTAAAAATGACCAATTTCAGCATAAAGGCATCTTTACAACCCATTAACTGTCAGGAGTTATTCTTAAAATAAAAACAAAAACGCATAAATGCAATATCTTTACAAAATGCTACAAAAGTACCCTTTTCAAAATATGCCATTAAGAAACAAGTATAAGAAAAACAAATGTGACTTAGTAGGAGAGTTATACAAGATATAAAAGTAAAAATGCATGTCTTGAGTTCACTTGTCTTTAACTTCTTGTTTATTAAAGCTCTTACAATGGGCATCAAAAGTACCGGTAATATGGCAGTGTTTGCAGATGACATGATACTAGGTAATAAAGTCTGAGCATAGTATCACTTCATTACAAAAGGATTTGGATAGACTAGGGGACTAAATGGGCATTTTTGTTTCGGAACCCATATGGAACCCATGTGCAATTTATAACCTAAATGGATTGAATTACATGTAATGGTAAATTAGTAAAGACAACAGTGTGCAATGCCAGTCAGCCTTTGCAAAGCCCGCAATATACTGTCATATAAAAATAAATATTTGTTTATTATGAATATTATACTGCATGGATTTTTAAAAAAAGTTTACTTTATTTATGAACCAGCAGAAGCATAGCACAAGTTACCAGACAAAGATTGTTTGTGTTAGTGGTAGGATACATTGTAGGGTAGATTTAGGTTCATGTTGGCTAGCCGGGATATTGGGTTACTTTGGCGTAATGGTAGGCTATACACAGTTAAGTACAGCCTTACGGTGTGACCACATTTCCATAATTTGTACTTGTGTCAAGTAATGTTAAGTAGCACTGGAAGACATGATATGATACCTATTTGTGTATTTTGTACTGGTTAATGGCCCTGGCGTACTCTATATAACTAGTCAAACCATTTTAAAATTGTGCCACTCCCTGACTCATCTACGGTCTACAGGAAGCTGGAAGCTCTCTGGTTGGGCTGAGCTCAACAATGCAGGACTTAGCATATTGGCTAAGAGTGACCAGCTGACGCTCAGGAGAGCTAAGGGAAGAAATGAGGGAACATAACAACACTCCTGGTACCATAACCACTACACTGCTCTGTAGTGTTTGAAGTGGTCATTGTAATCTGGTAGCACCTCCACCAGATTTTTCTTCATTTTTTTTTTTTTTTTACCTGAAACATTGTTATAAAGTTGTGAAGATAGTAAAACATGAAGTTAACAAATACCCCCATGAGCAGCTTTTTTTTTTTTTTATCAATGAAAAGTTGATGGAATCAGCAAGAACTCTTGAGCTTGTCCAAGATCTATCATGTTACCCAATCATTTTTGAGGCCAACAAGCTGCAACTGTGTGTCACGCAGCTTAATTCCTAAGATGGATGTAGAAGACCACTTGCCAAAAAGCAATTCAATAAATAGAAGGCATCTTTAGAGGGAAGTTTGTCCGTTACTTGGAAATAAAATGTCTTGAGCGGATTTATATTTTCAGAAATAAAAACAAACTTCTAAATGTGTAAGCTAGCTCAGAACTTCCCAATGGGCTTAAAATATTAAAGGAAGAATAATATTAGTTACTGCTGGACATCTGCATTTTATGACTTAAATCTGTAAATCTTCAGAAAAAGAAAAAAACTAAAAAAAAACCAAGGCTGCTCATAATGATTCCAAGAAGTGTCACAATAATTCCTTGTTGACTTTACTAGATGAAAATGGTGAGGAAATTTAAAGTGGTTACACCGCTCCTTTATTGCTGGATCCATAAACAATGCAATTTGATGCAAACCACTTTACTGCTGTGGCATGCATCTTCAGCAAGTGTTGTCTATTAAAAAAAGACACTTACCCAAATTGCTCTCCATGGGTCTTGGAAACATCTGTAAATAGCAATATACTCTATAAATGAGTAATAACAAAATATTGGGAAGATTCCATATTGCGTGTACTACTTAACTGCATGTCATACTTGAATACAAGAGAAATCTAATATCTCCAGAATTCCTTAATAGCTGGCATAATTATATATATATATATATATATATATATATATATATATATATATATATATATAAGTAGAAATTGTAGCCGTATTAGTCCAGTGATGTAGATGTACAGCCGCCTAAAAAAGCAAATCTACAAGATGACCACAAAAGAAGTACAGCTCAACAGCGACATACACTTTCTATCCATCTGCAAGAAAAGACAGCTGATCCCCAAAGGCCTAAAAATCAAAAATCCACTGGCTAACACGCACAAAACACAGTATACTGAAAACCTGTGTAAACGCACTAGTGAGAAACTAAGGAACCATCTCATCCACCAGCTCTACAACAAGAAACATAGCATACAACATAAGAAACAATATCTACTCCAAAATCTACATGAGGAGAATACATATATTGCTAAACAACTAGAACATGATCTACAATATTTTTACAAAAAGCAACAAAGGGACCTTTTTAAGAAGAAAAATAATAAACTCATCAGACTACAGCAGGATTATCACAAACATTTGGCAGAGAAAGAGAAATGGCAAGAGAAATCTGGTATTGTTAACATTTCAGATTACAAACTATCTGACCCAGAAGCATCAGTTCTCTCCAAAGGATTATCATTTTGCCCTAGCACAAAACTTGATGACATTGGGCTCTACTCTGACGTGGAAGAATTTTTCAGAAGGATGCGACTTAAGGAATACTTCCATGACAAAGAGAGCACTGAAACCACAATGGATTACAACAGGAAAAAAACCACAAATTTCACTCCAGCACCAGGACGAAATGCCAAACTGGACAGTTACATTGAAAGTTTCCGTCTAAGAACAGTATCCTTGACAACCAAGCAAAACCAAAAGAAAATGTTTCATAATCTCTCAGTACAGGAACAAATAGCTATAAATGACCTGAAAAATAATCCTGCTATCACCATCAAACCAGCAGACAAGGGAGGAGCAGTAGTGATAATGAACACCCAGGACTACATAAAAGAGGGGGACAGGCAATTGTCAGATGACAAATACTATAGAAAACTAAATGAAGACCCCACCAAGGAATATACATCACAACTTAGGGAGCTCATTAAATCCTTCCCTGAGAACTTACACCAGGAACTGCAATCACTCATACCAACTAGTCCCTGCATGGGCACTTTCTATATGCTTCCCAAAATCCACAAAGCAGGTAATCCTGGAAGACCCATAATTACAGGAATGGGAACTCTCACAGAACAGGTCTCAGGACTGGTAGAAAATACACTAAAACCTCTAGTCACCAACACTAACAGCTTCATAAAAGACACAACCGACTTCCTCAACAAACTCAGCCAAATCACCAATCTCCCTGCTAACACAATCCTTGTAACCATGGATGTGGAATCTCTATACAGCAACATTCCACATACAGATGGCATCAATGCTTGCTTCCATTTTCTCTCTCATGTCAACAACCAAAAATACAGCCCCCGAATTATCACAGAACTGGCACTATTTATCCTCACACATAACTACTTCAGTTTTAACAATGAGGTTTACCTACAAACCATGGGCACTGCTATGGGCACTAAGATGGCACCCCAATATGCTAATCTGTTTATGGCAGATCTTGAACAGAGATTCCTAGAAATTCAACACACCAAACCATACAAATATTATCGCTATATCGATGATATCTTCATAATTTGGACTGAAAGTGAAGAAAAACTGATACAGTTCCATGACTCTTTCAACACACTCCATCCATCAATCAAACTAAAAATGGAATACTCCACTAGATCTGTGAATTTTCTGGACACCACTGTGACATGTAACAATGGCACAATCCACACCTCGGTTTACAGAAAACCCACAGACAGGTGCAGTTACCTACACAGCTCCAGCTTCCACCCCTCCCACACTAAACAGGGCATCATCTACAGCCAAGCCACTAGGTACCATCGCATATGCTCTGATCCTAGTGACCGTAATTCCCATCTAAATGTACTCTCCCAATCTATGAGACAGAAAGGCTACAAACCAAAGATTATTACCAAACAAATCAACTCTGCTGTAAAAACACCACGCACGCACCTGCTACAGTACAGAGAGAAAAAAATATCCACACGAGTGCCACTTGTGGTCACCTACAACCCAGCTCTTGAGGAAATACGGAAAATCATCAGAGACCTACAACCAATATTAACAGAAGATGAGACTCTGAAAAACATTTTCCCTGAAACACCCATTTTGGCCTTCAGACAACCACCAAACCTCCAACAAAAAATAATCAACAGGAAGCTGCCCACTGATGGTAAGAATGAAGAAAATGGGACCAGTCAATGCAAAAAACCTCGCTGCAAACTGTGTCAGCACATATGCACAGACAACATAGCCACACACAACAATAAAACCCACAGCATTAAAGGTTCATACTCCTGCACATCCAGCAATGTGGTATACATGATTCAATGCATAAAATGCCACCTAGGATGCTACATTGGGGAAACCACCCAGCCATTAAATGGCAGAATGAATATGCACAGACACTCTATTAAACACCACAAAGAAGAATCATACTGCACTCCTGTGGGACACCACTTTACCCAGCCTGGCCACTCACTGAAGGACCTAAAAATCAAAGTACTGAAGGGGGGTTTTAAAAATACCCAGGAAAGAAAAGCCTTTGAAGCCAGAATGATTAAATGGTTTAACAGCAAGAATAGAGGACTAAATATTGATTTGGGATTCCTGTCCCACTACCAACACTTTACATGAACACTCTCCCAGCATTATCTTACTATTCTGTCATATGTACCAACACTTTAAAATGCATTCCTATATGTTTATTCTATCTGTATACCAAGTACTATGTGTTAACCTATGCTTTCCCATACTCATATGCATGTATGCTTTTATTTATATATATATATATTTCTGTGCATTTATATTTGTGTATATGAGTTCATGTGCATGTATGTATATGTGTTTATGTATATGTACATGTGTTTATGCGTTCACATATACACATTTATGTGTGTGTGCATGTATAAAGTGTACCATCCTCTGCACTGTCTGCTTGTTTGTTTTTATTTTCCCTCTCTCCCCCCTCACTCTGCTCTTCAGAAAGATATTTATGACCCTCTACAAAGATGGTGTCTATTTTCTACCAAACCTGTGTCTTATCTACACTCATGTCGCTTTAACCCCTATATCACAACTCAACTTTGAATTCTATGTGTCGTCTTGCTCAGAAATGCTTCAGACTTGAGAAAGGGAGGTTATCCCGAAAGCTTGTCACTAAAAAATTCTGTTAGTCCAATAAAAAAGGTATTACAAGATACGAATTTTATCTATTTTTTACATATATATATATATATATATATATATATATATATATACATATACATACATATATACATACATACATACATATATATATATATATATATAAAAAGAAGATAATCTTGGCACTCACTCTTTTACTGACTGTATATATTTCTATATTTCTCCTTGCCTGGGTGCAAACCTCAGCGTTGTGTATAGATCCAAAGTTGTATAAAAGGTGCACTCTCAGGTCTTGTAAAATAATTCTATTTATTCAAAGTTGCAGTTTACATGTGCAAAACAATCTGTGCGATCGACGTTTCGACCCTATAGGGCCTTTTTCAAGAGAGGAAGTGAGGAAAACTCTTGAAAGATTGTCTTTTAAAGGAACACTATATAGTCAGGAATACAAACATGCATTCCTCACCCCATAGTGTTAAAACCACCATCTAGCCCCCCCACCCCACCTTGGCTCCCTAAATATAGTAAAATCTTACTTGTATTGAAGTCTTCAGCTGCTGCCTCATCCCCTGATCTGCCTGCTTGGATGACATAATCAGAAGTGATTCTGTGAGCCAATCACAATGCTTTCCAATACGATTGGCTGAGACTGTCAAGGAGGCAGATCAGAGTCAAAGCAAGTCAAACACAGCCCTGGCCAATAACCTTTACCTCATAGAGATGAATTGAATCAATGCATCTCTTTAAGAAAAAAGGTCAGTGTCTCCATGCAGAGAGTGGAGACACTGAATGGCAGTGCTGCCCCTGGAAGCACCTCTAATAGCCATCTGAGGAGTGGCCAGTGGAGCTATCCCTAGGTTCTGAAAAGACAGTGTTCACTTCAAAAAGCCTGCAGGCACTGATTATACTCACCAGAACAAATACAATAGGCTGTAGTGGTTCTGGTGACTATAGTGTCCCTTTAAGTATTATGTTAGTTCAATAAATAAGGTATTATTGCATACTGCAATACCCTGGTATGTTGGCATCCATGTATATAATTGTAATGTAGGGAAAGATTTGTGTATATATTTTATTTTTGTCACGTGATCTTATCCAAAACAAAAATCTTCACTCCATATTCAATTACCATTCTTAAATTATTATTTTTTTTACCTAATAAGTAAATAATATTGCAAATTACATTTTTCTTCCATGTGGTTTTATCCTGCTTTTAACGAAGGGAAATCTCAGAGGTCTCGTTGGCAGCTTGGCATCTCTTTCAAATAATTATATCCCACTGGTAGATGGATTTTAATCATTAAATCCTATGAGAACTTTCTTTGTCATTAGATTCTGTGCTATGTCATATTAAATCCAAAAAAGTACTAAACATCCATTAATCCTATTAAATGTTCAGCGAGCCCTGAGACACAAGGCTTTATGTGTGTTTTTTTGCTGTTATGTTGCTATGGCTGAAACACATTCTCAGCATCTTGGTATAAGCATTATAAAACAAATCTTTAATTTATCCTAATGTTCTCTGGTTTTAGAGTCTGACCTGTCAAGAATTAAAAAAACAAAACAAAAGTTAAAGTGACATTCCAAGTACTGTCTGTACAGACATGGCACACATGAATTGCTTGCCGAGCACCAGGCTCTACAGAGTGCTGCAACATTGGGCAGACATGCTATAAGTTTAACCCTTTGACTGCTGATTTGATTTATTTTTGCCCAGGTCACTTTTGAGCATTTTACTTTACAGCATAGTTTAAAAAAAAAAAAAGAGAGTTTGCTATTTACTTAAAGAAACCGATGTATTAATTTTAAAGAACAAATAGACCCTACTTATATAAATTATACTTCATCTGGTATGGAAAAAAAAAGTTAATTTAATTTTGAAGGGCAAAACAAATAATTCAGAGACTTGCATATAATAAATATAATGCAACTAAAGTCAAGTAATTTAAAGCACAAACAACAAGTTGTCTAAATTTGGGGAATAAGCATATATTTTACTTATAATTTGGAGTTATAGCTCACATAAACAAGGAATGCTTAACTGCCTCTAATTAAGTGTTTAAAAATTGGGTTACTTTTAGTAGCCATGGACTGTAAAATCTCTACACAAAGGTACATATATTAGAATATAAAAACTCTACAGACATTTTGACACTTTTCACATAGCAATTGTATCACCAATCTCCTCCAACATTTGTGGTATTTTTGCATTTCTCTTTCATGCACAGAGTGCATCACACAGATGGGGATTTTGTAAACCTGGAATATATCACTTCAGAAAATATTAATCACTTGTGCTCAGCTACATCCTCCAACAATGGCAATCCCCCCTTTTCAGAGGCTGATTGGGCATTTTTAGACTTACAGGTCAAAACTCTGAAGGCATCTATTTCAGTTTTCAGCTTAGAATTATGACAGCTTGCTTTTTGCTGGGGTATGTCTCATTATGGGCAGTTAAGCAGCCCATCGGTAGAAATACTCCAACCACCCCAAAAAAATGTATATATATTTTTCAAAAGCAGATAACTTATAGTCAGATTTTCCTGCATTTTGCATGCACACATTGCATTGCATATGAGAATTTTTCCAGAATGTGAACCAATGTAGTAAAATATCCAAATCTGTATTTCAGAAACATTCCAAATATTTCAATGCACCCATTCATATATTTGTGGAGTTATAGGCCAAATTAGAGCCCTACGCATTTAAGTTTTCAAACGTAGATTTTTTTTATTGATATGTCTTGCCCATGTCTCATTCTTGGACATTAGAGAAACTCACAAATTCCAATTACTCCATAAATGCTTAACATGTAATATTGGATTACCTGGGGCACCTGAAGTGGTATATTTTAAGTCTGATTATTCTATTGTTTTGTATTGTATCATACATTTACAAATGCTTTGAACTGCGTGTCTGTGTGTAGCTCTATGTGTTGGATATGTGTGCCTTTCTAAATAAACTTTCCTCCATCTGTGTGTCTTACTTTCATTCTCACTGTGTATATATCGGTATTTTTGCCATTCCTCTCTGAACGTGACAGTGAAAGTAAGTTCTGATTATTTTTAGTAGGTTTTTATAGCTGTGTAGGTTAGAGTCCCAAATTTCAGTATTTCAAACGCTGGAAAAAAATGGCTGTGGTTATCCTAAAAAGCCGTTACAGATACAGGATTTATTGCCTCTAAAAAATAAATTATTTTTTTTTATATACAACCAGGGACACCATCTGGCCGGTAAAAATGTAACTTAACGAGGGTATTACTCCACTGCTTACTGTTAAATTGTCGGTGTTCTTTTTAGGAAAACCTGGTAGTAATTCAATATATTACATTTTTCAAAGTAACAATTTGCCCTTGAAGCTGTATAACAGTAGGTACAGTGATTTTATTTATATTACCTCTAACTGTAATTTACCTGTTTTGTTTTACATTTTAATATTTGGTGTTACTTATAACAAATTTCAAACAATTCAGTTGATTAGTGAGAAATTTTATTTACAAGAATGTGTCAGTGCTTATTTTTATTAATAAAGCTGTATAATAGTGCATGTAACGAATGCGCTGACATCAACTGATTGTTCCAAACAATCAATGATGGGCCTACTGGTGAGAGCTGTGTATTACATAGCTGATAGAACTAGATGTTATGGGTTTCTGGGAACACAAATATATATTGAATCAATTACTGCTCTCAATAATAGATTTTATAAGTATTGCCATTTGAAAGCACATCTGCCTCTTGTGAGTTTTTATGAAAAACTAGACTTGGAGATTCACGTTGTGCCAAACAGCCAAACTGAATTGACATTCGGGCGAAATTCAGGTGTCCAGAAAATAATAATATTTTCAGAAAAAATGGTTCAGCCACATTCTCCAGTGTAGAGTTCAGACACTCCCAGCTGAATTTCCCTTTGAGTGGCAAAAGACCACACTAAATTACTTAGGGGTAAACCTCACTAAATCTTGTAATTCGCTAATCCGAGAAAACCACTGCAAACAACTCACTCAGTCGGTATCACTGCATGAGCATTGGACTAAAGTAGAGCTCTCTTGGATAGGGAGAATCCACACTATTATAATAAACACACTCTCCCTTGTCCTCTATCTGCCTATTCTGATCCCAAATTTACTACTGAAATGATTTCAGAGCCAGGCGCACTTGTTTATCTGGAAGTGGAGTCCACCTAGGGTGAAACACAGTCTACTCAGACTACATCCTAAGCAGGGAGAGTTGAGTGTCCCTGACTTCCAGATGTATTATACTGGCCACCCACATGATCCAGAACCTGTCCCACAATGGTTCACCCCAATGTGCTGCTCTACAGGATGTGTCCATACACCCATACTCTGTAAAGGAGCTGATGTGGCCTGTACAAACCACCTACTAACAAGGCACTGACGTTGCCCAAAATCTACCTCAAGTCATGGGACACATGGACCAGAAGCCTACTGTCACACTCCTCCCTACTTTTTTAGGCCCCTCTTAAAGTGCTCCAGTACCTGACACCAGAATTGCCCTTACAGAAATCAGTTAATGCAAAGATCAGTCATATAGCACAGCTGTTCCAGAGAAACTCTTTTAAATCATACCAATCCCTGGTGACCACATGTAGCTTGCCATCAAGAGAGCTATTCACATACCTATGGATTAAACATATAATACAAACCAACAGAGTGGTTACACCCACCACAATCACCCTAGCCATTATACAGAGGATGTGCCTGTCAGGAATAGCTGATGCCCAACATGCAGAACTTAAGTAAAGTTTAAAGAAAACCATAAGACGTATTACTGGGCCTTAGAATGGCCGGATTTAACGTATAAAAGAAAAAACCACAAGACAGGATACGAGAACAAGACAAGAACGCAGAAATCACGAAACAATGAACAAGCCACGGGTCAAGGAATATAGAAGTCAGGATAGTCAGGAGCTGAGCCAAAGGTCAAGGAATATAGAGATCGGATAGTCGGAAGGAAAGCCAAGGTCAAATACACTAGAATTAATACAAGAAACGCACTCTCGGATAACCAATATGAAACCACGACAAGGCACAGAGAAATGGACAAAAAAGGTTTATATAGCCTAAGGTGCTCCCTGATTGGCTGCAGGGAAGCATGTGATAGTGGGCGTGTGTGTGTGACACACCCACACGTTCAAAATGGAATGGCACTCTAAGGGTTAAATTACAAACCCTTAAAAGCATCAAAGCTGCAGCGGCTGGTGTCTCTAATGATTGCAGACCCGGCGCTGTGTGAGGGGAGAAGCTACCATCAGGAGCTTAGGTGAATTATGGGTAGCATTTCCATTACCACGTGGGAATGCCGCTAGACCAAGATGTGCCTGGCGGGTCTGCTCATGCCTGGTGGCTGCAGGACAGGTAAGGATCCGGCGGCATTCCCCTTGACGTGTGGGAATACCGCCGCACCAATGGGAGAAGGAGCTTACCATACAGTTAATATAGCAAGAATGGCAAAGAGCAGCCACCAACATTCCAGGTGTTTCCAAATGCACAAAGTACTGGGAAATAAGTAGAAAAGTGTTATACCACTGGTACCTTGTGCCTGCCAAACTGACCCACATATACCCGGGAACATCTGACGTCTATTGGAGATGCGGGGAGCATAAAGGGACCATGCTCAACATATTTAGGAGTTATTCTCTAGTAAAACGAATCTGGGCGGAGGTCACAGACCTCATAGCAAATGTCACAGTACAGCAGCTACCTTTTATGCCACGATGCCTCATCCTTGACATGTTCCCGAGCTCCATTTCTCAATGCCTACAGCAGTAAATCCTCCACATAACAAAAACGACAAAGTATCTATAGCCAGACACTGGAAAATAACAACAAAACCACCACTTAAATTGGTGACAAACTATATAGCCTCCACAAGGAACTTTCAAAGAAATGGCACACAGATTACAAGGCACATTGAAGAAGTTTAAATCGGTCTGGGAGAAATGGGGATGATTACCATAGAAATGAATAGAAAATAGTGTACTGTAAAGCAGGTCGTGGATGCCACCCCACTCTGTCCTCCCAACCTTTTTTCGTTAGAGTTATAAATTAGAGTTACATGGTAGAGAGACAGCTGATGTTCAGAACATCCTCAAGGTTCTCAGGGCAGACTCAAGGTAGACATTGAAATATCATCATGACACATGTGTAACATTGTGATATGTCAATCTATGCTATGTAACCTGTCTAAAACCTTTAATAAAAATGAAACAATGAAAAAAAATGGTTCGGCCAAGTTTCATTTTTGTGCAGTTATATACATGAGGCGATGTATAGGACTTTGTCTTATGTAAGATTCAACAACAATATCAAGTTACACCTTATGTGTAAGTGTTTTTTGATATTGATGTCCCGAACGGTTCGCTGGCGAATAGTTCCTGGCGAACATAGCGTGTTCGCGTTCGCCACGGATGGCGAACATATGCGATGTTCGGTCCGCCCCCTATTCGTCATCATTGAGTAAACTTTGACCCTGTACCTCACAGTCAGCAGACACATTCCAGCCAATCAGCAGCAGACCCTCCCTCCCAGACCCTCCCACCTCCTAGACAGCATACAAGTTAGATTAATTCTGAAGCCGCATTCATTTTTTGTTTGTATTATTTTTTTTTCTGTCTTTGTGTTTATTATACATTATCCTCCATAGCCAGTAACCTGTGTTTATTATACATTATCCCCCATTGCCAGTAACCTGTGTTTATTATACATTATCCCCCCATAGCCAGTAACCTGTGTTTATTATACATTATCCCCCCATAGCCAGTAACCTGTGTTTATTATACATTATCCTCCCATAGCCAGTAACCTGTGTTTATTATACATTATCCCCCCCATAGCCAGTAACCTGTGCTTATTATACATTATCTCCCCCATAGCCAGTAACCTGTGTTTATTATACATTATCCTCCCATAGCTAGTAACCTGTGTTTATTATACATTATCCTCCCATAGCCAGTAACTAGTGATGTACTGAACTGTTGGCTGGCGAATAGTTCCCGGCGAACATAGCTTGTTCGCGTTCGCCACGGCGGGCGAACACATGCGCGGTTCGATACGCCCCCTATTCGTCATCATTGAGTAAACTTTGACCCTGTGCCTCACGGTCAGCAGACACATTCCAGCAAATTAGCAGCAGACCCTCCCTTCCAGACCTCCCACCTCCTGTACAGCATCCATTTTAGATTCATTGTGAAGCTGCATTCTTAGATAGAGGAGGGAAAGTGTAGCTGCTGCTCATTTGATAGGGAAATTGATAGCTAGGCTAGGGTATTCAGTGTCCACTACAGTCCTAAAGGACTCATCTGATCTCTGTTGTAAGGACAGCACCCCAAAAAGCCCTTTTTAGAGCTAGAACATCAGTCTGCTTTTTTTGATTATTTTTTTTTCTGTGTAATGTAATTGCAGTTGCCTGCCTGCCAGCTTCTGTGTCAGGCTCACAGTGGATACTGTGCCCACTTGCCCAGTGCCACCACTCATATCTGGTGTCACAATAACTTAAGCTTGCATTTAAAAACAAAAAAAAGTTTTCACTGTAATAGATTGAATAGCAGTTAGTTGTCTGCGAGCATCTGGGTGTCAGGCCTTCAGCGTGCACTCTGCCAACCTCTGCCAGTGTACTTTGCCACTCATATCTGGTGTCACAATAGCGTGCCTTTAAAAATAAAAAAAAGTTTTTCACTGTAAGCTAATAGCAGTTAGTTGTCTGCAAGCGTCTGGGTGTCAGGCCTTCAGCATGTACTCTGCCAACCTCTGCCAGTGTACTTTGCCACTCATATCTGGTGTCTCTATAGCGTGCCTTTAAAAAGAAAAAAAGGTTTTCACTGTAAGCTAATAGCAGTTAGTTGTCTGCAAGCGTCTGGGTGTCAGGCCTTCAGCGTGCACTCTGCCAACCTCTGCCAGTGTACTTTGCCACTCATATCTGGTGTCACAATAGCGTGCCTTTAAAAATAAAAAAAAGTTTTTCACTGTAAGCTAATAGCAGTTAGTTGTCTGCAAGCGTCTGGGTGTCAGGCCTTCAGCGTGTACTCTGCCAGTGTACTTTGCCACTCATATCTGGTGTCACAATAGCGTGCCTTTTAAAAAGAAAAAAAGTTTTTCACTGTAAGCTAATAGCAGTCAGTGTCCTTAAAGCGGGTGTCAGGCCTTCAGCGTGTGCTCTGCCAACCTCTGCCAGTGTACTTTGCCACTCATATCTGGTGTCACAATAGCGTGCCTTTAAAAAGAAAAACGTTTTTCACTGTAAGCTAATAGCAGTTAGTTGTCTGCAAGAGTCTGGGTGTCAGGCCTTCAGCGTGTACTCTGCCAACCTCTGCCAGGGTACTTTGCCACTCATATCTGGTGTCTCTATAGCGTGCCTTTAAAAAGAAAAAAAGGTTTTCACTGTAAGCTAATAGCAGTTAGTTGTCTGCAAGCGTCTGGGTGTCAGGCCTTCAGCGTGTACTCTGCCAACCTCTGCAAGTGCACACTGTTATTCCTAGCCAGCATCTGTGATGGGAAATCAGGCAGTCATCTAAACGTTTAGATTGAGCATTAGCATAGAACACCCTTGAAGGTGTTTAAGGAGATTAGTTTAGAGGATTCTACTTAGACCTCTCTTGGTCTTTATAGCCCTTCTACCTATCCAGCATTTCTGGAAACTAGCTAAGAGAAAGGGTGGCTGTGTGTCTGTGATACATTTAACTTTATATCACCTTATTGACACTTTATCACTCCGGTCTCCATACTCTCTGCCTATGCCCATCTATTTAGAGGGAATTTCCTTGCCCCTGCCAATTTTATATAATAGGTAATAGTATTACCATTATTACACAATTAGGTCTCTGAGGACAGGTGTCAATCCATATCTGCCAAGTGACCCTATGTAGGGGGAACAGTCCCTATTCTGCTCTGTGTCAGTGTGTATCAGGTGTTACAAATCGCTATTTGTAACTGGCCCTTTAAATGGAAAATTGCCCTGCTACCTTCCTCATGACTATGGCCCCTGGAAGATTGTGCCCCTGAAAACTGATGAACTTTTATTGGGTGTGTATGGCCCTTTAAGAACCGTCTGGGGACATGTTGTGACTTTGGTGAACAATGCCCCTTTAAGACTATGTCCCCAGACCTGTAAAATAACTTGTTCCTGGCTTTCTCCCACTTGGTTAAGTAAATAAGGCTTACTGAACCAAGTACCACACAGGCAGACCACCCAGAAGTTAAAGTGTGCAGGCAATTTACCTCCCAGGCTGTGAGGTTACTACAGTTTAATTGCCGACCACTGGGTGGCCGCAGTTCGTGCAAACGAACACGTGGCGGCGGCCATCTTTGTTCAGTCGAACGCGGTCAGCGGTGTATGCTAAAGATTCTGTGGAACTGAAATCGGCTACACATTTTACCGAACACCGCTGACCTTTACCTTCTCCTACACTTCGTTTTTCAGCTCCAGAGACTAAGTCCCGTTCGAAATGAAATTGACCGACCACACAGCCCAAATCTATGGAACTGTTTTGGGCAGGAAATTGTGCTTGCGGTCGGTCATAAAGGGACCTCCAGCTAACTTGGGAGGGATTTGGCTGATTTTGGCTGATCCCGCTGGAGGGATTTGGCTGATTTTTGGAAGTGTTTATGTTTTAAGTGTGCTGAGTTCAAATGTGTAATTTTTATGGAGTATATTGAATGTATAGTTTTAAAGTTACAGTGTATGTATGAAAACTGTATTTTTACTGTATGCTATAATTATGTTTTATGTTTATCTGAGGGGAGGAGACGTGGGGGTGGTACCATGTATATGATTGGTTATTTTCAACCTCCCCCTGGGTGTGTTCTGTTTGTACCTTTTTGTAATAAAAAGCAGGCTGGGTGTTCCAGTCCTCAGTTCTTCTTGACCCTTCAAAACGTAGCCTTGTCTCGTTATTGGAGGGAATTGCTGTATCACACTGGGGATTGCTATGCTCTGCATATTCCCCTGAGCTTTAATCACTTAGCTCTTTTAAGAGCTTGTTCCGGATACGCTCTCCTGGAGGAGAGGTCCTCCCCACACGGTCCTGGAGGACAGAAGCTGATCCAGGGTGGAAGGAAGACGGCGCGGCTCCAGTTAAGCTACGGCGGTTGTGGAGTGTGCGGTGGTTGTGGTGTCCAGTGCGGTGCTTGTGGTCCTCGGCGCAAGCTAGGAAGCGTCCATCAACGGAGGGTACTCGGTCGGAGTACACGGAGCTCCGTTACATCAGGGATCCTTAGGATAGGTGTCAATCCATACCTGCCAAGTGACCCTATGTAGGGGTAACAGTTCCTATTCTGCTCTGTGTCAGTGTGTATCAGGGTCTCTGAGGACAGGTGTCAATCCATACCTGCCAAGTGACCCTATGTAGGGGGAACAGTCTCTATTCTGCTCTGTGTCAGTGTGTATCATGATCTCTGAGGACAGGTGTCAATCCATATCTGCCAAGTGACCCTATGTAGGGGGAACAGTGCCTATTCTGCTCTGTGTCAGTGTGTATCAGGGGCTCTGAGGACAGGCAGGGCCGGCGCCACCTGTAAGGCGACCTAGGCAGCCGCCTAGGGCGCAACTTACCAGGGGGCGCCGGATCCCTGTCCCCGCTGCGCCTCCTCATGCTGCGCCGCCTGAGCGCTTTAACAAGCCCCAGGCCGCGCAGCACTGCTGCATGGAGGGCGGCCGGGTTTGAGTGACCGACATGAGCAGCGCTCCCTCCTGCCGGTCTTTCCATGTAGCGTGAGCACTTCCTGTCATTCCGCCGGCGGCCGGGTACAGGAAACAGAGGTTCCTGTCCCGTGTTCCGCGCCGCCGGCCACGCTACATGGCCAGGAGGGGAGGGTAAGGACCACTAGGGGAGGGAGGGGGGTATAAGGACCACGAGGGGGGGAGGGTATAAGGACCACTAGGGGAGGGAGGGGGGTATAAGGACCACTAGGGGAGGGAGGGGGGTATAAGGACCACTAGGGGAGGGATGGGGGGGTATAAGGACCACTAGGGGAGGGAGGGGGGTATAAGGACCACTAGGGAAGGGAGGGGGGTATAAGGACCACTAGGGGAGGGGTGGGGGGGATAAGGACCACTATGGGAGGGAGGGGGCGTTAAGGACCACTACGGAAGGGAGGGGGGGGTTAAGGACCACTATGGGAGGGAGGGGGGATAAGGACCACTAGGGGAGGGAGGGGGGGTTAAGGACCACTAGGGGAGGGAGGGGGGTTAAGGACCACTAGGGAAGGGAGGGGGCATAAGGACCACTATGGGAGGTTGGGGGCGGATAAGGACCACTAGGGGAGGGAGGGGGGGATAAGGACCACTAGGGGAGGGGAGGGGGGAGTAAGGACCACTAGGGAAGGGGAAGGTAAGGACCAGTAGGGGTGGGGAGGGGGGAGCAAGGACCACTAGGGGAGGGGAGGGTAAGGACCACTAGGGGAGGGGAGGGTAAGGACCACTAGGGGAGGGGTGAGTCAGGACCACTGGGGGAGGGGGGTGAAGGAACACAGGGGGAACGGGGGTGGGGAGGTCCACTAGGGGTTTGGGAGAGGGAGGACCACTAAGGGGGGGGAAGGACCACCAAAGGGGGATAAGGAGGGAGGACTACTAAGGAGAGGGGAGGAGGGTAAGGACCACTAAGGGGGGGGGCTTACCACTAAGGGGGTGGGGGGGAGTAGGGGAAGGTCTACTAAGGGGATTGGGAGAGGGAGGACCACTAAGGGGTTTGGGAGAGGGAGGACCACTAAGGGGGAGGGGGAGGGAGAAGACCACCAAGGGGGGACTGCAGAGGGACAGGGGGCCAAGGGAGAGCACTAAGTGACAGAAGGGGAGAACACGGAGGGACAGGATTGAAGGGGAAATCAATAATTGACCGGAGGGGAGAGCACTATGAATTTTTTTTTAAAAAATAAAGAGCTGTTCCCCTCTCAGTCCCTATCCTACCCCACAAACCCTCTCTTTTACACTACACACATACACAATGCATCCCCCCCCCCACACACACACACAGAAACATACAATGCATTTCTACTCACACACAGACACACCTGAAACACACAATGCATCCCTTATGTTCTCTTACATAATTAATGCACCCCTTACAGACACACACTGCATTCAATTACATACACAGAAACAAACCTTGCACCCCTTACACACACACACACACACATAAACATACAATGCATTCCTTACACGCAAACACACACTACATCCCCTATAAACACACTACATCCCTTACACAAATTGCACACATAAAACATCCCCAACTCATGGATGGGCCATGTAGGTGGATTTATGGGTGGGCATTGTAGGCGTATGCCCCCTGGGGGCCCAGACCTTGAGCAGTGTAAGGGGCCCTAAAAAATGGAGCTGCTTCCTGTTCGTTAATTGTTGTGAGCACTGTTAGAGAGCCTCTTCTACACCAGACCTGTGGAGCCAGACTGAGCCCATCATCAGCCTCTTGTCCTCATCTGGTGGTAAGTAGGCAATCCAATATATTATTAGTGCCACTAATCTCTAATTTACCTCACATTAAATGGATACTATAGTCACCAGAAGCACTACAGCATAATGTAGTGGTTCTGGTGTCTATAGCCTGTGCCTGTAGGCTTTTTAATGTAAACACACTGTCTTTTCAGATAAAAGACACTTTGTGAAGACTGGCGTTGGCCCATATGTCAGAGCATATGGGCGGGGCATTGTGATGTCACATGGTGGGCAGGACATATGGGGGGGCGGTAAAAATATTTTTGCCTAGGGCGGCAAAAATCCTTGCACCGGCCCTGAGGACAGGTGTCAATCTATATCTGCCAAGTGACCCTATGTAGGGGGAACAGTCCCTATTCTGCTCTGTGTCAGTGTGTATCAGGGATCCTTAGGATAGGTATTAATCCATATCTGCCAAGTGACCCTATGTAGGGGGAACAGTCCCTATTCTGCTCTGTGTCAGTGTGTATCAGGGTCTCTGAGGACAGGTGTCAATCCATATGTCAAGGTGTCAATATGTCATTTGTCAGGTGTCAATCCATATCCATTGTGATTTAGGAATGTTAGGTGATTTATGCCCTTTATGGATTAAAACCAGACTCTGCATCAACTGTGTAATTTTCCATGGGAGTTTTGCCATGGATCCCCCTCCGGCATGCCACAGTCCAAGTGTTAGTCCCCTTGAAACAACTTTTCCATCACCTTTTTGGCCAGAAAGAGTCCCTGTGGGTTTTAAAATTCGCCTGCCCATTGAAGTCAATGGCGGTTCGCCAGGTTCGCCGGTTCGTGAACGTTTGCGGAAATTCGCGTCCGCCGTTCGCGAACCGAAAATGTCGTGTTTGTGACATCACTACCAGTAACCTGTGTTTATTATACATTATCCCTCCCATAGCCAGTAACCTGTGTTTATTATACATTATCCCCCCATAGCCAGTAACCTGTGTTTATTATACATTATCCCCATAGTAATTTATCGTTGGACCCAGGGAAGGCGCGTCCATAAGGCGGCACAGGCAGCCGCCTTAGGGCGCACGGGCTCTGGGGGCGCAATATTTCAGTGGCCGGCAGGAGGGAAGCTCTCCCTCCTGCCGGCCACCATCTGGACCCCGGCGCGGCAGTGCTGTGATGTGATAAGGCGCGGCGGGGGAGCTCTAATCTCACCGCTCTGCTCCCTCGCGCGCTGTCTGCTGATGCCGCGGAAGCTGGAATATGACGTCATATTCCGGCTCCCGCGGTATCAGCAGACAGCCCGCAAGGGAGCAAAGCGTTGAGATTAGAGCCCCCTCGCCGTGCCTGATCATAGCACTTCCGCACGCCGCCCAGCAGCCCCACTGGACCACAGGGAATGATCCATCATCCCCACCAGCTCTCCAGGTAGGGAGGCTGGGTGGAAAAATGTTATTTATTAAAATAATTAGTGAATGTATGTCATGTGTCTGTGTGTGAGTGTCTGTGTCTGTGAGTGACAGTGTGTGTGTCTGTGAGTGACAGTGTGTGTGTCTGTGAGTGACAGCGTTTGTCTGTGAGTGACAGCGTGTGTGTCTGTGAGTGACAGCGTGTGTGTCTGTGAGTGACAGTGTGTGTGTCTGTGAGTGACAGTGTGTGTGTCTGTGAGTGACAGCATGTGTCTGTGAGTGACAGCGTGTGTGTCTGTGAGTGACAGCGTGTGTCTGTGTGTGAGTGTCTGTCTGTGAGTGACAGTGTGTGTGTCTGTGAGTGACAGAGTGTGTGTCTGTGAGTGACAGCGTGTGTCTGTGAGTGACAGCGTGTGTGTCTATGAGTGACAGAGTCTGTCTGTGAGTGACAGCGTGTGTGTCTGTGAGTGACAGCGTCTGTCTGTGAGTGACAGCGTCTGTCTGTGAATGACTGAGTGTGTGTGTGAGTGAGTGCATCTGTGTGTGTCTGTGAGTGATTGTATGAGGGTGTGTGCATGTGAGTGTATGAGTGTGTCTGTCAGTGTATGATGAGTGTGTGTCTGTCAAATCAGTGAGAGTATGTTTGTCATTGAGTCTGTGTGTGACTATCAGTGTGTCTGTCAATGAGTGTCAATCAGTGTGGGTCTGTCAGTGTCAATGAATGAGTGTGTGTCAGATCAATGAGTCTGTGTCTGTCAGTGACGTCTGTGTGTTTGTCATTGAGTGTGTGACTGTCAGTGTGTACAGAGTGTAGTGGAGCGGAGCGCAGTACAGGAGCTTCTGTTTCCTGTACCTGGCCAGACTGACAGGAGGTGCTCACAGAGAGAGCACTCCCTGTCAGTCCGTCCGGGTACAGAAAACTAAAGCTCCTTTAGGGGATCTGCTCCACTTGGCAATGCAACAATAGAGGTAGGAGGCACACCGGGAAGGGGAGTGTGACCACTAAGTGTGGGGGTGCACGGAGGGGAGAAGAACACTAAGGGACAGGGAAGGGACCACTAATGGTCAGGGAGGGGAGAGGGGCTGGTTAAGAGGCACATAGATGAAGATTTTTGGGGGGGGGGGGTGGAAAAATGCATCTTTGCCTATGTACCTAAAAATCCAAGCACCGGCCCTGGTTGGACCTAGGCAGCATGATGTCTTAAGCCGGCCCAGAGAGTGAGTGAGTGAGTGAATAATATAATATATATGTTCAGAAACATATTAGTAATATATGTAAATCGGGTTCATGCAAAGAGGTTGAAAAGGTAGTAAAGAAAAACAAACTTATTGCATCAAATTTACAAAGCCAAACTTTTAAAAGCTTTCCTCATTTCTTTCTCGGGATGAGGAATATATCGGTTGTAGACTGAGGATTTCCATCTGCCCAATCTTTTAATAATATGCACTGGAGTGTCAGTGTTGAAGGAGACCGAAGCTGCCCCTATTCTAAATGGAAGACCCAAGACATGGATACAACCCAATCTTAGGAGTAGGGCTCTGATGTAGAAGATGAATTTAGCCGTAGTCAGAGGGATTCAGTGAGAGTAGTGGTGAAATGTGTGTGGCATGACTGAGTGTGGGTAAGTAAGAGTCAAGTATTTTAACTGGGCATTAGTTCTAGGTGGGATAAAGTGGTATAGCGGATGGATGAGTAGTTTGGTTAGTTTTAGAGGTTTGTAGAGAAAGTATATAGTGATTGTGACGAGAGCAATCTCGCCACATTGCATTGGAGAAGCCTGGTTGCCCGCCTGCTGCCTTTGGACTATGGACCAGACTTTATTTTCCCTGCAGAACGACTTATTCGTGCCTTTCTGCCGGGGTGTTCGGTAGATTTTATCTACCGAACAAACTGCCGAAGGAGCGACCACCTGGGAGCTGGAGTGTGCCTCCAATTTACCTCCCTGAAACTGCGGTTGACGAATACAGGGTGGTCTTTGTTTGTTTACCGAACACGTGGCGGTGGCTATTTTAAAAGTCCCGAGCGGCCAGCGGTGTTCAGCGCTTACACCATGGATCTAAAAACGTACACTTATTTGCACGAACACCGCTGAGCCGTCCGCCGCCTGGTTCTTATTCGTACAGCTCTAACGAATACATGTTCATCCGGTACTTTTGTTATGTGAATGTGTTAACCCAGATAGCTATGCCATGGAGCCTATTCGTGTAATTAAAGACTTTGGCTCCATGGCAATTGAACTGTGTGAATAGGATCTGAGCGCTATTCGGTAGTTTTGTGCGCTCAGATCCCAGCTATCTGGGGATGTGTAACATGTCTGTGTTTTATGTATAAAATATGACTTTGTGTATTTTAAAGTGTTTTTATGTTTTTGTGCTCACCATGTGCATAATGGCGATTTGCCTTTGTCCTGGGAGATAATTGAATTACTTCTCAATTATCTCCAGGGCAGAGGAGAGGAAGCCAGGATGCATTGTGGGAAAGATTGTGACTGTATGTCCTAAATTGATACCCGTCTGTCTTTTGTTACAGTCTCCCATTTGGTCTTACACACATAATGCTGGCAAAGCATCATGGGAGGTGTAGTCCACAACATCTGGAGAGCCGAAGGTTGCCTATCCCTGCCCTAGGGGAGTGTCCACCAAGTGGGAGACCTGCATAAATACTGGGCGGGTAGCCCATAATAAACCAGACCACTGCTTGACCCTCAACACGGAGCCTTGTCTCGTCTTTGGGGGGATTCACTGTATGCTGATAGAGACTGATTGCCAGGAGTGTAAGCCGCTTGGGAGCTTTTCCTGTTCGTCTGCTAGCAGCTATTCGTGAGGTTCCGGTTCGGGAGTTTGGAGTGCTACCTTATTCCCTTGTATGCAGTTCGGGAGTTTGGTGCATTCACTTGTATTCAATTCGGGAGTTTGGTGTTTTACTGAAGCTACCTTTATATCTGAAAGGGGAATATCGCCTAAACGGATTTTAACCCCTTGTCTGCTGAAACGGTCTGTTACAGTGATCATGATTTTTAGCGATATCCAATATTTTTAAGGTGGTCCCAGTGCCACCACTCATATCTGGTGTCACAATAACTTGCATTTAAAAAAAAAAAAAAAACTTTTTTGACTGCAATATAATAGCAGTCAGTTTCCTTCACACGTGTGCGTTTCAGGGCCTGCCAGAGCACAGTGTCACACCAGTGCAACTCATATCTGGTGTAACAGTAGTGTACATTAAAAAAAAACTAGAAATTTGACTGTGAAATAATAGCAATCAGTTTCCTTCACGTGTGCGTTTCAGGGCCTGCCAGGGTACAGTGTCACACCAGTGCAACTCATATCTGGTGTAACAGTAGTGTACATTAAAAAAAAACTAGAAATTTGACTGTGAAATAATAGCAGTCAGTTTCCTTCACGTGTGCGTTTCAGGGCCTGCCAGGGTACAGTGTCACACCAGTGCAACTCATATCTGGTGTAACAGTAGTGTACATTTACAAAAAAAAATTCAGGGGGCTTGTTGTCACCTTTCGGGGACCCCTGGTGTTGTACGTGGCTGGGTGGAGGAAGAGACCTTCAATGACATCAGTGAGGACCAGGAACGGGACATGGCTAGCTTGGTATCCAACCTTGTGCAAATGGGGAGTTTGCGGTTGTGCAAATGGACTGTTTGTGGTTGTTTGCGGTGCGTTAAACGGGGAGTTTGGTCTGTCACTGTGAAGCAGGCGTAACCCTTACACTACCTGATCGATACAACATCATACCTGATGTTTTAAAGCACGTTATTCCAAACAATTTAGGAATGTTAGGTGATTTATGGTGGATTAAAACCAGACTCTGCATCAACTATGTAATTTTCCATGGGAGTTTTGCCATGGATCCCCCTCCGGCATGCCACAGTCCAGGTGTTAGTCCCTGGACAACTTTTGAAACAACTTTTCCATCACTATTGTGGCCAGAAAGAGTCCCTGTGGGTTTTAAAATTCGCCTGCCTATTGAAGTCTATCGCGGTTCGCTGGGTTCGCCCGTTCGCGAACATTTGCAGAAGTTTGCGTTCGCCATTCGCGAACGGAAAATTTCATGTTCGCGACATCACTAGTTTCTGATAGTCTCATTCCTTTATGTTAGAATGTCAGTTTATCTCGCTCTTTCTGTATAATAGTGCTATATAAGAACGGATAAAAAATTCTTAGCATTATATTTATTTGTGTTAGCACATTTTACAGTATTTTTTCCTCACAATGAAATGATGTCTCATATTGTTCTTGCTGCCTATTTATTTATAAAATATTTTACCAGGAAGGATACATTGAAATTTCTCTTGTTTTCAAGTATGACCTGGGTCCACAAACACTGCATTGTTACAAAAGTGTACATAGTTACATAGTTAGATAGCTGAAAAGAGACTTGCGTCCATCAAGTTCAGCCTTCCTCACACCTGTTTTTTGCTTTTGATCCAAAAGAGAAAAAAAAAAAAAAAAAAACCCAGTTTGAAGCACAATTTTGCAACAAGCTAGGACAAAAAATTCCTTATTGACCCCAGAATGGCAGTCAGATTTATCCTTGAATCAAGCAGTTATTACCCTACATTGAAAGATTATATCCTTGAATATTCTGTCTTTGCAAGTATGCATCTAGTAGCTGTTTGAACATCTGTATGGACTCTGATAAAACCACTTCTTCAGGCAGAGAATTCCACATCCTGATTGTTCTTACAGTAAAAAAACCTTTCCTTTGCCTTAGACGAAATCTTCTTTCTTCCAGTCTAAACGCATGGCCTCGTGTCCTATGTAAAGTCCGGTTTGTGAATAGATTTCCACACAATGGTTTGTATTGGCCCCGAATATATTTGTATAATGTTATCATATCCCCTCTCAGGCGACGTTTTTCTAAACTAAATAGGTTTAAATTTGTTAACCTTTCTTCATAGCTGATATGTTCCATTCCTTTTATTAATTTTGTAGCCCGCCTCTGCACTTTTTCTAGTGCCATGATATCCTTCTTTAGAACAGGTGCCCAAAATTGCACAGCATATTCAATATGTGGTCTTACCAGTGATTTATAGAGAGGCAAAATGATATTCTCGTCCCGAGAATGAATGCCCTTTTTCATGCATGACAATACCTTACTGGCCTTGGCCACTGCTGATTGACATTGCACATTGTTGCATAGTTTGTTGTCTATAACAATTCCCAAGTCCTTTTCGTGTGTTGTTACCCCTAATTCGCTTCCATTAAGGGTATACGTTGCTTGTGTATTCTTTACGCCGAAGTGCATAACTTTGCATTTTTCAACATTAAATTTCATCTGCCATTTGAGTGCCCAGTCCTCCAGTCTATCTAAATCCTTCTGCAGCAAAGTAATATCTTGCTCACATTGTATTATTTTACAAAGTTTTGTGTCATCTGCAAACACTGAAACATGACTTTCAATGCTGTCTTCAAGATCATTTATAAAAATGTTAAATAGAAGGGGTCCCAGAACAGACCCCTGAGGGACACCACTTGCCACCTCTGTCCAGCTTGAAAATTTACCATTAACGACAACTCTTTGTATTCTGTTTTTAAGCCAATGTTCTACCCAAGAACAAGCATTTTCATCGAGACCGATTTCCTTGAGTTTGAACACTAATCTTTTGTGTGGAACTGTATCAAATGCCTTGGCAAAATCCAAATAGATCACATCCACTGCAACACCCTGATCTATACTTCTACTTACTTCTTCGTAGAACGCAATCAAGTTAGTTTGACATGACCTGTGCTTCATAAAACCGTGCTGATTTTTGCTGATAACCATATTCTTCTCAAGGAATTCTTGAATATTATCCCTTAATAACCTTTCAAATATTTTACCAGCCACAGAAGTTAAGCTCACAGGTCTATAATTTCCAGGCAAGGATTTTGAACCCTTTTTGAATATAGGAACCACATCTGCCTTCCTCCAATCCTCCGGAACACTTCCTGAAAGAAAAGAATCTTGAAAGATTAAAAACAGAGGTTCACTTATTTCTACACTTAGTTCCTTAAGTACACGTGGATGGATACCGTCAGGCCCTGGAGCTTTGTTTATATTAACTTTCTTTAGTTGCTGCAGCACATTGTCTTGAGTTAACCAATTACAATTATAATACAATATAGTACAATATAATATTAAAAAAACAATAATAATACAATACATACAATATATATATATATGTGTTATATATATACATACATACATATATAAATTTACCACATAATAGTTAATATATATAGTCAACCATGACAAGTGCATTCTGTATTGAGGTATGTTGCCATAGACCTCTTCAAGGATTTTAGATTGAATAAAGATTTGACTGAGTCCCTGAGGTTATTCCATAATTGCAGTGCTCTGTAGGAAAATGTGGATCGAGCCACTTTATTTTTGTATTGTGGTATGCTAAATAAAGTGCTGGTACTGGCGATGGCCAATTTAGCTCTTTTAACATGTCACAATCGTGGGTCAAGTAATTATATTCTAATTCAAAGTGGCAGAACAAATTATACAATGTATTATTAAAGGTGGGTTTGCGGCGCAGGTGCATATACTACATCCCCATAATCAATTAACGGCATTAGCATTTGTTGCACTATCTGCTTCCTTACTGTAGGGCTTAGGCAGGATTTGTTTCTGTACAGGGCACCTAGTTTTAGATAACGTTTTGAGATTTTTTTTAATGTGAGGCCAAAGGATAGATTGGGGTCTAGAAACATACAGTATCTCACAAAAGTGAGTACACACCTCACATTTTTAAAAATATTTTATTATATCTTTTCATGTGACAACATTGAAGAAATGACACTCTGCTACAATGTAAAGTAATAAGTGTACAGCCTGTATACCAGTGTAAATTTGCTGTCCCCTCAAAATAACACACAGTCATTAATGTCTAAACCGTTGCCAAGTGGAAATGTCCAAATTGGGCCTAATTAGCCTTTTTCCCTCCTGGTGTCCTGTGACTTGTTAGTGTTACAAGGTCTCAGGTGTGAATGGGGAGTAGGTGTGTTAAATTTGGTGTTATCGCTCTCACACTCTCTCATATTGGTCACTGGAAGTTCAACATGGCACCTCATGGTAAAAAACTCTCTGAGGATCTGAAAAAAAGAATTGTTGCTCTACATACCCAGGACATACTTGAAAACGAGAGAAATCTCAATGTATCTTTCCTGGTAAAATATTTTATAAATAAATAAAGATGGGCTAGGCTATAAGAAGATTGCCAAGACCCTGAAACTGAGCTGCATCACGGTGGGCAGGACCATACAGCTGTTTCACAGGACAGGTTCCACTCAGAACAGGCCTTGCCATTGTTGACCAAAGAAGTTGAGTGCACGTGCTCAGTGTCATATCCAGAGGTTATCTTTCGGAAATAGATGTATGAGTGCTGCAAGCATTGCTGCAAAGGTTGAAGAATGGGGGGGTCAGCCTGTCAGTGCTCAGACCATACGCCGGACACTGCATCAAATTGGTCTGCATTGCTGTCATCCCAGAAGGAAGCCTCTTTTAAAGATGATGCAAAAGAAAGTCCACAATCCCCCCCCTTCGGAGACTGGGCTGCAGGGCAGTATTCCAACATGATAACGACGCCAAACACACATCCAAAACGACCACTGCCTTGCTAAAGAAGCTGAAAATAAAGGTGATGGACTGGCCAAGCATGTTTCCATACCTAAACCTTATTGAGCATCTGTGGGGCATCCTCAAACGGAAAGTGGGGGAGCGCAAGGTGTCTAACATCCAGCAGCTCCGTGATGTCGTCATGGAGGAGTGGAAGAGGAGTCCAGTGGCAACCTGTGAAGCTCTGGTGAACTCCATGCCCATGAGGGTTAAGGCAGTGCTGGAAAAAAATGGTGGCCACACAAAATATTGACACTTTGGGCCCAGTTTGGACATTTCCACTTAGGCAGGGCCGGACTGGGGATACAAAGCAGCCCTGGATGAAAGTCCACAAGATGGACTGAAACGTTGATCTATTTTAAAGAACAGGAATAAAAGTAAAATGTTATTGGAAATCCGTGAGTGCAGCCATATTACTTTACCATTTGGATATTTAAGCCTTGGTATTGCACCCGGTGTGGCAAGTTTGAAGCCTGAGTGCAAGGTAATTCTACTTTATATATATATATATATCGAATATATATTGCTTTTTCTAATATATAATATTGGTCCTTTCAGAGTAAAACTTTTAATTATACAGTAAGCATACACACATGCAGACACAGACAATCTCACTGACACACACAAGCTCACTGATACACAGCCTCATAGACAAACAATGTCACTGATATACATAAACTCATTGGCATAAAAACACAAGCTCACTCACTCACTACCAGGCACACACACACGCAAGCAAGCTCACTCACTAGCAGGCGCACACACGCACACACACAGCTTAATGTAGTGGTTCTGGTGTCTATAGCCTGTCCCTGCAGGCTTTTCAATGTAAACACAGATTTTTCCGAGAAATGGCAGTATTTACATTGCTTCCTAGTAACACCTCAGATAGTAACAGTCACTCAGATAGTCACTAGAGGTGCTTCCTGTGTCAGTGCTGCACAGTGTGTGGGCCTTTGCAGCCAATCCTATGGCAGAGCATTGGATTGGCTGAGATCATCAAGCATTAAGAGGCAGGACCAGTCGAGGAGAGACCAGCACGGCATGGGGAGAAATAAAAAGAAAAAAAACACTTTTCAAATACACACAGACACACACATAGACCAGGACAGACACAGACACACATATACACCATGACACATAAACACACACCCCATGACACAGACACACACCCTGACACAGACACACGATGACACAGACACATCATGACACAGACACACACACCATGATACAGACACACCATGACACACACACCATGACACAGACACACACACACCATGACACAGACACACCATGACACAGACACACACACACCATGACACAGACACACACACACCATAACACAGGCACACACCATGACACAGACACAGACACACCATGACACAGACACACACACCATGACACAGACACACCATGACACAGACACACACCATGACACAGACACTCCATGACACAGACACACCATGACACAGACACCCACCATGACACAGACACACCATGACACAGACACACACCATGACACAGACACACCATGACAGAGACACACACACCATGACACAGACACACCATGACACAGACACACACCATGACACAGACACACCATGGCAGAGACACACACACACCATGACACAGACACACCATGACACAGACACACACACCATGACACAGACACAGACACACCATGACACAGACACACCATGACACAGACACACACACACACATACACTCACACTGACAGAATGACACATATTACCTGTGGGTGACCGGCTGGGTGTGCTAGTGACCCCAGGGGGGGGAGCTCTGATGGCTGCATAGGGAGGTCTGCTGGCAGCCGCTGAGGAGGTCTGATAGCTTCAGGGGTAGGTCTGCTGGCGGCTGCAGGGGGAGGTCTGCTGGCGGCCGCAGCGGGAGGTCTGCTGGCTATTCTGTCTCTGCTCCCCTGCCCTCGCGCGCAGCTTAATGAGACCGGGGCCAGAAAATGACGTCATATTCCGGCCCCGATCTCATTAAGCTGCGCGCTGGGGAGCAGAGACAGAACAGCTCCCCCTGCGGCCGCAAGCAGACCTCCCCCTGCGGCCGCCAGCACACCCAGGTGTCTGCCCGGCCCCAGGTGCGACGGCCCACCGGGAAATTTCCCGGTATCCCGGTGGGCCAGTCCGGCCCTGCACTTAGGAGTGTACTTACTTTTGTTGCCAACGGTTTAGACATTAATGGCTGTGTGTTGAGTTATTTTGAGGGGACAGCAAACTTACACTGTTATACAGGCTGTACACTTACTACTTTACATTGTAACAGAGTTTCATTTCTTCAGTGTTGTCACATAAAAAGATATAATAAAATATTTACAAAAATGTGAGGGGTGTATTCACTTTTGTGAGATACTGTACCTACTACCTAGATATTTGAAAGAACAGACTTCTGTCCGTGTGGTATTTGAATTTGTTCTGATACATAGTTGTGGATTTTGTAGTTTATGTAATTTAGGTACAGTTCCAACGATCATTGTGACCGTTTTGTCAGTGTTTAGGAATTGTTTGTTAATCGCAATCCACTTTTCTACCTCTGTGAACTGGTCTTGGAGCACAGCCTCAAGTTGTGGTAGATTGGGTTTACTAGCGTAGATTACAGTGTTCTGTGCATACATGTGTACTGTTGAGGCTTGCAAACCTAAGGTACAACATTTCAAAATAAGGTAAATATTATGGGGCAGAGTATTGGGGAAAAACACACGTGACCGGGAGAGGGAGGGAGGCGCTATCAGAAATGGTCACATATTGCGATCGGTCTCATATATATAATCAAAACCAGGTTAGCCGACCACCACCAATCTCTGAGTTTTTACGTTTTTTGTAAAAGAATTTCATGGTCTATTGGCAAAATCAAAGAAAATAGCTCCAGTTAAATCTCCTTTTTCCATGCCGGTTTGGATGTCACTGCAAACATTTAAAAGGGCAGTCATAGTTAAGTGACTTGGACAAAAGCCTCATTGATCATTTATTGCCACTATTCCAGATTTTAAACTTGAACTTCAAAATTAGATTGCGAGCTTTTCTTGGCAGTCCATTTAAAGTTATATTTTATTTATATATATATATATTTTTTTTTTTGAGACATAATACATTCATTCTTGCTACTATTTATTTACTTCTAATGATGGAGAAAGTGATTTTTTTTCTCTAGAATAAAGCCTTCGGTTTACAGATCACTATCTCCACCTTGTGGATGTGGTAAATTGCTGCAACCAGTTATTTTCATTCTCTTATTTCTTAAAGTTTCTACTTCACGAGCAGTTGACTTTTTAAAGTGGCACTGCCCTTTTCATCATGTCTTAAAGAAATAATCTCATGTTAAGAGCATTAGAATTACATTGCAATTCCTGTGCAATCAAAAGATGTCATAAGACAATACAGGGGCTTTTTTTTTCTCATTGAGATTTTCAAGTTTAGGTCATGCATTTAGACTGGAAGAAAGGTGTTTTCACTTACAGCAGAGGAAAGGGTTCTTAACAGTAAAATAATAAGGATGTGGAATTTCTAAGTAAAATTTTTGTCTTATCAGATTCTATAGATTTTTGCTAAAAGGACTGGATGTTTGTTTCAAAAATAGAATGGTAAAGGATAAAATTAACATATATGTGAACAGGTAATTGATCCAATGAGAAATTTGATTGCCATTATCGAATCAAGGAGGATCTTTTCCTTTTTTGTGGCATAATTGGAAATGACTACAATTTGTGTTTTTAGTCCTTTTATGGATGAACAGCATAAATAAATCAATTTTAATTTACTTGATGGACTATATATTTTTTTTAAATGGCCTCTATCCCTTCCTTCACTATTCTGAGTTACAGAAGAGTGTGTGTAACTATCCTTTATTTAGAGGCGTCCGCATGGATGGCTGACCCGAGCTAGAGCACAGTGGTGCCCCAAAAAGCTTCAGGTCTAAATTTCTAATGTATTATTGTTAGATCTGGGCCCCCTGTTGTATGCATGGGCAGGCACAGAATAGGGGGACCTGGGTCTAATAATAAATTCAGCATGCCAAACCACTATGTAGAGAACACCTGGTGGGGAATGGCAAAAGAAGCACACAGGGGGGCTTAAGTGGGGAGAAAGACACCCAGAGGAACATGATGGGGAGAAAGTCAACAGATGTGCCTGGGGGTGAGAAAAACACCAAGAAGGACCTGGGGGAGAAAGACACACCTCTGTGTGGGTTTGGGGGACGGGGCACACAGGGGGGTAGAGAGTGAAAGAGACACAAAGGGGCCTGGGGGGAGAGAAGACATGCACAGGAGATGGGGGGAGCCACACAGAGGGGCTAGATGTTAAGATACACACAGAGGGGCTGGAAAACAAGACAGACAAATGGGTTGGAGGTGAAAGAGAAACACACAAAGAAGCTGGGAAGAGTAAAAGACACAAAGGGGCTGAGAGAGAAGGAGACACACAAAGGAGCTGGGGGAGCAAGACACACAAAGGGGGGTTGTAAGATATACACAAGGGAAGGGTAAGACACACAGTGGGGAAAAAAGGATAGTATACAATAAAGGGGGTAAGACATTTAATTTAAGTGTAAGACACAAAATGGGGAATAATAGGGAATAAGATACACTAAAGGGGGTAAGACACAAAAGGGAGGGTTAAGAGCAGGGTGACCAGACGTCCCGGTTTTACCGGGATAGTCCCGGTTTGCGCAGAATTGTCCCTCGACACTTTCTCAGGACACATGAATGTTCCGGTATTTGCCCTCCTGTTATCTGCCTTATTGGGCCAGTGAGGAAGATCAAAGATCTCCTTTACCGGCCCAAAGGCAGTTTGCCACTGCAGAGGGAGGAAGGGAGCTGGGAAACAGAATGCTCCTCCCGCGAGCAGGCAGCTTGGAGCGTTGCTGCGCATTACCATGCTCCGACACAGCACTGTACTCGCGGGAGAAGAGAATAGTCAGTAAGAGGAGCTGCAGGCTGAACTACATGCGACACCACTGGACCACCAGTGCTTGCTTGAAATGTCCCCTCCTCCCACACAGGTCAAATGTAAGAAGAAGGGGGGAATATAACGTGTTGTTTTTTAATATATATATATATATATAAATATATATATATATATATATATATATAAATATAAATGTGGTCCCTTATCCCCCCACACACACTGACCCCCTTCACACACACTGAACCCCTACACACACACACCGCACCCCCTTAAGAGCTATGAGCAGTGCCCACTTTTTTCATTACAAATATGTCATTAAATAAAACTAGGGGTAATGTAATCATATTATTTTCCTTTAACCCCTTAAGGACACATGACGTGTGTGACATGTCATGATTCCATTTTATTCCAGAAGTTTGGTCCTTAAGGGGTTAAACAAGGATTACAAAAGGTAACCCTTTTCCTCCTGCAGGATGTTGGACATAGCATCACTTACATATAAGCGCAAAAGGGCAGAACAGAAGACAAAAGTGACTTTGTAAATGTTTCCAAATGTGGCTATTTTAATCTCAAATTTTGAAATTTACTTTAAATTCCCTTTCAATTCTCACTTCATTGAACAACCCTACGTGTGAGCGATAAGGGTGGCCTTAAAACTCCTACTAGCCCAAGGCAAGTGACCGGGAACTTCACAAACTGGCTTCTTCATGACGGCAACCCAGAGCGTGGTACTACTCGCACAGTGTATTAACATTGCCTCCATCATGAGCCTGCATTTAATAGCATTAAATGTATACACTAAACTGCACTCCCCAGTACTATCAATGAGATCAATCAGTGCTGGATCCAAGTTAACCCACTCTACTAGGCTGAGCTAAATAATATATAATATGCAAAAAAAAAATAAAAAAATAGGTAAATAAAAAATGTGTGGGTGTATTCCTATTTTTTTGTATTTTATTGGCATTGCATCCATCTTGAGCCAGTGTTTATTAGCCCTGCGTCCATCTTGAGCCAGCCCATTCCTGAAGCTGGGTTTTGACAGTACAGACAGAGAACACTAGGTGTCGCTAAAAGCGCAATCTGCGGCGACCTGGAAAGGCAGGAAGACCGCGTCTCGCAATGCGCAATTACGGCTCACGGCCGCGCGCACACGGCACGAAACACACACACACACGCCCGCCCGCATACTGTCGGTTTGGCGCATGCGCGGTGCGCGCGTAATGGCGGCCCTCCGGTGCACACGCGCAATCGGCCTGTAATGGCGGGCTCCCGGGGCGCCTGCGCAGTTGGCGTGTAGTCGCGGGTTCACGTTTCCTTTTGCGCTGCCCAAGCCCTCTCTCTCTCTATATAGATATATAAATAGTCTGCAGCAAGGAAAAATACGAAAAAAAAGTGGGAGTTATCCTCATCATTCATCAGACATGGCTTCTTTTGAAAGCTTGTTCTCAAGACCCCCAAACCCAGCCCTTGACAAAAACATGACAGACTCTGAGCATGCAGGGGATGAAAGGTCGAGTAATATTATGTATATATGTATTCTATCATTGTGTCTAACTGTATGGGGAAAGTGGTGGTGGTGGGGATTGGTATGGGGGGGAGAATGCATGGTATCCTGTCTAAGGTAAAGAAAGGTCTGTTGTAAAAAGAAAAGAGAAAAAAAAATGTGTTGTGATGGAAAAGAACTGGAGATGATGATAAAAATGGCTCCGTGCAATGTTATGCTGTGAATCAGGGCTGGCAAAGAGGGTAGAGGATCCCAGCAGTAATTGTAGAATTACTACCCCTTTTGCTAGGCTGGCAGAGGATCATGGGAGTTGTAGTTCTAAAAGAACAGGATATATATATATATTTTTTCCCCTCTTGGCCAGCTCATGCAGTATTATTTGTTGGATAGGTCTTGCATGCTTGCAGTGATATTTGCTGCACCCTCCCAGTACATTCTAGCCTGTGCATTCTAATAGATTCCATGGTAGAACCCAGCAGAGAGAGCTCCTCCCCTGCTTGGTACCTCCAAACTGTCCCAGATTTAGGTTTAGCATCACCGTACCACTATTGCCCTACAATTCACTACTTGACAAAATGGCTGGAACCCTCTGATCCTGCAGGTTAATCGCGTGTTGACCGATTTGCCTTAAATTTGAGGGATATTTTGAACCACCATAGTTACAACAGTTTCACATCTGGGAACTCATGCTCATGAGTATGACATACTGCTGGGCAGTGTTAATCCGGAGTGAATGCTCAAAACCTAAATATAGGAGACCCAATGTGCACGTCAATGGACGCAATGTGTGTCACGTTCTTTAGTAGAAGCATAGCTGATTTTATAACGGTCATGCAGACAGTCACTAGGGACCTTGGACTAAGATTCAATAATTGAATCTATTTTGAGTATGTATGCCAGATGTTGGATGTACATCCACTGCATTTCCATGAGAAGCATTAGATTGGTGGATCGCAGCAATGTATGTCCAGAATACTTCTTTACGAGAAGCATTTGCTTGGACAGAAGTCATCAATCTTGTTGAATTCACCATGGTGAGGATTGGGCTACAGTGAGGAATTAGTCCTGGTGGTAGGACAACTGCAAGGTTAATTGTTTTTATATTGAAGGAGAAAAAATGGAGGCCGTGTATTCTTATATATTAACGGAACACTCCTAACACCATAACTCCCCCATATGTAAGTTAAGTTGTCAGACAATGGGGTTTACCGTGCACCGCTCCAATTCTTTGCAGGACCCAAGATAATTCATACTAGCCTAAAGTGGTTTGACTACTTACATTTTAGACTGGATACTCCTTCACCATAACAACTACAGCACTGTGTAGTGGTTATGGTACTTGTAGTGTTCTCTTAAAGGAACACTCCACTGTTGGGTTTTTTGGGTTGTTGTTTTCTCCATTGTTTAGTAGATATACTTCAAAGAAAACATGCCTGCATTTTCTTTGTCAGTACATGAAAAAACAACTTGCAAAAGCTCCAGCTATGCTGTCCTGCAGCCTTTGCCACTTGCAAGCCATCCTTGAAACAAGCTTTCAGTTTGTACTGGTGAATTCATCAAAAGTAGGCTTCTCATTAAGAAGCCTCTGTGTTGGAGGCGCGAGCACGTATGTGATTGCTTTCCAATGCTTCTCAATGAGCTGCCTTAAAGGGGCACTATAGTCACCAGAACAACTACAGCTTATTGAATTTGTTCTGGTGAGTAGAATCATTACATTCAGGCTTTTTGTTGTAAACACTGTCTTTTCAGAGAAAATGCAGTGTTTACATTACAGCCTAGGGATAACTTCACTGGCCACTCCTCAGATGGCTGTTAGAGATCCTTCCTGGGTCATGGCTGCCTAAAATGCATCCAAACATTCAGTATCTCCTCCCTCTGCATGCAGACACTGAACTTTTCCTCATAGAGATTCATTGATTCAATTCATCTCTATGAGGAGATACTGATTGGCCAGGGCTGTGTTTGATTCATGCTGGCTCTGCCCCTGAACTGCCTCTTTGTCAGTCTCAGCCAATCCTATGGGGAAGCACTGTGATTGGATCAGGCTACCACTTCTGATGAGGTCAGCAGACTGCTTGTTTTTTTTTAGGCAAACCGCATGCAGAGTTACAGCTTCAGGCATGAATACAGTAAAATGTTGCTATATTTATGGAGGCATGAGGGGCCCAGGGGGGCTAGATAGTGGTGTTAACACTATTGGGTCAGGAATACATGTTTGTGTTCCTGACCCTATAGTGATCCTTTTAAATAAGGGGGAAGACAGGCACGCTCTAGCACAGCTCTGTGGAACTAAAAGAAGCTGAAGAAAACATCCCAGGGTGTTTCAATGATAGAAAGGGAGGTGTTTATGCCCCAATTTTAACAGTGACAATTTCTATTGAACTTAGTTGAAACTGTTGGAAATATGTCAGTCTCCAAACACATAAAGCACTTTAGCAAGTTAAAGCACTGCACGTGTCTGGTGTGTTCCTTTAAAGGAACAAACACTAACTTACACTTTGCCCTGTGTGCTTCAAAAGGCAAACGGAAAGCCCTGATACAAAACGATAATTTTTCATCAAATCTAGGCATCCTGTTGAATACATTTTTATGTTTTTGATAGAACCTGGATGGCCACTATTGTAGACTTCAGTATTTAGGTCTTTCATCCTATGTAGCTCTCTAAATTATGAGATTCTTATCCCAATTTGCAAACCTGGGTTTCCATTTTATGTATCACCTGTGAAACCGCAAGTTGTCTGCAGAGTTTGAGTCTACAAATGTGGTTATAAGGATGGTGACCTTGTATCTGACAGCTAAAATTGGCTTTTTAACAGCACTGTGGAATAAGTACAAATTTTTGAGGGGAAAACCTGTTTATTTAGATTTTCTGCAACTGTAATGACAATCAAAAACCTACATTTTATTTATGAGCCTCGAGTAAACTTATCAAGAGGAACAAATTTAAAGTAGTGAGCATATAAGGATAATCGCTCTTAAAGGACCACTCTAGGCACCCAGACCACTTCAGCTTAATGAAGTGGTCTGGGTGCCAGGTCCAGCTGGGGTTAACTAATTGTTTTATAAACATAGCAGTTTCAGAGAAACTGCTATGTTTATCAATTAGTTAAGCCTTCCCCCAAAGCCTCTAGCGGCTGACAGCCGCTAGAGGCGCTTGCGTGATTCTCACTGTGAAAATCACAGTGAGAGCACGCAAGCATCCATAGGAAAGCATTATGAATGCTTTCCTATGTGACCGGCTGAATGCGCGCGCAGCTCTTGCCGCGCGTGCGCATTCAGCCGACGGGGAGGAACGGAGGCGGAGAGGAGGAGGAGAGCTCCCCGCCCCAGCGCTGGAAAAAGGTAAGTTTTACCCCTTTTCCCCTTTCCAGAGCCGGGCGGGAGGGGGTCCCTGAGGGTGGGGGCACCCTCAGGGCACTCTAGTGCCAGGAAAACGAGTATGCTTTCCTGGCACTAGAGTGGTCCTTTAATCACTTCATAACTCATGAATTGCATGCATGTTTTGAGCAGTCATTTGTAGTTTTCTTAACCCCTTCAGGACGGAGTCAATAGTGCACGTTCTGATCAAAACAAAACGTAAACAAAAACTGGAATTTGCGCTATATATCTGTTCAACCGTAATTCACCTCTTTCATATTAAATGCACCCACACTTATTATATATCATTTTGTTCGGGAGAAACAGGGCTTTAATTTACCATTAACTATTCATATATGGAATATAATTTATTATGAATAAAATAAAAAAAACTGTGAGAAATTTATTTATTTTTTAAAAATGTGTAGTTCCGCCTCACATTTCAGCTGTAAATGTCATAATACTGTTAAGTTTTACTGCAACAAAATGCACATATTTGTAATCAGCGATGTCTCACGAGTACAACAGTACCCCCCATTAACAGTTTTATGGTGTTTTGGAAAGTTACAGGGTCAAATATAGAACGTTCCATTTTCAAATTGAAATTTGCCAGATTAGTAATGTTACCTTTGAGACGGTGTGGTAGCCCAGGAATGAGAATTACCCCCATAATGGCATACCATTTGAAAAAGTAGACAACCAAAGGTATTGAAAGTGGGGTATGTTTAGTCTTTTTTAGTAGCCACGTAGTCACAAACACTGGCCAAAGTTAGCGTTCATATTTGTTTTTGTGTTAAAAAAGCAAAAAACGAATATTTGGCCAGTGTTTGTGACTAAGTGGCTACTAAAAATGACTGGACATACCCCATTTGCAATACCTTGGGTTGTCTACTTTTGCAAATGGTATGCCATCATGGGGGTAGTTCTCATTCCTGGGCTACCATACGCTCTCAAAGGCAACATAACCAATCTGGCAAATTTCAATGTCAAAAAAATGAAATGCAAGTCTTATATGTGACTCTCTAACTTTCCAAAACACCATGAACCCTGTACATGGGGGGTACTGTTATTCTCGGGAGATTTCACTAAACACAAATATTAGTGTTTTAAAACAGTAAAACATATTACAACAATAATATAGTCCATAAAAGTGCAGTTCGTTTGTAAAAAATGCAAAAAACATCACTTTTACTTAAAATATCATCGTTGTAATACAATTTACCAGTTTGAAACACTAATATGTGAGTTCAGCGAAGTCTCCCGAGTAAAACAGTACCCCCTATGTACAGGTTTTATGGTGTCGTGGAGAATTACAGGGTCAAATATAGTGCTTGCGAATTAAATTCTCTGCACTTTCTCCCTGTGTAGTCAGGCATGTCAATCAAATTTTAATTAATCAAATCACATAATTATGTTAAAAGATTACTTAAATATACATGTAGAATTTTAATATATATACATATATAGGTATTTAAATTCTACGTGTATACTAATGTAATCTTTTATGTATATATATGTGTGTATATATATATATATATTTATTTGCGGTTATTTGGATTTTATATATAGATAGATATATATAGAATGTCATTCTAAGTGTATTTTGTTACCAATATATATTAATAACAAAATACAGTTAGAAAGAAATTACATATGAATATATAATTTATATTAAATTTTGTTTCAATATTTTATTTATTTTATTATTTTTTATTATTTTAATTATACGTATATATAATATATATGTACATCTATTATATATATATATATATATATATTATATATATGTAACATCATTCTAAGTGTATTTTAATGCTAATATATATACTTATATTAGTATTAAAATACACTTTGTATGACGTTACATATATATAATATGTGTGTGTGTATGTATGTATGTATGTATGTATGTATGTATGTATATGTAAATATTTTCAATTTATTTTTTAACATGTTTAATTTCTTTTTTTATACTTTCTTACCAGCAGGGGGACTGTCTGATATTTTAGACAGTCCCCCTGCTGACAGATCCATAGCCAGCTATAGGGGGCCATGTGAACGCTCTTTGAGAGCGATCACATGGCCCCCGGGGGCCTCATTTGCCGTGGGAGGGCTGCCTGGGCTGTCAGGCAGCCCCCCAGAAGAGGATCGCGGCGGAGGTAAGAATAACTTACCTCCTGGGGCTCAAAGCCGTTACAGCGTTCCATGCTGCCGCAACGGCTTTAAAGCCCATTATAATGGGGACGGCATGGAACGCCGTAACGGCTTTAACGGGTTAATGTGATTTATGATCTCTAAAGCGCGGGGGGGCATAGTATTTGTGCAATCTTGGTGGTTAAAGGAACACTATAGTGTTAGGAATACAAACGTGGGACCCCGTTCTGCGGCGAATAAATGGTTAATTAACCATTTATTTACTTACCTTAATCCAGTGCCGGGCTCCCTTGGCACTGGTGACCTCTCCTCCTCCATCAACATCAGCTTCTGAGTGGAGCCAAATGCGCATACGCGGCTACAGGAGCACGCGCATTCAACCCGCCCATAGGAAAGCATTACTCGGTGGTTTCCTATGGGGATCTTTTTTGATGCTGGACTCCGTGAGGACGTCCGGCATCAAATAGGTGTGATTTACTTCATGTAAATCGCGGAAGCGGCCTCTAGTGGCTTTCAGTGAGACAGCCACTAGAGGCTGGATTAACCCTGCAGTGTAAACATTTCTCTGAAAGTGCTATGTTTTCAGCTGCAGGGTTAAAACTAGGGGTACCAGGCACCCAGACCACTTCATTGAGCTGAAGTGGTCTGGGTGCCTATACAGACAACGGTTTCAAACATTTTGATAGATTTACAATAAATATTCAATGGTACTTGGGGTCGACCTGCAATATGGCACTGACTGTGGAATTCCTAGCTAATGTTGGGATAGTAAGTTAAACATTGTCAAATTACTCTACTGCTTACCCCTGTTGGAAGTGTGGAGAGAGAGGAGATTATGATATATATCATTCAGTCTGGGATTTAATGGTGTACCAAGTTGTCTCTGCACACTATAAAAACAGACAACGTGTAAGGGTTCTTATCAGTCTTGCATATTATCATATCCATTTCAGCACCGAGAACAAGGAGGCAGGAGATCCCATAAGCATTCTCTACTATTGCATTGTTCATGGTCAGCCTTGCCATTTGCAGATGATGAAAGAACTGCTGGGAGTTAGGTGTGCAAGTGCCAAATTCTTGCTGTGCAGAGGTGGGCTAAGAAATTTGTGGGGCGAGTTTGGAGACTGTTGTGGGGATGCAGTGTTTGTATTTGCTGCCAAAATGAACACTGGTGAGAACTGACTTTGAGATAGGAAAATCATAGTTGCAATACAAAGAATTTTGAAGACATGTTGTTTCTAAATCCTTTTAATCTTGCTGTATTGACATGAGGTAACAACTTTTTTTTTACATATTTTTAAAAATGGTGCCTTGTTCTCCTCGTTGCAGTCACAACATGAAATATACTTGGTTGTCTACTTGTACACTTTGATGGGGATTGAATTTAAAAAGTGGGAAATTGTCAACAAAATTCTCATTCTTTTGGGAACAAATTAATTGTAATAAGGTTCGCTCCTAACCCCCTTAAAGGACCACTATAGGCACCCAGACCACTTCAGCTTAATGAAGTGGTCTGGGTGCCAGGTCCAGCTAGGTTTAACCCTTTTTGCTGTAAACATAGCAGTTTCAGAGAAACTGCTATGTTTACCTGTGGGTTAATCCAGCCTCTAGTGGCTGTCTCATTGACAGCCGCAAAAGGCGCTTCCGCGCTTCTCACTGTGATTTTCACAGTGAGAAGACGCCAGTGTCCATAGGAAAGCATTGAGAATGCTTTCCTATGGACTTGCTGAATGCGCACGCGGCTCTTGCCGCACATGCGCATTCAGCCAGGGACGTCAGAAGAGGGAGGGGAGTTCCAGCACCGAGGGAGCCCGGCGCTGGAAAAAAGGTAAGGGATTAACCCCTTCCTCCCCCTTCAGTGCCACGGGATGGGGACCCTGAGGGTGAGGGCACCCTCAGGGCACTATAGTGCCAGGAAAACTAGTATGTTTTCCTGGCACTATAGTGGTCCTTTAAGGATGGAGGAAATTGTCCATGTTCTGAACCAAAACAAAACCTAGAGTTTGATTTAGATAGCTGTTCCACCCATAAGTTACCTCTTTCATATTAATTGCACCCACACTTATTTTATATCATCTTGTTCTGGAGAAATAGGGCTGTCATTTCATGTCACATATTTATACATGAAACATAATTTAAAGTGACACACTAGTCACCATAACAACTTCATCTAAATGAAGTTGTTATGGTTCCTGGAAGCCCATTTGTACACTCTTACCTTAAGGGATTAAACTGTTCACAGTTGTTGCTTCCAGGTCCCTCATGCGGTATCCGGCTTTTTGAATCTGTGTTACAGGTAGCGAGGAGTGCCGCTGATTGTCTTGAGCGGTCAGCTGACACTCTAAGCCAATCAGCATCTCCCCATTGATAAAAACAAAACGCATCAATGCGAGCTACTGAGTGCCTTAGAGTGTCAGCAATAATAATCACTTTTACTGCAATATATATTTTGTATGCTGTGATGTTCCAACAATGCCCCCATATACAGGTTTCATGGTGTTTTGGAAAATTTGGGTCAAAAATAGGGTTTGCCCATTTCTGTTTTTACACATTGAAATCTGCCAGATTTATTCTCTCTGCCTATGTTGCCTTTAAAACTGTATGACAGCCCAAGAATGAGATTAACCCAGGTAATATGGAGTATATCTAGACTTTTCTTTTAGTAGCCACTTAGACACAAACCCTGGCCAAAGTTAGTTCATGTGTTTTTTTGCATTTTTGGCACAAAAACTGAACTTTCACTGAGGAATGATATCGTCATTATACAGTTTACTGCTCTAAAATAATATTTGTGTTCATTGATGTCTCTCAAATGCATCAGTTCCCCGCTGTACAGGTTTTGGGGGTTTTTAAAAAGTTGAAGGGTCAAATATCGGGCATGCAAATTAAATTCTCTGTTCTGCCTGGATTAACGTCATAAAGAAGTTAAGGGCTTAATTTTAATATTCTGTAACGTGTTTTCACAGAGAGGATGGGGAACTGGAAGATGGTGAAATAGATGATGGAGGCTTTGAAGAAGAAAAAGAACCAAAAGCAATTGAGTCTGAAAAGCCAGTCAGTGAAAAAGTTCACAAAAAATCTAAAAAGAGGAGGAAGAAAGAGAGAGAGAAGGAAAAAAAGAAAGAAAAACGTCGCAGACGTGAAAAACAAAAGGTGAAATTTCTTTGATTAATTTAACTCAAGACTGTAACATCTTTCTTGGAGAGTAGCTTGTAATCTGACACTAAAGGGAACATCAGTATCTTGTACTTTAAAAATAGGCTTTATTTAACAATATATTTGGTTCTAAGGATGCTTTTAATTTGTTCACTTATTTTTTGTGACTGTTGAGAGGAGGTTAAAGGGTTATTATAAAGCTTTTAAAAGAGGGCACTGATTTAATTCTCCCTTTTGGGTATTGTAGAGAACGTGCCCCTCACAATTCGCTGTAATACATAAAAATAAAAGGTTTTACTTACCTAATATACAGCTCAGGGCGAAGCTCCCGGCGTTGCTTTTTTACGCCCCATTCTAAAGTGTCAGTGGGTCTGCACACAGTCCAATCAGTCTTCTCATAGAGAAGGGGTGTTTTTAAAATAAAAATAAAAACACCAATGAGGGATGCGGGATAGAGCACAGAGTGAAGGTGTGTGAAGGGAGAGCCAGGGCTACTGCAAGGATTTTTGCCACCCTAGGCAAAGCCTCATTTTGCCGCCCCAATTGGCTCTGCCCTTGACTCTGCCCCCTCCTGCAGTGTGTGCAGGAGGGTGCGTATAATGGATGAGGTGTAAGTGTATAGTGGATGCAGTGTGTGTTTATATGGTGGATGCAGATTGTATGTTTGAGTAATGGATGCAGAGTGTGTGTGTGTGTGTGTTTGTGTAGTGTGTGTAAAGTGGCAGTATAAATAGTGCAAGGTAGTAAAGTGAAGTTAGAAGTGGCACACACACTCAAACACACAAATACACAGGTACACATAAACTGACACATAGGAGCACATACTCAGATATACACACACAGACACACGGGTACACACAGGTTGATGGGAGTTGGAGCCGAAGGCACCAAGCTTTCTCAGCACCTCTGTTCTCTGTATGCTGCTGCTGCCTCCTACCCATGCTGCTCCCTGTTAGCTGGCCGTGAGGAAGTGACCTCACTAATATCACTTCCTCCCAGCAGGCCACGGGGGAACACAGACAGGGGCCATGTTTAACGCGGGCAGCTGTGGAACACAGAGAAAAGAGCCCGGCTGCGACCTGCTAGGGAGACAGAGTGACAAGGGCCCTGCTGCGACCACAAGGTTTAATATGCCGCCGCCGGGAACACAAACAGGGCGCTGCAATTAGATTTATGGCGCTCACTTAAATGCTCTTTTAAGAGCAGCGCTTGCGCTCCCCTCTTTTTTTTTTCTTTTTTTTTTTAAACGTGTAATTTATGCACAGAATTGCCATTGCCAGTCCGGAACAGCGCTCTGGGCTGGCAATGTTATGTGTGCTGGGGGTGCAACTTGCCCCCAGAACACAATTACTAATATTTTTGTATGTGCAGTATTTCAGGTAGAAACACTGCACATACTGACTCTTACCACCATGACCACTTCAAATCACTGAAGGGGTCAGAGTAACCCTTTAATGACTAAAATATGCCCTGTACTGCAAGCGGTGCTGTATGTTTAAGTAAGGATTCAAAATTACATCTCCAACTGCATGTCTCTGCTGGCCTAATAGGATTAAATGGACACTAAAGTCACCCAGACCACTTCATTTTAAGATCTTTTTTGTAAAGCCTGACTCTTTTTATTATATTGGTTAAAACATTGTGTGTGCCTGTGTAGTTGTATTCACATGGCTACTTAACGCTTGCAAATGTACATTCGCATTTTCTTCCTTGCTGTCATAAACAACAAACACTAGATAAACTAGATTAAAAAAAAAAAATAAAATTCTTTACAGGTTGCCCATCTGACAGTACACTTGCAGTTTTCATGTATTGCTAGTTGTGCTGGAGTTATTACGGAGTGTGGCTATTCTACAATCTAAATAAGTCTTTGGTATATTTGGTATTTACATTCATGTTTCTTAATGAAATAAAAGACTAGATGATCATGTAAAATGAAGTTCCGTGCATCCCATTTTAAGATCCTTTAGAAGTAAAATGAGCAGTAAATGAGATCTTCCATTTATTTGTTTTTCTAAATTGAAAGTCACTGGTTTTGAGGAAAATGCTTGCTTGTTATTTTATTGATACATGGCTTAAAGATGGTGGGCAGAATAAAGTTGCTAGTAAAATTTCAAGATGAACAGAAGTTGTAATTGGAGTACCCTTGGCCATCCTCTTTGTAATTTGTAAATGAATAGCCTTTCAATGCAAATAGTTTATATCCGTATTTGCTTTAATAACCCAAAACTAGGTTAAGCTAATGCACTCAGAGCAGGATAATGCAGAAGATAATTTGATAAATTGGTGAACTAGGCAGGCAAGTGGAAAATTAGATCCAAAGTTGGTAATAATAAATATGTGCATTTTGGGATGAGGTTCAAATTGCAACATATGATATTATGATGATATTTTGTTAGGGATATAGTTAAATGGCAAGGAGTTGAGAATAAATGTAAACAGAATAGGTCGCAAAATTCTTTCAGTCTTAAGCTGCAAATACCAGCAAGATACTGTTATGTATGGAAAAAAAGGAGTATTCATTTTTGTGGTTTAAGTCAATGGTAAAAAATCCTCTTTTGTCAAATTAAATTTGCAGTAATATATTTTTAGTTTTGAAGGATATTACAGAACTTCTAAAAGTTCAGAGACTAGGGGGTGTGGCTGACTGAGCGAGCGGGCGCATGGTTTTGTGGCTCTGGTCGTGGTAGCCCTATAGCAGCGTTTCCCAAACCAGTCCTCAAGACTCAACAACAGTCCAGGTTTTGTTAGTATCTCCATTGTATTAAAACAGGGAAATACATAAATCCTGGACTGTTGGTGGACCATGAGGACTGGTTTGGGAACCACTGCCTATAGCATACAATCGAGCATCCATCACGGTGAATACTGACATAACGGACAGACTAATGATTGGAAGGTCACATATGTTGCTCTCAAGACCGGGAGAAGCCCCTAGATCCTTGACAGAGAAAACAGAGTCACAGAAGAGAGCAAGATAGGGCCTACTCGGCTGCTCTGTCTCTGACATCTGATTGAGCGTCAGATTCAGAGCCTCTACCCTCCGGTTTGGAAGATTCCCCCATCATGGAGTGAAAAATGCTGACTCTCTACTTCTTCACTACCTCTGCAACACCTTACAAGAAGACTTTAAAAGGATAGCGGCGAAGCTACATAAAGACATCGGTGCACTTGGGGTCCGAACTGACACACTTGAAGGCGAACACTGATGAGTTGTGTATTGCCCACAACAAACTGATGGAGAATCTGCAGACAATGGAGGCCAATACATTGTTCTGATGATCAGATTGGCATACCTAGATGACTGCTGATGCTGCAACAATGTTCCAGATTCGGTTACCCTGAAGAGCTATTTGATTTTTTGCAGAGCCAATTTGCCTTTAATAGCTGAGGAACAACTAGCTGTAGACCAGAAACAGACTGCCAAGACCCAAAAAATCTCCTGCTTACTATGGTGCAATACCACTGCTCTCAGGCCAAAGAGGCAGCCATGGCTACAGCCCGAAAGCAAGTGACCTTGCCAGACCCATACAGGGACATCGCTTTATATCTTTTTGCAGACCTACCATGGCCACGATAGCAAGGTGACATGAATTTTCTGTCATGAAAATCCTAAGGCATCATAAAGTAGCCTATCAATGGGGCTTCCCTATCCCTAAGATATTGGTGTGGAATGAAGCCCTAAAGGTGAACACCCCAGAAGATGGTGAAAGGGTCCTACGGTACTGGAATCTGTCAGCCCCAACTGTGTTCCCAAGCAGATTGGCAGAAAGTTCAACCCGACTGTCCCTGAATGGAGGCGGAAGAGATCACTGAAGTGAACTTGCTGTTCGAAAGGCTAAGTTTTTGTGACCGAGCTCCTGTACTCTGACCGAGCACCTGCGCCCAGTCTGCTTCTTAGCCAATTGAAGTCGCTGAAGCTTGACTGGGGTCTCTCTCCGGATCTCTTCTTCCAGGCAGGGATCGTCTGGAGCTCTGCTTATAGTGCTAACTATAGCCTTTACAAAGGCACTTGCGGCTCTCCGTCCTAGAGTCTTGACTTATCCCAGGGCTAGAAGGATTCTTCAGTCAGCAAAAAGGTCCGAAGGCTCTATCACTGGGATCCCAAAAAATCCACATAGGACATAAGTTCTAATAGGAGCTAACAACATACAAAGCTTTATTTTTACTTGAGATTAGCCCATATGATTATTACATAAAGATTGCTGTGACTACGCAAAAAAATACAAACTGTCAAATCATAGCAGAAAACCTAAAGTAACTTATTATAACACAATAACATATTTATAAAGGGGTGGGAAAGACCAGAATTTGCAATATGGAAATCTACCCGAACATGCAGTTTACCAAGTCTTGCTATTCAGTTAGTGCAAATTGCTGTTGCTAGATCCTTGCAACCAACAGATGGTGCTGTACAGGTTCCATAGCCTAATCCACCTAGTTAATTGCAAGGATTAGCAAGACAGGAGAGCATACCGACATTTAACCACATTACACACATACCCTGCATCAACAATGTACACAGGGTGACTTAAACATCGGATTAGTTCAGGGCCCTACATAAAATGTCAGTATGAAATCCCAGTTGATGGTGACTACCGTCACAGTTTTCTTGCCGCAACTTGTCCAGGGTACACTGGAGTTGACAACCTACACTCCCCTTCTGAGGTCTCCAACTAGCAACACCTTGTTATATTCATAAGCGTTGAAAATATATATTTTAAATCAATAAAAAGGGTTGAGGACCACATGGGAGATTTAAGGGCGTGACAGAACACGCCTGGAAGTGTCTCTGGGGAAAAATGGGACAACACCCTGTACCTATAATGGGTACAGGGTGACTAAAACCTAAGACCTACATAAAGTGTCCCTCTTCAGCCCCCAGTGATGGTGACTACCGTCATAATATCCATGGGCCCACCTCCCTCTAGAGTGTTTGGCTCACAAAACTGACTAAATTGGCAACTCACAACAAATGGGGAGTGGATCAGACTCAATCTTAGCTCCTACAGAAGCTTGCAAAACTAAAATTTGCCTAGATCTTCAGCTGTGCACTTGCAGTCTTTCGGTCTGTCGACAGCTCGAGATCACAAGCTGAATAATGAAGTGTGTGAGGTAAGGCTACAAAGCTCAGGGTATATGCCTGTAGCCATATTGAAGACACCTCAAAAACTTCCAAAATGGCATATTTATTGTCTTCAGAGGGCACTAGATTGGCAAATACAGTAGACAAACTAACAACATTTTGTCTCCCTATACAACTTTGCTTCAGAGGCTGGGTTCCAACCACTCAAAGACACAAGTTCCTAGATGCTATTAGCCTCCCCTCTCCATGGACCAAAAGGTGGCACTGGATGTCTCATTCACTAAGGAGTAGGATTATAAAGCCATATTCTCCATGCCATGCCACAAAGCTCCAGGCCCCACTGCTTCCCTTCACAATATAACATGAAGTATGCACTGCTTCTGACCCCACACCTAACTAAATTATTCAACCATATACTAACAGACGAAATCCCTTCTGAAATGCTTGAAGCACACATAATTATACTTTCCATATTAGGAAAACCACCAAATACAAGTGCCAATTTCAGGCTTATTTCCTTATTAAATATAGGTACAAAATTATACGCCAAATTATTGGTGAGTAGTCTAAAACCCCTTCTAGCCTAATTGGTGTCATAAGAACAAGCAGGGATAATGTAAGTTTAATTGGCAAATATATCTTGCGCACACAGGGGTTAATTTTGGCATTCGAAAATGCGTTTGACCGACTCAGCTGGACATACATGCTGCCATGCTCTGCAAATTAATGCTTCCCAGCATATATATTTGCAGCCTTCAGTTAAGGTTGCCAATGCTGGCTTTGTGTCCAAGTCTCTCCCTATCACTAATGGCACGCACCTGGTGTATCCTTTATCTCCTCTTATCTTTGCCCTAACACTGAAACCACTAATTTGCCACATTAAGTCTCACACTTAATCAAAAATATCTTGCTGTTAGGGACCAGGAACCGGACAGAGACAGAACGTAAGCTGCAAAAAATCTTTATTAATAATAAATAGAAAAATGGTAAAAAAAAATAGTCTATACTTGAAGTCCAGGAAGCTAGCTGGCTTCAGGAATCAAAGCGGGTAGTTAAGTGAGCTGGAATCAGAAGAATGGAGATCATCAAAGTCAGGGACCAGAAGGGAAGTCAGCCAAACCAGGTAAACACAGGAATTGCTCTAGAAAACCAGAAACAACGCAAGGGCAAGGCGGTACTGAGACTTGCTGCTTAACCCTTAACCCTTTAATGACGAGTGACGGACGAGGTCCGTCACTCAGGGGATTGCCATAACGACGAGTGACGGACTTTGTCCGTCACCCGTTAAAATTAACCCCAGATCGCCGCGATCACGGGGTTAATGGTGCTCCGGTCTGCCTCTGTATTAGAGGCAGACCGGGAGCACCGACTTGCGCTGTCCCAGCACATGTGCCCGCTCTGACAGCATGTCAGAGCGAGCACATGTGCTGTGTATACTTACTTTGCGCCTCCCTGCACTTCCGGGTTCACTGTGAAGTGCAGGGAGACGGATCATCAGTGATCTTGCCCCCTGTCAAAAAATAAATAAAGTTAAATTAAAATCCCACCCCCCTTTACCCATTTTAGTAAAAAATTAACCCGTTCCCTGCCAATTGATCACTGACTACAGTGATCAATTGGCAGGGATTACATTTTACTATGATCTGATTTTTTTTTTTTCTTTTCTTTTCTTTTTTTTTTAACCCTCAGGGGTTAAATTTATTTTATTAATTAATTTAAATATTTTAAAATTATAAATTTAGCTAGCTGGGGAGGGTGGAAGTTAGTGGGGAATTGGGGGATTTAGTGTTAGGCTAACTAGGGGTTAACGTTAAAGTTTTAAAACGAGCTTTAAAAAGTTAAAAAATTAAGTTAAAAAAAAGTTTTAATAACGTTTAAGTAAAAAATTTAAAAAAATAAACCCTTTACCCAGTCCAAATAAAAATTAGCCCCTTCCCTGCCAGTCGATCACTGCCTACAGTGATCAAAATACAGATCACAGTATTATACTGTGATCTAATTTTTTATAACCCCTGACTTTTATTTATTTTTTAACCCTCAGGGGTTACATTTATTTAATTAACTAATTCAAATATTGTATAATTAAATATTTTGCTAGCTGGGGTGGGTGGGAGTTATGGGAAAATGGGGAATTTACTGTTAGTGCTGCTTACTGCTAGTTAGGGGTTAACGGAAAAAAAAAAGCTTAGAAAAATGTTAAATCTGTAAAAAAAAAAAAGTTTTACGAAAGTTTAGGAAACTTTAAAAAAATTAATAAGCAAAACAAAAGTTTAAAAAATAGTTTTAAAAAGTTAAAAAATAAATTTAAAGACGCTCATTACCACTACACCTGGAACAAACTAGATAAAAAATGATCCCACGCCAAGGTTCAAAATATGCCTTTTGAATTACCCCATGGTGTATTCTTTAATAAATAGTATGTGTTTGTGGGGAAGTTTCAATAACCAACCATCTAAACTACTCCAAATTGGAACATGGACACAGCGTAAAACTTCATAGTTAGAAAAAAACTGAATGGCTGCGTCTCAAATGTGCCCCTTCAACATACACATATACCTGGCAAAGGTACGTACGGGGGTATTTTTGTACTCGGCAGATATAGCTGAGCAACATATGAAGTATTATACAGTGGTAGTACACATAAGGTTTGCAAAATATACTGTGCAAACTCACTTTGTGTGTCAAAAAGGCAGAAAGAAACGCTTATTACCACTACACTTGGTACACGCTAGCGGAAAAATGATCCCACGCTAAGGTTCAAAATATGCCTTTTGAAATACCCTGGGGTGTCTACTTGAAGAAATGGTAGGCCTTTGTGGGGTAGTTTGAATTTAAAACCTGCGAAGATGCTTGGAAATTGCACATAGGCCCAGCTTCAAAATTTAATGTTCGGTAAAAACTGATAGGGCTTGGTCTCCTATATGGCACTGTAGCTTCACGAAATAGTGCCAAAGACATTCATTGGGGGTGTATTTTTTACTCAGAAGACTTAGCTGAGCATAATTTGGGGGTTTTGAACTTAGTGGCACATATAAAATATACAAAATGCCCAGCAAAAATGCAATCCGTATGTAAAAAAAAAAAATGCCCAAAATAATTTTTTACCACATACTTTGGCATATATTGGTGGAAAAATGGGGGCATGCTAAGGCTCAATATGCACCTTCTGAGATACCCTGCAGTGTCTACTTTTACAAATGGTAGGCCTTTGTGGTTTTTTTTTTGAACAGTCAAACTACTATAATACCCCAAATGGAAGCATAGGCTCATTAAATCCGTCTCTCAAAATTCGACTGTGAATACTGAAAAGGACAGGTCTCCTATATGGCACTGTAGCTTCACAAAATAGTGCAAAAGACATACAATAGGGGTGTCATTTTACTCAGAAGATGTAACTGAATACATAATAACATTCAGGTTTTATGGTGTTTTGGAAAGCTACAGTGTCAAATATAGAACGTTCCATTTTCAAATAGAAATTTGCCAGATTGGTAATGTTACCTTTGAGACGGTGTGGTAGCCCAGGATTGAGAATTACCCCCATAATGGCATACCATTTGAAAAAGTAGACAACCAAAGGTATTGAAAGTGGGGTATGTTTAGTCTTTTTTAGTAGCCACGTAGTCACAAACACTGGCCAAAGTTAGCGTTCATATTTGTTTTTGTGTTAAAAAAGCAAAAAACTGGGGGGCGGGGCCGGACCGCCGAGCTGGATGGCCGCAAGTGAGACCAGCTCCTGCAACCTGAGGCCTGACAGGCACTATATTTAAGCTTCCCTGGCACAAAACTGACCGGCAACGGCGGCCCCCAACGGACAGAGAGCCCTGGACCCAGGGTGAGGCTGGCCCAACAGGCTTCAGTCCCCTGGGGGAGGAATCCAACCCGACACGTTTGAGGCCTACTCCGGAGGCGAGCGGGGCGGACGGCCGCTGCCCTGCCGCACGCCGTTCAGCGCTCAGTCGGACCCGCGGGGAACCGGCCCCGTACCCCCCCCCCACCCTCTGGACCGGGGGGGTGATCCGGGTCCCCACTCTCAAGACCCAACCGCCACAAGCACGGCAGGCGAATCTAAAGGGCCGCCAAGACTCAAACCCCAGACGCAGCCACCAAGATGGCGGAGGCCACATGCACAGGCGATACGGCCAGTGCCTCCACAGGACGCTTCCTGGCAAAAGCAGAATGCCGAGCAGCTGGGAGTTGCCAAAGGCACGGACAGGACGGCAGCCCGAATTACCGGTACACACAGCAAGCATTCCGCACATACCTGTCGCGGCCGCAACGACTCCCGCCCGACAGTGACCACAAGATGGCGCCGACAGAGGAGCCCCTCCACACACGCACACAGCCTAGGCGAACGACCCGACAGGCGAGACTGAGGGGCGAGAGACCCAAGAAAGCACCTGCACCCAAAAGCACAGGGCTTTGCTCCAGCTCCAGGCATGAGAAACCAGCGCAACAAGCAGCCACATCGCCGCACAACACAGGAGCCCTGAGCCCACACACACTGGAAGGGGGCACCCAGCTAAGAAGAGGCATCGGTTAAGGCAAGGCAAGCACCCACGGACACTCTCTTTCACTGTATCTCAAGTGACTCAATGTTAAATCTAGTCCACAATATTGCAGTGTATGGCTTAAAACTACACACAGCCTTTAACCTTGGCCTACCACTTAAGCCTTGCTTCAATACCCTGCTGCAACTCAGCTATTATAGCCTATTCTGTGTCAGATTTGTGAAACTTGCTTTAATTATTTACTTTAACCTGTTTATATGCATATCTAGAGCGTTAATCCTTTGCAAACTTATGTCGGAAGCATAGCTTAGATGTGTACTTTAGGCATGTTTATATAATCTTGATTCCAGTAATGCGTTCAGTAATATATGTACAAAAGAAAAAAAGTGCATTGTCTAACTACCCCCTACTGTAACTAATGTCTTGAAACCTGCATATGGAATGCCGTTGGGGTACCATATGTATGCCTGTGATTAATATATGCACTACAAAAAAAAAGCAAAAAACTAATATTTGGCCAGTGTTTGTGACTAAGTGGCTACTAAGAGACTGGACATACCCCACTTGCAATACCTTGGGTTGTCTACTTTCGCAAATGGTATGCCATCATGGGGGTAATTCTCATTCCTGGGCTACCATGCGCTCTCAAAGGCAACATAACCAATCTGGCAAATTTCAATGTCAAAAAAATGAAATGCAAGTCGTATATGTGACTCTCTAACTTTCCAAAACACCATGAAACCTGTACATGGGGGGTACTGTTATTCTCGGGAGACTTCACTAAACACAAATATTAGTGTTTTAAAACAGTAAAACATATCACAACAATGATATTGTCAGTGAAAGTGCCGTTCGTTTGTAAAAAATGCAAAAAACGTCACTTTTACTTAAAATATCATCGTTGTAATACAATTTACCAATTTGAAACACTAATATGTGAGTTCAGCGAAGTCTCCCGAGTAAAACAGTACCCCCCATGTACAGGTTTTATGTTGTCTTGGAGAGTTACAGGGTCAAATATAGTGCTTGCGAATTAAATTCTCTGCACTTTCTCCCTGTGTTGTCAGGTATGTCAATCAAATTTTAATTAATCAAATCACCTAATTATGTTAAAAGATTACTTAAATATACACGTAGAATTTTAATATATATGCATTTATAGGTATTTAAATTGTACGTGTATACTAATGTAATCTTTTTATGTAATTACATGTATCTATCCATATATATATTTGCGGTTTTGTTACCAATATATATATATATTAATAACAAAATACAGTTAGAATGAAATTACATATGGATATATAATTTATATTAAATTTTGTTTCAATATTTTATTATTTTATTTATTATTGTAATTATACGTATATATATATATATATATATATATATATATATATATATATATATATATATATATATAATATGGCTTGGCCTGTAATTGTGGGAGGCACTGTCATCCCTATTTAAACCCAGTGAGCCCCTGCTTACCTGTCGTCGACGATCTCGGAAGTGATTCTGTTTACTTCCGGTACACAGCTCCTGACGTCATTTTCCCGCCCGCCGGCAGTCAGTTTTCAAAACTCTCTCTGACACAGAGTTCGTGAGTATAACTTAGAAAGCCAGCGTTCCAACGGCTAACCGTAAGTTATGCTCCTTCATTCGTGCGCACCCATCGTACACACGGTCCATTGCTGGGCACAGATGGCATTTGAGCCATGCCCATTTCCCCCTCATTCATTAGCGTAGGCTGACTAAATAAGTGTTTGTTTGCAACTTTGTATCCGCTCTATGCCAGTATGCCGTGCCCAGGAGGATCCAAGGCAGTGCCATTAGACCCTCACCCGCTGTCATTTTTTAAACCGGGTACTGAGCACCGGCCTCTCTAGGTCCACCTATTTATAGATATCGTTACAGGGCCTCCGACCGTGGCTACGTGGGGTTTATTCACTATCCAGTCTATCATTGTCAGCTGACAACGTGTGTAACCTTCACCTACACAGCCTCATTCTACGTTATATCAGGTGTCCGTTCTCATAGATTTCGATTAGACACATACTACAGCTGGGCATGGTAGTCACTTTCATATATATCTGTCGTTTATTTTATGCAGATTCCGTCTATCTAATATTGAAACCTCTGTCAGTACAAACTTTCCTTCCGTTTCGGGTAATCTGTCATTCTGTTGCAACGCTGGCTTTCCCGCACACTTTGCAGTAGTTATTGAACCTACTGTGATAACAAGCGCTGGTGAAGCTTGTTCATGTTAAACTACATTAATGTCAAGAGTTATGTCTTTCATTAAAACGTCTTTGTCTTTCGATTTTCTAAATAAACTAACTGCCTTAATCAGAAGGGCACAAGGGCAACTAAGGTTTTTATAACATTCTTCTTAAGCTGGCTCACACGCTCTGTATACATTAAAGTTAAGTTTCATGGTATTTATACGGTTCTGGTTGAATTTAGTCTTTTTTATGGTGTGGCAATTATTTGCAACTGTATCCCCATACAAATTAGTTGTGGTAATGAAAGCATGCACACACGCTCTCCATGCTCTTATGTACATTTATTCAGCAGCAGCTGTCTGCTTTGATATTATCTTATAGTATATAATTGTCAAGTTACTTCATTTGGCGTCAATAAGGTTTTGTACTATTGTCATCTACTGTTTTTTTTTTAGTACAGTTTTATGTATACGCCCTTTAATAGACACTAATCTGTCTGGGGAGTATGACTAAACAGCCAGCAATCGTACGGCTACACCATTAGTTATACTCTGTCATTCGCACGTTCCCCTGTACTTATCTTCATTCACGTCTTCGTCTAAACTTTCATTCAATGCTATTACACTCACGTTAATTGGTCGTTATGTACCACTGCTATTCGTATGGTCCGGCTTTCGGTTAACTGTCGTCAGCACAGTACCATTTATGTATGTTTAGTTGTCCGTTTGCCTAAATTTCTATGCTTACTATTCCTATACATATGAGTCTTTCTTTAAAATCAGCCTTTTCCTTGTATTCATGTCTATATTAAAAAACGAACAGCAATATCATAATCAGGAGGTTTTAGGGCAATTAAGGTCATACAATCTCGGTGTATTATTTTTCTTAAACCATAGCTAAGGTGTTTTTGGTATATGTAAGCATGGTAAATAAGCCCACGTCTGTCTCCTGCATCTCATGTTCCTAATTACACTAGGCTGTATTTAAATTAAATGTCAATTTAAGTTAGTTTATCTTCCCTCTGGTTAAAATTCATACTATTACTGTCACTCATTGCAACGGTGCCTTCTTGGTTAAATACACCACTTCATTTAAAGAGGTCTCAGTTATTTATTATACTACATTGTGCGCTCAGTTATAGTTGGCTTCTTCTAAAAACGCCGTAATGATTAGGGTGCCAATTAAGCCTGCTGTATTCCCATTTTTTAGCATTTGCCGGGCAGATAGTCTATCGTTGGCCCTTTATAGCGTGTTGTTATACATTTTCATGAACATTTCTGTTTAAACGCTAATGTGGTTCCCCAGCGCACATTACTAGTTACGGGGAGTACCGGCAGTTACATTCTTTCAACGTCTAGTATCCGTTCACTTAAAGTCATATATTTAACCATTTGAACGCTTACAGCAGCCGGTAATGGAGACACTCTCATACAATCTTTTTCGTTTATTTTATGCAAACTGTCGTTTATTTTCAAATGAACCTTCATCGTTATGTTTCTTGTGGTATCATATAATCTATCAAGTAGTACCACGCTGGTTTTCGCTCTGTCATAACACTAGTAGTTTATTCAGTTTAAACAGCGCTGATATAATCCTGCATTATGTTCTTTTCCCGTACTTTTGTCCATATACATACACAAAGTTAACATATACAACGACAGGGTCATTAATTTACTAAAGTATTTTTCCTTAAAGCAATTGTGTGTTTTTGAGTATATAAGTGTGTTAAACTATGGTTAATATCATGCTCAGCTTATGTCTGGGGCATTACTTGTTGCTAACTAAACTACGCTATATAATTAAGTTGACAATTATGTTTTATTTTCTCCGGTTATAAGATATTCCTTCCTTTTTGGTTAAAACGCAAATGCAGCAGTTAAAGAGTTCTAGTTATCACCCTACCAGGATAAGTCTTAAATCTTCTAAACAATTAGTCTACATATACGGGTCTTGTAGGTTCATTTTCAACTACAGTATACGTAGCTCAAGACAATCAGCAGGTGCGGTAACTAATAAACCAGGTGGGATCAGGAGTAAGTTTAAACTCTCGCCAAATTAGGTATGGTCCCGTGGGCCTCTACGCCTATTAGACAGTGGTCCCGCAAGGCATACAATCAGCCCTTCCGTTCAGAGGTTCGTGCCCAACGCATAGTTATAGCCTTGCATCAAATCATAGTTAGGGCCTCACCCGTCACGGCCAATCGATATTACATTCTGTTACGGTCACCGAGAGGCCAACACCCCGCCACCCACCTCAGTGGCACAAAGGCCCCACTAGCCAAATCATAGGTAGAGCCTCTCAAAGCCACTTGGCAAGTAGTCAGGGCGTCACCTGTCACCAACATTAGCTAGTTAATACAATTTCGCCTGTAGGCACTACTCTAGTAAGCTGGGTCTCTGCAGGTCTGTATGGTACTATACTAACCAAGCATCTGCTTCACGTCCTTAGCATGTTTAATGCTTCTATACTAGGAGATGTTCTGTCAGTTACTAGCACCCCTCTCAGGTCAGGCTCGGAGAGAATACAATACAAACAACGTTTGAGGTCAGTTACACACAGAACCGTTTCTAGCGCATTTTTTGGGTCTCAAAACACCTTCCTGCACCGTATGCTCAACAGCAGCTCATACGATCAAATTTTGTACGGGAAACGTAGCAAATTCCCTCTACCAATAACGCTAACGCGGATTATCAGTACAACGTCAGATGGAACATATGCAGATGTCCAATAGTCATACACTACTTAGACAACTTCCTCACCATCGCACCATACCACGCCACACAGCCTTAATCACATGTTCACTCTGTTCAAAGATTTAGAAGTTCCCGGACAAAACAGTAGGTCCCAACACCGACATTACATTCCTGGGGATTACACTCAGTTCTATTTCTATGCATATCAACCATTTTGATCGCATGCAATTTGGTCGTGACAAATTGGTCGAATTACACTGTTTGTGCATTTTGATCGCATGCAATTTGGTCGCCATTCATTTTGGCCGCATTTTGATATAAGGTGTCATTTGGGTAATATAAGGTGTCAATATCTTAGGGTAGGGGCCAGATTTGGGTAATATAAGGTGTCACTATCTTAGGGTAAGGGTTAGGGTTAGAGGGTTAGGGTTAGAGGGTTAGGGTTAGAGGGTTAGGGTTAGGGTTAGGGATAGGGTTAGGGGTAGTGGGTTCCGGGTTACGGGTTACAATTGTGCGCTCATTAAAATATGTTCAAAACCAATAAAAAAAAATATTTTTTGTTATGGTAAAAATGGCGACAAAAATCCATGCAATCACAATGCCATGCGACCAAAATGCATGGCGACCAGATTGTCTCGACCAAAATGCATGCGACCAAAATGCCCTAATACATTTCTATGCAGGCCAGCCTGCCACAAGAGACAGATACGTTTATTTCTTACTTCAACATCTGCACGTCACAAGGCACTTACACCAGGAATCAGCTACAGTCACTACTTGCTTCACTCAATTTTGTGATGAGAATAATTCCACAAGGCAGGTTTTAATTTCCAGATTCCTCTCTCTCTTGCATGGTCTCCCAGATGACGACCCCACAGCTCTCGTACTCCATCCAGCTAGAGCTGATCTTAAATGTGGCTTCTCTTCCTGTTTTTGGAATGGCAGGTCGCTATTTCTTCCCCCCATTTATAACAATTCCCCTGTGGTTCAGACTGACGCATTAGGTACCGTAGATTATGCAGCGATTTTGGTAACTTATGGATACACGTCTCTTGGCCAATTGAGTCCAGAGAACGTATGAGTTTAAAGTTTTGTTTGTAATTATTGCGTAATTAATGCTTTCCATTTTTTAAACTGGTCGCATTCACAACTTTTGCCACTTTTCTCTTAAATTAGTTTACAATACTATGAAGCCTTACTTGACAGGCATACACGTTTATCTATTCTTATACCAAAACGAGCATAGCTGGTCCAACAGTACAGATTAAATATTAGCCTACCTCTACCAAATCTTGTCATATCTACGTTTTAGATAATCTAGTGGAATCTCAACTCACTTCCATCCCTGATTCCCCACTATTAGCTATTCAAGGGAAACCCCTAACCACTATACATTTCATCCTTTACATGACTAGGACATAACCCACATTCCTTCTCGGGTCGTTCATTCCGCATTTGGAGCGGACACAGCTGCCTCTGCAAGTCGTGCACCTACTCACATCATTACAAAAAATATGGGTCGGTGGAAATCATCCGCATACAACAGATTCATACCCACTCATGAGATAGAAGTAACACTGGTTTTCTGTGTAATGTCTATATAATGTTCTGATTTATAAATGTATCTGTCTTTTAAGAATCGCTTCTTATATTTTTGCCCTCTTTTACAGGTCTAACCTCACGTCAGTTTCGGCACACCTGAACTGACTTTGCTCTTACTACTTCTGCTTCAATTATTATTGTTCCGTACGTCCTCGGTATGTGCCGTACACAAATAGAAGGCTTGGCCTGTAATTGTGGGAGGCACTGTCATCCCTATTTAAACCCAGTGAGCCCCTGCTTACCTGTCGTTGACAATCTCGGAAGTGACCCTCCCACCGCACCCTCTATTTATTCTCATATCACCTAGGTGGGCCCTCTTTTACAGGTCTAACCTCACGTCAGTTTCGGCACACCTCAACTGACTTTGCTCTAACTACTTCTGCTTCAATTATTATTGTTCCGTACGTCCTCGGTATGTACCGTACACAAATATATATATATATATATATATATATATATATATATATATATATATATATATATATATATATATATATATATGTATATTATATGTATATTATATGTATATTATATATATGTAAATTATATATATGTAACGTCATTCTAAGTGTATTTTAATACTAATATATGTATATTATATTAGTATTAAAATACACTATGTATGACGTTAAATATATATAATATACATATATATTATATAAAAAAATATTTATTTTATTTTATAACATGTTGAATTTTTTTTTTTATACTTTCCTACCAGCAGGGGACTGTCTAATATTTTAGACAGTCCCCCTGCTGGCAGATCCACAGCCAGCTATAGGGGGCCATGTGATCGCTCTTTGCCTGATTTGCCGTGCGGGGGCTGCCTGGGCTGTGAGGCAGTCCTCCCGAAGCGGAGCGCCGGGAAGGTAAGTATCCCGGGCGCTCCAGGGTTTAAAGCCGTTACGGCGTTCTATGCCGTCGCAACGGCTTTAAAGCCCACTAAATGCGTGACGGCATAGAACGTCGTAACGGCGGGAAGGGGTTAATATAATTTTTTTTAGGGTCTAATTTTACCAGTAGCTGCTGCATTTCCCACCCACCCTAGTCTTATACTCGAGTCAATACGTTTTCCCATTTTTTGGGGGTAAAATTAGGGGCCTCGGCTTATATTCGGGTCGGCTTATACTAGAGTATATACGTGTGTGTGTGTGTGTGTATATATATATATATAATCAACTTTTGACGCTTGAATAAATGGCACATTTTTGGCAACCGTATAGAGTCCTGTGAGTGCACTTCCAACAAGGTATTTTTTATATATATATATATATATATATATATTACACACACACACACACACCTTGGAGTGCGGTTATATATATATATATATATATATATATATATATATATATATATATATATATATATATATATATACATTTTTATTTTATTTTTTATGTGTAGTTATATGTGGCTTGTGTGTGTACATATATATATGTATATAATACAATGTTAAACAAAAATCTGCACACCAGTCAAGCCATAAAACTTGCTTTTCCCACAGAAATCACAAATCTGCAGTGATATTACTACCGCAAAGGATTCTGGGTGGGCATATGCAAATTAGTTTAACAAAGAATCACATTTTTGCCTCATTCCATTTTAAACATGGATTCCTTTTAGTCTGTGTTTGTTGTATACAACAGCTTGGAACACAACTTAGGAAAAGATGCAAATCCAGTGAACCACTCATGGACAGCTGTTTCGTTGTTAATGCAAATCATCAGCATGAGGTTGGTTACTGGTTTGCTTATTGAGGCTTGGTAGTGCTTGGGAATCAAAATCCAAATAGGTTATGGTGGGGAAAAATATTAGTGAAGGCGCACTCAGACTTCTAAAAATACATAACTAAGAAGGCTACTATAAAACGCCTATCTAAGAGAATAAATATGGGGATTTGGTTCCACCATATGGCCATATGATGTTAAGCCCACCACTGCTTCAAAGTACCCCAATGTTAGTCGGTCCTACACTAATTACAAAATGTGGGAGACTAACTAAATAGTACTGGTGCTAAAAACAAGCTACAGTGTATTAAATTAATTTATTTGTAAGAGCAAAGTGAGTATACAAAAATAAAGAGTGATAAAAGCAATTAAAAACAGTGTAGCAACTAAACAATTAAAGTGTTGGTGCTTGAATGAGTATACTCACATTTGCAGATAATATCTGTGCGGCAAGAAGAAAATAATAAAAGTGACATGACTATAAAACTCCTCCTATTTATAGACACACTTGTGGCCTCAGAAGGTGTGTGTGTGTGTGTGTGTGTGTGTGTGTGTGTGTGTGTGTGTGTGTGCGCGCGTTTGCGCGCATATATATGTGTGTGTATATATAATATATATATATATATATATATATATATATATATATATATATATATTATATGTGTGTATATATATATATACACACACACACACACACACACACAATTCCAATCACAAGGTCATAATACGATATTAACCGACCACAAGTTTAAGGCCTGTATTTGTGGGAGGAGTTAGCATTCCTATATAAACGCTACTCCCCCCTTCCTACCTTGCCGTACGCACGCTGTTCACCCCACCCACCTCTCCCTCTTATACAATTCATTCGGGGAGGCCCTCTTTTACAGGCCTACCCCCTACGTCGGTTCCGGCACACCACGCCTAATTCCAATCACAAGGTATTTCACAATACGATATTAACCGACCACAAATATATATATATATATATATATATAATATTATGCATTGATAACGTCTTTCTAAATGTATATGAATATCAAAATAGAGGTGGAGGAAAAAATTAAAACGGTATCTGATTTTTTTTTATGTATTTATTACTTTGATTTTATATAATTATATATGTAATTAACATCATTCTATGTGTGTTTAGTATTATATACACTTAGAATAATAGTTTATGTATATGTATGTACATATAAAAGTACTTGGATTAGAAGTACTTTTATTACATTTCTAAAGTATTTTAAAACTCTTTTTTAAATTAAAACTTTTACAGGCTTTAGGGTGACCGCTTGAGAGCTTCAGGCAGTCCCCCTGTAGGCACTGCATAGGCCGGCTATTCCGGCCATGTGATCGCGAGGACCTTGCGATCACATGGCCCGGGAGGACCGGATCGGGCAGAGCATCGAGACCTCCATCGGGGGAATGGTGGGGACGTTCTATGCCACCCTGACATTTAGAGCCACCCCGAAAAAGACGGCATAGGACGCACGCCGTCCTTAAGGGGTTAAATACCCTGCACTGATTAGCAAAAGGGGCTGGCTAATAGCAACCAGGTGAGTAACCGTAATAAAAGGAACTGATCGTTAAACAGCTGAACAGCCCAGACACAGTGTAAGAAAGGGTTGCTGTTTAAAACGGCAAGGGTAACCCTGACACTTGCTCACCCAGAAGGTGCTCATTCCAGACCCATTTCAACCTGTCCTTTAAATGTCTACGCAGTGTTAGTCATCTTTAGACCCATGTATATTTCTAGTTCTTTCTCTTGTCATCCTGGGGAACTGGGCACTGACTGTGTTGTAACTTTGATACCTGATTGTACATTGATACACATTGCGGTTGTCGACGTTATATTTTTTTCTTTTATGCGTTACTGCAAAAGTTTAGATACCATGTGGTATTCCCCTATTACATGTTTCAGCATTGTGGGTGGTTTTGTGTATTTTTTTGTTTGTATTCCAGTTTGAGGAACTCCCTATAACCATGTAAATTATTTTTTGTTTATGGTTTGCCTCTGACACTTGCCCCCTGCCCTCACTGCCATGCTAAGTTGGTTGGAATCAGGCATTATTCGAGCCAAGACGATTCTCATGCGCTCAGTTCACAGAAGAAATGAAGCCTGTTGTGAAAGGTGGCTGGATGTGCACTGCTCTGTGAGTACACAGCAGCCAGTGAGGAGAGTTTAGATGTATCAAATAACAGTTGATTCTTACCCAGGATCACTCAAAATGTTAGGAGGATGATGTCCGAGGCAAATGATAAGGGAAAAGATTTTTTTTTTATACAGTCTTCAAGAAAAATATCAAACGTAATTAGCTCGATTTCACTGATCTCCAAAACCTTCACTGTGCACCCTATGTTTCTGGTTTTGTCACCTGCCTAAAAATTAGTTTGGAATTGTGATGAAGTTCCTGTACTCTGACTGAGTTCCTCCGCCTGGTCAACTTCCTTGCTATTACCGGGGAATTTGGAGTGACAGTCGCCAAAGCTTGACTATGGTCTCTAAGGTCCTCCTCTACCGTAATAGGCTGCAGTGAATATAGCTCCTGTAAAGCAGAGACTATAATTTTTCCCGCACACATTAGACTAGTCTAAATGTAGTGGATAGAATCACCTTTTTTGTGCAGAACACAGCTGTTTATACACCGCATTGGTGACTCTCCGTGTAGGGGTTTCTCCATACAATGAAATGGACAGTACAATTGTCTCTCCTGGCACCACTCTGTCTGGGAACTCGTGTGTTATTCCTTTACTGTATGAAAGTATTACACTGTGTTTGGGTGGTACTTATTGTGCTTTCCATTTTCTTTTTATTTTTTATTTTTTTATAATATATATATATATATATATATATATATATATATATATATATATATATATATATATATATATATATACGTACGTATGTATGTATGTATGTATATACACACACACACACACTCTGTCTGGGGACTTGATTATGTTATCTCAGGGCTTCGCAAATCCGAATTTTGTCCTCGTGCCTGGGTGTTTGTCAGCCCAATTCAGCAGATGGAAATGCCCGAGGGAGCAAGAAGGCATTGAGGAGCAGATATTGCTCTGGTCCCTCGCATGCTGTTTAGTGATGCCGGGATCTGGAATATAACATCACTCCAGCCCCTGTGTCACTTAACTACTTACGAGAGAGCAGAGCAAGAGCTGCTGGAAGATTACAGCAGTCACACTGGACCCTAGGGAAAGGATCCATTCTAGTTCTCCAAAATATAGGGAGGCTGGGTGGAGTTATTTTAAAATAAAGAATAACAATTTTGTAAGTGTTTACGAAAATGTGTGTGTCTGTTTAGGTTACCAACCCCCTGCGATCACATGGGAAAGGTGTGGGTTTTTTTTTGTTTTGTTTTTATACTCTCCTTTTTTCTCCACGCTGTGCAGCACTGGTCTAGGAATCCCCTCAAGTTGCCATCTGAGGGACACTAGAGGTGTTAGTAGGCAGTAATGCAAACACTACCCTTTCTCTAAAAAGGCAGTGTTTACATAAAAATTACTACGAGGACAGAATATATACACCAGAGCCACTACATTGAGTTGTTCTGGTTCTAATGAGTATAGTGTCCCTTTAAGAATTTTAGTTTTGTTATTGAAAATAAACCTTAGTTTTAAAACAAACTTGCTCCTAAGGATTTCTAGATCTTAAGAGCACTCCTTTCCCCAGACGTCCGGGAACCCCTTTTTGAAGACCGGGACAAAGCCTTTGTCCTTCCCATTAAAATTCTTTATGACCCTGTTCTACCTGACCACCTGCTAGAAAGGCTCACACACATACTTTAAAAGACACTCGAAGAGAGCCACATGCCAACACTTCCATTTTGCAAAGAGACTTTCTCAAGGTTTTATCCATATTTTTCTACTTGAGTTAAATCTTAAGATTGACTTTCTGAGCCAATTTTCCAATCAAAAAACTGATCACTATCCTAATGCCGTATTATGTTACATGTACATAATTTGACCCCTTGTTGAAATCGATTGAGTTACTTGTTAAATTACTGGAGACCTTTGCGTCATGTATCACTGAAATGTTCCAGTTCTCTATCTCCTAGAATTACATGTTTCTCGCTCCTTGTTTTCTCCCATTATCTTGATTTGTTGTGGCTTCTGTTTCAGTGTGTTCTCTTGGTTGGTTTATATATTGATTTGCACTGACATGTTATTGTATTGGCACTTCTAATTGCAAACAGATGATGCCAGGAATGGAACACAAAGTCTAGTATGTACAGGCATTTTGTGCACCGTTACTAGTGCAAAAAAATCATATTTGTGAGTTTTTACTACTGGGGTAAGTCAGATTTTATTTTCAAAGTGGTATATAATTATAAATGTTTTTTTTTTTTTTTTTTTTTTTTTTTTTTTTTTACAGCATAATTTTCCCGTCAGTGATAACAGTTCAGACTACAGCTATGATTCTGACACTGATCATGCAGAAAGACCGCACAAAGAATTGATACACAAAGATTTTGATTCCATGTTTGCTCAGGTATGTTTAAACTGGTTTTATTTATAAATCCTGTTTTTGGACTCAAAAGTATCCATCTTCTTAACCCATTTGTGACTTTTTTTCCCTTGTTAATGAAGTAAACCATGTTTTATACTTATAAAGCTCAGACGGGGTTGTTGGATTATTATTTTTTTTCTTCCTTTTCCCTTCATTAATTATTCCTATACTAGTTGCATGCATGTGTATATATAAACCTCAAACAAAGTGACCAAATTGGCGCTAATAGTGTCTTACCCCACTTAACTTTAAAAACTTAAATATTTGTTCTTTATGTAAATGAGTTAAAGGGATGAACCCTGAAGAAAAATAAAGATAAAGCCTCATAAAAAAATATGTATTTTATAAAGAATATAATTCATAATATTAAAATTGTAAAATATTTATAAAAGCATACATACGTATTAATCTTAAAATAAAATAAAAAATCAACATTTAGTCCCCCCAGGGCTTAGTGTTCAATATGGACACCCACCTCGTGTCCCATTAATTTTATAAAATATCAATCCAATGTTCCCCATTTTCTGCATGCCTAAAAATATAAGCCCACCAGAATCCTGGTTATGTTGTTTTTTTTTTGTTTTTTTTTAATAATCAGACACACTATGGATAACTAACCCTGTTTTAGGGGATTCATTTGCTGACATTGGCAGAGGGGAACCCTTCCAGCTTTATTAGTTGTGTTAGAATTCGAGTTGGGTTCAGATTGATACTTGGCAAAGATGTGCATAGGGGGTAATGTTGTACTCAGAAGATGTTTCTAAGTACAGTTCAGTGAATTGTTTTACAGTGGCATACATTTAAAAAAAACACCTTTCCCATGTGATCGCAGGGGGTTGGTAACCTAAACAGACATACACATTTTCGTAAACACTTACAAAATTGTTATTCTTTATTTTAAAATAACTCCACCCAGCCTCCCTATATTTTGGAGAACTAGAGTTAAAATATAAATGCGTATGTAAGAATTGTAAAATATACATTAATACCACAAACTTTGAAAATATAGCACCTCAATAAAACTTACCATATCATGTGAGAGTCCCCATAGTTTCCATATTGGTATGCATTTATGGAGTAATTGAGTTTGCCACTTAAAAAAAACAAAACAAAAAAGCACCATCAAAAACTGCACTGGTCAGTTATTAATTTAGCCCTGTATTTTTACAAAACCTTGACATGGGTATGCTAAGGGGGGTCATTCTGTACTCACGATATATAGCTGAGAACAAATTACTGATTGCAATATGCATACTCGGTGGTGTCTACTCGTAACTGCACGCATTTATGAGATCATTTGAACTGTTAAACCTATACATTGCTCCAAAATAAGACATAGGCCCGTGAAATCCATCATTCAAAATGCTGCAAATTTGGAAATCTGCAAAAAACGAACTAGTCAGAGATGTAGACTCTTATGTTACTCTACCTTCGCTTTACCTTTGCAGGATAGGGACAAAGGCATACGTTGGAGATATTGTTTTACTCCAGACAACTTCCTGCGCATAAATTGAGGGTTTAATCATAGACACACACGAGATTTAAAAAATGCCCAGCAAAGATGTAATGTGTGTATGTAAAATAAATAAATTAAAAAAACATGCATAGCAAATAGTTTTTACCACAAACTTTGACCTAAACTACTAAAAAATGCTCGCACATTAAGGGACAATATTCACCATATGAGATACCCTGGAGTGTATACTTTCACAAATGGATTGGACTAATTTAAACAGTCAAACTGCTATGATGCCCCCCAAAAAGCCCCATCAAATCCATCCATCACAATCCTAACTTTAAAAATAAATAGCACGGTTTGTTCTCTTATATGGCACTGTAGCATTACAGGATAGTGGTAAAAGCATACATTGGGAGATTGGTTGTACTCCGAAGATGTACCTAAACACAATATGATTGTGTAGGCCTAGCACACATCAGGTTTATAAAATACATTTTAAAAGTAGACATTTTAGCCAGGAATGACTAAAACTTGTTACATAGCCATTTAACAAAGTACCCTTAATTAAAGAGCCTGTCATGTCTACTTTATATTAATATATAATTTTGTGTGGCAAGTTTGTTTTCTGTGATGGCTAATAAACTTACAATACAAACATACCAACGTCTAAAAATCGCCTCACATTGAAAATGTATACTGTGACAAGTAACTACCAAAAATAAATTGAAATCCTAGACCTATGATAGGTTCTGTAAATCAGGATGAATACATTTATTTTGAATAACGTTTGTTAACCCACTGAAGTGCCTCTTGGATTAATTACGCATATTATTATTATTATTATTTTTTTTTTTTAAAGGACAAGAAGGGCTTAAACAAAACATTATGTAGAAATAAAATGTTTAAAAATGGGGGTATGGAGGAAAACACATTAATTTTTCACATTTTGCTTATACCTTTTACATATCAAATGCAATTACCGTATATACTCGAGTATAAGCCGACCCGAATATAAGCCGAGGCCCCTAATTTTACCCCAAAAAACTGGGAAAACGTATTGACTCGAGTATAAGACTAGGGTGGGAAATGCAGCAGCTGCTGGTAAATTTCTAAATAAAATTAGATCCTTAAAAAATTATATTAATTGAATATTTATTTACAGTGTGTGTATATAATGAATGCAGTGTGTGTATGAGAATGCTGTGTGTATGAGAATGCTGTGTGTGTATGAATGCTGTGTGTGTGTATGAATGCTGTGTGTGTGTATGAAGGCTGTGTGTGTGTATGAATGCTGTGTGTGTGTATGAATGCTGTGTGTGTGTATGAATGCAGTGTGTGTGTATGAATGCAGTGTGTGTGTATGAATGCAGTGTGTGTATGTGTGTGTGTAATGCAGAGTGTGATGCAGAGCCTTGGTGGGGGGTGGGCATTTTTTATTTTTTTATTATTATTTTAATTTTTTTTTGTTTCATTACATTTTTTTATTTTATTTTATTATTTTTTATTTAATTATTTTTATTTTATTATTTTAATTTTTTTATTAATATATATACATTTTTTCGTCCCCCCCTCCCTGCTTGCTAGCTGGCCAGGGAGGGGGGCTCTCCTTCCCTGGTGGTCCAGTGGATGGGCACTGTGTAGGAGGGGGCTATGGGGGCTGCAGAGACAGGTTACTTACCTTTCCTGCAGCTCCTGTCAGCTCTCTCCTCCTCCGCGCCGTCCGTTCAGCACCTCGGTAAGCTCCCAGTGTAAATCTCGCGAGAGCCGCGGCTCTCGCGAAATTTACACTGTGAGCTGACAGAAGAGCTGAACGGACCGGCGGAGGAGGAGAGAGCTGACAGGAGCTGCAGGAAAGGTAAGTAACATCTCTCTGCAGCCCCCACAGCCCCTGTCTGTATTATGGCAATGCAAATTGCCATAATACAGACAATTGACTCGAGTATAAGCCGAGTTGGGGGTTTTCAGCACAAAAAATGTGCTGAAAAACTCTGCTTATACTCGAGTATATACGGTAAATAAAAAGAACTTAAAGTAGATTAATATATCAGTCCTGATTGTAAAATACCTAAAGTAATTCTAATTAATTGTACTGCAGCCATCTACTGACTTTTTTCAGTATTACCGGATGATTTTCCTGTATTACTGAATGAAGCACGATTTCGTGCTTTGACCGTTGCTAGGCAGCTGGCAAAGCCCAGCACCAATCATAGTTGTCTTAGGGACATACAGGGAGACCCTTTATGTCCCTCTATTACTATAAAACAGATTTTTGTCTATATTCCAGTGGCAGGTTTACTCTTTTTTTTTTATTTTTTTATTTTTTTTTTAAGCTCCAAATAATGCAGAAATACAGATAAGCTGAAAAATAAGTTAAATGATCTTACTTTGGAAAATTTTATTTGACGGCCACGCAGTGCCATTGTTCAGCCATGGTGTTCTGAATGAATTTAAAGGGCTCTCTACAGCGCTACTTCAGCTAATTGGTCAATCTAGCGTCTTCAAAACATGACCCAAGCTTACAGAGTGGAGCGCTAGCTATTGAGTGATACCCGGATCACCCCAGTTTTAGCAAGGATAAAATCCTGCTTACACCATGATCTAACTATAGACCTTTAGAAAACAGTGCATGATATGTGTTGGTGCAATAAATGAGAACGAAGGACATTGCCGTTGAACACACACACGGCAAAATTCCAAAATTGCTTGTGTCCTTAAAGGGTCACTTAAGTCATCTAGACCACTTTATATCAGTGAAGTGGTCTGGGTGCAGACCCCTCTCTCCCAGTACTGAATGGGTTAAAAACCCTTTTGTCACTTACTTGATTTCACCTGCGCTAGGTCCGGCTCCTCCTCCTCCACAAGATGGGGGTAGGGCCCAATGCACATAGTGGCAATCGTATTATGACTTCCCCATAGGATGGCACTGAACCAATGCTTTCCTATTGAGTTCTAGCTGACGCTGAAAGTCCTCATGCAAAAAAGGAAACATTTTTATTCAGGTCTTTTGTACTTCCATGATGTTAGAATGGCTATAACCTTTATTAATCAGCTGCTGATTTGTTAAACTTAAATGTACAATGTGTATTATGCATTTCATCTGAAATTATATGCATTTAGCAGTCTGCATTTTTTTACATCATTTTAGTTTTTAGTTTTTTTTTTCCTTTTTAATATATATATATTTATGAATATTTTTATTTTTAGCCTCCACCTTTTTTAGGAAACTACACGTCTCCAAAAGCAAAGAGGAAGAAGATTATGAATGAGTATGATGATTATGGAAACTATAGTGATGACGACTATAACGATGAAGAGGATGATTTCGCTGAACAGCTTAAACACTATCGACAAGCTAAGGAAAGTTCAAATACCTCTGAACCCCCTTTTAAGAACCCTTGTACAAAAGGAATTCAGCAAGGTAACTGTTTAATAATTGGACCGTAAAACGTGATTCTTTAAAAAAAAAAAAAATCCTTTTGGTCTTTCAAAAGTTAACATATAAAAGTGAAATAAATAGAATATATTAATGGCAAGGTGTAAGGTGTATTTTTAGCTACAGGAGTATGGATTTCCACAAATCGGACTTTGTATATCAATTCGTAGTAAATATAAAAAAAATTTAAGAGCAGTGTAAAATACAAACTTTATACACATGCTAGCGTAAGTGATGACTTTGTGCCACAAATTAAATTTAATAGGTCTGTCATATGCACTTTAAAAAAAAACATTTATGAACACTTTATTACACACTGAAGTAATGGCAACTAGGATACAGAGGAAGGTTATCTCCACAGTGTGAATAAAGGCCTACAGTACTGTAACGTGGAACAGCGCCAGGGAATGATTGCTAAAGGTGAAGTTTCATATAAAGGCATTATTATACTGTAGTTCTTATATTGTGCTTATATAGTGCTCTTAACCAGAGCACTTTACAATTCATGCAGAAATAACTGGTACGTATATAAACGGGTTAATTAGACAAACTGAAACAAAAGTAGGAGATGGCCGTTGTGAGTTTTTTATTATTATTTATAAAGCGCCAACAAGTTCCGTAGTGTTGTACGATGTGTGGACTAACAGCCAAGTATTTGTAACCAGATGAGTTAGACACACAGGAACAGAGGGATTGAGGGCCCTGCTCCATGAGCTTACATGCTAGAGAGAGTGGGGTAAAGTGACACAAAAGGTAAGGATAGGGTAGAAAAGTAGGTTGCTAGGATATTGTTCATTGAGGGCTTAGTGTTTTGTTTTTATGAGAGGAATCGTTTCAGGAGAGGAATCAGGAGGGAAAGCTGATCAGTTTAATATGCTTTCCTAAAGAAGTACATTTTCAAATATATTATATTTTTGAAGTAGTGGAGATTGGGTGAAAGTCTAACAGAGAGGGGAAGAGCATTCCATAGGAACGGTGCAGCCCTAGAGAAGTCTTTAAGGTGAGCATCAGAGGTAGGAGTACAAACAGATGTAGGTCTCCATCAGAGCGTAGGGGCCTACACGGGACATATATTTGAGTATTCGTGAGGCTAAGTAGGTCGGAGCAGCATTGTGTAGAGATTTGTAAGACCACTGAGAAGCAGATTACAGTAGTCAAGGCGAGAGAGGACAGCGGCATGGAGAAGCACCATTGCCGTATCAGGCGTTTAATAGACAGATGCACACGATATTTGAGTGATGGAAGCGGCAGGATTTGGCAATTGATTGGACATGAGGGGTGAAGGAGAGGTCGGAATCAAAGAGAACACCTAGGCAGCGAGCCTTAGAGGTAGAGCGGATGGTAGCACCATCGACTTGGAGGGACACAGACAAGGGAGTAGCAACACTTGAGGGAGGGAAGACCAGAAGTTCTGTTTTGGACAGGTTCAGTTTAAGGAAATGAGCAGACATTCAGTTGGAAAGAGCACCAGGAGAGAGCGGTATCTTGTAGACCGAGATTACGGAGGATGAGAAGAAGCTGTTGATGATCAGTGTAAAAAGCAGCAGAAAGGCCGAGGAGAATTAGGATAGAGTATTGGCCATGGGATTTTGCAGTGATAAGATCATTGGATACTTTGGTCACAGCTGATTCAAAAGAGTGACGAGAGTGGAATCCAGATTGAAGCGGGTCAAGCAGAGAGTTGGACTCAAGGAAGTCTGTCAATCTCGCATACACAACTCTCTCAAGGATCTTGAAAACAAACGGCAGTAGTTGGACGGGGAATTAGGGTTAAGGTTGGGCTTTTTCAGAATCAGGGTTACATGTTTGAAGGGTAGAGAAAATGTGCCAGAGGAGAGGGAGAGATTTAATTTTTTTAGTGAGAGGCAGAACAAGAGAAGGAGACAAAGTGCGTATGAGATTCAAGGGAACAGATGGTGGGATGGGAGGAACGGAGCCGAGCAGAAACCTCTTCTACTGTAGCTGGTGCAAATAGGACAGCTGAGGGAGTGTGATTAGGGGAAAAGTTGGTAGTGGATGGAGAGAGATGGGAAATCTCTTCCCTGATTGCAGAAATATTCTCAGTGAAATGGGTTGCAAAGTTTGTGGCTGTCAAGTTGGTAGGAGGAGGAGGCAAGACCGGGCGCAGAAGAGAGTTGAAAGCATGAAACATTTTGGGCTTGCGGGAGAGTGTGGTTATGAGTGTATTGAAGTAGTTCTCTTTTGTAGAGGAAAGAGCCAGACTGGAGAAGCGCAGCATAAATTTATAGTGGAGGAAGTTAGACACAGAGTGAGACTTTCTCCAGCAGCGATCAGCAGTTCTAGAACATTTTTGGAGGTATCGGATCAGCTTGGTGGAGTTGGAGTAGGTGAAAGGAGACTTTGGAGGTTGGTGGAGAATTGCTGTAGGTCAAGACAATGGAGGTTTCTGCAAGACTGATGTGGTGAGGGTGGTGTACTTTGGGTACGGGGTATGCAGATGTCAATGGACAGCAGATGGTGGTCAGGTAGAAGAAATGGAACATTGGAGAGATTAGAGGTGGTTTGGAGATTGGAGGTGAAGAGTGTTTCCTGCTCGATGAGTGGATGAATTAGACCACTGTGTGAGTCCAATGGAGGAGGTTCTAGAGAGGTATCAGAGCAGTTAGGGTTGTTGATTGTTTACAATCTAAAAAGGAATTGTACATTGAGACCGTGATTGTCATTGGTGAAGGATCATTCTCAGAATGGTAGGCACTATATGCTAAATAAGACAAAGTAGTTTGCTGACTGAAATCTGAAGACTCCTGGAAGAGTTGATGCCAAGTGTAAGCCAGCTTAGCTCTTTTTGCTATATTTTGTAGACCAATATTAACACAGGTCTAATTTCTTGATTACTAGTGTCATCTTATATATGTTTAAAGGATGTTATTCCGGATTGTTCCTGGTGAAACTGAGTTTGCTATTTGATTATTTATTTTATGTCAAAAAGCTCTAAATTCTGAAATTAAGTGAATTCTAGCAACCTGGCCAGCCTGCATGATGGGGGAATTTAAATGTTCTTAATACTCTGAGTGTCTTAAATGGTGACCATATGTTAAATGTAGTGATTTATTATTTTAGGACCTGATCAGCAAGGTAAGGGCTTTTACTATGGGAGAGGTCGTGGCGCACAGAAGAAGATGAATATGAAGGATCGTGGAAGAGAAAGAGGTGCTCATAAGGGACCAAACACTTACTATCAAGATGGATTTCAAGAGGTGGGCACACTGGCCTTTAAATGCTGAAGAAACATATGTTTTTATTTAGGCATCACCACAGGTTCAAAGCAAATTATTTGTATTTTTTTTATTTATATATTTAACTCTGTGTACAAGATCAGTCTTAAAGCACAGCCATCTTGTTAAAGATACACATTTTTTAAGGCGCAGCCATCTTGTTCGGGCTGCTCCTACATCACTGCTGTACTCTTTTGCATGCGTTCGACTGCAGCATGGAGGTATATGCAGGATCCCATGAGACTGTGGGATACTCCATAGACTCAGCCAATTCCCTGCAGCTGTCACTAGTGACTGCTGTCGGGATTGACACTTAGACTCAGAGTCTAAGAAAGTCAGGCGGAGACAAAGGTCCCTACTTTGTCTCTGTATCTCTTGACTGGTTGAAATTTCAGTGATTCTATCTTTTTGAAAAGCTCCTTTTTTCATAGATGGGGTGACAGTGCTGCTTTTAACTATTATTATTAAAAAATGTTGTTGTTTTTTTGCCCTTTCCTGTGTCCTCTTTTAGATAGTTTGAATGATTAATGCCCCATAATAGGTGGATTGTCTTTAGCCGCAATATTCGGTTTGTTCATGGTACTGGTTTTATTTGGCAAAAAAAACTGTGAGCCATGAAGACTGAAATAAGACCTAATTAATAGAGCAGTACACAAGACGTTTGGTGATGATGAATGTACAATAAATAAATAGTTTTGCCTTAAAGTTTGCTTGTTCAAGTTTGCCTTGGCCAAAAAAAGTTTCTTACCAGTTGTCTTTAGTATCTGACCGCCATTACTCATGAAGATTGATGAGTGTGTGGAAAGGAACAGAACTAGATGGTAGGAAGGGTCAGATAAAGTGAAGGGGGAAATTAAAGGGGCAATGAATTTGTGTGAGAGAAAATATAACATACAAGATCCAGTGCACTCACGAGTGCGCTGGAGCTTGTATATAATGTATGTATATTCAGGTGAGTGCAGCCTCTTGAACTCAAAGATCTAAGACTTTTTCTATGTACACAAAAGGCCTATTTCTCTCAAATATTGTTCACAAATCTGTTAGTAAGCCCTTCTCCTTTGCCGAGATAAGCCATCCACCTCACAGGTGTGGCATATCAAGATGCTGATTAGACAGCATGATTATTGCACAGGTGTTCCTTAGGCTGGCCACAATAAAAGGCCACTCTAATGCAATAAAAGTGTTGCGTTTATAATTTTGTTCAGTGTATATAATATTAAAAAATATATTTATATGTACCCTAAATTTAGAGATGTGTTTGGTACCTAACTAATCTATTTCTATTTTGTATTATAGGACAATAAACCTGTTAAAAAATGGGTTACTATGAGTCAAGAGTTTATTAATCAGCATACAGTGGAACACAAGGGAAAACAAATCTGCAAATACTTCTTGGAGAAGAGGTGTATTAAGGTAAACTAATAATATGAATTGTATTACTACTACTAGCCTAGGCCAAAACACAAGATATCAAAGGGTGATTGTAAGCTATATATATATATATATATGTATATATGTATATGTATGTAAAGCAAAAGTCATCTTGGAAGAAAAGATTTTAGAGAAAGTCCCATATGTTGAGAGAGGAATGTCACTTGTAAATAGTCTTTGTATTTCACAATGCATATGTCTCATCACAGACCTAAACAACAAAAATCTCCAAAATAACTGGAACAGTAGTGGTGAGCTTCAGATGGCTGTACTATGTTAATTTATTTGTGTGTTGAAGCCAATTACAGGCCAGACACTGAAATTCTTTATTTACATAAACCATTGCTTGAGTCAGGTTGACGATTACTGTTGTCCTTGTATCCTGAGACTTGTTTTGGATGCTATGATGTATATTTTCCAGTTGAAAATGTGAGTGGACCCATAATGCACACTGGACACCCTGTATACTAACTTACCAAGCTCATGCCTATGTTTTCTTAATTGCTTGGCATATTTATTTTTAAAATGTATTGCAGTTTAATTATCCATTAAAACAAATCATCAAGGAAAAAGAAACGAAACGAAAATAAATAGTTGAGCCAGAATGTAAATGGAAACCGATTACTAGAGATTTATAACGGTGGTTGGGGGGTAACCCCTGATTTGATAAGTTCAAAAAACAGAGAAAAAGAAAACAAATCTCAGATTGTAATCTGTCAAAGGGAGAGCAAGCAAATTCTTATTAAGACTTTTAATTCTGGGTGGTCTGGGTACTCGTTATAACTAAAAGAGTAAAATTTGGGGTAAGAGGTGCCCTCGAAGGCACAGTTGCCTCCACTTATAGGAGAACAGGCTACACTACTTCTTATTCTACACATATGAACTACACATCTCTCCTTTGTCTGATAAGCAATAGGAGCTGCAGGAATATACCAAACGATATATAGGTAATTCAACCGAATTATAGTGAAATAACGGGGACCATACTGCAGTTCACTCCTATTTTACAAACTGTATCATGATCGATTTCTCTAGACCATAGCCCTCTACAGATTTACACATAGGAAAACCTATCTGTTTTCACTATATGTTTTTAATATTTTTGCTATACGCTTTATACTTATTTTTAAACCTACTATATTAAAAGTTACGTTTTAATAGGAATTTGCTTGCTCTCCCTGAGATTTATTTATTTGTTTTCTTCTTTTTCTCCATGTTTGAATCCATTAAAACAAATACCCATTTTGGTTATTTGTGTCCATCCATTAAATGTAATTATTTATTGCATTTGCTGATCATTTAATTGGGGCAAACAATAGCTAAACTTATATTCATTAATTACATAGTTACAAAGCTGAAAAGAGACTTGCGTCCATCAAGTTCAGCCTTCCTCACGTTTGTTTTTGCTGTTGATCCAAAAGAAGGCAAAAAAACCCAGTTTGAAGCACTTCCAATTTTGCAACAAACTAGGAAAAAATTCTTCCTTGACCCCAGAATGGCAGTCCGATTAATCCTTGGATCAAGAAGCTATTACACTACATTGAAAAATTATATAATTGAATATTCTGTTTTTGCAAGTATTAATGGATATCATACCCAAACCATTGCCCCCATGTGTCAGCAGTCTGGGGGAAATACTGTATTCTATGTGCTTGGCTGTGCTACTTAGTCTGGTCCGACCATGGTTAGCCAGTTGAAGGTTTAATACATACGAGACCCCCTAATGTAGTGTAAAATAGTAATAACCACCATTATTTCGGTTCTAGCTATTTATATAGCCTGCATAATTGTACACTTTTACTTTGCTTTCCATCACTGTAGCTTTAATTCTTTCATAACACTTAATTTAATTTTTTTTTAAACCTATCAAACACATTGCACTTCTAAATCTTGTCACACAGAAAAGAAAAAAAACACAGCAACCTATTGCTGTTGATTAAACGTTTGGGTTTGGTTACTTGGGGGGGAAATCCTTAACACCTACTCACTGAATCCAGGAAGATTTAGGTTTCGGGGTTATTCACAAGGTGAGAATTGAAAGTGAATTTCAAGCATTCTCGAAGTCGGTTATGCTCCCAGTTTGGCTACTTTGGCCTTGCATTTGAAATTCACTTTGAGTTCTAACTTTAGTCCCGTCTGATAGACATAACCACCGGTAGCAGTATTTTGCCTAGAAAGGCATTTTGTTTTTCATCAGTACACATAAACTCCTTTTTATTAAGCAGGTTTATTTGGTGCTTTAGAGCATTCCTTACCAAACCTTCCCACCTCAAATACTCCTTGTATGGTGAGTGCAGCATGCTTTGGGTCCCTAACAAACTGTAAGGAAGGACACACACTCATGATGTTATAAGACCTGAAACTAGTAGCTTTGGGATTGATTGTTCGCGTTACCTTGGTACTGCATACTACGCGTATAGTGTATCTGTCTGATCACATTAGGTTTCCTTTGGAGTTTTTATGAAGGACTTTACTTCGCAAGTTGTTTTTCTATTACCGGTATAATTTTGTATTTTAGTCATAGTTGTGACTGGATACATTTTTTTTTTTATTTACCGGTTGCAACTATTACTACTGTCTTAGTAAAAAAATATAAGGACATGTGATATTTTAACTACATTGTACCATTTCTGTATCTTCTTTATAGACATGGTATACCTAAGGGATACTGGATTTTAATTTGTTGCTGTGGCAAAATTTACCAGAACAATGTGTTTATTCTTTTTGAGGGGTTTCGGCCAAACCGTGTGTACAGGGTATTCCACTTTACACACAGCAGATGTTGGTTAAAAACTCCTAATTTAAGACTGTGAATGTCATGGGCATTGCAGTTCTGCAACAGCTGGGGCCCAGGACTGCTAGTGTTTTAATCCTCTTCTCTTTCTCCAGGGAGACCAGTGTAAATTTGATCACGACGCAGAGATTGAAAAGAAAAAAGAAATCTGCAAGTTTTATATATTGGGATACTGTACCAAAGGAGAGAACTGCCTTTACATGCACAATATCCTTTTACTAGGGTTCCTATTTTCGATTGTTAATTTAATGAAATTGAAACACCCTATTCAAGCCCTTAAGAATAAATGCTTTATCACAAAATGGCTGCTTTTATCTGTAGCAGCTTTAATGAAATGAATGAAACTTGCTCTTTGCTGGTAAAGCTCTAAGTATATACTGGTTAGACACAGTAGTAATTGGAAACTGAAAGTATTGGTCAAGAAAATAGAGCAACATTTTTAAATATTATTAAATATTACCTTTTGTGAAAACCAAGATGGGCACCTTTATGACCAGATTATCTACATTTTGTTTGCCATTAACCCCTTAAGGACACATGACGTGTGACATGTCATGATTCCCTTTTATTCCAGATGTTTGGTCCTTAAGGGGTTAAAAGGGAGTATTTAGAATTTCCCTTTAAAGGGATACTCTATGCATCAACACAACTTTAGCATAATTAAGCAGATTTAGTGTATAAATTATGCCCCTGCCGTTCCACTACTCCATTTTGTCATTTAGCAATTAAATCACTTTTGTTCCTGTTTATATATCACTAGCCACACCCCCAATGACTTGTACAGCCAGAATGAAAAAGAATTGTCAAAGTGTGTTCACTTTAGAAGTTTTAACTCCTACTCTGGTAAGTAAACTGTAATCACGCAATGATAAGCAATTCTACATTAAACACAATGCGCTATAAAGGAAATTTTAAACAATTTAACCCTATTTATAGAGAAAACAGAACAGGTAGATAGAAAGTAGTGCAACAGAACGTGCAGGCATCCCTATTTATAGGAAATATGTAGTGAGACTGTGTAGGTCACATGTAAGGGAAGTGTGACTAAGGATTCATAAACAAAATGAATGGATTGGTAAATGGCAGAGAATTGAGCAGAGATTGCAGGGGGGCATGATCTATGCACAAAAAAAACACTCCATCAACCCCTTAAGGACAAAACATCTGGAATAAAAGACAATCATGACATGTCACATGTCCTTAAGGGGTTAAACTAAAGTTGTTTTGGTGCTTGTAGTGTCCTTTTTATGTTTAATATTGATATCTTCTAAATACAGGCTCTGCCACTGCTAGTATCTATTGGTACAGCTTTACTACACTGTAGTGATTGGACTCCTGGATAGGGCATAATCTATCAATATAGCGTTAGCCTTCAAGAACCTGAAAGTTGTCCTAAGCATACTCCACACCTGACTGCACATTTGTTATGTGTCTGAAATGAGCTAAAACAAGCTACTTTGTATCAGTGCATTTTGTCCTGTTTTACAAATGGTTATGAGTTGCTATGGTTTCTTAAATCCTTAATGGCTATATACATGAATTTCCATGCAAGTTTTTCCATACAGGAGTAAAATGCTACCAAGGAGATAACTGCAAGTTTTCACATGAACAATTGACTGACGACATGAGGGAATTACTGCATAAGGTAATCTTTTAATGTTTACTGCTCTGGTGGAACTTGTATGGTAACATCTGACATGAAAAGTAACATAATAGCATTTATAATGCTTATTAATGTTTTGTGCGTTTTATCTTGCATATATTATCACTTTTTATTATCACAATTTTATAATTTCCATATGTCCAATTGTAAACTATTATTTATATATATATATATATATATATATATATATATATATGTGTGTGTGTATATATATAAAACTGAACAAAATGCTGTAAAACTTTAAAGGCTCAAGAACCATTACATTAAGCTGCAGTGGTTCGGGTGTTTTAAAGTGACTGCCCCTATAGTCTCAGCAGTGTATACACTGCCTTTTCCGAGAAAGGGCAGTGATTACATTGCTACCTAATGCCACCCGTAGTGGCTTTCACTCTTGACAGACCCAAGATGTGCTTCCTGGTTGTGTTTTTAATAATGAAATAAAAAAGTAGCCCTAACATCACTCTAACTTTTTTGTTTTCCTAACGTATGTGTTCCTTTTAAGCATTTTGGTATTTTTATTAAGTAACCAGTATAAGCACTTCTTTAATTGCTAATAAAATCCAATTATGTTTAATACATGCCTTTATATATGTCTTAATGCAGCATTTAAAAATGGAAGAAGAGCCACAGCATGAAGAAGAAAACGACATGGACAACATGCGACGACATGGGTAGGTGCCTTTTTATTTCCAGTAATGCTACAACATAATTTTCTCCTGGGAGCGATATTCCAATATATCCAGTATATAATCCTTCTATATGGTGGATGTATCCAGTATATCTTTTTACAAGTGGAAATTATTTGTACTGCATAATTTGCCTGTATGGGCTTCTGTTGCCACTCTGCACTCTTAAAGTAAGCTACAGAAAATTAAATTACTGCTACAGTGCAAATGTCATTGGGCAATATATAGGATGCAAACAAACTCAGTGTTTTATTAAACCCATGTACTTCAGTTGCTTCAATGACCAACACCGACATGATGATCAAAATGCAGGTATGTGTGCACCCTGGATAAGGATTTACAAAAGCCTGCAACAAGTAACATTTCAGCTAACATACGGGCTTACAATAATTGATTCCCTATCCAGTCATCAAGCCACAACAGCAGCTGAGGATTTAGGGATTTTCAAATTCTTTTCCACTGAGGACACTGACAAACAAGGACATTCGGTATTCCTTCAGGAACTGGATTGGCAACCACTGTTGTATGGTCTTCTCTATAGATGGATAAAATGTACATAATGTAAAAAGGAACTTTCATAATTTAACTGGCGATATCTATGTTTTCGTTTATTTCAATAAACGCTGAAGTAATTTTCCACCACCGCACATCTGGGTGTTGGCTTCCAGTACAACCTTGCTGTGATGGAATGCCAGGATCATGGTATATCAGTTATTTACTTGTTATGGCAAGCAGAGTCTTCACGTACTTACATGTAATGTACATCTAAGTGAAGGAAGAACATAGATATGTATGAATGTGTGTGTAATGTCAGCAAAAGGTCCTGGAGGCATCATAATAAACCAGAAGCCAAAGCTCTAGAGTGGTTTTAGAATGTTATCAGAACCCTGAGATGACATGATTGTACCTTTTTATAAATGCTTCTTTGGTTTGTATTATAGCTAATGCTACACTGTTGGCACTGTAGGGCAGCTACTTCTATTATTGGTTGCTGTCCTAAATTCAGCCCATTTGGAGATATTTTAGGAGAGAATTGTACCACACAATGTCAGTCACATCATGCAGTACATTTTTTTTTATATTTTTGTATGATGGAATCCAGTTTGCATCAAAGGATTTGAAAACATTATCTTGTCATATTTTACGGTTTTAATATAAAATAAAGGTTAATGTAGGATGATTGGCTAAAACTTAAAAATATCTTTAATATCGCCTGTATTTTGTCACTTTCATGCAGAGCAAAGTTTTACAACTCTCCATACATGGGAATGCAATTCCAAGGCAATCCTCCATCAATGTACAACTCTGAACCACTTCCAGAACCACCATCCAATGTTTTGCCTGTGACTACAAGTCCACCAATACAAACTGCTGCTGGGTATTGTAGCCCAAATATGCCGGTAATGAATGCACCATTTGGTACTTCTGGAATGCCAGGCCATATGGGAAACAACCACAGAGATGGTCACAGTTTGCCATGCCCTCCCTTTCTTCAGAATGCAGATGACCCACAGCATGTTATGCAATCTCAGAACAGCTATCAGACTATGCAGAATCAACCTGCATTCTATGATAACTATTATTCACAGCAAGCCGTTCATAATGTTCAACCCTCGAACCCTGCTGAATGTAAGTAGTGATGTGCTTTTTTGTTTTGTTTTCTTTTATAAATCTAAGAAGCTGTGAGGCATTTTTTTCTTTCTTCTTTATTAAATCTCTGGTGCGTAGACTAAATTCTGTGCAAGTTGTTCCTGAAACTTTAAGAGCTGAGCTGTGAGCGAGTTCATACACAAGCGGCACTGTTCCCTGCATGGCCGGTGCTGGTTGCTTTGAGTTCATGCATGCACAGTGCTCTAAGATAGGTTCAAAGCAGAGTGCTCACAACATAGCTTCTTCAGGTTCAAAAGGTTGACTTCCATGGAACAAGTTCTTCCTCATGAATTGGGAAGACAGGTAAAATATGGGTGCCAGCCCTGTATTAGAAAATTGTAAACATTTGAAAGATTTGCAGGGACAGCTTCTACAGCATCATAACCAGTAAAACCTTGGTTGTGCTAACAGACTTTTTTGAAATTACATAACATGTTCCAAATTACATAACATGTTCCACACCAGTATCACGTGTCTTGTGCTGAAGACATTGGCATCATTCTGTTAGAAATTGCTCTTCCTTAGAGTGACGTGCCCATTACATGCATCTTTCAAATATTTTAGGACATATTCTGTTTAGGATATATTTTTACCCTTCCCTGTTGCACATAGCTTATTTAAACTAATACACAGTTATCTGTGTACCAGTTGACAAATTAGTTATGTGCTCATTAGACTTGAATCACATAAGTATAATCAAATTGCAGCCAAATGGCTTATGTCTTGTTTAATAGGCTGTAATCTAGATAAAGGAGTACACTTCTTAACAGGAGTTGACGTAGCTTGGGCATGATCGGTCAGTTGTTTGGTCACAAAACTGTATGTTTATTTGTTGTTTAGTAGGGAAAATCTAAATCTCTATATTTGGTTTTTTTGTTTTTTTTCCTCAAATAAAATCCAGTTAAAAATGCATGTACCATGTAAATGCTTGCACAAGGTGAGATGAGCAAATCTGGAGTGTCATCGGTGCATAATTATACACCACACAGTCTATGGTGGTAAAAAAATGAATTTGTGTAGGGCAGTGAACCTTGAGTGAATAATAATTTGTGTTATCTGCCAATGTAACCTTTTTTCTTTTTTTTTCTTCCTTCTTCTTTCAGCAATGCATAATGTTTTATTTTCAAGAATTGGAAAAAATCTTGACATGGGAGAAGCTAATATGAATCCACTGCCAAGGTCTACAAGCAAGGAGGAAGGTATGTATCACTTATTTGCATCTCTAGACTTTTAACCTTTTCTTCATAAAGGGAATTTTGTTTTTTTTAACTGAACCTGTAGTATGTTGTAAAGGTTTATTAATTGAAGTGAGATGCAAAGTACGTAAATAATTTGCTTTTAAAGGTTTGATATATTAGGCGTTAAAATTCTCAAGGGGAATAATAAGTAAGGATTGGTTACCTTGGTTTTTTTATGCACTTTATAGATAATGCATTAAAATGGGGAAAGAAAATAGAAAGTAAATTTGCTCTCCACCAAAATTGTGCATCAGCAAAGCTTAAAGAGATACTCTGCAGATGAGGACAGACCCCTCTGTGATCAGGAAAGTCTTCTCTAAGAACCTCTAACTCTGATCCGGGGTCTTAATCTTAACTCATAAACTCCTCTCCAGCATGTGTTTTCGAGAAGTTGTTTATCTGTTAGCCGCAGCTCCACAGGATGAGTTTAGCTGCTCTTTACATTGATAGCAACTATGCAGGGCACAAAAAAATCCCAGGCCACCATTGGGACTAGGAATTTTCTCCTGGCGTCTTGCTGTTTGTCAGCCCAGTCAGTGGCTGTGGAATCGGCAACCACATGATGGAGGCGGACGGCGAGGTTGATGTAATCTTCCTCTGCTCCCTCGTGCATGCGGCAATGATGCCGGAAGACTGAATACAACATCACTCCGGTCCAGGCATCAATAAACAGCATGCAAGATAGCAGAGCAAGAAGAGTTTGAAAATGTCAGCAGCCGCAAAGGTGTGGGGAGGCTAAGTGGACCTAAACTAAAATAAGAAAATGTGTGTGAATGTATCAGTATCAGTGTGGTGTGTCTGTCTTGTTAGTTTTAAATCTTTTAAATACCATGGACTCTTCTTATTGAGGCTTCAATAGCTTTAATGTGTGAACGGAGTAATGTTCTTTGTGGTTTAGTGTTTTGAAGTTTTTTTTGTTTTGAGAATCTGACTTTTTTTTCCTTTTTTTTCTAGATGATATTGCAAACTGGTACACAAGCAGTGAGGAAGAAGATGGGAGTGGTGTGTCTTCAATCTTAAAAACATTACGAAATCAAGCAAAACTTGCAAGAAATAATTCAACTGAACAGCAAGTTAGTGCTCCACAATTTGATCCCAGACTAGCAAAAGATAGGGTTACAGGAATGCAAACTACTGATCCCAGAATAAAACCCCCTCAAACACAAAATCTTAGGAGTCCTGGAGAAATAGTTAGCACTGATCCAAGAGTTGTCCGTGACCCTAGAAAAATTAAACCTGTTGAGATCTCACCATGTAGTAGTAGTGTGAGATCTGATACTCCTCTTGCACAACCTGCAGGAAAAGTAAAGCAAAAAGGAGTTGATGACGAGGAAGAAGATTTAGAAAGAGAACTGAGGGAGAAAGCTGTTCTAATACCTTTAGAAATGCCACCTGGCATAAGTTTAAGAGACCCCCGATGTAAACTTCGACAATTTAGTCACATTAAAATGGATGTTTTACTGGCCAAGCCAAACTTTGCAAAACTGATTGTGTGGGCACCTGAAGATTTATTACCAGTACCTCCACCTAAACCAGATCCGGTTTCATCCATCAACTTACCATTGCCTCCACTTATAGCCGACCAAAGGCTTAATAAATCAAGAAATCTAGCAAGTGAATTGCATCACTCTGCTGTCGATCCAAGATTAGAACGGCTAGATCCAAGACTAGAAACAAAAGTTAAGCAGACAGGTGTCCCTGTTAGAAGTAGTTTTCCAGAACAAACAGAATCACATGTTATCAGTAACAAACTGGGGGATCCTCGGCTGCAAAAAAATCTTAATACGAGGCTACACAGAACATCCAGCACAGATAGCCAACCTGGTAATCTGAAAGATTCTGGTTCAGTGAAAGTATATACTCACGGGGCTGCTCGATCAGGAACTGGTTTGTCACCACCACCTGTTCCAATTAAATCGGAACATGAGTTCCCCAGCTTACCTCCTTATGCCTCCAAACTATCTTCTTCAAATGTTCGAGTAGGAGCTCCAGTCTCCATCCTGAAAAATATCAGTTTGTATGATCCAAGGGATAATACACCTAATTTAGATTCTGGTCCAGTCAGTGCAGGAGAAAATGGCGATTACCAGAAAACCACTGTACATTCTGACAAGCCGTGCAAAAATGACGCTGAACAGATAGACAATTTGCAACAATGTAAAGATGTCGAAATACCATTGCAATCAAACACCCAGGTTTCAGAGGAAAGTAAAGAGAAAGAATCTGATGATGCAACTGAAAAAATTGTTCCTGCACTGCCTGTCCTTTCACAAGCAGCCACCACACCAGCAGTGCATAACCTGCCAATTCAGGCTTTAACTGGACTCATGCGATCACATTACAATGAGCCAAGGCAAGTAAAAACAGGACAGACAAATCAAGTGCAAGATGACAATGCAGAAATGGAGCCAGAAGACAAGTCCTTAAAAGAGGTCTTTAAGACATTTGACCCCACAGCTTCACCATTTTGTTAGCGTTGCTTAAGTAGCTTGGGTACATTCGATTTTTATTTTTCTTGCTAGTCTGGAGCAGGCTCACTTCTGTATTTTTATTATTTATTTGTAAATTATAAACAAACACCTGTAAGCTGCTACACCTCATTTTGAAATGCATACAGATGTATGTTATGCTGATTGCAAATCTGTGGTATTTTACCAACCTTGTGTATTTTGGTAGTTGTGTTAAAAACACAAGATGTAGATTACATAAAGCACTTTCATTGTACATAGAACATAATGCAACAATAGACAAGTGTGTGCTTGTATCATATTTCAATGTATATATGTGTATATATAGATATTGGTGTGTATGTGTGTTTATATATTATTCTAAAACTGTCTTTGTTCATTATCTTTATTGATAAATGTTTACACATTTGTATGGCTATATGGTATTAAGCAATATTGTGTAAATTATGGATAAGAACATCAATAGCAAATGCAGGAAGTATAGGGAACTAACTTTAACAACAGAAGCGTATAATAAGCTAGCTTTAAGCTTGCATTTCAGACAAATCTAATCTTTAAACGATTATTTACTAAAGTATAGATTTAAAAGGAATTTAACATTTTAAGGCTTGGTGGCCAAGCTGAAAAATATCTGAGAATTTTTCCAGTTGCTTTATTTTGACCTTAAATTGAAAATCACTTTGCATTCTCATTTTCCAAAACAACACTTTAGTGTCAGTCACATTTCATTGCTGTTGATAAATGTAATGTATAAACAGATCACATTCATGTATTCTTGTAGTTTAAATTATGTTTTAAATCATTTTTATCAAGCACTGTACATAGAATAAAGGCATAGTACAGAACTCTAGAATATTAATGTACAATAAACATGAATTGTCCAAACATTTTCTTTAACCTTTTCACGTCAAGCGTTAGTTGGAACCATACTTATATGGGCAGTCCTGATATCTCATCTTTAAGGGTCTAATTATCCTTCCCCCTCTCCCCCTACACACAGGAACACGGTTACTAGCTAGTACTGTAGTTTACTTGATGGTGTCACTGTATTGCATGATGATTTTGTACTCCACTATTTTCTTTATTTTATTTTTTGTTCATGTAATTTCAGTACATGTATTGTTTATACCATTTTAACTAAATATTTAAAAAATACAAAAACATTGCAATTCTGTTTTTAGTACCCATGTACTATAAGGCTATGATTTAAATATATTAAATTTAAAAAAAATTAAAATAGATCTTACTTGAGTTGCGGGAATAATGGATATTTTTGAACAATGTGGAATGTGTAAAGAGGTGGGTATGAAGCCGCAGGCTCACCAGTTATAATAATTATTAAGCTGGCCTGCAAAGCATATTTAAAATGGATACTCTGGGCACCAATACATCTTTAATGCATCTGATTTGGTCTCACTAATATGCTGTATTTTTTTGCATGTTCAAATTGTTATAGTTTTTGCACAAAAAAAGTCATGTTTTTCAGAATGTGGCAACATAATCCTGCCTCCTTAGTCTTCCTTATGAATATATGTACATAAATCTATCACTAACAGCACTGAACAATCTGCATTGCAAAACAAAAGCATTAGGAGAGTAGTTTTAAATAATATTCACTCCAACCCAGACCTAAAAAATGTTAAAGGGAAAACCAGAACTACAGCTTAATGTAGTTGTTCTGGTGAGTATAATAGTTCCCTTCAGGCTTTTTTCAGGAAAACACTACCTTTTCAGAGAAAATGCAGTGTTTACATTGCTTCTAGGGACACCTCCAAGTGGCCACCCCTTAGATGGCCACTGGAGGGGCTTCCTGGGTCAATGCTGCCGAAAAAGCAGCCCTGACGTTCAGCATGGAGACGCTGAATTTTCCTCATAGAGATGCAGTGATTCAAAGCATCTCTATGAGGAGGTCCTGACTGGAAAAAATGGCATTTGGTCCCGCCCTGTGCCGATTTTAGCCAATCCAATGCTTTCCCATTGGATTGACTAAAAATCGGTCGTTTTGATGTCACAAAGGGGGCGGAGCCAGTGCCTGCGGAACCGCACGGCGCTGGAAATAAGGTGAGTTTTAAACTTTTATAGCGGGGCTAAGGAATGGCAAGCCACCTAAATGGTGGGTTAAACACTATAGGGTCAGGAATACATGTTTGTGTTCCTGGCCCTATAGTGATCCTTTAACCCCATGTCTTTTTAAAAGGGTCATTTACTAAAGTAAGAATTCAAAGTGAATTTTACAATTTTACCCAAACTGAAAGCATAGTTGATCTAGAGAATTTTTACAGTTTGGCTACTCTAAGCTTAAATTTAAAATTCACTCTGAATTCCTAACAATTCTCCCTTTAGTGAATAACCCTATAATATATCACTAAATGACTTGTCTAAATCACGGTTTACAGGCTGTTCCTACTTTTACAGTTACTTATAACTGACAACTGTGTACTATCTGATCAATGCCTTTTGTTTTGTTTAATATTGTGCTAGATAATTGACATATATCAAATTTTTGTATGCAAAAAAAATAGGGGGAGGGGGATTGCTTCCACAGACATGCGTTGTAATTCCTTTTGCATTCAGGATTCTACACCAAGAATAGCAGAGTATTGCCTTTCTATAAATTGGGCAAAATCTTCTCTGGACTATGGAAACTGGTCTACTTTGCCAAACAATCTTTGCGGTTAAAATACATCTCAGTATCTTAGTCTGATGTGTAGTATTGGTATCATTTTAAATGGACACACCAAAAATACTGCATTTTAACAGGTTTATTACATGTATCCAAATTTAAGTTGATTGTTCTTTTGTCGGGTCTTTTTTTTTTTTTTTGTCAATCTTTCTTTTATTAAGGCACGGATGAAGGGTACAAAATAAAGAGAGGGAAATGCAAAGGTTTTCACAGTGTAGGGTCGATACAACGATAGCAACGTTAATTACATTTCCACATTATTTTCAATGCCTCATTTTTATCTTTTAAGAGTCGCTTAACGTACATTTATCTGAACTAAACATAAAACATGAGTAAGTGTTCGTACATATGTAACAAGAGGAGAGCAGGCTATTAAACCTTGTTGATTGGTCTGTAACGGAGTTCCAGTTATACTTGTGACACTCAAGTAGCCGTAGCTAAGATTCATCAGAGTGTTATATTGGCATAATCTCTCAATGTATGGCTATTGCCGACTGAAGCATCACCACACGTAAGAAGGCTTAATGTAATGGTAAGGTTTAGAGTGGTGGTAACACTGGCGCTTTTGGTACGGGATGGGCCAGTTTTAAGGATAGGCACGTATTAACTGTAAGCATAAATCATAACTGTATTCAATTCACTAGCTAGAGTGAGTGAGAAAAGGAGAAAAACAAAAACATTGCTAGATTAACTGTGATCATACACGTAAAGCAAAACATACTGTTCATTCTGAGTAGTAATATATAGCTCCTCACTTACAGTGCCCGCCAGGTAGTACGGATAATCAGAGCCTCATAGCATGCATGAATAAACTTAAATGACACAAGCTTACTAAGTGCGGCTGCGGGTATGCAACGTTATTGACGATACAGCCTTATGATATTGTTGCGGGCATGGAAAACTCAATGTCGGCTTAAGTTATGTAACATGAAATAAATGACAGATGAAACTTAAGCTAGCAAGGACATATGAATTTCAGCTGGCGTCAGGGAGAGATAAACAGCATAAACGAAATAAACAGTTTAACCTTGCAGTACTAGCTATGCAGGTCGGGCATTATAATGCTTTTGAGCATGCTTAATCTGAAAAGTGTCAGTGTCGCCATTGTTACAGGCTAGGCCGTCTGATCACATAGGATACCAAGTTTAAGCGATCAAGTCCAATGAAGACATAACATTAGCTGTATACCAGTCCGAGTGTGCTTAGGGAGATAAACACTCCAAAACCTTTGTTTGCTCGCAAAAGATGTATCTCCGTGTGGTTGTTGGGTTAAGAGTCTATGCCGCGGCGGCAGTAAATGTACCTTCTGAATGTAGATACGGCCTGTCCTTAGTACAGTAGTCGGCTTCAGCCTATACCCAGTGCAGGAGTTTGCCTCTTGCTGTTGACTTTCGCCTCCGGTGGGGCGCTGGCCCACGCTGGCGGGCTGTATAGGGCCACTGCTGTGCGGGTGCGGGAAGAGGTGATCCTCCAGCCCCAGGCTGGTGAGCAGGCCTGCATCACTGTGCCACAAACCCGGTGACTGCCAGAGTCCGAGTTTACTCCTCTTGTGGGAGAGCTGGGGGGGTCTGGTGTTTTGCTGCCGCTTACGGCGCTGGGACCTCCGCCGATGTGGAAGATGCTTTCGGGCTTTAGCCCTGATGGCCTTCAGCCCAGGTGGGCTACGTGGAGTAGGGATGTTCGGCTGTGTGACCGCTGTGCCCGAGGACACCCTCCTCACTCCCTGTCGCGTGTGCCCCGACTCACCGGCGTGTGGCTTGGTTTGTGAGATGAACTGGGCTGACTGCATGCGCTGGTCCAGCTTCTCCCAGAACCGGAGAAAGATTTCCTCAAGGCGTTGCAGGATGTCTGTGGGATTACTTTGGCTGGGCATGTAGTGTTGAGGCTGGCTGCGAGTGTGTGGTGAATCTATAGCCGCCATCTTGGACGTGCCACGAGGCGAGCTTGTTTAGTGCCTTGCTGTACGCTGGTGGTAGAGGTTCTCCACTGCGGTTCTGTGTGGTCCAGGATAACCCCCACTGGACCGGGGGGGGGGGGGGAGGTGTGTGTATTAGGCTGCAGTCGCCGTACCTGTGCCTGGAGAGCGGCCGTCTCCCCGTGGCTCAGTTCCTGGTAGGCCGCAAGCCTCGGTGTGTCCGTTTGGCTGTGCCGGAGCTTGGGAGAGGCACCGATCGATGCAGCAGCCTCTCCTAGTCGCAGTCGTCGTGGGTTGCCGGCTGTCAGCCACGATTTTCAGGTAGAATTCCCCGTTTTATTGTCCCCAGACGTGGGAGCTCTCGCCAGACACGTCTGGGCTGCTTGGTTGCTTAGCTCCCTTTTGTCGGGTCTTTAAGAACCAGCTAATGGTTTTCACACTGTAAAAATACTACTCTCCGAATCGTCCCATAATACCAGCTCTGGTGTCAATCTACAATACACACAAGAAAAAGATTACACCACGCTGAGCTTTGTGAGAGAGAGACCCCTCACACCAAAATATTTGTTTCTGCTTGTTTTCATTTCACACCTTGCATTGGCATTCATCAAAGTTGTGCTTTTGTTTTGTTTTTTTAATCCTATCCCCTAAATTGCAGTGAAAGTCTTTGGAAGTCAAACTTCTAACACTTTTTGCTTGATTGTCCATAACACATGTTTGTTAAATCTGCTTCAGTAAATAGAATATTACATTGAATTTAAAGTGGTTAAATGTAAAGTGAAATATTGTGGCTTCCTTAAACTTGGTGATTTTTGGACCACGTGAAGGATAAAGTCCTACATGTTTAAATATTTTAAATAAAAAATGTTAAATGAATACTGGACATGCTTTCAAGTAAATACAGTTTCAAAGCAAGTTTCTTGCATTTTATTGAAGGAGACATGTAAGGAAAGTGCCAAGTAGTCGTTAATGCTAGGCAAATGTTATGAAAAACATTAACACTATAAAAGAAAAGATTACTACATAGACAGGTAGCATGGATTGTTGTATGTAAAACAATGAGTGGTATCTGTTTCCTAAAGCTGCATACATATGTAAAATTAAAGTTCACATATTGAAGATTGAAAACTCTTTACTTCTTTCACCCAGTTTCTTTCGTAAATAAGAACAGAAAACCGCGACATCTGCCTCTTCTTTATTACATGCTGGATTTCCAGTGCCCTGTTGTATAAGTGAGAAATATAAAAATTTGTAAGGAAAAAAAGTAAAACAATGGTAGAAACCATAGGTGTTTGTCTTAATGTGTTGCAATGCAATATTGTTTGTTTATATTTTTCCTTCTATATATTTTTCTGTGTACTGTATGGAAAATGAAAAAAGAAAAACAAATTGGGATTGGGGAACCAAAAACAAAACAAAAAGTCTTCAAATACATATGTTATTTTTTTTGCACCCACCTCACTCACACTTTTTTTTTTAAACACATCTTTCCCTTACATGTTGTGAATCCCCCTCAACCATCTACCAGTTTTGTAGTTTGGCTGTAAATGAATGCAGTATGGGAGACAGTGGAGCTCTGAGCAGGGTGCAGTAAGTAACCAGAGAGAAAGAGAAATGATACATAGTCCCAGCACCCTTCACTGCACACCAGTGGAGGCTCTTTTGTATGTGGGGAAGAAATATTTGCGGTACTTTAGAAACACTAAGATTATTTTTCTAGAGGGGAGGGTGGTCAGCCAAATATGGGGATATGTTTCTTTATTTCTGTGATAGGGTTCAGTTCTGCAGGGCCCTTCTTGTGAGGAAGTAGGGATTTCCATTGAGTTGTGATTCAGGGAGCAGCGTCAGCTGCCCGTGAGTGCTATTGGCCTCTCTATTCAGGGGCCACCATTGGCTCTTAGCACCAAGAGGTGGGATTCCAGTGCCCACAGGAGAGAGAAGCAAGAAGCCAACTTGGAAGCAGCACAGGCAGAGCAGAACAGCAGCATCTCCTGGTCCCTGCCTAGTGGAAGTGTATATTATCTTTATACCCAGTGACTGCCTGCTGATTACGCAAGATAATTTGCTCAAATATGTAATTACTATATACAAAGTAAGCAGTGGCAGAACATATGTAGAGAGTGCCCTAGTGCAAGAAAATGTTTGTGTTCCCTCGAACACAAGGGTGGCCAAAAGGTAGATTCCCATCTGTCAAACTATCATGGTGATATACCAGGTGGGGCTATACCATTTGCACATCCTTCCAGTGTTGAACTTGTAAGCAGTGTTGGTGTGATTGAATGTAAGCATGTGTTTACATAGATTATGTGTGTGCATGAAAGGGCATATTTGTATGTACTGTTGCCATTGGAATGCAGTGGTGTAATTGTGTGTTGTGTTTATGTTTGCATGTAATGTGGACTATTATAGACAGGTGTGCTTTTGTGTGTTTTGTTGGTGTTAGAATGAAGGGTTTTTGTATATAATTTTGGAGTTTGAATGCAGGGGTGTGTGTTTGTAATGTTTGATTACATGGGGTGTGTCTGCATATTGCGTTGGTGTTTGCGAGGATGTATGCTAATTCAAACATACACTGCCACACACATACTTACACAGATATACAAAAACATCAACACACACATATAAATATACTGACGCCTACAATGCCCCTGACACAAATACAAACCTTGTCCAAACAAATATACATGCGCACAAACATAAACTGGCAGACACATATAGGCACAAATATATTGTACTTGTTATATTAGTAGCCACTCTTCTGTTAACATTTTTGTGTGCAGGAGTTTTAGTAACTCCTAATGCACGTACACATTTTTAAAAAAAAAAAAAAATTTGTGTGTTCAGTCACTCTACAGCCGGGACCTGAAACACTCATGATGTGACTAGTTGAAAAGTTGTGAAGCTTCAATCTGCAGGACTGGGGCTGTGACTATGAGTTTATCTGATACTGATTTCAAACTTGTTTAATGATTGTTGCTTATGGTAACCATACTACTTCTTGGTTCCATACTACCACTGGAGATTAAAGGGTTACTCCAAAAAGCGGACCTTTTTTGGTATAAAACGCCCTATTGGGCCGGAATAGTTTTACTCCAGTGGAATCCAATGCTGGATTACGTGCCCGACGCTGAATTCCACGCCCCCTTCAATGTCACAGAGACCGGTCACATACCAATCACCGGTTTCTCATAAATAAGCCTGTGATTGGTCTGTTTTGCCGGCTCAGAGCACGTGCTGGCTCTGGGCTAGCGAGGGAGGCTTCGTTCTTTTTCCTGTTTTTTCTAATAGAAAATAAATGCACTGAAGGTAATGGAAGGAGTGCAATGTGGGTGGGATGGAGGCATTTGTTATCTTCTCCTTGCTTGTGCTTCTCCACAATTGCAGAGTTTGCCTTGGTGTGCCTTGTCTGACCTGCAAGTCTGCTCAATTATCTGCCATTTAGGTGTTAGGTCACTTTTGTTTCTTTCTGTGCAGCCCTAGCCACACCTCCCCTTGCTGTGACTGACACAGTCAGCATGAAAAAAAAAAAATCTGTGTGACTTCCACTAGAGGTGTTACTAGGTAGCAATGTAAACACTGCCTTTTCTCCTAAAATTCAGCATTTCAAAGGCTCAGCCTGCAGGGACATGATATAGACACCAGAACCATTACATTAAGCAGTAGCAGTTCTGGGAACTATAGTGTCCCGTTAATAATAACTCACTGAAATTTCAGCTGCAATGGGGTGTGATGTGTAATATAATATAAGAAACTCACATCTGCATTCTACAAACTTTGTTGTTCCTAAATTCTTTGTAATGCAGTAATTATATGGGGCTCTATAAAGAGTAGCTCTGCCATATAGGGGTGAAATGTCATTGCTGCAGACTTCTTTACACAAAATGGTCTTGATGGATCAATTTTCAATGGAAAATTTAGTATTTGACAGAACTCTGCTGCTTCCAAATTTGGACCTATTCCCTAAGTTTAGCCAATTTACAGTCTTTCAATATGATTTCCACTCGTATCTGCAATCAGGGCCAGATTAAGAGCCCCGTGGGCCTGGTGCTGACAATTATGATGGGGCCTAATTACAGAATCTTATCAACCAAAAACACTAAAACAGTCATACCTCTCAAGCATCATGTATCTAATGGAGTTGGTGTTGGAGGGAAACTCAAAGGATGCAGCTATAAGTAAACACATACTCTATGCTAATCTCTTTATATAACTTATGCTTTCATCTTTCAAGTAAATCCATACCCCCTAACAGCAGTGTCCAGTGAAGCAGGATGTCAATGGGTAGGGTAAAAGAATGGGCCACTGACCAAATCTGCCAACAGGGGTGAACATGCCCAAAAAGGGGGCATGTCTGTCCAAATAATTGGAAGGCCAGCCTGTCATCAGTGTCCCTATGTATCACAGTGTCCGTGTCCCCATGTCACCCAGCCCCCTATTCTCCCAGTGTCTGGGTCCCCATTTCTCCCAATGTCCCCATGTCTCAGTGTGTCCCATGTCACTAGGCTACTAGGGGACACTGAGAGACCTGGGGACACTAAGACACTTGGGGACACTGGGAGACATGGGTACACAGACACTGGCTGGGAGACGTGGGGGCACAGCAATTTGGGGACACTGGGAGACTAGGGGACACTAGGAGACTAGGGACACTGGCTGGGAGACATGGAGACACGGTGTCCCTAGTGTCTCCATGTCCTAATGTGTCTACCTATGTCTCACAGCGTTCCCATGTTTCTCAGTGTCCCCATGTCTCCCTGCTGCCTTTCCCCCCTCCTTCACATACCTGAGCTGTAGTCTGTATCTGCAGGCTGGGAGCTGCTGTCTGGACTCTCTGTGTTGTGTAGCTGCTCCCCTGCGGATCAGTGATTAGAGAGAGGCAGGGAGGGAGATGCTGTAACTTCCTATCCCTGCCTCTCTGCATACACAGTGACCCCTACTGGCGGTGCTGGTATTGCAGAGTAATCTCTGTTTATACTAAGAAAAATATTTGCATTTGTATTGCCGGTATTACTGCAATACCGGCACGGCCAGGCAGCCTCAAATACCAGCTGTGCCTTAAAATACCAGTCAGGTGGCAAACCTAAGCGTAGTGTGTTAAAAAAATATATATATATATATTTTTTTTTTTTTAAATGGGCCTATTCAATGGGCCTGGGCCTGGGCCTGGAGCTGCAGCTCCATCAGCCCCTATGTTAATCCGGCCCTCTCTGCAATGCCCAAAATGATGCAAGACAGAGTTTATCTGGCATAATTAGCCTAGTAAATTTTTCACAGACTCAGTACTACTTGGGTCCTCTTTGATCAGCATGGCATTTTGTGAATAAACCCTTTGAATCGCTGCCAATTAACTGAAAATCAGTTCTATCCTTGGAATTTTCCAAATATAGGTTTATTCGCAGGTAGATTGTCATGAGTGAACCATGAAATGCTGTATGTATGTATGAAAATATCAAGCAATATCACATAAGGTATAGTTTACTTTTAAGAACATGAGCAAATCTTAAATTAATGCAGTGATCACAGGTTAAAGAGACATTTACGCTGATGCGTGAACAGGCATTTTAAAAAATGTACTTTTTTTTTTCTTCATCAGTGCAGTAAAGGGCTTTATTATTGTACCTACAGCAGTTGAAAATCAGTTTTTGGCACTATAGAAAACGTTAGAACCTTTCTTTTCATATATTATTTTTGTACGTTTTATTTTTTTGACCATCGGGGTTTGCTCACCGTAAGACAAGCGGCTTCTGCAGCCTTCCAAGTTTGCAGAACACTATGAATCAGGTTCTGTGCGTTTTTCACCAAAACATCCTCCCCGGTGGAATCATCACATCCTGTAGCTGCTTTTACACTGTACAGGAGATGAAAAAAACAAGAATGAGTTTCATACTTCATGCTTTTCAGAATAATTATTACATTCTAGCACTTTAAGGGAGACTACACTGCCAATATATAAAATAAATTACTAATCACTATATAGTAGATATCACCAATGAAAATATGCATGCATGTATTATGATTTTTTTTATTGGTGCTATATTTAAACACATCTTGCAAAAGCTGCAGATCTCTTGTCTGCAGCCTTTTTCAGGACCTCTTCTTCCTCGGGCCAAACATTTAGTGGCTGTCAAAATAGAGACTTGTCAATGCAGTTCAAGGAGAAGACAGGTGCTCTCAGCAATTGATGCCTCTTAAATTTAGCTCTACTGAGCTAACCAAACCAGGACGTATCAGGAACTTTTGCCTGACTTTTAGCCAGGGTGATATAACAAGGTTTATTTAAAAGTACCAATTTTTATTGAAATCACTTTTTGTAAACTGAGAAAAAAAAAAAAAAAGAGGACACACTTATCACACATAAAGCACCTCAGGAAACTAAAGTGTATTAGTGATCTGGAATGTCCCTTTAATGAATATAGTGCACATACTTCGCATTTTGGCAGTAAATATATAGTTTTGAAAATGCTCTTTCAAAGCCACATCATGGATATAATAACTACACATAGTGCAATTTTTGGGACCTTAAAATATTATCCAAAAGTGAAAACACAAATTTAAATATTGTATGATGTGGAATTAATTGTAAGGGTTTATAAATGCTGTCATGTAATTTCTAACTAGTGACGTGTATCAGAGAGGAAGCAAGTATTTTATATCCAATCTTTAAAAAAAATAATTCCAATTTGTTCTAAGCTCCCTGGTGGATAAAGCTTCTTTACTAATCAACACTACCTGAATTTGCTTCTGGAAAATGTGCATGATACCCCAGGGTCAAGCATCCTAGATATATTTTTGAGTGTACTTTTTCAATGTAGCATTACTCGTTTAATAAATATCGTCCTGTATCAAGTATTAGAACACTAGGAAGGCTTGGTATTTTCTAGCCATTGGAATATGTGTATTCAAATGAATCACCATTTCTAGTTAAGTGAAGGACAACTTGGTTAGGCACACAGTCAGTTTTAATCTTCAAGGAATCGAATCTCTGGATTGAACCTAAAATGACACTGTAGTCACTAAAACAACTTTAGCTTAATAAAGCCGTTTTAGTGTATAGATCTTGCCCCTGCAGTCTCACTGCTCAATTCTCTACCATTTAGGAGTTTAATCACTTTGTTTCTGCTGTCCTAGTCCCTGCATGTGACTTACACAGCCTTCCTAAGCACTTCCTGTAAAGAGTCATCTAATATTTACACTTCCCTTAACCCCTTAAGGACACATGACATGTGTGACATGTCATGATTCCCTTTTATTCCAGAAGTTTGGTCCTTAAGGGGTTAATGCAAATTCTGTTTAATGTCTTATCCTGCTCTATTATTAGCTTGCTAGACTGCAGTAGCCTCCTGCATGTAATTAAAGTTCAGTTCAGTTACATCTGACTAAAAATGAAACCATATATTTTTCATGCAGGTTGTGTAAGTCACAGCCTGGGCAGTTGTGGCGACAGCTGCATACACGGTAATAAAAGTGATTTAACTGTTAAATGTAAAAGTAAGGCATTTATTCCATATTTGGTTCCAGTCTGTTCTCAAGTATCGGTTCCACACAAGTTCTGCAAATGTGTTCTATACCGAAAGTAACGACCGTCCCATTTAATATCCCCGTGTATAACTCAATCAATACTTTTGTGATACAAAAACTTGCAAAAGGGTCTTCTTCTATCAATATTTACCTGGAAACGATGTTCAGTTGATTGCTAATTGTTTGAATTTGTTCCATACCACACTGCAGCTCTGCTGAACTCCTCTTGTCTATGCAGTTTTTAGCCATTATCCGAACAAATTTTACAAAATTTTGCCCATTTGAAGCTATACATTTAGCAGAAGCAATGAGCTGGTCTGTGGTCTACATTGAGAAAGTATTGCAAATAATATTAATGTTCCTTAACTCCAGTAATATAAACCAGTTTTAAGAAAGTGGATCACTTCAATGCATGCTATTCACTTCAAAGCATGCAAGAAGAAATAGTCATATACCTATTGGGATTAGTGGAATTGATAGCTATAATACTTCATGGCATTTTAGAATTTCATTTGGATTCAACATATCCAATTAGAGTTCCATCATGGGTTCAGGAAAGGGTAGTCTCGCCATGTTGAGCCAACATATCTCATCAGGGACAACTCCTTCTCCAACATAAAATAGAACTCATTAAATTAATCCTCTAGTCTAGTAAAGACCACGTATCAATGGAAAAAAACATGTTCTTGTTTCCATATTGGACACGTATCTTTCATTGGATCAGATAAAGTAGTATGTATTGAGTTGGAGGTGAAGTTAAAGGATATAAGTATTCATATTTAATGTTAAAGAAGGTAAAAAGTATAGTAAGGATTTTTGGAACGTAAGCTGCCTTATATCATCTTAAGATTATCATTGCAAAATGTTTGTCTAAATGTATCCCAAAACGTGTATCCGAAATGGACATCAATAGACGTTCCTGTGGGGTTTATGACTGGCTCAGTTTGTAGACAATCACTAAGCTGGAACAAAAGCCAAATCCATTATTCCGGGCATGTAAATACCCTGCACTCTAAATACTTCTGCACTCTAAGAACCATAACCACTACAGCTCAGTATAGATGCAAAGAGTCCCTATGGGAGCCATCCCAAATGATTTTAGCACACCATTTTATATGCTAGGAAGCACGATTCCCCATCCCTTTCCTGCTCAGGCATTATTAAGGTGCTGCATATTAAAGCACCTGTTCATATGTACCAAAAGACAACCGACCGTGGAGTTAGAATCCCAGACAATTACTTCCTTTCTAAAGAATCATCAACACTGTTGCAAATAATTTTCACTAAATAAGTATTATTGCTATAATGATAAACTCATGGCAGAACATGATAATTAATGGCCAATCATATCGAAATCTGAAAATGTAGGCAAGTAACATAGGTGTATAGAAAAGAGTGCTCGTGTTGCAGTCAAATAGATAAATTAACAATTTGGCAGCCGATCACACATCCTAGCAGGAATATCATACTTCTGGTAACTGAATGATCATCAAATTGTTGCTTTCTCAATATCAGTGATGATCTCTATAAAAGCAAAAGATTCAAGACACACACAGAATACAGAAACTGTTACCGTTCAGTGGTGGTAATTGTCATAATATAACTATATCAAGTTTTTCCTACATGATATCCCTATGGGATGTTATCACCTTTTAAATGTGTTTTATATAGGTATAATTATAGGTTTTTAATGTTATATAAAACAAGTTTGGTTTAGACTTATTGTTACTTAGAATTGGTAATGGCTCTGCAAAATCCATATTTTACCATCATCTTTCAAAAACAGTAGTGTTCATTATTTGTTTTATTTTATTTCATTATATTAAATCTACAAGGAGGTAAACAGAAATCTATAGTGAATTAAAAAAACAAAAACAAATTGCATGATGTTGAAATAAAAATCTGAATTGCTGCTCTTTACTCGTAATTTAAAAAAAAATTATATTATACATGATGTATTACATATGTTTGACATCCATTAGAAAAAAATTTGAATTGCAAAAGTTGAGTCAAAGGAGAGGAAAAACTCAATAATTCACCCTGAATTATTGGCTTATATATTGCAATTCAGGTTTTATTTCCTTGTAAATCACAGGTTCTCAACCTGTGGTACATGTACCCCCAGGGTATGCGCACCACAAGCAGGTGGCAGATGGCAAGTACCTACTATGCCCGAATGTGCTGTTTGCGGAGGAGGGAATGAGGTGGGCGGCGAGGGAACGCTGATGTCTGTGCTCTTCCCGCACTACTCCCTCGCATACCCTACAGCAATGCTGGGAAATGGGTTATGACATCACTACAGCACCGACATCACTAAATAGCGTGAGAGGGAGCAGTGCTGGAAGAGCACAAAGATTATACAAGTCACACTGGACCCCACAGAAAGGATCCACTCCTGTTGTCCCAAAGAAAGGGAGGCTGGATGGACTTAAATAAGAATAATTTTTAAAAATGTATTTGAGAGTGTGTGTGAGAGAATGTGTGTGTGAAATCAGTGAGTGTGTGTCAGTCAGATCAGAGAGAGTGTCTGTGTCACGTTCCCTTCGCCTCAACACAGCGTAGTCACATCCAATCGCTGTGGTCATGCTGTTAAAATAATAACTTACCTGAGGCAAGTCAGCTTGCCATTCAGCACCCTCGTGGAGCTATCCCCGACCGGTGCAGTGTTATAATGAATGCCGGCCGCTGCGGTCCCACAAAGCAATATAGCCCCGTCTCCGTCCTCAACAAAGATGGCGCCAACGTGCATGTGATGTCACGCAAACGACATGCACGCACGTTTTGGGGTCAAAGGCTATATACAACCAATCATAATCTTAGAAGAGTTATTTAAACTCAAAATAGCATTTGGTCAGTGCCCTGTCATGGTTTCCACTGGTTGGTTGTCAGAGAGTGCGTTCTAGTTCTTTTTGGTATTTGACTTTGGCTTGTATTTTGACTTTCCCTTATTTCTGGTATCCTTGACTTTTGGCTTGCTTCCTCGTTGTGTCTCTTTCTATGTCCCTGACCTCGGCTAGTATTTTGACCATTATTTATTACTTTATAGGCATGTGCATGGGGAAAATTTTCAGTTCGGTTCAGCATTCCGAAATTTGGGATTTTTGCAATTCGGAACTTCGGCACTTCGGAAATTTGGCAACTTCAGCACTTCGGAACTTCGGCACTTCGACACTTCAGAAATTCGGCAACTTCGACACTTCGGAATTTCGGAACTTCGGGACTTCGGCACCTTGGGACTTCTCTTGCAGCCGCTTGGTAGATAACTCCCTAATTCCCACGGTATTAGGGAGTTATCTACCAAAAGGCTGAAAGACCTAAATTGGTCTTTCAGCCAAATTTACTAATACTAAGTAAAAATTACTTAGTATTAGTAAATTATGCCCCTACTCGCTATACCGCGAGTAGGGGCATGTCTAGTAAACAGTGAGCAGCCTATGACTGCTCACTGTAAAAAAAAAAAAAATAGGACCCCCCCTGTGCGGCGGGTGGGGGCACTAAAGTAAAATTATGGGGGCGGGAGGACCTATTGTCCTCCCCCCTGGCCCCCACCCCTGAGTGGCGGGTGGGGGCCCTAAATACTAATAAGGGGGGGGACCGAATGTCCTCTCCCCTGGCCCCCACCCCTGAGCAGTGGGTGGGGGCCCTAAACAAGAATAAGGGGGGACCTAATGTCCTCCCTGACTCCCACCCCTCAGCGGTGGGTGGGGGACCTAAACTAGAATAAGGGGGGGCCTTATGTCCTCCACCCTGGCCCCCACCCCTGAGCGGTGGGTGGGGGCCCTAAACAAGAATAAGAGGGGGGACCTAGTGTCCTCCCCCTGGTCCCCACCCCTCAGCGGTGAGTGGGGGCCCTAAATACTAATAAGGGGGTGGACCTAATTTCCTCCCCCGGCCCTCACCCCTGAGCGGCGGGGGGGGCCCTAAATTGTAATAAGGGGGGACCTAGTGTCCTCCCATCTGGCCCCCACCCCTCAGCGGCAGGTGGGGACCCTATATACTAATAAGGGGGGGGGACCTAATGTCCTCCCCCCTGGCCCCCACCCCTGAGCGGCGGGTGGGGGCCCTAAATACTAATAAGGGGGGGACCTAATGTCCTCCCCCCTGGCCCCCACCCCTCAGCGGCAGGTGGGGGCCCTAAATACTAATAAGGGGGGGGACCTACAGTCCTCACCCCTGGCCCCCACCCCTGAGCAGCGGGTGGGGGCCCTAAAAAAAATGCCCCCTCCCACCCAGGTGACTAGGGGACCCCAAACCCCTAGTCATCCCCTCCCCCCAAATAAAAAGTATCCTACCTACCCCCCTCACCCTAAAAACTAATGAGGGGGGGACATTTAACTAAGTACCTATAAAAAAAAAAAAACTTACCATTCGATGTTTTCTTTCTTCTAAAATCTTATTTTTTCAGCCCAAAAAAAGGCCAAAAAAAAACCATAATAACCGACGCAATTATAAAAAAAAAAACGAGCGCAAAAAAAAATCCTTCTTTACCCATGGAGGGCTCCGCGCAGACTGAGCTCTGCAGGGCGGGGGAAGGCTTATAAAGCCTTGCCCCGCCCTGCAATTAGGCTCAGAGGACTCTGATTGGTGGGTTTAGACAGGTAAGTCTCTACATTTACCTGTCACAGCACTCTTATTGGTTGATTTGAAATCCACCAATCAGAGTGCTCTGTGTCATTTTACACGTGGGAAAGTTCTTTGGAATTTTCCCACGCTGTGTAATTTGACTCAAAACTCTCTGATTAAACCCACCAATCAGAGTGCTCTGAGCCTAATTCCAGGGCGGGGCAAGGATTTATAAGGCCTTCCCCCGCCCTGCAGAGCTCAGTCTGCGCGGAGCCCTCCATGGGTGAAGATGGATTTTTTTTTTTTGCGCTCGTTTTTTTTGTTTTTGTTTTTATAATTGCGTCGGTTCTTATGGGGTTTTTATTTGCCCTTTTTTGGGGCTGAAAAAAGAAGATTTTAGAAGAAAGAAAACATTGAATGGTAAGTTTTTTTTTTTACAGGTTCTTAGTTAAAGGTCCCCCCTCATTATTTTTAGGGTGAGGGGGGTAGGTAGGGGGATCATTTTTATTGGGGGGGGGTGAGAGGTGACTAGGGGTTTGGGGACCCCTAGTCACCTGGGGGGACATTGTTTTTTGGGCCCCCACCTGCCAGGGGGAGGACACTAGGTCCCCCCCCTTATTCCAATTTAGGGCCCCCACCCGCCGCTCTGGGGTGGGGGCCAGGGGGGAGGACATTAGGTCCCCCCCTTATTTTACTGTAGGGCCCCCACCCACCGCTCAGGGGTGGGAGCCAGGGGGGAGGACATTAGGTCCCCCCCTTATTTTACTGTAGGGCCCCCATCCACTTCTCAGGGGTGGGGGCCAGGGGGGAGGACATTAGGTCCCCCCTTATTATAATTTAGGGCCCCCACCCACCGCTCAGGGGTGGGGGCCAGGGGGAAGGACATTGGGTCCCCCCCTTATTATAGTTTAGGGCCCCCATCCACCACTCCCGGGTGGGGGCCAGGGGGGAGGACATTAGGTCCCCCCCCTTATTCTGATTTAGGGCCCCCACCCACCGCTTCGGCACTTCGACACTTTGGAAATTCGGTCATTCGGAAGTACCCGAATGTCCGAATTGTCTGAAATTCGTCCAAGTTCGTATTCGCACCGAAACAAATTGCACATGTCTATTACTTTAAGTCCGGCCATTCTAAGGCCCGGTATACGTTGTCCTTGTTCATTTTGTGTTACATAGTTTGCGTGTTGAGTCGTAAAGTACTCGTGACAGTCTGTCAGTGAGCATGTGTGTGTCAGTTTCCTCTGTGTGTAAATTTGTTTGTGTGACAGTGTCCTTTTGTGTGTAACTGTGTTTCTTTCTGTGTTCTCTGTGTGTAACTATTATGTGTGTATTATATTTTCATTTTGGGATGTTTATACTTCAGATTAATATTTCATACACTCCTCCATGGATTCGCAATTTTTAGACTATGTCCTATTTATTTTAGAAATATTCTTTACTACCTTTAATCACATTTTTTCTCCAATATGGGATTAACTTAAACATTAATGTCTACACATTTCAAAATTACTTTCTCAAGGCAGAGGTACTTTACTTATGATTTTTTTTAGACTTTTCCGGGCTACTTCTCCATAAAAGGTTTAGAAACACTGTTCTAAGTGTATATACCCTCTACTTAAATCTAATCTAATATACCCTTTAATAACCAAGGTCAACATTTTAGACAATAAAATCTATAGAACGTAAAAAAAACATGTATCTTTAAAAAGTGAATATACAGTGCACATTACTCTGTCAAAATTGAAATCTTTCAATTGAAATATTAATATTAGATAATTGGAGTGATATGCAGGTAATGCGCAATATATAGTCTTACCTACAGCATAATCATTATGTGACAATTCTAGAACTGAACGATAAATAGTTTTGTCATCAAATCAGGACAATTCACTATCATAAAGCACATTTTGTCCAATCTGCCTCTCTCCAGCTATCTGTGACATTATGTGTAGTCATGATCCTATCACAATCAATGAATGCTCTAGCCCAGGGGTAGGCAACCTACGGCACTAGTGCCATGCACGGCACTCGAGGTGTCTTTGCACGGCACTCAAGGCTGCTAGAGCCAAACAGGCTCTGGCCTATCAGGAGTCCCAGTAAAACTTCAGATATCTGCTAATCCGAAAAGGTGGTGAAGGGCAATCCTCAGTTTATGCATTGCAGCACATAGAGGAAGTGACCTCAGATCACCTCCTCCCAGCACTTGTGAATGGGAATCCACACTGTAGTAGAGCAGCTCGCAGTTGCTGTTGCAGCTCCTGTCCTTGACATGTACCTGGCCGGCCTAGTCTCCACTGGAAGCCACCCACACTGCTAGATATACACAAAAATGCAGAATAACCCTCCCCTCATACAAATAATACGGACAGCCCACAAACAAACACACACAATCCGCACAAACGAAACACCACTAACAATCCACATACATGCACACAACCCCACATGCAATACCCCAAACAGCCCCCACACACTACCAAACACACACTGTGACATATCCATCCCCACACACACAATTCCACAAGCAGCCCCCATACATATGTATTATACACAATACCATAAACTACTCATGAACATATACAATATAATAGCTCATATACGCAGGGCCGTCTTTAACGCGGGGCAAACTGGCCAGCTGCTCCGTGAGCTCTGCTGGCCTCAACTATTTCTAACCCTCTGGCCGGTAATCTGCACGCTAAGGCGGCCCACCGGGTGGCCCATGCACAAAGGACCACCCGGTGGGCTTCTGTCAGCAGGGGCCCGGTTGCACGCTGAGGCACTTTAACAGCGCAAGCGGGCCCTTTGCTTTTCGGCAGCAGGCTGGGAGGAAGTGACGGCCGCCCTTTAACGCGGGGCAAACTGGCCAGCTGCTCCGTGAGCTCTGCTGGCCTCAACTATTTCTAACCCTCTGGCCGGTAATCTGCACGCTAAGGAGGCCCACCGGGTGGCCCATGCACAAAGGACCACCCGGTGGGCTTCTGTCAGCCGGGGCCCGGTTGCACGCTGAGGCACTTTAACAGCGCAAGCGGGCCCTTTTCGGCAGCAGGCTGGGAGGAAGTGACGGCCGCGCATCACTTCCTCCCACAAAGAGAGGAGCGCGCGGGAAAGAAGAGTAGGCATATTGGAGGGGGACTGACCAAGAGCGCTAGACCCCAACTCCCAACACCTTCAGCCACCAGCAGGAAAGGTAGGAAACTGGAGGGTGGGTTTTAAAGTGTATGTCTGTGTCAGTATGTCTGTCAGTGTGTGTGTCAGTATGTCTTTGTGTGTCAGTATATCTGTGTGTGTGTGTCAGCATGTCTGTGTGTCAGTATGTCTTAGTGTGTGTCAGTATGTCTTAGTGTGTGTCAGTATGTGTGTGTGTATGCAAATTTCAGTGTGTATATATCTCTGTGTGTGTGTATATGTGCATACATCTCAGCATTCACACACTAACACTACACACAAATACACCCCTGCATTCAAATTTCAACACTTACTACAAACACATGTCTGTGTTACACACCAAAATTATATGTAAATACACCCCTGCATTCAAAAAACAACACTACGCAAATACATGCTTGCAATCACGCCAACACCACATACAAACATATTCCATACAAAAACCTGTTTACATTAAAACACACAAAAACTGCTTAGTGCTAAATACAGACCTGCAAACATGGGTAAATGGTAGAGCCCTAGCTGTCAATGCATTTCTGGAGTTGCACGACAGATGGGGATCTACCTTTTTAATCACCCGGGCAACAGGGAGACCCCCAAAAATTCTCGCACCTCTCTACTTTAGGTCCGCCACTGCATTGAGGTGGTGGACGTGATTGCATGCCTGGGGAGGGGGGACAGGGTCCAGGGGGCCCCAAGCAAATGCTTTGCCCAGGGTCCAGTTACTATTAAAGACGGCCCTGCATATACGCACAAATACAACGATACAAAGCAATTACAGTAAAAATAACACAAGCAGAATACGGCAGCATACACACCTCAATTAAAAAAAAAAAAATAAATAAGACCGGCACGCTACGGGACATCACATTCCTATATCGGCACAGTGCTGCTAAAAGGTTGCCTACCCCTGCTCTAGCCTAAACACAGCTGGAGAGAAACAGAGGGACCTTGTCTTCATAAAGTCACTGGTGCCTCTGTCAGGTTACCATTAGAAATACCTTAATAGGTCCTTTTCTATTAAGATACTGTATCATGAAAGACATGTGTGATGCCATTTCTCTGGTGACTTGTACAACTACATTGTTCTCACCCTCCCAAGTCTCCAGCTTATCAGCCAGAGGATATTTAGCCATCATTTGGGTGTGTGCATGGGTTTCTTCACGTGGTCTACAGTTTAACTGTTGGGTGAAAAAAAAAAAAGAACAATGTGACATCAATATATTTAATTAAAAAGTCAAAGTCAATTTGCGGTGGATTTCAAATGTAAGGTCAAAATAGCCAATCTGAAAAAAATCTCTAAGTAAGTTATGCTTTCAGTTCTACTACTCTGGCCTTAAGTTTAACATTTACCTTGAATTCTATTTGAACTCTCACTTTAGTAAATAATCTTGTTAGAGTCTATGAGGTACTTTTAAGCTTCTTGTTTAAAGAAAAATTGTAGCATTTAGAATTAAAATGTGTATTACTAGAACTATAGTGCCCCGGTGGTCATTTATTTTACCAGCGCCCACCTCTATGGATTAAAAAAGTATATTACTTACCTTTTCCCCCTCACAGCACTGGATCATCGATATTGATTATCTCAGCCAATACAATGCTTTCCCATAGAAAAGCATTGGGAGGCTAGTGGGCATGCATGGCCAAATGTCAATCAGTCTCTATGAGACCATACGATTCTAATAGCAGAGTTTTACTCCGATTTTTTGGAGGAAGCGCTTCTAGTGACTGACTGAGTGACAGCGAGCAGAGACATTTAAACCCTGCAAGGAAAACATTGCTATTCTACAGAATGGCAATGCTTTAAAGGGGCACTATAGTCACCAGAATAACTACAGCTTAATGTATTTGTTCTGGTGAGTAGAATCATTACCTTCAGGTTTTTTGCTATAAACACTGTCTTTTCAGAGAAAATGCAGTTTTGCATTACAGCCTAGGGATAATTCAACTGGCCACTCCTTAGATGGCTCCTAGAGGTGCTTCCTGGAAGGGTGCTACACTGCCATTCAGTGCCTCCACCCCCTGCATGGAGACACTGAACTTTCCTCATAGAGATGTATTGATTCAATACATCTCTATGAGGATATGCTGATTGGCCAGTGCTGTGTTTGGCTTGTGCTGGCTCTGCCCCTGATCTGTCTCTTTGACCGTCTCAGCCAATCCTATAGGAAAGCATTGTGATTGGCTCAGAGAATCACTTCTGATGATGTCAGCCAAGCAGGCAAATCAGGGGCAGAGCCAGCAGCTGCAGACTTGAACAAAAGCAAGAATTTACTATATTTAGGCGGAAGGGGAGGTCAGGCTAGATAATGGTTTTAACACTAAAGCATCAGAAATACATGTTTGTGTTCCTGACCCTATAGTGTTCCTTTAACTTGCAGGGTTAAAATAGGGTGGACATGGTATTGAGATGAAGTGGTCTGGGTTACTATAGTCTCCCTTTAAGACCTTTAAGCAGATCTTCAGCCGCTGTCATCTTATTAGGACGTCACCATACACTTGTGTAATATCTCAATCTGGATCCTTTCATAATCTATATTATAAGAAATCCATTTGGTACACGCCTGAGTCAAAAAACAAAAATATTGTACCAGACTACTCATGTACTTAAAGAAACCCAGAGTTTGATATACTGGTTATGGTTATAGTGGTGCTAAGGGTGCTCTGGCACAATCTCATCACTTATTTGTGAATGGTTTGACACTTTCCAGAATCGCCCCCATACTGCTTCCGTTCTTCATAGTGTTGTTTTCATTCCACTATCGCAATGTCAATTAAATTAAACTTTTCAGCTCATTCATATACTGAAAGTATCACTTCCCTGCAAATTCTGCCACTGAAGAACATTGAAAATCACTTACAATTTATGGTAAACTTTTTTATCGTGCTGATTGCTTTTGCGTTTGAACTATGCTGAGCAAATATTCATAAAACATATTTTATATTTGGAGGTTTAGCACATATTTCTTCCTAATTCGGTTTCACTATCAAAAAATACAATAAGAGATACCTTTTTCTGTTCACCAATGATTGTGCCTTTTTTCTTTACCCCAGAATAAGTAATTTGAGGTTTTCCACGGTCTGTATTTTGCTGATTTTCTTTAACCAATGCTGATTTCAACCAACAAACTTGTTCATGCAAACCTTTTTTTGGTGCTGTGTGTGGTCTTGCAAATGTTGAATGTCTTTGTACCCTATTGGGTTTCTTTTGTGTTTTTGAATTGTCCAGTTCTTGTTCTCTGCACATACTATTTCTAGGTTTCTCAATGAAAACTCTGATTGGTGCACTGACATTTTCATTCTGAAGGAATATCTCTGCCGTTTGATTGGTTGATGTTTGCAGTGAGCTTTCGATTTCATTTTCAATTAAAGTTAAATTTGATTCCTTATGAGCAATTTCCTTCATTTCACTCACTTGTCTATCTCTTTTAATAGCTGTTTGAGTTTTTGCAAATACCAAATTTTGCTGTACCTTATTATGTGTGTTTTTCCTTTCCATCTCGTCTGTTTCTTGTTCTCTTTGTGTTTCATCTTCATATTGCTCTTTGAAAATTCCTATTGATTCATTAGTGGGTTCTTTCTCTGGCGCCGTCTCCAGTTTCTCAATTCCTGATGCTTTCAGTGAGTTTTCTATTTCCTGTACAATGAGAGTAATGTTTGATTCCTTTTTGACTTTTTGTATTTGTCCTTTTATGTTTTTGTTCGTTTTTAAGGTTGCATGCATTTTAATAGGTGTTAATTCTTGTTTTGTCACATTAAATGTCGTTTCTTGTTTAAAATTGGCTTGATCTTGCACTATATGGTCTTCTATTCTTGGTTCCTTGTTTAAACCTTCAGTTTGTTTATTGGTAATTTCTTGTATAGAGATGATCTCTGTTTTCTGATTATTTAATTCCTTTTGTGGATTTCCCATATCCTTAATAAAGGTTACATTTGACTGCTCATTGATTGTTTGCACGAGTTCTTTGTTCGATAGAATTTTCCCGTCACTTGTTGGCTGCTCTTGATTATTATCATCCGTCTTAAGCATCCTGTTAAACGTCTCATATATTTGTATTACATTTGAATTCGGGTCATTCAATTGCTTTTGCTGTATTTCTTCACTTTGTTGTATTTTGATTGATTGCTTTTCTTGACAAACACTGTTGAATTTTATGGAATGTATTTCTATTAGTTTGTCTCCACAGGAGGCATTTTGCTCATAAACCACATTATTGCTATGCCTATGAATGGACTTTTCTTCTTTCTTGTTGAAATGGTTCTGCTCATTCTCTACAACCTTTTTCTGTTCACTTACATTTCTTTCAACTAAAGAGTCTTTTAGACTCCTACTACTGCATGAGTCTGAACTGTGATTGTCTTTCATTCCAGAAGGCTCATCCATTTGCAAACTTTGTTTTATTAGAACCAATGTTGTATCATCTAAGTCAGTGTACAATTTAAGGTGTAAAATTAATTGGTGGGCTTTGGCTGACCAATTTAGTGAAATCGCCTCTAGCATAAACATTTCCCAACTTAATTGGGTTTTAATAAGAGCCCTTGCCCTCGCCAGAATATGGATAGTCAAAAAAAATAGGTGTTCCGACAGAAAAATTAAGTCTTTGTGCTTTCCTAAAGGAAGAAGGTCTTCAAGTATTTGTTTTGTTAATTTTATATTATCAACCAGTAAACTTGCTTCCCTCTCAAAAGTCTCTGTTATGCTTATCTTGTCGCCAGATGAAATGTTCACCGATGAGATGGCAATACCCACCACTTTATGCATTGAATTATGATATCTTTTGTAAATTGTCTTCAGATGGTACATAAGTAATTTCAACTTGACTGTAAGCTCTCTTTGTTGAAGCACAATCACTGCTGTTAAGAATATAGATGAAAATGTAGAAGTATGAGTATCGTCCCTAGCTTTCAAAATAGCTTCAGTCAATAATTCAACCTGTTTTTTTAGACAGACAATATTGTTACGTTCTCCTTCTTCAGTACAGTTGGCAGTCAATAAAGTTGTTGCTTCTTGCAGCCATAACGATGTTTCACACAAAAGAGCAAGGCTATTACTCTCAATAATGTTTAAATTGGTTAAATGTATTGTCCCAAGAACAAATAAAGTAGTGACTCCAGTGAACTCATCTGCAGATTTTAATAGTTGTTGTAGAATAGCTGACCAGAGCACACACTTGGCGTCCAGTTTTGCTTTGTCTGCTTGAAGTCTGGTGGAGCTTCCTTTTGATAACAAATACTTGGCTATAACCTGCAACTTTGTCCATCCAGATTTAATTTTATCATGGGATTCTTGATTTCCAGAGAACAGTGCAGGTTCTTCATCATGGTGAGAGCTATTAAAAGATTCACTTAATATCTTAATAATTGCTTCTAAGCTTTGCATAGTTCTGCTAAATAATTGAACATTTCTAGCTACATCACTTCTATCAGGAGAACAGAACACTTGGTAAGACAAATCGTACCAAAACCTTACCTTGGATACAAGATTCTGTTTTGTTTCTTCAATACGATGTGAAAGGAAAACAGCAGCTTGAATTAGGCTACCCATGTTTGAAACCGAGTTAATATTCCCATTCTTACCAAACTGGACAAGATGTGAGACCAGGGCCTCAATATCATTATAGTTCAGTGTCTCAGAGTTCGTTAGCTCATCAAGAGAGAGTAGCTCTTTGGATGTATCAATATACGTTTTGGCAATTTCAACAAGAGAAGAACAATATGTGTAGACTTCTTTGTTATCTAGTGTCTGTGCTGCCATGGTTAGGTTATCAACCATCAGCTTTAGGTCTGTAAGCTCCATGTTGTTTATGGTACTTGAGCTCCTCGTTGAGTCACTGCTTGGAGAGGAGGATAAAGGAAGAGGCTTGCTTAAAAACCCTTCATGTGAACATAAACATGTATTAAAGTCCTTGTATGTCTTTTCTTGGCTGTCTGGTGGCTCTTTAGATTCACAAAAATCAATAAACAATGGTTTTTGAAGATTGGGATGTACTTCAGTCCTTAAAGGGCTCATTAAGTCTGGATGCTTATAGCCATTTACTCCCTCTAGTACATTATATAACATTTCAAACAAACATTTTGTTTTCTCCAAGAAAAACTTCTGAGCTGTAGCACGTGAGATTAATTCTGAGCATTTTGCTATGGTTGATTTGGTTTCAGTCAAGGAGTTATCCAGTTGCCTAACTAAGACACGCAAACCATTTCTAAAAATGGGGTCTTTGCTTTGATCAACATATCGGCTAACAACTTGTATAACACGTACTACCAAACCACATAGATCAGCTGCATGTTGCTTAAATGTTTCATAGTCCTGACTTCCCAACAACTCTTCACAGCTACGTTTGTTCTGCTCAATTTCCTTAACAGACAGTTGTACAAATGTATTCACAGACACCATCCCATCAAAACTCATCAGCAAATTGTCTATCGTGTGAGCCCATCTATGATAGATGGATTGAGACCATTCCAAGTTTTTACTTACACAATGAGTCTTACTAATTCCTACAAAGAGGGCAACCAGGTCATCTCGAACTCTGCATAAGTAGTCAGCAGAGTTTTGAATTTTCTCTTTGGTCTTCTCCTCAGCACAATGAGCTGAGACAAGGCTTGCTACCTTTAATAGCTGGTTTGCGTGACTGTGAAATTCTTGGAGAAGAGGTGGGAATGACTTTGAAGCAAAGGGGTTTTGAATATGATGGTCTGTTTTCCTGCCTGTCTTTAGTGAATTTTTCAATAATCTTTTCAAAGGATCTTTGGCGTCTGAAAATGTATCTAGGATGAGATAAAATATAGCAGAGACCAAAGTTTCATTGAGACAGTTCAACTCATCTTTCATAGAGTAGCACACATTTTCTAATTCAAAATAATTTTTTGCCTGCGGTGACCTATCACTTGTTGCTATTAAGTGGTCAAATATTTTTTTCCGAAATTCTAAAATATGTTGACAGTGGCTTACGAGCCTTGACTTTACCTTCGGTCTTGAAAAATCAGCTACAAACATGGAGTAGAAAACTATGGTCCCAAAGTTGAAGTCAATGTCATTCCTGTGCAGCTCAGAAGGTCTTGTATTGGTGAGTATCTCAGTTAAATGGTGTATCTGTTGAGAAAATGTTGTCCTTTGGGTAACTTGACTCTGTTTGATTATTCCATTAGTCAACAAAAGCTTTAACTCCTGTACTGTTTTTGCAGCTAGATCAAACACATATTTTTTTGAAGCGATCATTTGCTCATTTTGTTTGTGTGTTATATTACCCTGCGTTGCTGTATGTAGCATTGGGACACACTTTCGGAGAATTTGCAGTGTTCCTGACAAATTCTCCTGATGTAGGGAATCTTTGAGGTCCATTATCCGTCTTTGTGTTAAACTGTTCAATAAAAGCAAAGCCTCTGAAAATTCACGGAAACATGTTAATAAGTGTGACATACTTTCTGCTGTCTGTAAAAATATCAGGCAGTCCAGGACCCAATCTGCAGCTTGACAAATTTTTCGTACGTCTGCATCATCTTGAATTTGGAGGATCTATTGAAAAAGCAAATTGTTATGTACATTGACTGGATATTTTAGTAATCTTGCATCTTGTATAGACCACTGCTATCTTCCCCAAGATTGCATTTGTAAATTACAGTGAGGCATTTGTTAAAAGGGAAAGTTTGTTATCTGGCATAGAAATATATAAGAACATGCAAACAAACTGCTTTTGTGGCACTAGGACCCTGCAGAGAGTGTTGAAACAGTGCTCCTTGCATAGTCCACACATACTGGGCCAGACTGTGTGATTGGCAGGTAGCCTGGCAATTTTTCAGTATGACCTACCCCTAGCTGAGTGAGTCCACCCCCTTTGGGCAGCACCAGTGAGGCAATATGCGTCAGTGGCCTGTTCCTTTTTACCCCACCCAGCGGCATCCTTCACAGGACACCAGTGTTGTGGGTTATTTTATGCATTACCAGTATCATTGTCCACTGGCGGATCCGGGGGGGCAACAAGGCAATTGCCCTTCCTCCCCCTCTCCCCCCCGAGAAAATTGTAAAGAGCCGAAGCTCTGCCCCTACCTTGCTGTGTACCTTCATGGACCGGAGGGGAGATCAGAGATCAGAGAGCACTTTGCTGTCACCCGGCGGGGGAGGAAGAGAGGATCCGGGAGCTCAGCCTGTAGCTCCTTCGGGTCCTCCTCTCGCGAGAACGGAGCGTTGCCGTGGTTACCATGGCACCGCTCCAGATCTTGCGAGAGTGAACTCTAGCCCCAGCTAAAATATCCCCTCTCCCTCAGCAAAGGGAAGAAGGGAGGGAGGATATAAAGTATATTTATTTTTAATACAAAAAATCTAAACCTTTACATATATTTTATGGATCTGCCCACCCCACACAATAACTCTATACACATTTACACACTGCACCCCCATACACACACACTGCACCACCATACACACAAACTGCACCCCATGAACACACTGCACCCCATACACACACTGCACCCCATACACGCATACTGCACCCCAATACACACACACTGCACCCCCATACACACACTGCACCCACATACACATGCACTGCACCCCCATACACACACACTGCACCCCATACACACGCACTGCACCCCCATACACACACTGCACCTATATACACACACTGCACCCCCATTCATACACTACACCCTTCACACACACAAACACTGCACCTCTCACACACACTGCACCCTGCACACACACTACACCCTTCACACATTGCAACCCTCACACACACTGCACCCTACACACACTGCACCCCTCACACACACAGCATCCTACACACACACACACTGCACCCCTCACTCACACACACTGCACCCTTCACTCACACAAACTGCACCATTCACTCACACACTTAACCCTGCGCACATACTCACTGCACCCCTCACATACACACATACACTGCACCCCTCACACATACACACTGCATCCTTCTTACAAACACACAGACACACACACTGCATCCCTCACACACACAACACCCCTCACACACACACACACACACACACACACTACTACCCATATTCCCTACTATAGTCCCTTTCCCTTACTACAGCTCCTATCCTGGCAGACCCTAGGCCTCGGTCAGGCACAATGTGAGTAAGAACAGGATCGGGCGCATTGTGCCTAATAGGCCACTTTTACAAAACAAACTTTTTACTCAAATAAAAACATGTTTATTATTCCATTTGCTGTACAACATTGGCGAAAGCAATTTCTGAGCATTTATTACAATAAGAAGTAGCATGTTCCATACATAATGCACGTTTACACTTGGTAGGACAAAACAACAACATTGGCTGTTCCTGTTGGATCAGTTGCGCCTGACCGAGGGCTAGGTAAGGTGGCAAACTGTTCTTAAACGGTTTGACTATTTACTCTGGGAGTGTGCCACGGTACTCCTGGCACCATAACCACTACAAAGAGCTGTAGTGGTTATTGTGCCAGTATTGTTCCTACCAGTGCCCCTCCCGAGATTAGGTTCTGGATCCGCCCCTGTCATTGTCATATCCTCAAGGAGAGAGATAAGGTCAGAACACCAGTCACTAAAAAAGGTGATCACCTCTGCTTAAGTAATGTTTACATTGTCTTCAGTGAAGAGTCTGGGCTTTGGCTGGGCCTTAAATATCTTTACCTGCAAAAGCAGGCTTCTTTCTTACTTTTGGACTGTGGGACAGAAAAAAAAAATCCTGGTGGTTCTGTGGCAAACAGGCCTTCTTATTTTTTATTTATTTATTTATGTTTTCCATTCCTATTGGCATCGACCGGGCAGAGCAAACCCGGTTGTTCATGTTGTCAGGGTTAGCCAGGAAAATGTTATTAGATCAATAAACATTTCTAATGTATGATAATGTAGAATGTAGGCTTGAGAAATGTTTTTTTTTTTTTTTTTTAATGCCATTTGGAGAGGATTTTTGATGTGCTGTGCTGATTGTAATAATGATTGAATACCAGTTCACTATATGTATTGCACTTACTTCTCCAGAAATATTAAGGGGTTACTCACTAAACAGTGAACTGTGGTGACGTGAAAACAGAATATCATATTGTAGGCTAAAATAGCCAAGATGGCAAACCTACTAAACTGGAAAAAGTTAGCAATTTTGACTTCCAATGCAAAGTGAATGAGTGTTTTTGCAACAATATAAGTTACTTGCTATGTGAGAATTGATGAGACATGACAAAATATAGAGTAGCAAAAGGTAAGGTGAAAATGGATACGTTCCCCATGATTCCTGCTTTAGCAAATGTCTGGATACAGGGCCCAGCAACCATCACACCTTTAGGGTTCCTAGCAAGATGCTCTGGGCTGCAATGATCAGCTCCTCGTGATGCTTCGGAACACTGGGCTGGATGCACAGTTTCTGGACGGCCAGTAACATGTTTTTTCCGATGATGAGAACTGCGTTTGCAGCTTGTTCCATTTCTTCTTTAAGACATTTGTCATCACACTGAGCATTTAGCCTGCGTAGAAAACCTACATTGTTATGTCTTTTACTTTTAAAATAAAAACATATAAACATATGTGAATAAGAAAACAAGATTCCTTCTTCGAAAACATTGCAAAATAGGAACCAAGAAAACAGAACATTAATATCTGCACTTTTTTATGACAATTCTGCTGATAATCTACTCTTTCAAAGTTAAAAATAATTTTTACTTTTTCTATTTTATATACTAGGGTTCAATGCCACTTGCACATAAACAGGTTAATTTACTCGAACAAAGTCCCATGAGGTTTGCCCGGTAATGTATGTAATATCTTTACCAGGCAGGCCTCGGGGAAGCAGCAGGGGCTTATGAAGTTCTATGTTGCTTGAAGAATGCTTCAGTCTTGAGCTTGCAGCCTGTGTGGAGGGAATGTTTTTTTTTTTGTTTTGTTTTTTCTTCAATTAATATTATTGGTCCTTAACCCCTTAAGGACCAAACTTCTGGAATAAAAGGGAATTATGACGTGTCACACACGTCATGTGTCCTTAAGGGGTTAAACGGACACTCTCGTCACCAAAACAACTTTAGTTTAATAAAGCAGTTCTGTTGTATAGATCATGCATCTGAAGTCTCATTGCTAAATTCTCTGCCATTTAGGAGTTAAATTATTTTTGTTTTTTTCTATGCGACCCTAGCCACACCTCCCCTGGCTGTGACTCACACAGCCTGCATGAAAAAAAAGGTTTCATTTTCAATCAGATATTAACTTACTTTAGAAGTGTTTTTTTAATATCCTGCTCTGTAAATTTAACTTTAATCACACACAATAGGCTCTGACATGGTCTAGAAGGCTATTAACAGTGCAGGAGATAATAAACTATAAATGAAACAAAATGTACAATAAAGGAATCTTAAACATTAGATCTCTCTTTACATGAAGTGTTTAGAAAGGCTGTAAGTTACACACGTGTGACTAGAGCTATATAAACAAAGTGATTTGCATGGCAGAGAATTGAGCACCGAGACTGCAGGTGCATGATCTACACACACCAAAACTGCTTCATTAAGCTAAAGTTGTTTTGGTGACCATGGTGTCTCTTTAATGGTTGAAGTAGTTAATTCCCATTCTAAAATGAATTTCTGAGAACAGACGTACAGTAAATAATACTAAAACCTGAGGTACATTAATATGTGCCTTCAGGAATACAGATCTCTATCACAAAGAGCATACTTACTGGGAAATAAGCAATGAGGACTGGCATAGGATGGGCAAAGGTTGGCCCACCCAGGGTGCCCTTCATCCATGTTATACTTACATCCTTGGCTATCATGTGGGGTAGTGGCAATATGTCTTGATTTAAGCTCTGGTTGTTTATATTCCAATACATAACTAATACCATACGGGAACCATTTTGTGAAATAGTTATTTATTCTTCAATAGAGAATACAAATAATACAATACTAACAGAACTAACCAAAAAGGCAAGCTAGCGGACAGAAAAAGACCTTTACTTTTGCAGGTAAATGATTCTACGTGTAACAATAAAGATGTCTGTGCAGTATTATACACACCGCATGGTATAAAGAATCCTAACGTACTTTACCTGATAGCTACGTGTGCAAAATGTTCGGTCGATTTGGATAGATTGTCTGCAATTTGCTCTAAATCCCACTGTATTCCACTGTAGTTAGCTCTGTCACATTCCAGGGAAATGATCAAGTGACAAAGCTGCACGGCCATTGGTGAAATGACTCGCTCGATGGTTTTGGTGACAAACACCGAACTGATGTCGCAGTAGGAAAAGGGATCTGTGGAATCCTGGATTGCAATTTTAAAAAAAATCAGATAGAATGTCCGCAAATTCAGGCTGTAAAATTAGTTCAGCGACCTTCAATCCTAATTAAGGTTGCAACAAATATTTAACATAAGCAATATATCTTCATTGGGGACCTTCATTAGGATCCATATTCATCTACCTTTTCTGCTATAGGGGATTTTTTTTCACTAAACTGTAGTGGAAATCATATTGCAAAATTTTAACTAAAATAGCCAAGCTATGTCTATAGCTGAGTTGAAAATGTTTCCAAATTATCACTTTTTGCCTATAATTTGCAATTGTTTTTTAGTTTAATAAAGTTTGGTGTTATTAAATACACCCCATGGTGCCATGTGGAGGGAGGGAGCAATAAAATGCACATGTGCTGTCTGCAAATGTATACACATCCAGCTGCAATCTGTGTTATGCACTCATACTCTGGTTCTCATTGATGTCAGAAGAGGTGCAGAAAACATAGTCGACATCTTTTAGGCACACATAGATATCTGTAACGTCTTTGCATTGAACAAGGCTTAGTGATGCAACCTGCTGGGATATACAACGCTCCATCTAATGAATGCATCTGTCAGGCCTGTATATCACACATACAGAATGAGAAGAACATCCATACAGATATCTGTGACTCAGAGCCTCTCCACCTCTAAATTTTAATTAAACACTCCTGTCAGAAATAGACACCAATGAGACATCTTTACATCAATCCAATCTGAAAGACATCATAAAACCGCAGGGATAGGGGGCGTGGCCTGGACGCTGAGCTGAGCGGACGCAGGACGAAGCTGCTCCCGCTCCAAATGCTGAATCAGTCGGGGGAAAATGCCACTAAACGACTCCAAAACCCGTCAAACGAGACACCAACTGAAAGCTGCTGACAAGGGCTACGCGTTGGTGCCAAATACCAGGTACTGACGACAGAACACCCGGCAAAGTAACCTGAGGCCTACAAGCACGGCCGGCATGGGGGAGGCGGCCGCTCCTCCGTTGCCGGCGACGGCTTACAAACAGAGCCTAGGTCCATGTTCCCCCCCCTATGGACCGGCGGGGGTTATCCCGGTCCCAGCGACCCAATACCTGCTGCCAAGCGATGAAGGGGTAACCCGAAAACGACGGCCAATCTGTGCAGCTGCAGACAAGATGGCGGACTCCACATGGTCTCCCACTACATGGGACCTACTGGAGCCGCTGGAGGTCCGCCTTGATAAGCTATTCACAGCCTTTTGGGAGAAGCCTGAAAGCAAACCGCGAAACATGAAACCGCCACCTGGCCCGCCGCACCCTCCCCGCTCCGCTCCAAGCTTGATCAGTCGGAAGGCTTATGAGACGCCATCCGACAAGAGGCGGAGGAGACGTGTGAAACCCAAAACACATTTAAGACCGCTTCACTCAGGCAACGGAGTCTCTACCAGGCCTAAAGATGCGCCTCAAGGCCCGAAGCTATACCTACAACGACAGGGACGCTGTCCTGGGGGCCGCCCACACTGCCTTCCCAGGCTGAAGACCACATGGAGTCTGACTCCAAGGCACCGACCACACCGTCAGAGGCTCACCCGCCGCTGGCGGCGGCGAAACATCCGAGCCCCACATGGCGCCCGAAATAGGGAAGACCCGGCCTCTTTGAGCTACCGAGTCAGTGGAACACAGGTGACGGCCTTCACGGAAACCTGGGGCTGGCAGACGGCTACCGCAGGCCCGTACCAAGTCCCACCCCTATGGAACTTTCAAATTGCCGAGGCCATTTTTCTCCCCTCTCAGACGCGCACGGAGGATCTACCCAGCAACGGTATAGGCTGACCCAGCCCCACTAATGGACAGTTTCACTACCATCACGCTTGGCTAGGAACTGTTTAGTCGTTAATGGTGTTACCATGTTCTCTTCTCTTACTCTGTAGAGCATAATATCTTGAGAGATTACTATTATTAAGCACAGCCAGTCATATTTAAGCATGATATGTGTTTTTCCAGTTCTAGAAGCTAATTAACACATACTTTGTCCCATGATAGGATTTACCTACTCTCAGGCTGTATACTAACTCTCATGCAAATACTATATGATGCTGATAAAGCTATTGTTATACGCAATGCTGAGGGCAGATGATATATGCAATGGTAGGATTTCCATTTACTTTAGTGCCTAAACAATTTTTACAGTTTTACGATTTAATCGGCGACCACACATAGTTCACCTTATGTTTTGCTTCACCTGCTCTCAGGCGACATACTAATTCTCTCGCAAATACTATACGGAGCTGATAAGGCTACTGTTTTAGGCAACTGTTAAGAGCAGATGTTAGATGCACCTATAGGAGTTTCAACTACTTCAATGATTTTAGTGATGACCCAGTTAGCATGAACCTAGTCATGTAGATCTAAATACCTACCTTACTTAATCTAGAAACGTCACGCACAAATTGTTATTATTCACTGTGTGCCTAAGCTATTGTATAATCTAAGGTTACTTTCCTATAGTCTATCAGAATAGGCTCAGCCACTAGCTACAACGTGCTTTAGATTCGCTATAAGTTAACTTACCTACTTAAAAAATGAAGCATTGTCACCCAGGAAATGTAATTTTCTGAAAATATCGATGTACTAATCCTTTACTGTAAATTGTTTTTACATTTCCCTCCCCTTTTCGTTCTGTACCCCATCTTATATGCTTCAATAAAAGAAAGATTGACAAAAAAAAAAAAAAAAACGCAGGGATTACGACCCTTTACTATCACATTTCCAAATTGAACTGTTTTCTCTCTCTCTCCTTTTAATCATCTCCTGTTTCATTATTCTTGTTGGCGTTAATTATGTTACTACGTGCAAATAACTCATCACTAGAACAACTGCGTAGATCATTAGAAACACAATTATTGCCATAATATTAGAACAAAGTTAATGGGCTGCAGATGAGAAACGGTAGCATACTCTGTCGTCGGCATGACATAAAGCAGATACTGTTTCTAGAACTGAAATTTGCAGCACTAACTATTATATGAAATCACGTTAGAACATGAGAAACAAACTGACATAAACCCATATAATGTAATTTATTTAATATAACATATATAATAAATATAATTTATAGAAGAGCAACATCCGTAATGTGTAATATACATCCTCCTGCCTTGTACTAAGCAAGAAGCAAAATTAAGAACATCATTTGTGTTTTTAGAGATCAAAAATATAAAATCGTAACGATGATTTAAAATAATGTCTTCTTATAATCTGGAATAAAGCTAAATTCTGCAGGATGGTGGGACGGGATGCAAACTAAGACTTGTTCTTATCAACGCAGAATATTTGTCAGGTATCTAAAATTAATAAAAGGTTACGAACGAATGTTTATTTAGAAATAAAAGCATTTCCTTACCATTTTCTTTGTTGCTTTATTCCATCAGTATGGGTAAATGTAACATCCCAGTCATGCACCATAGAAACCTTGAGGTCTCATAGCAACCTGTGTCAGATGACTGATAACGTGACATCACTGCGGGGTCCTATAACCCGACACGAACAATGGTTTATTTATAACTAGGCCAAAGCTGCTGTTTCAGATTTCATGCAGATAGTGACACCGTCACTAATTGCTGATTGAATACCCCTCACTTTTTTTTATTTACTTATTTTTATTTTTCTAATTTAGCAACTATCTACCCTTTGTAACTGCCTATGGTATTAACTAATAAATAAAAATGCACATTTTACATACTATCAATGAGCAGGGCCGCCATCAGGGGGTGACAACCGTGACAGTTGTCACGGGCCCGGCGGCCCTGGGGGGCCCGGACTGCTCTGGCAGTCCTGGGCCCCACTTTCCCTCCATGCACACATAGATAGCGAATAGCGCGATCTATGTGTGCAGCCGCGGGCCCCCCAGCTTCCTGTTACCGCAGAAGGGGCCCACGCAGCACACTTCCTGTTCTCCTCCCGGCTAATAACTCTCGCGAGACCCGGTTGCCATGGCAATGCTCCGCTGGTCTCGCAAGAGTTATTGGAGGAGAGAAGAGGAGAAGCTGTGTGCTGCCTGGGCCCCCTCTGCGGTAACAGGAAGCCGGGGGCCCCACCATGCCACCGGACCACCGGGGATGGAATCTCCCCCCTCCCTAGACACAGGTAAGCAGGGAGGGGGGAGAAACAATTGAGTTAATTAAATTAATTTTTTTTTTTATAATGTTAAAATGCCCCCCCTCCCCCTCCTCATTGGACATTTACACACACACACACTACATACACTGACACAACACACACACACACTACATACACTGACACAACACACACACTATATACACTAACACAACACACACACACACACACACTACATACACTGACACAACACACACTATATACACTAACACAACACACACACACACACACTACATACACTGACACAACACACACACTATATACACTAACACAACACACACACACACACACACACTACATACACTGACACAACACACACACTATATACACTAACACAAAACACACACACACACACACACACACTACATACACTGACAAAACACACACACTGCATACACTGACACAACACACACACGCACACACACTACATACACTAACACAACACACTGCATACACTAACACAACACACACTGCATACACTAACACAACACACACTGCATACACTAACACAGCACACTCTGGATACACTAACACAGCACACTCTGCATACACTGACACAACACACACTGCATACACAAACACACACACTGCATACACTAATACAACACACACTGCATACACTAACACACACAGTGCATACACTAATACAATACACACACTGCATTCACTAATACAACATGCACTCTGCATACACTACACACTAACACACTCACTGCATCCACTATACTGACACACACTCTGGATTCGCTACACATTACCACACTCTGCATTCACTACACTAACACACACTCTGCATCCGCTACACACTAACACACTCTGCATTCACTACACTAACACACACTCTGCATCCGCTACACACTAACACACTCTCTGCATTCACTACACATTAACACTCTGCATTCACTACACTAACACAGACTCTGCATCCGCAACACACTCTCTGCATTCACTACACATTAACACACTCTCTGCATTCACTACACATTAACACACTCTCTGCATTCACTACACTAAGACACTCTCTGCATTCACTACACTAAGACACTCTCTGCATTCACTACACATTAACACACACTCTGCATTCACTACACATTAACACACACTCTGCATTCACTACAAATTTACACACACACTACATTCATTACACTGACACACTCTGCATTCACTACACCCTAACACACACTCTGCATTTATTACACACTAACACACACTCTGCATTCACTAAACTATGCACACACTCTGGATTCACTATACTGACACACACTCTGCATTCACTACACTAACATACACTCTGCATCAACTGTACACACAGCATCCACTACACAAACATCCTGTATTCACAGTACACACACTACATCCACCACAAATTGAAACATTCTGCATTCACTATACACAGACACTGTGTCTAATACACATCTACATCCACTACAGACACTGCATCCACTAAACACATTTCATCTAGTACATACAAACACTACATCCACTACACAAACACACACTACATCACTGTACACACACTACATCCACTACTCAAACACTCTCTGCATTCACTACACATTAACACTCTGCATTCACTACACTAACACACACTCTGCATCCGCTACACACTAACCCACCCTCTGCATTCACTACACATCAACACACCCTCTGCATTCACTACACATGAACACACACTCTGCATTCACTACACATTAACACACACTCTGCATTCACTACACATTTACAAACACTCTGCATTCACTGCACTAACACACACACTAACACACACTCTGCATTCACTAAACTATGCACACACTCTGGATTCACTATACTGACACACACTCTGCATTAACTGTAAACACAGCATCCACTACACAAACATCCTGTATTCACAGTACACACACTACATCCACCAGGGCCGCCATCAGGGGGTGACAACCGTGACAGTTGTCACGGGCCCGGCGGCCCTGGGGGGCCCGGACTGCTCTGGCAGTCCTGGGCCCCACTTTCCCTCTCTGCACACATAGATAGCGAATATCGCTATCTATGTGTGCAGCCCCGGGCCCCCGGCTTCCCAGTTACCGCAGAGGGGGCCCAGGCAGCACACAGCTTCTCTTCTTCTCGTTTCTGCTAATAACTCTCGCGAGACCCGGTTGCCATGGCAACGCTCCGCGGGTCTCGCGAGAGTTATTGGAGGAGAGAGGAGGCTGTGTGCTGCCTGGGCCCCCTCTGCGGTAACTGGGAAGCCGGGGGGCCCCACCATGCCACCGGACCACCAGGGATGGAATCTCCCCCCTCCCTAGACACAGGTAAGCAGGGAGGGGGGAGAAACAATTTAATTTTTTTTTATTTTTTTTAATTATGTTAAAATGCCCCCCCCCTCCCCCACACCCCAGCACATTTACACACACACACTGCATACACTGACACAACACACACACACATACACTGCATACACTGACACAACACACACACACACTGCATACACTGACACAACACACACACACACACACTGCATACACTGACACAACACACACACACACACACACTGCATACACTGACACAACACACACACACACACACTGCATACACTGACACAACACACACACACACTGACACAACACACACACATACTGCATACACTGACACAACACACACACACACACACTGCATACACTGACACAACACACACACACACACACACACACTGCATACACTGACACAACACACACACACACACACTGCATACACTGACACAACACACACACACACACTGACACAACACACACACATACTGCATACACTGACACAACACACACACACTGCATACACTGACACAACACACACACACACACACTGCATACACTGACACAACACACACACACTGCATACACTGACACAACACACACATACACACACTGCATACACTGACACAACACACACACACTGCATACACTGACACAACACACACACACACTGCATACACTGACACAACACACACACACTGCATACACTGACACAACACACACACACTGCATACACTGACACAACACACACACACACACACTGCATACACTGACACAACACACACACACACTGCATACACTGACAACACACACACACACACTACATACACTGACACAGCACACACACTGCATACACTGACACAACACACACACACACTACATACACTGACACAGCACACACACACTACATACACTGACAAAACACACACACATTGCATACACTGACACAACACACACACACACACATTGCATACACTGACACAACACAACACACACTGCATACACTAATACAACACACACTGCATACACTAACACACACACTGCATACACTAACACAACATACATACTGCATACACTAACACAACATACATACTGCATACACTAACACAACAAACACACTGCATACACTAATACAATACACACACTGCATTCACTAATACAACATGCACCCTGCATACACTACACACTAACACACTCACTGCATCCACTATACTGACACACACTCTGCATTCGCTACACATTAACACACTCTGTATTCACTACACTAACACACACTCTGCATCCGCTACACACTAACACACTCTCTGCATTCACTACACATTAACACTCTGCATTCACTACACTAACACACACTCTGCATCCGCTACACACTAACACACTCTCTGCATTCACTACACTAACACAAACTCTGCATCCGCTACACACTAACACACTCTCTGCATTCACTACACATTAACACACTCTCTGCATTCACTACACTAACACACTTTCTGCATTCACTACACTAACACACTCTCTGCATTCGCTACACATTAACACACTCTGCATTCACTACACTAACACACACTCTGCATCCGCTACACACTAACACACTCTCTGCATTCACTACACATTAACACTCTGCATCCGCTACACACTAACATACTCTCTGTATTCACTACACATTAACACACTCTCTGCATTCACTACACTAACACACTTTCTGCATTCACTACACTAACACACTCTCTGCATTCACTACACTAACACACTCTCTGCATTCACTACGCATTAACACACTCTCTGCATTCACTACGCATTAACACACTCTCTGCATTCACTACACATTAACACACTCTCTGCATTCACTACACATTAACACACTCTCTGCATTCACTACACTAACACACTTTCTGCATTCACTACACTAACACACTCTCTGCATTCACTACACTAACACACTCTCTGCATTCACTACGCATTAACACACTCTCTGCATTCACTACACATTAACACACTCTCTGCATTCACTACACATTAACACACTCTCTGCATTCACTACACATTAACACACACTCTGCATTCACTACAAATTTACACACACACTACATTCATTACAATGACACACTCTGCATTCACTACACCCTAACACACACTCTGCATTTATTACACACTAACACACACTCTGCATTCACTAAACTATGCACACACTCTGCATTCACTACACTAACATACACTCTGCATCAACTGTGCACACAGCATCCACTACACAAACATCCTGTATTCACAGTACACACACTACATCCACCACAAATTGAAACACTCTGCATTCACTATACACAGACACTGTGTCTAATACACACACTACATCCACTACAGACACTGCATCCACTAAACACATTTCATCTAGTACATACAAACACTACATTCACTACACAAACACACACTACATCACTGTACACACACTACATCCACTACTCAAACACACTCTGCGTTCACTATACACACTGCATCCGCTACACAAACACACACTCTGCATTCACTGCACAAACAGTATCTAATACACACAAACACTACATCCATTACACACATTCTAATTCACTTCCACTATACACACCACATTCAGTCCCGCATCATTGTCAGCAGACTAGGTAGGGCGTGGGCGGGCCCGGGAGGGAGGGGGCGGGGGAGGGGGGGCCCAGACCTTGTGCTTTGTCAGGGGCCCCAAAATTTCTGATGGCAGCCCTGACATCCACCACAAATTGAAACACTCTGCATTCACTATACACAGACACTGCGTCTAATACACACACTACATCAACTACAGACACTGCATCCACTAAACACATTTCATCTAGTGCATACAAATACTACATCCACTACACAAACACACTACATCCACTACTCAAACACACTCTGCGTTCACTATACACACTGCATCCGCTACACTAACACACTCTGCATTCACTGCACAAACAGTATCTAATACACACAAACACTACATCCATTACACACATTCTAATTCACTTCCACTATACACACCACATTCAGTCCCGCATCATTGTCAGCGGACTAGGTTGGGCGTGGGCGGGCCCGGGAGGGAGGGGTCGGGGGGGCCCAGACCTTGTGCTTTGTCAGGGGCCCCAAAATTTCTGATGGCAGCCCTGAGTTTAAGCAGACTGTGATTGTCTATTGTTGTGACTTAGATGGTGATCAGATCACATTTTATGACCAATTTGTGCAGAAATCCATATCATTCCAAAGGGTTCACATACTTTTTCTTGCAACTGTATGTATTCATGCAATAACACCCACGTTTTATAATATAGATCTCTGCAGCATTTGTACTGATTTATACCAATGGAATCAACAACCTTTCAAGGACATACAGTGATCAGATAAACAGTAGGGAGATGTACATAGCTTGGGAGAGCTACATCTAAAATCAGGTCAAGTCTTTAGATAAATATGCCTTCCTGTTCCTCTAGATGGATTGCATTATGGAATGTCACCTTGCTGATTGATTTCACTTAGCAGTAGGGTATAAACGTAGAGCTTTGAAGTCTTCTATTTCAGTTCTGCGGTTTGTCATTATGTGATGCATTGCACTACTGTATTCTTTTTTATCTTTTTTAATATCTTGAAATATGTATTGCCTGCAGTTAAAGCAGTGAGAAGCAAATCTATTCTTGCAAATGTATCCCTTTATTTTTGGTGAATATCATTTATATATGTATATACATACACTGAACAAAATTAGAAACGCAACACTTTTTGTTTTTGCCCCATTTTTCATGAGCTGAACTCAAAGATCTAAGACTTTTTCTATGTACACAAAAGGCGTATTTCTCTCAAATATTGTTCACAAATCTGTCTAAATCTGTGTTAGTGAGCTCTTCTCCTTTGCCGAGACAATCCATCCACCTCACAGGTGTGGCATATCAAGATGCTGATTAGATAGCATGATTATTGCCTTAGGCTGGCCACAATAAAAGGCCACTCTAAAATGGGCAGTTTTATCACACAGCACAATGCCACAGATGTTGCAATTTTTGAGGGAGCGTGCAATTGGCATGCTGACTGCAGGAATGTCCACCAGAGTTGTTGCCCGTGAATTGAATGTTCATTTTTCCACCATAAGCCATCTCCAAAGGCATTTCGGAGAATTTGGCAGTCTCACAACCATGTGTAACCACATCAGCTCAGGGCCTCCACATCCAGCATCTTCACTTCCAAGATTGTCTGAGACCACCATGTGTAACCACACCAGCCCAGGACCTCCACATCCAGCATCTTCACCTTCAAGATTGTCTGAGACCAGCCACCCAGACAGCTGCTGCAACACGCGGTTTGCATAACCAAAGAATTTCTGCACAAACTGTCAGAAACCATCTCTGGGAAGCTCATCTGCATGCTCGTCGTCCTCATCAGGGTCTCAACCTGACTGCAGTTTGTCATCGTAACCGACTTGAGTGGGCAAATGCTCACATTCGATGGCATCTGGCATTTTGTAGAGGTGTTCTCTTCACGGATGAATCCCGGTTTTCACTGTACAAGGCAGGTGGCAGACAGTGTGTATGACGTTGTGTGGGTGAGCGGTTTGCTGATGTCAACGTTGCGGATTGAGTGGCCCATGGTGGTTAAGGTATGGGAAGGCATATGTTATGGAAAACGAACACAGGTGCATTTTATTGATGACATTTTGAATGCACAGAGAGACCGTGATGAGATCTTAAGGCCCATTGTTGTGCCATTCATCCACGACCATCACCTCATGTTGCCGCGTGATAATGCATGGCCCCATGTTGCAAGGATCTGTACACAATTCCTGGAAGCTGAAAACATCCCAGTTCTTGCATGGCCAGCATACTCACCGGACATGTCACCCAATTGAGCATGTTTGGGGTGCTCTGGATCGGCGTATTCGACAGCGTGTTCCAGGTCCTGCCAATATCCAGCAACTTTGCACAGCCACTGAAGAGGCCACAATCAACAACCTGATCAACTCTATGTGAAGGAGATGTGTTGCACTGTGTGAGGCAAATGTTGGTCACACCAGATACTGACTGGTTTTCCGATCCCCCCGAAACCCCTCAATCCAGTAAAATTGCACATTTTAGTGTGGCCTTTTATTGTGGCCAGCCTAAGGCACACCTGAGCAATAATCATGCTGTCTAATCAGCATCTTGATTTGCCACACCTGTGCGATGGATGGATTATCTGGACAAATGAGAAGTGCTTGCGAACACAGATTTAGACAGATTTGTGAACAATATTTGAGAGAAATAGGCCTTTTGTGTACATAGAAAAAGTCTTAGATCTTTGAGTTCAGCTCATGAAAAATAGGGGCGGGGCCTGACCGCCCATGGGATCAGATGTGCTCTGTCTGAGCTCCCGCTTCGGGGCCTGATAATCGGCGCTAACTAGGAACCAAAAGCTACCACTGACCCAAATCTCCAGCTGCTGGGGTACACAGGGATACCTCCCAAGATCCTGCTTGGCATCAATTGTAACCCGACAGGGCCCGAGGCTCGCTGGAGCTTGAACTGGGATGGGACAGTTGCCCTCCCGGGTCTCCGACCGGCGTCTCACTTACCCCCCTTCCCTCTGGACCGGCGGGTTATCCCGGTCTCCACGGGATGCTACTGCAGCGCCAACCTGGGCTCCAACGGCCGCCCTGCCGCAGATAACCCGCTGTTCAGCGCCCCTCAAGATGGCTGCCACACGCCAGCCATGTGCATGACCCGCTAGCATGAAGGGGCTGCACGCAGCAGAGACAATCCTGTACCAACTGCCCATAGCAATAACAAGCTCCAGGGCGATGCCGGCGGACAACTCTGAGCTGCCCAAGGCTCAAATCACCATCACCACACAAGGACAAACGGGGAACAAAACAAGCAAGACCCCACAGATCAACCCTCACAATGGTGACTCACTGGGGTACTCTCAGGGCCCACTCAGGCTGCAGACCACCGGAGGGAGGTACCTGGCCCGAATGCCATCGCTACGACAGAGACACCCTCACAGCCAGTACCACCACACCAGGACATCCTACCACCCCCAAGCGGAGGGGACCCGTACCCCGCATGTGTGGGCTCACTATTACGGCCTCCGGGAGCAGGACTCCTCAAATACACGAGGTACCAACGACGAGACACCGGAACACTGCACCCCGCGGACATGCAACTCCCCCAACCAGCTTCCAAGCAGGGGTATCGGATGAGCGGAGATCGGCACCCTAAAGCAGCCAGAGGGACTTTCCCACCGTGGACTTAAATACCCACCTGTAAGCACTGATCCACTGACACAATACAACACGGAATAGGCACATGTCAAACACACACAGGTAATCACATGACGGCACAAATAGCAGCACCCAAAACTACTCACACTCCACGGCACTGTACTCATGGTGCATACCTGCCGACAGGTGCGGCGGCCTCACACACAGCATGGGCCGATACCTGTGGTCTTTTAAATCTCTGGGCCAAACAAACACCACCTCGAAGAGATTTCACAACTGCACTGAGGGATAACACCGCTTAGCAAATACAAGACCTTCCTGACAGGCAACACAGACACCTAGTATACCACCAGTACCGCGAATAGAACAACATATCCCTCTCTAAGCTACACTGAATGCTCTAACAAAACTCGAAGGGTGATTTAAATGACTTGCTTACCATTTGTTATGATTGTTTACAGACTGATATTGTATGGAATGCATATCCCTCATTCAAGCCAAGCTAAGCATAACTATAATAATGTGTGACACTAAAGTGGTGACATGCAATAGAAATGTTAACCCTAAACTACTGTTACCAAACGAAGATGTAACTCATAACTAAGGAGACTAACCAACGTATACCTAGCCTGCCTTATTAACCTAAAAATGTGTACGATCCATCTAAATGCTATATAACAGTTAACAAATCTGTATGTTCAAACTGTTGGAGAAAGCTGTTGTGGCATTGCTGACAAGCGGATGTTATTCATGCACAGCAAAAATAAAGAATGAAAAAAAAAAAAAAAGTGCTTATAGTGTCCACACAGTCTATGGCTCTGTGACAGTAATATTTTGTGATTCACACACAAGATACTGTGTCATCACTAAAAGCTTGCAGTCTTTATTAAAATATGTTGTCACCATTTCAAACTTTAATGTAGGATGTCTGCATGACCTCAACATAGTTATTTGCTTAACTATATTAAAGAGACACTTACATTGTATTACATGAAATAAACATAGTTCAAGAAAAAAAGAAAGACAATAAAGTTATGATAATGTTTATTTTTCACATGTCTTGTGAACTTCAGTATTAAAATTCATTTTGGTGATTTTTATTACATTCTATTTATTTATAAATTCAACATGTTTGTGAGTGACTCAACCATACATTCAAATGTGCAACCTGCTATTCTCTTCTATAACAATATATATTCACAGGAGAGAGAGATGCCTGTTGCTGGGAATTCAGTGGGGCTGAAAGTGTTCCTTATAGGCATTTAATTATTAAAGAAATTAATTATTAGGAATTTAACACAAATTTTCAATTTTATTTGGGCGAAAATGGACACACAAAATATTGTATTGGCTGTTCCTGAAAATTTGCCGTGAATTCCGGACAATTCACACGGTAGGTAATAACCCTGTAAATATTTATCTTACTGGAAAAATGCACAATGTAGACAGTGTCAGAAGTTCAGTTGCACAGGTTTTTGTAAAAGTGGGGACAAATTAGGACACCACAGCATGTTGGCTTTGTGAAGTCAACTTTGCCAGGATGCAGGAAACTAAAAAAAAAAAAAAAAGGGTTATTAAATCCATTAAGTTTGTCCAGTACACACAACTTCTTATAAATATATTATTAACAGTTCAAGGGTTTCACTTTCTCAATGAACAAGAAAGCCGCTTTGCAAATATTCCGTGAATACAATAATGTGAGATACATTTGTTGTATAATGACCCAACGTGTGAATCACAAATTCAAGGTATAAAACACTTTTCAGAATGTAGTATTTTGTGAAAGTGTAATATATTTAAAATATTGTAAAAGTGGGCAATATTGTGGATTTTAGGTCCAGTTACATTAGGTTTTATTTTTTTTCTTCTCACCTGATGTGAATTGTACATGCAATGCAGGATTTCTATCAACGTTTTCTGACGTTTATCTTTTTTTAAGGTGGTTCAAAATAGTTTTTTTTTTTTTTTTTTTTTAAGTAATCTGGAAGTGTCACTTTTCCTCTTAGTATATTCCAACATATTTAGCCCCTTTCCAATTATGTCCCGCTAACATTAGTGTGTAAATATTTTCCTTGGGAATGTACTAAAAATATAGTATGCTTTGTGATCTGCGCATGTATACTTTTCAAGATAAAATACTGAATGCTAAAGCAGAAAAGCAATTCATTGAAAATAAAAATCTAAGCATCAAAATCACTTATCCTGGGGCATAGATGATGCACCTGTGACTTGGAGATAAAACCAGTGTTAATTCTGAGAAATGGCACGGTTTATATTTTGTAATGCCCACTACTTTAGTGGCCGTCATTCAGTCACTAGGGTATCTGCCTATATCCCCTTCAAGCTTTTCAGTGTAAACACTGCCTTTATAGGGAAAAGGCAGTGTTTACATTACTGCTTAGTAACACCTCTATTGGCAGTCACTCAGACAGCCACTAGAGAGGTGTCCTAATCTGCCGTTTAGTGTATGCACGCTCTGCATGGAGGCGCTGAATGTTCCCAACAAATAAGCATTGATTCAATGCATCTCTATGAGGACATGATGATTGGCGCAGCATGGCCTTCCAATGCTTTCTATGGAAAACCACTGCAATGGCTGAAATCATTAAGTTTGATGTTCTCAGCCAGGGAGGTGGAGACAGGCGGGGTCAGCCGCGGCATAAGAGGTGAGTTAAATCGCTTTTTTCAGAGCAATCTAATAGAGTCAAGGACCTACGTTTGTAATGCAGACACTATAGTGTTCCTTTAATGCTAAAAATAATCTTAATACTATAGCGTAAAAAACAAAAAAATAACTAGTTTTTTTTTTGTTTATCTCAACATAGACTGTTCCTTTAATATGCTATTGATGGGAGAATCTAAAATAGTACAGTGATATGGTGAGGGGAGCGAATATTCTTTTTTTAAACTGCCATGCTATCTCAGAGTGTTATTGATTAAAATAAAAGGCTATTGTGACCAATATATATCCACAAGTTTTCACCTGTTGCAGTTTGGGAATACTATCACTTTCCATCTAACACATATTCTATCATACTGATAATAAAAACAAAAAGGAATATTGTTAGTAATAGCACCTGCCTCCAAATAGTCGATTATTTTATTCTGCAGATGGTTTTATATAGAATAATCTAAAGGCCACAGCAGCATGCAGCTTTGACCTTTTGGCTGTCAGAAGTTGCTAACAATGCTTCTTTTAACGTCCGGCAGTTTGATATTATTTGCAACTGTTTGCGGGTTGTTGTTTTTTTATGAACATCCTGGTGAATGTCTGTTTGTGCAGAGATGTGTCTGCAAGGAAAACTGCTCCAACTTAGCAACAATGTTTAAGAGATTGTAAACATCTTGCAAATAAACCTGCTTCAAGGATCAGCATTGGTGTGGCCATCAATGCAAAGCGGGGTACGTTATTCAGCACACGACACAAGGGCATCAAATGTGCCTGTTATCTCTTGCTTTAGAAAATTGATCATATTAAATATCAACAAGAACAAATTCTAAAGGAGATATTAAGAAAAGGAGGACAATTCAGAGTTAAAATTCTAAGGCACTATAATGCAGCTAGAGAGGTTATTCTCACACGCCTTCCCTTTTCATGAAGACAGACATCACAGTTGATACACTTACTTATGATCCTGAAAAAGGACTACGCCATGTACAAAATGAAAGAGCCCTGTTCAAACGCCCACATTTATATTACCTATCATGTATTGTGCTAGCCACACGTATAGCAGAGGTATAGATATGGAGTGAATTAAATATTTATTGTACCATGCCACTTCCATTTCTCATCCGGAGTCTAACCCAGAATCCTCTGCAACTTAACCCTTGAGCAAGGTATGTATGCTTAAAAGAATACTATAACGTTAGGAATATAAACCTGTGTTCCTAACACTATAGTTCCCCTGTCCCTAGATCTATATTGACCACCCTCATTCCCCCAGTTTAGAAAAAGAAAACCTCCCAGGGCAATGCTCACCACTGATCCAGCAACGACACAGAGGAGGCAGGGCATCCTGCAGCATGGTCCAATCCAATCCTCCTCATAGTGGAGTAATGGAGACCTAAAGCGCATTCCAGCTTCCCTATAGCAAAGCATTGTATTCATTGCTTTCCTATGGGCTTCTATATCACAGGGCCGGGTTTTACTCAGTCTGTGCAGTAGAAGTATCTCTAGTTACTGAAAGCATGAACATGAATGGACACTATAGGCACCCAGACCTCTTCATCTCAGTAATGTGGCCTGGGTGCCATGCCCCCTTCATTTTAACCCGGCAAGTTAAAACATTGCCGTACATTGCAGGGTTTAAAGGCACTTCCTCGGAAATAGCGGAGTTAAACTTGGCAACTTCAAATCAGACGGTTTCGTAGAGCCTATATGATTGCTGCAGTGTGGCATTCTGATGTGCATGCGCACTAGCCTCTCAATACTTTCCCAAGGGGGGATGTGCAGGGAGAGAACCCGGTCACTTAAAGCGTGACAAGGACACTATAGCATAAGGCATGCACATATCTATTCCTTGTGCTATAGTATTCCCTCAATTAAGTGGTCTGGGGGTAACTATAGTGTCCCTTTAGGCACACAAGCAAATAGGATATTAATGGTATTGGTATGGTAATTAATAAATATTTCAATGAATCAAACTGCTATATAGAGATGTTTTCTAGCATAATATATAGTTTTAAAGAAACAAAGGGACATGAATATGGCTCTACCATAAAATGCATGACAAGTCTCTCTAAACCTTGTCAATAAAACTTTACTGGTTTGAAGACAGAAAATTGAAGAATTTCACATTCTGTCTCCACATCTTACAACACTGTACGTTTTTTCTAAACATTTCCTTCATTCTACCTATAAATAAAAACAATAATAATAATAATAATAATAAAAACAATGATAATAAGTGTAAAAAAAATCATATACAAAACAAAATAAGGTTTGGCATGAGTAAGCAAAGCATTGTCTTTTTCACTTTGGGTCATCCTTGAGTCTTTTGCAGTAGATATCATTTCCCAAAATGTGTTCATTTATCCTTTTTTGGACATGATACAAAGTGAAATATTTGTAATCTAGTTCTCGGACAATAAATAGATGGCAGCCAAGCTTGTGTGTGTGTGTACGTAGATAGCATATTGTCTTCAGAGCTTGATGAAAGCTGTGTCAGGGGTCTGCTTCGGAACAGTGTCATCCATTGGAAAGACATAGGAAATGGCTAAATCCACGATACCTTGGCAAAGCTCGGAGTATAATTTTCTATGAAAAGAAAAACCATTAAAATGTCTGTCAAGCCAAAGTAATCTTTAACATACATTTGCGAATACACCACAGGGCAGTGATTGATAACCATAGCACTGTGGTTTAACGTGAATTAATACTCAGCAACCACATGAAATGTAGATTGCAAACATATTCAGTGCCATGGTAACTAAACAACCCCCCTTGCAGGTTACTGTTGTACACACATGGTGACTGTGTTCATGAATATCAAGTAGAATAAACGTTGGAGATAAAGTGCAAGCACAACCATTGTACACAGAAAAATGTACCTTAAATATTACATGATTTATGGCTTTCAAATTAGAAAAAAAACACAGGTAGAGACAAGTTAAAAACAAACAAACTGAAGAGCTGAAGGCACTTCATGCCCAACTAACATGTGTTTTTAAATATTGGGAAATTTAGTTCACATATTCGCAAGAGGAGAATTGGACAATCAAAAATATAAATATTACAGATTTGGCTTTATAGTCAGAATGTATTATATGTGTTCGGTGTTAACCATTGCTGCCCTTGTTCTAAAATTAATAATTAACAGATGGCTTACTGAGCGCAGGCCGGGGCACCGTTGACTTCGATCAGCCAGACCTTCAGATTCCTATCAACCATAAAGTCAAAACCAAACAGCTGGAAACTGTGGTAGGGCAGGTGCTTGGTGCTAATTGCAGGTTCGATGCAGGTCAGACAGATTCTGTGTGGGCAAAGAACAAGAGAGTCCTACATCATCTTATATAATGGTCAATGCAAATAGACAGATCTCATGCAGGAAATGAAAAAAGCAAGTGAGACTCTATTCTACAAACCAGTATAGGGTCACAATTAAGTGCAGTGATGCTTAACCCCGTAAGGACACATGACATGTGCGACATGTCATGATTCCCTTTTATTCCAGAAGTTTGGTCCTTAAGGGGTCAAAGGGATACACCCATTACCTATGGCGACCAATGCCACACACATAAGTGTGATAAGCCTTAATGTGCTTCATTTCTACAAAATAATGAATGAAACCAGTCTCACAGCTGCAAATAGCCACCTGGCAACTTTTTATCCTCATCGTTATGCAAAAGGTACACTATTCAGTTCTTAAGCAAATTACCTTGCTGAAATAAGTTGAAATATTTTTTTTTTTTTTTGGAAAGTCACTACGCTATACCAGATATCACATTCCACATTTTTTTTTTTACTCTTTATTTTTGCGTTTTCAAGGTGAGTACATACATTTGGTGCATCATAACAGGAGAAAGGTAAAAAGGTAACAAGTTATCACATAAAGTGGGATAAACAAACAGAGAATATTCAAATCAAGGCAACAATTTATGGTGTAATTTCGTGCAGTGGCGTGGTTTGTATACGTTTGAATGGCCTGAGCACATTCTACTTTGTATTTATACAAATGTTTTTACTAATAAGAATACATGTCAGATTGAATTTTTAGCTTGTCAGCTTTTCAATACCAGAGTCAGTAGTAAACAATTACCTTATTATTTGTTTTATCTGCCATAAGATGCCATTTTCAAGATTGGTGTTATGAGACGTCTCAAGATACTGATTGAACTCTTCAAAGAACATTTCGTTCCCCTCCTCATACCGTCCATAGTTTTTAGAATGTTCCTTCTGGATGCAGTGATTGGTCAAGTGGGAGGTCATGTCTTGGAAGTCAGAGTCATTGTAGGGTTCAGAGGAGGTCCTCAGCACACCCTCTTTATACAAAAAAATGTTGTATTGATTGTCTACAAGAACCCAGCTCCTAGATAATTGGAAACAATGTCTATTACCATCTTTTTTACCAACTTATTTCTTTTTTTTCATATTAATTTCAAATACTTTCTGTGTTGTTGTTTTTGACTATTTTGGAACAGCGTACTGCCTTTCGGACTTCCTGACAATCATTGTTTAAAACCGTGCCCTTGCTTCTGTCAGTCATCATAGAGGGAGCTTAGGGGGAAGAGGAGAAGCAAACACAATATTTCTGGTTCTCATCCTGTAATGCACTGTGAGGCCTGGCAGTGATTGAACTGACCTGTGATGAACTAACCTGTGATGTCAATTACTAAATATTGAATATACAGTTAAAAGAAAACAGCATGACATTACAAAATGGCAACACAAGTTTCAGGTGATTTTCCATGTTTCATTCAATATTGTAATTTCTGAAAAATGGATGTTTAAATTGAGTGGTAAATTCCAGTTTAGAAAAGGATCCTAAAATAACTGAATGTTAAGAAAGCGAAAATGGACATTGGTCCTTAAATGATTAAAGGGACACTCTATGCACCCCTCACCTGGCTGTGATTCACACAGCCTCTCTACACACTCCCTGAAAAAGAGGTCTAATTTTTGAACTTCCCAGTTGCGGGGTGTTTACTTTAGAATTTCTTATCTCCTGTTTTAATTGCCTACTAGAGCACGCAACATTCACCTGTGTGTGATTAAAGTTCAATCAACAAAAAAAACGATACCATACTAGGTACTAGGTAGTCATGATGCCAAACACTCCCTGGTAACCCCTCAACCCTAGTGTTAGGTGTGAAACCGTATAGTAACACCTCCTCTTTGCCGGAAGCTCTCTTCATTGACTGAGAGTGATCAGCAATGAGCTGAACAGAGCTAATGGAAGCTCCTTCTGGCAGAGAGGAGCTATGGAGTGTAGTCCAGGGAATGGCAGGTAAGAACTCAAGCTGTTACTAAATGGTTTGATTCCTTACATTGGGACACCAGGGCACTCTATTAGGTAAGCTGCTTTGAGTGTTCCTTTAAGGTAAAGTTATTTTAGTGCTTATAGTATCCCTTACAGGGCCGGCGCTTCCTATAGTCAAATTAGGTGCCCACCTAGAGCGCTGCTTAAGAGAGGGCGTCCGCCCTGGCTAAACGATAGTTTGTTCCACGGCTGCCCCTCCATCAAGTTAGATTATTTTGAGCAGGCTGCTGGCCACAGTTGCTCACTAGTGCCAGGTAGAAGATTGGTCCAGTGGCATACACATTAGCCCACTCAGCCCGGAGCCCACTCCCAGACATCCATTGTGGCGACGGTGGCCGCAGTGCAAGGGCGCTTCAATTCCTCGCTCCCGCCCCTGCCCGTGTACGTGGGGAGAAGTGGGCGGGAACATAACAGAAATATGACAGCCAGGCGCAGGCAAGGAACAGCAATGTATGTTTGTGTAGGTCAGTCTGTATGGCTCAGTGTGGCTGTAGGGGTCAATGTGTGTGTGTGTGTGTCTGTATGGGTCAGTGTGTGTGTCTGCATGGGTCAGTGTGTGTCTGCATGGGTCAGTGTGTGTCTGCATGGGTCAGTGTGTCTATATGTGTGTGTCTGCATGGGTCAGTGTGTGTCTGTATGGGTCAGTGTGTCTATATGTGTGTGTCTGCATGGATCAGTGTGTGTATATGGGTCAGTGTGCATGGGTTAGTGCGTGTGTGTCAGTTTGCATGGGTCAGTGTGTGTCTACTTGAATCAGCGTGTGTGTTAGTCTGCATGATTGGGTGAAGCAAATGGGGTAGCAAATTTGTTTTTGAATAGGGCGGCAAAAATGCTTGCACTGGCCCTGCCCTTAAAAGATATGATTTCCTCTATACATATGTTAATATACCTGTTTTCAGGTGCATTTTAACTACTTCACTAACACAGGCACAGTATGCAGTTGTCATGGGAACAGCAGAACTAGCAAAACTAAATAGTTCCAGCTTGAGATGCATTAAAGATATTACCTGATATCAAACTTCCGGTGACCAGGTTCCAGCAACATGGGGTGCTCCAAGTATTTCTGAATAACATGCACTTGGCCTTGATTGTCTATGAAATTGAGAAGCTCACTGGCATCAGAGGATATAAGAATCCCTTCCCCTATCAAAGAAGCAAAATATACATTAATACCTATATCACAGGATATAAGGCTTCTCTGGAAGAATAATAATTCCTGGTCAAGGAAGCCATTATACACAAAAAAACAAACAAAAACTCTTTGCACACAGAAAAAACACATGTAAAGTGAACAAAGAAATTAATGTTCCTGCAAGATTCAGCAAAATGTACTCTACTGACAAAGCACACTAATCTTATTATGAGAAAACCATTTTCTAAATTTGAATCTATTTTCTTCTATTGTGCAAACAGGATGGCACGTCTGGAGTCACATGCACCATTTCCAGGGTTTCTTGAGCGCTTACCACAAATTAAACTATTCCTATAGCATGTATTCAGGCCATTTTAAAATTTTACTACTTTTTTACTACTTGTATATTGAGGCTCTAATCATTTTAGAATTCTTCAATTAATTACAGAAGAACCGGTGAATTGTTTCACCTCAGAATAAAAAAGAAGTACATAGAAACGATTTATTCACCCTCCCTCCACCTCAAATCAGAATGTAAAGTGTTCCGAGTTTGTCCTCATGAAGACTCAGATATTCACGTTTTCAGAGAAGAAACCATTTTCCTAAGAAGCCCAGCTCTAATTGTAATCCACACAGGACCAGATTTAATTCTTTCGTTTAATACCATGTAAAGATTTAATCATCTGGAAAGCAGAGCCTTAGATCCCTAAACCCATCAATGTCTATAAATGGAAACACAATGTAACCCAAATGTTTATCTAGAAAACTGGTAAAACATTATCACACACTCAGGAACTGTAAGGTTTCCTTAAAAACCACTACCATTCACTTGCAAACAATACTCTTTATTTTTGGCAAATGTTTTGTTGACAGCAGGGAGACAGAGTTCCTAATCTTGGTTCTGAAGATATTATTATTACTGGGTGGGCAGATATATCTTCTGAACAAAGATCCTCCTCTTCATTTATGAAAATAGTTTTTACACATGTACATTTAGTTTTGTTCTCACCATATACCTCTACATTAATTGCAGTTCCTAGTAAGGAATGTTGTCTGCTTGAACAATAAATGTATTGTTGTGAGACAAGCGGACTTGGAACCATCTGTGACACAAATGCTACACAGATATTAAGCAGGTAAGACGCAAATATTTGCTTGTAATTCGGCATGCTCATTCGGGGACTTCTTCACCTTTTTAGTTAAATCACTTGTTTTGAAGTTGCACCAAATTTGAAATATAATCTAAATTTTGTCTCGGGAAATGTATATAACTAAGCACAAAACAAAACCCACCATCCTGGGTCTGCAGTTAACTGCACTGTAAAAAAAGTTACAAAATGAGAATAAGCCATCTTAAAGGGAAACTCCAGTGCCAGAAAAACGATCCGTTTTTCTGGCACTGGAGGGTCCCTCTCCCTCCCACCCCCCAATCCCCGGTTACTGAAGGGGTGAAAACCCCTTCAGTGACTTACCTGGGACAGCGGCGATGTCCCTCGCCGCTGTCTCCGCCTCCGGGACGCTCCTCCTTGTGATTACGTCGGCCGGTGGGCGAGACTAACCTCGCCCACCGGCCGAGGAGACCTAATGCGCATGCGCGGAAATGCCGCGCATGCGCATTACGTCTCCCCATAGGAAAGCATTGAAAAATCATTTCAATGCTTTCCTATGGGGTTTTGAGCGACGCTGGAGGTCCTCACACAGCGTGAGGACGTTCAGCGACGCTCTAGCACAGGAAACCTGTGCTAGGAACTAGGAAGTGACCTCTAGTGGCTGTCTAGTAGACAGCCACTAGAGGTGGAGTTAACCCTGCAATGTAATTATTGCAGTTTATGAAAAACTGCAATAATTACACTTGCAGGGTTAAGAGTAGTGGGAGTTGGCACCCAGACCACTCCAATGAGCAGAAGTGGTCTGGGTGCCTGGAGTGTCCCTTTAAGTGTCTCTTTTTATAACAAAATGGATCGTGCTTAGTGTTACAAATAATGAACATAACCAGTACAAATACATTACTTAACCCCTGAAAGTACAAATGCATAAAGTGTGAGCTCTAGGCCTTACCTTTGGCGCCTGAGGAGGATTTAGCGATCCACACGTTTCCCTCTCCATTATCCTTCTTTTCATTGAAAGATGTCAAAAACTCTTCTCGCTCATCCGTTCGTGTGCTGCTGATGAGATCATGAAGTCCATTGCTTGCTCTTGCAACTTGTGTTTTTTCCTTGACAGGATAAATCACATAGGATTCTGGGAACCAAGTGCAAGATTCTGAAAGTTCTGGACTGGTCTTTATTAATCTGTATCGGACAGTGAGAGAGAAATAATCAATTACATTGATATTATATTCCTTCTGTTGCAGGCATGTAAACATTTTGAATGAAAAATAAAATCTGTTTAATAAAAAGGTGGGTAGGGGTGTAAATGTGTTCTGTATAAATGAGGTGTATGTCCCAAAATAGAGGTGATACTTCCCTTAAATGTGAAATCTACTGCAGTTTAAGTTGAAAGGTTAAAGGGACACTACAGTGAATTTTATTTTTTTTAACTATTTAGTAGATATATCCCAAAATAAAGCATTTGTTTTGGCATGTTTTCTTGGGGGGTGCATGAAATAAACAACTTGTAAAAGCTGCAGATCTACTTTTATAAACGGTCAAAAAATGACAGACTGCAGACACCTCGTTAATGTCTAGAGTGCTCCTTTACGTCTGTGTTATGTACACATCATACAGATTTGTTATGTAAATGTAAACAGAGGGGAATCTCAGTAATTAGAAATGAAATCAATGGTCTCTACACATGTGGCTCTGCACCAGGTACACGTGTCCTTCATCCTTGTGTCTGACTGCACGTGCGCTTATTGAACGCCATTCGTCACAAATATTAACACACATTAAAATAATAATATTACCCAATATATAGTTTTGGTTGTAGAGCTGATAATATTCTATTCCAAAAATGATCAGCAATGCAGAAAATCAGAAAAGGGGCAAATACTTTTTTTTACTGCCCTATATACAGGGTTATTCATGAACTGTCAGGAAATTAAAGTGAACCTGTTATGAAAAAAAGAACTTACCTTAAATCACCCCAAAATAAATTGAATACATCATACATTGTAAAGATACATTATGTATTCAATGTAAAATATTGAGATATATTCACCTCAGTCCCAGCTATGTCTTCTTCAGAGCTTTGTGGGTGTTCCTCTTCATGCAACACCCATCTCCGTTCGGTCCTCCACTCCTCCTCTGGTCTTCTTTTATTTTTATTTTTTTTTTTGTTGCCAGCATGTCAGCATCTTCGTGATATCAGTAACTCCATTCCTATACTCCCTAGTCAGCGCAAGCAGCGTCGGCTAGGGATTTTCCAGAGCAACCACAGCACATGCGCTTTGGTTGCTATGACTAGGAGAGCAGAAGATCCAACTGTCAAATCATAGGCATAGCACAATGTATAGATAGAATTCCATGCTCTTCCCAAAGAGCCCTTTAAGGTGAAATCGAAATAATCAAGCTGACTTGGAGAAGGTTTATTTATTAGGCAATATGAAATTTACTCTGAATTCTAAAGAATTCATATTTTAGTCAAAGTGACACTGTAGGCACTATAACCATTTCATCTCACTGAATAGGTTACAGTGCCTGGAGTTCTTTAGTACTGCCCTTCCATTCAGTGTTACACCATTTTTGAGAATAAGCATTCCTGGCCTCCAAGAGGCACCCAGCCTCCACTTGAGGTATAACTAAGGCAGAGATTACACACTTCCTTGTAGCCTTACTAATCCATACTTGCAATGGCCCTGTGATAGACTGAACGAGGTCAACTGACACTTGGAGACAATCATAGTCGCCCACTGCTGTTCAAATATGTTTCCAGCAGGGATTGCACACATTCTATGAGGTAATTAATCCAAGTAATATACTGATTTTTCAGGATCAGGCAAATCCCCAAGAATACTTCCAAATGCTGAGAGAGATGTGAGAAATGCAATCTCTGTGCCTGGACTCTCTCTGTATTTGGCAAATTGCAGTTCTGGCTAATGCTTCCTCGTTAGCCAAGTTAGCACAGATGGGATGGGCTGCTCTGGACTATGTTTAGCGCTGAAACATTAAAATCAGTTTAATGCTGAATGGAAGGAGAGCGCCGGGGACTCGAGACACTATAACCACTTAAATGAGATGAAGTAGCTACATTGTCTACAGTGTCCCTTTAATAATCATGGCTCTAGACTGGAATAGATATGTAAATGACAGCTATATCACCCCAGATTGCTAAATCTAAAAATGTACTTGTATAGCTCAATTTAAGAGGTAAGATACCTCTGAATGGCATTGTACAGTTACTGGAATTAAAATTTTTGTTGGTTTAGGTGAAGAAGATGTGTAAATCCACTGTTTTGTCAAAATAGAAACGTATTGTTTACTCTTGGTCAGGGCATGTAATTATCATGTCTAGTTCAGGAAACCTAACAAAATTAAAAAATATATATGTATATTTAATATTCAATAATCTTATAGGTATAGAACTTCTCTGCTATTCTTATTTAGGCCGTCGCACATTCAGATCAAAGGAAAGTCTGACAGGGAATTATGCAGGTGCTTGCGAGTATAAAATATTTAGATCTACTTGAAACGATTCATTTTAGATGTCAGAAACGATGCCAAGCCTGCGTAGATTTTCAAGCACTATGATATTTAAAAAAAAAAAAAAAAAAGAAGAACAAAACAAGTGATTTTCACTTACTTTACCAAAGAAGCTTTACGGCAAAGCTTATCGGCACCACGGTAATAATTCACTAACTGAACAAGCCCAGGCTCATGACCTGTACGAACAAGAACAGAATGTGCAAACATTAGGGAATTAGTTGGTAAATTTTTACAGAACTTTTATATAGGCAGGTGAAGCAAAATAAGAAATATGTCAAAGTGTTATAAAATTAGAAAGTCGTGCAAAGTTTTGAAAAAGAAGTAATCACCATGGAAACCAACAGAATGTTCACGCAGATTCCATAAGAACTCATGGAGACCATACCACTTGGAACTTTACACCACTCTTATGTTAGGGACACTTTTATAAATATACCCAAAGGATCTATTATAGGATAAAGAGCAACCATGTTAAACTGGCACACTAGAAAGCATAAAAGGTATAAATGACTCTGATCCTCCTCATCTGAAAGGGTTATTTCAAGCATCGTAATCACTATAATCCGGTGTAGAGGCTATGATGCCAGGAGCACCCTGGCGCTGATTCCTTTGTGCCACGCTGGTAATAAAGGTTGCCAGAGCTGGAGATACAATTCTGGTAGCAAACTGCTATATCATGGCATGTATGTTTCATACTGAAATGCTGCACATACAGGCTTTTTTTTTTTTTAACAAAAAAAGTGCCCATATTACTTGGAGAAATCCTTTAATCGCTCAGGCAATGAGTGCCAATTTAGTCAATTTTTGGTTTTGTATAGCATAATGAAAATTAATTTCTAACATGAAACAATGAGTATGAACCTTGAAAAATATGACGGGGTGGGTGCCCAATATTAGTGCCACCCCAGTTACAATGCATTTAAGATGGCACTATATGACCAAGCCTACAGCACAGAGCATTATTTTTTACCCACCACTCACCACCATATATCCATCACTCGACTGTATAGTACCTCACCATCTAAACAAATACAGTGCCCATCTATCACTCTAATATGCCAGGAACCGTATGCATGCTACCTATCATACAAAACTAAACAATAGAGAACATACCGGTAGCTCTATATAGTTCGTACAAACATGTAGTATAAAATAGACAATGTATTAGACAATGTATGTGCCGTTATGTCCTTGAACCATAAGGCATATTCACAATATAATGAAACAGATTACGCAATCGAACCGCAGTCTTTCGTCATTTGTATGATTGTATACATGTCAATGTAGATAATAACAGTGCTATCATCATTGGAGATACCTTATATTATCTTGTATATCAGTCTCACCCTGAAAGGCAATATCACCTTGATCCCTACAGGATTCCCTTACCCTGGGAGTGTCTGCATGTTTATTTCAACTTTATACATGAAAAAATTAAAGATCTGTCACTTCTTCACTATTAGCACAACCAAATAGCTAACTAAACTTTAAAAATGTATATATATATATATATATTATTAATTATATTTTAAGTTATATACTTTGCTGAACAAGGTCGGCAAAGTATGTAAATAGGTTAACTATTGCCGTGCTGTACACAAATAGCATATATGCGTACGCCACAACGAGAGAGAATTAAACATTTCTCAGTTAAAATTCAGAGTGCGCATGTGTCCACCCAAGACATCATGGGGTAATAAAGCCCCTGAAACACGAAAAGTGTTTTTTATCTCTGCTGCTCTATTCACCCCAGACAAATTCTATAAAAGTATTTATTGTTGTGATGGTACGATGAACTGTCACTTATCTGAAACTCTAATGTCAAGATAATATGCATCATGACAGAAATCATAGGTGCCAACATTAACAAGCACGGATTCACTATCTTATGCGAGCATTACAATGAATTAAGGCTGACATATTGTTTATTATTTAATGGTAAATCACTATGAGCCTAGTATTACTGATGTGTCCAAAGATACTAGCCAGTTTTTAGCACAGTAACCAAGGTTTAAAGGGCTACTATAAGTATCATTGCAAAGGGTATGGTATAGTAACCTACCACCCCTCTCCCTTCTGAGAGTGACCATAATGTAGTGATTCCAGGCCTGGGTTTAGATACAGCAGTTTTCACTTCCTCCCTTGCTGTGTCAATTGTGTCCAACTTGTTTGTACAGCATGCACACTCCACATGAACAAATAGGAAGTCTTTCTCTCCTCCTCCATTGAGCCTGCTTAAAGCCAGGCACACAAAATTGGAATAGCTACTATTGGTTTATTCAGCCATTCCAATAACTCTATATGATGAGTGGAACTGCACATGGAAGATACAATATTTATTTTAATAAACTCTGGACAGGAGTTTAAAGAACTAGATCAGGCCCCATAGATAATAATGAGAGGGCCCTGACTACTGAAGCTACTTCCTGTTATGGGAGAGTTATGACTGAAGCAGAAGACAGTCTCTTTTGGTTTTGAAGTTTCGGGATGTTTAAAGGTGTCTTCTTCATTCTAATTTAATTATGTTGCTTCTCTATTATTTATTGTCTATATAATGCATTGCAAAATAAGGGGGGGGGGGGGGGGGTGATTCTTGTTTCCTTTTAAGTAAACCAACATTTTATGAAAAGACTATTTAGCAAAAGACTATTTTGCAAAACACATTAAAATGGCACAACATTAACATTCTTTGTGTGTGGCTCATGACAAACCCATTAGAAAATACTAAAATTACTTAAATTTGCATATGGGGGATTGTTCTAAAATAAATTATGCAGTTATAGTTAAGAATAAAAGCGTCTGTTGCCATTTGTCTTTTTCGCATTGTGTATGTCTGGCAAGAATCCTGCAATAAATCAGGTAATGTGACAGGGATAAATACTTTGTATTATACATTTACAATGACTTAAAAGCACTTTGAAAGTGTCACCAGATACCTCTTGGGAGTTTAAATATCATCTTAATTGCAACACTGTGGAATATGTTGGAGCTATATTATTCTTAATAGTGGTGAATGCAGGGCTTATGTAAGGGAATATATATATATAATTATGTTTTTTAAAGAAGAAGTAATTTGTACCTCTGCAGAGCACAAATTATGTTGCAGTAACCAGCATGCTACCTTTTACTGCAGAGGGCTACACCCAATCACAGCTTTTTTTCTAGCCAACTTTCAGATGGCACTGTGACTGGCATGCTTGCCAAAGATTTCTTCAATGCAAGCACCGAGAGGGAAGGGTTAAAAAGCTATTGAAGCCAAGCAGTTTATCACATAACTGTCCATTCAGTTCCCAGTGAATACAAATGAATCACATGATTGCAAACACAAAAGAATTGCTATATCTTTTGTTTTATTAATGAGCCAAGAAAGTCTTACCCAGCCTCCCAAAAGGCAGCCTGTTCCTCTCTCCCAGCATCAGGTTAAACCGGGGATTGTCCCTTTTCAGTCTCCTCCATTGTCCTGATTCCAGGAGGATTTTAGCCACTTCAGCATACACTGTGCTGTTCTCATCTCTCACAACGAAAGTATACATTGTATCCAGCTATCTGGGTGCAGCGCAGAGCCTCCCTCTGTCCCAGGGTGAGTCAGGGTTCTACGTTCTATGACGGTGCAAGAGACTGCAGCATCCCACCACCATTCTACACTTTTACAGCCAGATCCAGGGACTGTCACCTCTCCCAGGGCACAATCAATGTGTCAGCTCTAAATTGATCCCCAGGACCCGCAGTTATCGATCTCATAAGGGAACATAGGAGGGAGGGGAAGGGGCTCCTGTGTCTGTATAGCAGGCAGTACCCTTGTAACCACTCCCAAAGACTGGAGGCTGAGCTACAGGGTCAGGGAGCAATGGGAGGAGAGATTGAAAGCATGGTATGGAGACCGCACAGCAGCTGTTCATGTCATCCCTGCACAGGGCATTATTTTAGAAGCTATGCAGACATATTCCTCCCATCTCTGTCTTAGGAGGGGGCACCTCCTTCTGGTACCCTTTCATTGCCACGGAGTAGTGTATCTTTCAAGGCTCTTTTCAGACCTATGTCATTTATGTCGAGTGGCAAATGCCAATTATTAGATTATTACTATTTATAAAGCGCCAACAAATTCCACGGCGCTGTACAATGGGTTCAATTCACTACAGGATTTTATTAAAAAAAGAAATATAAACCAATTAACTTTACTCAGGGCCTGTGCAAGGATTTCTGCCGCCTTAGGCAAAGATCAATTTTGCCTCCCCTCATGTCACTCACTGACAGACACACACGCTGACACACATACACTCATTCACTCATTCACTGACAGAGACACTCACCTCCTTGGGGTCCAGTGTGAGGCAGCTCCTCACTCCTTTCGCTGGGGGGAATGAAAGACTGCAAGAACAGCCACCCTCACCGCCTGCATTCTCCTGGTCACCGACATTTGATGGCAGGGCAGGCACCTACCATCAAGGTAAGAAGGTGCCTGCTCTGCCATACAGATGGCCACCTCCTAGGCCCCTCCTAGGCGATGTCCACTAGCCCAAGACGGCATCCGGCTTCTGAATTTTCAGAATCAGGAAGTGCGGAGGGCCAGCGGGCAGGGAAGCTGCTGATTTAGGTATGTTTCTTTCCAAGCCAGTTTAGTGAATGGGGAGTCACCCTGTTTACCCCATCGCCAGTGAGGCTTATCTTGGCATTTACATCTACCGATCCTCAGCAGGGACTTTCCTGAGTACTCCAGAGCGTGCTCTTATACTTACTCAAGATGGCAGCCGGGCATGAACCCACAAAATTTCATGGTTCATGGGAGGCGTGCACAACTTCAAAGGGGGGCATATTTGACTGCTTGTGCGGTTTTCTGTGAGCAATTGCAGCTTCACAGAGGTGCCACTGTCTGGGCCCCATTGTTTCTATTATTTCTGATCTGCGAGTCTCCTCTCACAAAGCAGCCATTTAATCATATATTCACTAGGCCTGATCATTAGTGATGTCGCGAACATAAAATTTTCGGTTCGCGAATGGCGAACGCGAACTTCCGCAAATGTTCGCGAACAGGCGAACCGCCATAGACTTCAATGGGCAGGCAAATTTTAAAACCCACAGGGACTCTTTCTGGCCACAATAGTGATGGAAAAGTTGTTACAACGGGACTAACACCTGGACTGTGGCATGCCGGAGGGGGATCCATGGCAAAACTTCCATGGAAAATTACATAGTTAATGCAGAGTCTAGTTTTAATCCATAAAAGGGCATAAATCACCTAACATTCCTAAATTGTTTGGAATAACGTGCTTTAAAACATCAGGTATGATGTCGTATCGATCAGGTAGTGTAAAGGTTACGCCTGCTTCACAGTGACAGACCAAACTCCCCGTTTAACGCACCACAAACAGTCCATAAACATATACATAGGCAAGAAAAGGAAAATAAAAGGACAGAGCGTAAACCGGACCTTAGAATGGCCCGACTAATACGCTAGAGAAAGAGAATGGTCAAAGGGAAAGCCGAGGTCAAGGAAGCCAGAAAATAACACACATAACGTTTACACAAGCCAAGTCATGGAAACCAGAATTCAGAATAACCAGGGAAAAGCCAAGATCAGGATACCAGGAAATCAGATTCACAATGATAAAGCACTCTCAGGAAACCAGGAACAGGAAACCACGACAGGGCAAGGTACTGGGGTGAGCTAGGGATTTAAATATCACGCGGCGGGCCAGCAGCCGCGACACCCTGTTACGTCCCCTTCATCAGGCCTTTTTTAGTCGAATGTATCGCCCACTGTCAGTCCCTTCGGGATCCATCCCTCATTCATCTTAATAAAGGTAATCTAGACTTTTTTGACCTAGGCGACTTCTCTTCTCAGTGACAATACCTCCTGACGCCCTGAAGGTCCTTTCTGACAGGACACTTGAAGCGGGGCAGGCCAGAAGTTCTATCGCAAATTGGGATAGCTCAGGCCACAAGTCAAGCCTGCACACCCAGTAGTCAAGGGGTTCATCGCTCCTCAGAGTGTCGATATCTGCAGTTAAGGCGAGGTAGTCTGCTACCTGTCGGTCGAGTCGTTCTCTGAGGGTGGACCCCAAAGGGCGATGCGTAGGACTTAAAAAGCTCTGCATGTCCTCCATCAACAACACGTCTGTAAAACGTCCTGTCCTTGCCGGCGTGGTCGTGGGAGGGGAAGGATTACTTTCACCTCTTCCCCTGTTAGATTCCCGTTGTGCTGTGACATCACCCTTATACGCTGTGTAAAGCATACTTTAGGAAGAAAACAAATGGTATGATGTCGCTGATGGTGCCTTCGGTGCGACTGACTAGGTTTGTCACCTCCTCAAAAGGACGCATGAGCCTACAGGCATTGCGCATGAGCGTCCAGTAACGTGGCAAAAAAAATCCCAGCTCCGCAGAGGCTGTCCTAGCACCCCGGTCATACAAATATTCATTAATGGCTTTTTCTTGTTGGAGCAGGCGGTCGAACATTAGGAGTGTTGAATTCCAATGTGTCGGGCTGTCGCAAATCAAGCGCCTCACTGGCATGTTTTTTCGCCGCTGGATATCAGAAAAGTGCGCCATGGCCGTGTAGGAACGCCTGAAATGGCCACACACCTTCCTGGCCTGCTTCAGGACGTCCTGTAAGCCTGGGTACTTAAGCACAAAGCGTTGTATGATCAGATTACACACATGTGCAATCTTGCCCAAATTCAATGCCGCCAACAAATTTCTTACGTTGCCACAAACCACTTTGCCGATCTCCAGTTGGTGCGGAGTGAGCCACTGATCCACCTGTGCGTTCAGGGCGGACAGGAGTGCTGGTCCGGTGTGACTCTCTGCTTTCAGGCAAGTCAACCCCAAGACGGCGTGACACTGCCGTATCCGGGATGTGGAATAGTACCTGGGGAGCTGGGGGGGTGCCGTTGATGTGGAGCAAGACGCAGCAGCAGAAGAGGACTCAGCCGAGGAGGTTATGGAAGAGGATGGAGTAGGAGGAGTAGAGGAGGTGGCAGCAGGCCTGCCTGCAAGTCGTGGCGGTGTCACCAACTCCTCTGCAGAGCCATGCATTCCATGCTTGGCAGCCATCAGCAGGTTTACCCAATGCGCAGTGTAGGTGATATACCTGCCCTGACCATGCTTTGCAGACCAGGTATCAGTGGTCAGATGGACCCTTGCCCCAACACTGTGTGCCAGACATGCCATTACTTCCTTTTGCGCAATCGAGTACAGGTTTTTTTGTGCAAAGAAATTTCGGCCGGGTACCTTCCACTGCGGTGTCCCAATAGCTAAAAATGTTTTGAACGCCTCAGACTCCACCAGCTTGTATGGTAAAAGCTGGCGGGCTAAGAGTTCAGTCAAGCCAGCTGTCAGACGCCGGGCAAGGGGGTGACTTTGTGACATTGGCTTCTTACGCTCAAACATGTCCTTGACAGACACCTGACTGTGGGCAGATGAGCTGGAACTGCTCAAGGCGAGAGACGGAGTGGCGGATGGTTGAGAGGGGGCAAGGAGGACAGCAGTGGTTGACGTGGCTGAAGATGCTGGACCAGGAGGAGGATGGCGGCTTTGAGTTTGTGTGCTGCTTGTACTCATGTGTTGATCCCATAGGCGTTTGTGATGTGCGATCATGTGCCTTCGCAAAGCAGTTGTACCTAGGTGGGTGTTGGACTTCCCACGACTCAGTTACTTTTGGCACAAGTTGCAAATGGCATCGCTGTTGTCAGAGGCAGACACACAAAAAAAATGCCACACTGCTGAGCTCTGCAATGACGGCATTCTGGTGGTGGCAACAGTATGCATTGATTGGCGTGCTGTCTGGCTGACCCCGGGTGCCGATGCATGCTGTCTGACTGTGCCACTAGCTCCTTGCGACGACCTCCCCCTGCTTCCAAATCGTCTCCTCCTCCTCCCCATCTGAACTTTCCCCCTGTTCTTCTTCTGTTCTAGCAGGCACCCACGTGACATCCACGGACGCATCGTCATCATCAACCGCTTCACTTGTATCTGACAACTCAGCAAAGGAAGCAGCAGCGGGTACAACATCATCATCACACCGTACGTCCATGTGTGTAATGCTGCCTGACTGAGACATGTTTTAAGGCCATAGGCCTGTATTTGTGGGAGGAGTTAGCGTTCCTATAAAAACGCTACTCCTCTCTCCTTACCTTGCCGTGACGTACGCTGTTTACCTCTCCTCGTCCAGTCGGATATCCGGGTCACGACAGCACACTTCCGGTCCCATCATCCCTTGCTGCCTTCCCGCCAGCAAGCACCATCGGGAAAATTCAAACGACTGTACGCCAGGTAATCGGCGGGCTATTCCCGCCGTTCGACACTTCTATTTCACGTATATTATTCAAACGTAATTACGGCATGTCAGCAATCTATTTGCTATTTCATCTCAAATCGGCTATTCCGCCGTTCGGCAATTTTCATTACGATTTCATTTAAAATATGCTGCTATCCTGGGCTCTAAATATTGTTCTACTATTAGAAGTGTAAGATGTATATATTTACATACTCCGCTTTAAAACAACGATTTTAGCCAACGATTATTGTCTTAAGGTCAGCGTCTTGTCTGCACAGGTTACACATTTTAATGTAAGCCTGGGTCATACTTTTAGTGTTGGGTAAACTCGCCAGTAGGTACACATATTACTGGGTGTATTTGACATATGTTTTCCTGTGTCTCTAGAGTTAGTTGTTCCGTGTTTCTGCTTCAGTAGGTAGTGCCATTTATCTTCATGATTACTTTCATTCCTATGTCTTTTATAGACCTACAGGTATGTATTATGGATTCTCAATCGTTCTGAGACTCCTGCAGCGTTCTATGTAGGCCAGGATGCAGTAATCAATGGCACAGCTGGTGAATGCAGATACACAGCTTCTCCTGTGTCAGTTCACTTTATACATTTATTAGATAATCAGCTCGGCCAATGGAGCAACAATTCTCCTATAAGATATTAAGCGAACGAGATAATATATTGAAGATAAGTTAAGTATTACTTACGTTCCTTTTTCTGTTATGTGCTACCTCAATTACAGGTCTCGCAGAGCATTTCGCCACAGCCTGCATGTAGCTCCACTAATCTTTGCGGTTATCAGGTACTAAACTATCTTGAGCCACGTCGCTATTTACTGCCTATACTAGGCCACGCTACACCAAAGGGTTATTAACATACGGGGGCTTGATTCTTGCCTTGCCTCGTCAGGCCACGGCTTCACTCTACTACTTGTTATTATCTACACTCTATCTCACATTAGACGTTCTAAACTCCTTCAACATTCGTTGACCTATTTCCTGACTAGACCTCTTTTAGGCACCGTAGTTTCAATAATCTCGTTATGTTGGTCCGAAGCTACTTTCCTCGGTTCCTTCAGAACAATCAGGGCCTACGGGGACACGCTTTACAATTTGTACACAAAAAAAAAAAATGGAATTCTCTTTTTTCTTCTCTCCTCTTCTCCTCCCCTCTTTATTATTACTCTTAACTCCTCCCCTTCTTCCTCTCGCTCCTCTGGCTTTCCTGCGTCATAGGTCTGTTACAGAATTTCCTCACTGAAACCCCGCTTGGGTTTTCGCTAGGTACGTTGCATTTGCCCTATTCATCAAGCCCCCGTGCAGGGTCAGAGAACTGGCTGTATAGGGCTAGGAGCTGGCCTTAATTGTACGATAGATGGTCCCGCGAGGCCAACTCCCCAATCTCAACACGGAGATTTCGCCCCTCGGGCCAAACCATAGGTAGAGCCTCGCATTCACCCGCCTATTGGGATTATAGTCAGGGCCTCACCTGTCACGGCCACACGTTTTGAATCTTTTATCCGTCACCGAGAGGCCAACACCCCGCCACCACGCTAGTGGCTCGAGCCCCACGACCAAATCATAGATAGAGCCTCTCATCTGCCGCTTGGCAACTAGCAGGGCCTCACCTGTCACGGGGTAGAGAGCTTTTCGCTTCGGCACTAGTTAGACAGCCAGTTCTAATTATCCTTAATGATACCTTTTTAACCAGGTTATTGCTGTTGTGTTGTTTTTTTTTCCCAGCATGTCTCAAGAAGCCGACACACGCGAAGAGTCGTCCCCCCCTAGCACACCCGCTAGGCCTAACACCCCTGTTAGAGCTGGGACCCCAAGGGAATTCCAAGAACCTTCCACGCCAGGCTCTTTAAGATCCTGGACAGTCCCCAAAATATCGGCCGAATTACGCCGAAGGGGCATCCCTTTCCCAGCAACGGCAAGGAAAGCTGAACTTTTTAGGCTTCTCACTGCACATCCAGAGGATCCTGGGCTGGGTACCAGCTCACAGGGGAACAGTTCGGACATACAAGGGACACTAAATACCATCCTGTCGTCTCTACAGTCTATCAATGATAGACTGACCAGGTTGGAAAACGCCAACTCAGCTGACACGGGCTCCTCTCCCATTGCATCAGTACAAGCACCCACTCCTGACAACTCACAGGGTAGGCCCCCAGCCTCACCATTCTCCCCTGTTTCTACTACGCAAGTTATAACTCCAGCACACATGGTCCCTCCAGCCCTCCGTAAGGACATACTGGATGGGAAAGATGTAAATCTGGTTTCCTTGCTGATTGCCTCCCAAGACGTTGTGGAGAACAGAGTGTACAATTATGGAGATTTGGCTGTCGTTATGAAGGCTAGAGACCCAAGGCTCAATAAAAAACTTACCATACCAGAGTTTGTCCTAGCCTTCGGCATCTACAGGGACGTGTTGTGCTCTGTTTATCCACAACGTCGGGAGGAATTAGACTTATATCTACACAAGGTGGTAGACCTAGGCCACAAGTACGGGGGATTCACGTTTTATGATTTCCACAAATCCGTGTCAGCAAAAGCAGCCGCAACCTTGGCCCAGTTTAACATCCGCACTGAATGGAGTCTCTTAGACACGGAACTCTTTTGCAGACATTTCGCGGGTTTAGTACCTCCGTCTTGTACAGTCTGCTCTTCCACCTCTCCTACCACCAACCTGTGCCCTTCAGAGGTTGAACCCTCCTATTCTGGTGTCGCAGGAGGAGCTAGCAAGACTGACCAGCGCAATCAAAAAGATAAGCTTGGTCGTCCCATCGTCTATTTAGGCAAAGCCCAAATATGTAACAATTTTAATGCAGGGGCATGTAGTTTTAGTGCCTGCAGATTACTACATATCTGTTCCGTATGCTTTAGGGCACATACTAAAACCATGTGCCCATCCAAACTGAATCCAAAGAAATTACTAACCGAGGTAAATACAAGTAACCTAGAATTCTACTTGAAGTCGCATCCGTCTCCAGACTTGGTGGAATACTTGTTACTTGGGTTTTCGGAAGGATTTCACACCGGGTTAGTGTCACTCCCCGCAGGCACATTAGAATGTCCAAACCTCCTATCAGCTAGAAACGATCCACAAACAGTGGATGAACTGGTCAGTAAAGAAATCCAAAAAGGCTTCATGATAGGCCCATTTTCCTCCCCCTCCTTCACCTCCTGGCGCACAAATCCAATAGGGATAGCCACCAGTAAATATTCCAATAAAAAACGTTTAATAATTGATCTGTCTGCTCCTCATTCATCTGTAGACCCAAGCCTTAACTCCCTCATACCGTCTACTGAATTCTCTCTTCACTATGCCACAGTAGATAATGCCATACAAGCAATCTTGAGGGCAGGTAAAGCCGCATGGCTCAGTAAGACTGATATCTCTAATGCCTTTAAGTTGTTACCCATCCATCCTTCGTTGTGGCATGTTCACGGCGTCAAGTGGAGAGAGAATTATTATTTCGCGACTAGGCTTACCTTCGGGGCTAAGAGCAGCCCAAAAATATTCAACATGTTTGCGGAGACTCTCTGTTGGCTCCTCCTCAATGTCGCTAGGTGCCCCACGGTGATACATTACTTAGACGATTTTTTGTTGTTAGAATACGGCAGCTGCACTCCGATCAGTCTAAAGAGCACTATAGCACTATTTACGACATTAGGCGTCCCTCTATCATTGGACAAAACAACAGAACCAACGACCAAACACGACTTCCTAGGCATCACTCTGGATTCAGACACGATGCAGTCAAGTCTCCCTGAGGACAAGCTCGGGCGCATACGCAATGAGATAGACAGGTTTATGAGACAGGGTACTTACACTCGTAAAGACCTACAGTCTTTGTTAGGTTCCTTGAACTTTGCAATGCGCATAATTCCCCAGGGTAGGTCATTTATTTCCAGGTTATTGTGTTTATTGCCAGGTCTGCCAGATGATCATATCGGTCACTTAGATCCCCCGGCAATGGCAGACCTAGCCATGTGGAAGGAGTTTTTAGAACATTGGAATGGGTTCTCTATGTTCATCCCTCCTATCTCCGACCAATCACCAGTCTTTTGGACAGACGCAGCTGCCAATACCGGGTTTGCTGCAATATACAAAAACTCTTGGTTGAGAGATTGCTGGCCAGAGGAGACCCTCGGGTTACCCTCCTTTCACGAAACGTCGGCCTTATTTGAAATCTACCCGATAGTGGCGGCTGCCTTTACATGGGGTAAAGCCTGGTCAGGTATGGCCGTTAAATGTTACACGGATAACATGGGAGCCTGCGAAATAATCAATAAGGGCCGTTCATCTTCATTGGTCATTATGAAGTTAGTTCGCAGACTGACATGGTTAGCAGCCACATTTCAATTCTTTCTGCGTTGCGAACACATTCCTGGCTATTCTAACTCCGCTGCTGACGCTTTGTCCCGTTGTAAATTGCAGGAATTCTTCAGCCTCCACCCAACGGCCGACAAATACCCAACCCAAACCCCAAATTTCGACAGGTTAATCCTGGATTAGACCGGGTTTTGGCTCACAGTTATGAATAGGCTCAGGCTGCTTTATCTGTGAATACCAAGAGAACGTACGACAGAGCCATGACCGTCTTTCAAAAGTTTTCAGTAGATTTCGACTTACAAGATTATTCTGTTCGAACTATGGTCGCATTTGCTGCTTTTTGCCACCTTCAACTCAAACTCTCATACAATACAATTAAACTATACCTGTCAGGCATACAGCACCACGTCCTGACCGCCATTCCAAACTATACTCCATTCCTCAGTACTTACCCGATAAAAAACATATTAAAAGGCATAAATAAACTCGATCATCACACTAAAAACAAACGTCTACCCATAGATGGGGAGAAATTCCGGGCATTATCTGACATACTGGACACACTACCGTTTGAACCATGCACAAATATAGTTATAAAAACCTCGATGTACATAGCCTTTTACGGGTTTCTAAGGCCCAGTGAGTTCACGATAGCAACACAATCAAACCAGCCGTTATGCCTCATTAAAGAGGATTTAAATAAGGTAAATGACCATTACGTCCTATCACTCCGACACTCAAAGACCAGACAATCAGGCCATCTAGTTGGAATACCCTTTTACCCGACTGGGAATAACTGGTGCCCGGTTAAAGTCATAGACACATACTTGGGCCAGATCAAAGATAGTCCCAGCCACTCACCGCTTTTTACTCTGCTAGGTAATCCCCTAACTACGACCAAGTTTATGTTTCACATTCGTACTCTGTGCATTAAGTTAGGCTGGGACCCCGCATCTTATTCTGGACATTCATTTAGGATAGGGGCCGCATCAGCCGCGTCCAGTAATAATACACCAGTTCATATAATTTCTTTAACATCAAATGGTATTTCACAGTCACTAATTAACCGACCACAAGTTTTAAGGCCATAGGCCTGTATTTGTGGGAGGAGTTAGCGTTCCTATAAAAACGCTACTCCTCTCTCCTTACCTTGCCGTGACGTACGCTGTTTACCCCACCCACCGCACCCTCTCATATTCACACAATACCTTCGGGGGGGCCCTCTTTTTACAGGCCTACACCCTACGTCGGTTCCGGCACACCTCACCGACTTTAACATCAAATGGTATTTCACAGTCACTAATTAACCGACCACAAATCCCTGTTATCTACATCCTCTGGCAATAATGGTTGCGCATTACTCATTTCTTCCAACTGATGTGTAAATAACTCCTCTGACATACAAAGTGAAGCTGTGGTGCTAGTGTTGGTGGTGGCGGCAGGCAGGCGAGTGGTAACTTTTTTTTTTAAATTCTTTATTTTTGGTTGTGCATGGGTAACAAAACTTCATACGATGCCACAACAGCATACGTAAGCACAATTATATCACACTGAGTCACGTATATGGCATTGAAGTAGCGGCACCTTTTTGAGGTGTAGGCATGGTAGGCAGGCGTATTTAGCTATGCGGGCGAGTGGTAACTTGAGAGGAGCCCGAAGCTAAGCTGGAGGAGGATGGTACGTCAAGGTTCCGAGCGGAAGCTGTAGAAGATTGGGTGTCCTGTGTTAGCCAGTCAACTATGTCCTCAGAACTTTTCCAGTTCAGGGTACGTGGCCTCTGAACACTGGGCATTATTCTAGGGCCAAAGGGAATCACAGCACCATGACCACAACGGCCCCTGCGGGGTGGCCTGCCTCTGCCTGTCATTTGTTTTTCGATTAGTGGTACTATGCGTGCAAGCTACTGTGATAACAGATATGAGTGGCACTGTGCACTGGCAGAAGTTGGCAGAGTAGATGCTGTAGGCCTGACACACACGCTTGCAGACAACTAACTGCTATTCAATCTATTACAGTCAAAACATTTTTTTTTTTTTAAATGTACACTACTGTTACACAAGATATGAGTTGCACTGGTGTGACAATGTGCCATGGCAGGCCCTGAAACGCACACGTTTGAAGGAAACGGACTGCTATTATATTACAGTCAAAAAAGTTTTGTTTTTGTTAAATGCAAGCTATTGGGACACCAGATATGAGTGAGTGGTGGCACTGGGCAGGCCCTGAAATGCACACTCGTGAAGGAAACTGACTGCTATTATATTACAGTCCAAAAAATATTTTTTTCAAATGCAAGCTATTGTGACACCAGTGAGTGAGTGGTGGCACTGGGCAAGTGGGCACAGTATATGCTGTGAGTCTGACACACAGGCTGGCAGGCAGGCAACTGCAATTACATTACACAGAAAAAAAAAGCAGACTGATGTTCTAGCCCTAAAAAGGGCTTTTTGGGGGTGCTGTCCTTACAGCAGAGATCAGATGAGTCCTTCAGGACTGTAGTGGACACTGAATACACTAGCCTAGCTATCAATTTCCCTATCAAATCAGCAGCAGCTACACTGTCCCTCCTCTCACTAAGAATGCAGCTTCACAATGAATGTAAAATGGATGCTGTCCAGGAGGTGGGAGGGTCTGGGAGGGAGGGTCTGCTGCTGATTAACTGGAATGTGTCTGCTGAGTGTGAGGTACAGGGTCAAAGTTTACTCAATGATGACATATAGGGGGCGGACCGAACAGCGCTTATGTTCGCCATCCGTGGCGAACGCGAACAAGCGATGTTCACCAGGAACTATTCGCCAGCGAACAGTTCGGGACATCACTACTGATCATTTATTTTTTGCTTTCATAATGTGACACAGTTCTTTGCCTATTGATGTACATGCTACATTTTGAGATTCTGTAATCCCTCTTTTTTGCTACTGAAGTTTATTAACTACAATACTGTTAAAGGGATACTATAGTGCCAGGAATACAAAGCTGTATTGCTGGCACTATTTCTCCCCCTGCCTTCTCCCCTCTGTTGCGTGCGCCACTCCCCGGTAAATAAAGGGTTAAAAGCCCTTTATTTACCTGATCCCCTTCCCCTCCGACATCCCTCGACGAGTTGGCAAGTGCCGTGCGCATTAGCCCTCCCTACAGGAAAGCATTGAATCAATGCTTTCCTATGGGTGAAAATCTGACGCTGGACGTCCTCATGCAGAGCGTGAGGAAGTCCAGCGTCAGACACCGGACCAAAGGTCCGTTTCGATCCAGGAAGCTCTCTAGGGGCTGTCTGGTAGATAGCCACTGGGTGCAGTCTTAGAGCTGCAATGTAAACATTGCAGTTTTCACTAAGTGCAAAAGAGACACTATACCCAAACAACTTCAATCAGCTAAAGTGGTCTGGGTGCCTAAAGTGTCCCTTTAAGCATTATATAATCTAAAACATTGTGCAGATATCTCGACACGTGTCTCACATTTTTACTGATTCTTCTCTTATGTTCCATGGTGACATGTCAATACGTCTGTAATTTTGTCATTGCACTATTTATAAAAAACAAAATACGTGTGGCTTCCTGAACAAATTCTTAAAATATTGACATCACTATTGTGACGCAGTATTATCATAGTCATTGCATTAACTATAGGGATGAAGCTTTATATTACCATTTACAATAGCACAATTTTGGCCTTTTCTATTTTGAACATTGTGGTGAGCAGTTGTAGAAAGGAACACAGTAGTGGGTAATGGTATTTAATGAATTAGTAACAATGTTTAATAAATAGTAGGAGTTAGAATGTACAGTATCTTGAAGATGATAGCTCTGTGAACCAAAGAACGCTATATTCTCCCATTGCTAATTTCCCATAAACTTCGACAACTGGAGGATTACATTACAATGCATCACTACAGAGCCAATAATAACAGTGCCTCTTTTGCTGTAATGACACTTGTCATAATAAAAGTTGCCATCATTGTACCACATTTATTTTCTTTTAAATATGATGACATCACAGTGTTCTTATAAAAAATATCATCTTTATTTGAAGTAAGTACCATTCCCGTTTGTAAGAGAAATAACTCTTGGCATCACAACACCATGATTTAGCAAACAGATGAGAGAGAAGGTTGGTGACAATGCTCTTTATAACACTTAGCTATGATTAAAGGGACACTCCAGGCACCCAGACCACTTCTGCCCATTGGAGTGGTCTGGGTGCCAACTCCCACTACTCTTAACCCTGCAAGTGTAATTATTGCAGTTTTTTATAAACTGCAATAATTATCTTGCAGGGTTAAGTCCCCCTCTAGTGGCTGTCTACTAGACAGCAACTAGAGGGAACTTCCTGCTCTATAGCACAGATTATCTGTGCTAGAGCGTCGCTGGACATCCTCACGCTGTGTGAGGACCTCCAGCGTCGCTCAAATCCCCATAGGAAAGCATTGAAATTCGTTTTCAATGCTTTCCTATGGGGAGACCTAATGCGCATGCGTGGCATTGGCGCGCATGCGCATTAGGTCTCCTCGGCTGGTGAGCGGGATCAGTCTCGCCAACCGGCCGGAGTAAGAAGGAGGAGCGGCGCGGAGGAGGAGACAGCGACGAGGGACATCGTTGCTGCCTCAGGTAAGTGACTGAAGGAGTTTTCACCCCTTCAGTAACCGGGGTTGGGGGTGGGAGGGAGAGGGTACCTCCAGTGCCAGGAAAACGGATTGTTTTCCTGGCACTGGAGATTCCCTTTAAAGTGAACCTGTCACTACTTAATTAACTTAAAGGAACACTGTAGGCCCTTTAACAACTTCATCTTATTGAAGATGTTGTAGTGCCTGCAGTCCTTCAAGTTAGAAGGGTTGAGAGCCCAACTTAAATCCACGCCTCCAAGACATATAGGTATGAAGGTCGGGAATCTTACTTCCCGGCACTCATACTGTAACATACCGTGACGTCATGGATGGATGCATGCTCAGTGCTGTCACGGTCGGTAATAGAGAATCATTGTATTTAATGATTCTCTATGGCAGAATCTTAGGTGCATCGTAGTGAACTCCTCTGCGGAGCATTGGATTGGACCGTCCTCCCTGAGGTACATTTTTTTAAATCAGTTTTTTTCTCCTAATCTATACATCTTATAGCAATTTATTTAAAAAAAAGCACACGGTAAATTGGTCATGACAGGTAGACAGATTTAAGGGTTAATTAAACCACCATGACCACTTCTGCTGTTAGAAGTGGTCATGGTGGTAAAAGTCTGTATGTGCAGCGTTTCTGCTTCAAGCACTGCACATACTGAGATATTTGCACTTTTGTGCTGGGGTTTAGTGACCCCCAGCACTTGTGAGACTGTTCCGGTAATTAGTTGTTTTTTTTAAAAATCCCCTCACATGTATACCTCTACCCTCCCTCCTTGGCACAGAATGTGCGCATGCACTTTGATCCGTAAACAGTCCAATCAAATGCAAATGTGAAGTATATAGTGTCCTGTCTTAATATGGACATTAGATGCTTGATGTAGGGAAACTGAAGAACTTGCAAGGTGAGTAACTAATGACATTGCAGAGCTGGGCATGGCATGTACAAGGACTCTACAGCAAGGCCTTACGGTATTAGCAAGGCATTATGAACACAAATTGGTTAAGTGGAAGAGTTAATTACTAGCTGAGTGAATGGTGGCTGATTCAAGATCATGAGAATAAAGAACACTAAGCCATACTGGAACCAAAGCAAAACAGTATCATCAACAGGGTGGACAAAAATAAAAAATAAATACATTTAATTAGATTTTTTGTTTTTTAATTTAAATCTGATTTATTTTCATAAAAATGCCTTTGGAGGAAAAAAAAAATCTATCTAAAGTTTTCCATTTACAATACATTATAGTCCAAAGGTTATTCAATATTAAACAAAACAAGGATTAATTATGTAGCGGGGGCTGTATATTTACGCAATATATGCATTTTTTGTAAATGCCTCCATTATTCCAAGTTAATTGAACTTTTTTACTGCAAACAATTTATAAGATGAACATACAAAATTCAGAAAAAAAAAACCAACTTAATTTAATTGTTATTCTGCAAATCAGCATACACACAATGAGTGATCCTATTAAACTGGTGATATAACAAAATATTAGCTGTGTACAGCACTTGTTAATGTATGTCCTACCAACTTAGTGCAAGAAGTCGCCTGCCTTTATTTAGCTACAACTCTTATCACGTCTGAAGCGGGTGGAAGTTAAACTATGCATCCAATATAATGGAACGAATCAACCACTTATTACACAGCTTAATAAGTATATCAGCTCACAATAACTTTACATCACAAGTCATCATTTTAATGAAAATTTACAAATATTAAAGGAACACTTCAACGGAAATTATTTTATATTTTTTAAAAGAATTTACTAGGTATATCCCAATAAAATCATGTATGCATGTATTGATGCATTGTTTCATTGGAGGTATGTTGAAAACTAGCTTGCAAAAGCTGCAGATCTGCTGTCGTCAGCCATTGCAAGCCCTCCCTTAGTCTATGCTGAGGGAAGAACATCATCGTGAAACCTTTGGTTTTGAGTAGACGTGTTCTTCAAAAACAGAATTTGAATAATACAAAACAAAAGTATGTTTTAAAAAAAAATAAAATAATAGACATCCTTAAATCAATAAAACCACTCACCCAAATTAGAAAGTTTGTACAGGAGCTTTGTCGTCAATGAGAAACATTTAATTGGACAATGCCAGGACATCTTCATAGGCTGCAGAGAACAGTTCTGCATCTAATTAAAAGGTCAACCTCTAGATCTTTGGAAATATTTCATATATTTTAGTAAATGCATTTATTTGCAATTATGTGCATAAAAATACATATGCATTCTTGAACTTATAAAAATGGTTTCCTTATAAAAAAACATGCTCACCTAGTTAACCTTTACACGTCATTGAAAACTAGAAGAACAGTATAATTAACCCCCACCAGCAGAAGACGTTGTGAAGGCAAAAAGACATAATTTTCAACTGTAACTCTCTCATGCTCCACAATATGCATCAACAAATAACGTATTTATTGCTGTCAGAAAAAGAGTTACAGCTATATATTCCTTCTTTACACAATAATGAAATAAAACAAATCTTAAAATGATTATACTCGAATGATAAGGAGGTATGTAACGTTGATATCTTCCTGACTAAAAGGGGTCCACAAAGGTACACAATAACTCCCAAAATAATTTAGTGATAAGTCAATTTCAAAAACTAAAACATCAAATATTATTGATTAAAATAAACTCATCGATGTGATAACATAATTGCAATATTCCCATGAGAATCTTGTGTCAGATCTACTGCAAGTTCTTCAGAACACGAGGTAGATCAGTTATAGAATGTATAGTGTAATGTGGTACTGGGCAAGGCTTGCCACGGAATGCTGCATTCTCATTTAACCAGATAGTTGCCTTAACGCCTGCATTAAGTCCACCTCTGATATCAGTTTCCAAATTGTCTCCTACCATCACACAGTCCTCAGGCTTCACGGTCAAAAGGTCACAACAGTGGAGAAAGATAGAAGTTGCTGGCTTCTGCTCAACATGTTCGCCTCCTACTACAATGGCATCAAAAAACTCATGGACACCACAAGCCTCGATTTTCTCCCTCTGAACTTGCTTCTCGCCATTAGTTAGGAGAACCAAGCGTGTCAATTTTCTAAGATCATGGAGCATATTTTTGGTATTTTCGGATAGAGTCATGAGCTCTAAACGCTTTTTTTTCCATAATGTATAGCACTCTTTGGCCAAATCTTTGTGATCTACTGGTCTAATCATTTGCATTGCTTCCTTCCAATGCAGTATTCGGAGATCATCAATAGTCATTTCAGAGTCAATCAAATTTTCTTGCAGGAGCTTGGCTTGGAACATGTCACAGATCATATGAGCATCTGCCTCCGAATACTTGTTTTTGTCTACGAGTATCTGAATCACCTAGAAGAAAATACAACTGTATATTATCTGAACACCAAGTAGTTCAACTCTAGAGTAAAACATACAGATTATATTTATATGTGAGCTTAAAGATCTTGTTTTAACCTTTTTGTTTACTTTACAGATGAAGAACATTTTTAGAAATTGCAACATTGCCATACATTAAATATTGTCATGAGTTTTCTTTGTTTTATAAATATCAAAATGCACACAAACCATTTATTGGTTTAATTTGTATTTATTCAGCCTTCCAAACAATCTCTTAAAGGAACACTCCAAACAACACTACACCACAGTGGACCGTTTGGTGCCTGGAGTCTCCGGCCGCCATCCCACAGCGATCTACCAAATTGTTTCAGAATGTTTTAAGCTTACCTAGTTTTATCTAATCTTCTTTTGCAGGAGAACCCAGATGTCTTCAATTAGTTAAGCAAATTGAATACAGGACTGCACTCATTGACTGAGAGGGCTCAAATGATGTTCTCAGCCGATAAGTCCCATCCTGCATATACCTGCTTATCTCAGTCGAGGTGCATGCTGGCAGCTGGACTGGCCTAGGAATGCTGTCAAACCTTTCTTGTTTGTCAAATTCCCTGAAAGGGCCACAGGGCACTCACAGCATAGGGCACCATAACAGCAGGTGGAAGATGTTATGGGGCTTCCTTTAAAGGAACACTAAAGTGTTAGGAATGCAGAACTGTATTGAATACAAAGGTCTAAAAGTTCTTGTATTCACTTACCTGATTCGAGAACCGAAGACCTTTGGTGCTGGACTGGGCTCCTCCTCCTCCAATGCCAGTGTAACTCAGGAACTTAATGAACATGCGAGGTGAGTGCTGTGCGCGCATTAGGTCTTCCTCATAGGAAAGCATTGATACAATTCTTTCTTAAGGGGTTTTTTAAGATGCTGGACGTCCTCATGAAAAGTGCGAGGACGTCCAGCGTCGTTTCACAGAGTTTGTAAAACTGCAAAGTTTTATATTGCACAGTTAAGGGGACAGAGTTACTGCACCCAGACCACTTCAATGAGATGAAGTGGTCTGGGTGCCTGTAGTGCCCCTTTAAGCTGTGTGGTCCAGTGAATTATGGGAAGTAATGCCATCGCTGATTCAGGAGGGAGGGTGCCACGCCACTTCTTGAACCATAACCACTTTGAGTGTTCCTATAATACAGTATATAAGCTATATAAAATTCTTAAAACAAAGGGGAAATAAAAGTGAAAGCAGGGTACCTCCTTTATTGCTTGTTTGCTTGCTCCAGCTGTATCAATCAATGTGTTATCCAAATCGAAAAACACTGCTTTAATGCCATTCAGAACCATATTTGTAAGTCAAGACAAGTGCACGAGATCTGCTAGCGAATGTCGTAGATGCACACAGGTGCTCATGCAAGATCTGAATTTATATTCCTCTGGAAATAAATTTGCTCACCTGTAAACAAAAATCAACAGATTAACAATAATACTCATATCTAAAGACTGTACCAATAACGGCATGTTATATTAAGTTACTTAAATCTCTTATTACAAAGCAAGTGTTTTATTTTTTGCAACATTGTGCACTCTGGTTGACCAGAAACATGTGTTTGCTGTTGAAATACATTAAACATATGTAATTATGGATAAACTATTACAGTAATATATCCTAACTTGTTTTCTTCCAGCAGTAAATTGCTTGTTGGGTAAACTTGTATTCTAGCATTTCAATATTCAGACACATTTTTCTAAGAAATAAAACAATTACAATCCCTCCACCCATTGTAGCTCTGTCACTTTAATTTTGATAGTAGGTATGATATTTTTTACAGCAGCGCAACTTTATATCTAATTCCGAAGTGGTCATGATGCTTGGAGTAACCCTTTTTTTTTTTTTTTTTTTATAAAATTAGAATTATATTGTTTTCCAACAAATGAGTAAGTACGAGAAAGGGACATGCAGGTCCTCAGTTGTGACTATAAAAAATAAAGACGTTTTTTTCCTTATTGGTGTAACCTTTTAACCCCTTAAGGACACATGACATGTGTGACATGTCATGATTCCCTTTTATAACAGAAGCTTGGTCCTTAAGGGGTTAAGGGACACTGTCAGTTTATGTTTGTGAAAGACAATCATTGGTTCTCCAGCTATTATTGACTGTACTTCCCATAATGCAAAGCAAATGACAAAAACAGCACTCCTTGCAGATGATGATGGGGTGCTGGTCAATCAGATACATCAGCAACTATTTTAAAATATTGGCAAGGGGGGGGGGGGACAAAGTGTAAATGTTGTTTTATAGGACAGAAGTTTCACAAGCACAAAATAACATTAATTTGGTCTTTGAACTATTTTACACGTACTACCTTTGAATCAAGGCAATGAAGACTGACATTTGTCACCCTAGGTTTTATGGGCCAAGTTTCCCATCATTTCATGACCGGTACAGAAATAGAAGTAACTAATAGTCTAAGAATCTTGGGAAATGTAGTCCACATTATGTAACTAGGCATCAAAGGAGGGGAGCACCCAGTGTGCTGTTAGACATCTGGGTTATGTATGAAAGTGTTCGGTTCTGAAAAGTGGGCAGTCATCATGGAAACCTGGGGAACAGGCAGGCACATTGCACTGGTGATTGAGATTCTGCCCCTTTTAAACAGTTATGAATCCCCAGCATGTGAACATCTGCTAAAGTCACAGTGAAAAGGGTTAGCCATCATTGCCCCACACTGGATTCACAGACATAACAAATGCCTATCTAAAACTTGTATACAATCTTCTGTTGATAAAAAACAACGTACATAATTAAGAAAAAAAGTCAGCAATCCTGCATTCGTATATTACAAAGTATGTGTTGAACATTAATCCCCATGTCATGTAAAATTGTCAACATTTCAGATTGACAACTATGGGTTCTCCACTCGTAATTGGTTACACTTTACATCTTTATCATTCAATGATTATGCCATCTAAGCAAAATGAGGAATCTGGCGTACCAAAGCCTACACCGCAAGGAAACAATAAATATGAAAAAAAAAAAAGTTATTTCTACGCAGAAGATGCAAGCTATAGAGGTTCCAAAAATATCCTCCTAGCACTTCAAGGGTACAATCTAAATGTACGTTTCTTAACTCCTTGGCTGATACACAAAACAAAGTCCCCGTGCTTTTCTGGTGGGCCCCTACTGGCTGGAACAACATTCGATCAGCCTCCAGGCACCTGTCTACAATAACTTGCTTTGAGTAGCTGCACTACTTTCCAAAGTAAACATAGAGACCCCTCTCCCTCCACAAAGAGTCTAATGGAGGGGTTTTGTCACATTATTATGCTATACATATATCCTCCTAAAAACCAAGGAAAAAGTGTCTTCTAATTTTTGATGAATAAGAAGAAGTTCCCAACATCCCAGCCTATCATATGACATATCACTGGAAAGCACAGGATGTCCTCTTTACAATACAGTAAAGATTGATAGAGTAGCTCAAAAGAATAAAAGGAGATGCATGTGAACGAAATGTCCAGTACAGAGGACACAAGTAAATTGGCTGGGTCTCAAGAAGATGTGTATATATAGAGATATATATATATACGCGCGTATATAACAGTTAAAAATTGGTCACTGTGTAAATGCCATGTACACAATTTGGGTCCCTTTACAAGAAAAGTTAAGATTCACTAATCTAAATTCACATGGAAATTACACACTGCACTCTCCTGAGCCTGATCCATGCTGTGTCTGTGTGCAGTGCAGGGTCCCCGTACCCATCACACACGGCACTCTCCTAATGCCATGAGCCTGACCCATGCTGTGTCTGTGTGCAGTGCAGGGTCCCAGTACCCATCACACACGGCACTCTCCTAATGCCATGAGCCTGACCCATGCTGTGTCTGTGTGCAGTGCAGGGTCCCAGTACCCATCACACACTGCACTCTCCTAATGCTATGAGCCTGACCCATGCTGTGTCTGTACCAAGCACACACTGCACTCTCCTAATGCCATGAGCCTGACACATGCCGTGTCTGTCTGCAGGGTTCCAGTACCCACCACACACTGTAAGCCGACTGCACTCTCTACCCCGGAAGTACTGACACGACAACCGGAAGTGCATCATCTAGCCATGTGCGTGTGTCTTGCCTCTTCCTGGCTGCTGCCCATGTGAGTGCTCTGGCAGCGTGTACCCAGCTGTGTGCTCCACCGACAGGACCCAGCGCCATGGACAGTGCCAAGAAGTGGCTCAATCTGCCCAGGCAGCCGAGTCTGAAGAACCTGACGGAGCCTGGCTATGGGCTGCCCGCAGAGAAGCAGCACCCAGCGCTGCAGGAGCTCACCACGGCTCACATTGACTCCTTCAACCAAGCTATGACAGAGGGGCTGAGTCTGGCAGTACAGGTGGGGAGCACGGGGTTACATTAACTAAGACATGTCTTATTCCTGTGCCAACCCGCACAACATCTCCTACACCGAAGTCTAAAAATTATATATTAATTATAAACATAAATCAATAAAATGTGTAGTGTGGTGTGTTGGTTTTTATCTACTGACGTAATTGAAAGCTTTTTAGAAAGGGGAATAAAAAGACAACACATGGGGTAAGAATAGGGACCATAAAACATTAAATGGTTGTGTATAAAACATGGCACTTTTTTCCTCCCCTTAAGCTGATTTTCCTTTTTTTGCATTTGTTTTTCTTATTTGCCTATTTCCATCTTTTTTTTCTTCAAAAATCTGTTACTTTATTGTGTATAACTTCTTTGACATTTTCTGCCATTTTGTAACACATTCCTTCATAAGAAAAGTGCCAAATTGGCACAATCATAAAAATCTATGACAATTTTTACCCACAACCCCTCTTATTTCCAATTAATCAAATGTGGCCAAGTCTTTATTTTTGGTTTAGTGCTTAACCCCTTAAAGGACCACTATAGGCACCCAGACCACTTCAGCTTGATGAAGTGGTCTGGGTGCCAGGTCCACCTAGGATTAACCCTTTCTGCTGTAAACATAGCAGTTTCAGAGAAACTGCAATATTTACAAATGGGTTAATCCAGCCTCTGATGGCTGTCTCGTTGACAGCCGCTAGAGGCGCTTCCGCGCTTGTCACTGATTTACACAGTGAGAAGACGCCAGCGTCAATAGGGAAGCATTGAGAATGCTTTCCTATGAGACTGGCTGAATGCGTGCACGGCTCTTGCCGCGCATGCGCATTCAGCCGATGACGGGAAAGGAGGAGGAGAGTCCCCAGCGCCGAGGGAGCCCGGCGCTGGAAAAAAGGTAAGGGATTAACCCACTTCCCCCCCCTAGAACCCAGCGGAAGAGGGACCAAGAGGGTGAGGGAGACCCAAGGACCCTATAGAGCCAGGAAAACGAGTATGTTTTCCTGGCACTATAGTGGTCCTTTAAAACCAATGTAAACAAGTTTTAACTCTAAATAAGGAGGGGGAAGGGATCAAGTTACTATTGTCCATTAGGACATAATAAATTAGAGCAGATCTGTCACCGAACAGCAATGTCACCATCAGGGGTTTTGCGAAATATGCAAAGACCCAAGAAGGTGGAAAAGCTAATTCAAAGTTAATCTGTCACCCACCAATGGATGATTACATCCAAATTGTGTAGGTAATCATACTGAAAATGTGCTATGAAAAAGTTCACCAGGTGTATATGATATTCTGACTGGAGATTTGCTAAATTTCTTATACAACAGATTTGTGTTTCTGTTTTCTCAAAGTAAACTTACCCTCATTGTAACCCAACCACTCAGTACAGAGAAAAAGAGTATTCATTCTCCTCTGAATGGTTTGTCAGCTCGGCTAGTTCAGCTTGCATCAAGAGTGTAGACAGAGAGGGTTATGATGTGAAGTTCACTCCTCCTCTCATGGTGCAAGCTGAAGGTTCAGGGTTAAGAACATTTAGTTTATGGAGCCCTCAACTATTTTAATTTGCTTTTTCTTCTTAGGCTATGAAACCACTAGAGTTCGCTTTTAAAAATGATCAAGTCTCATTTTCCATTGTGGATGCGTCTATAACTCCTCCTATGGTTCCAAAAGGAAACATCTGTAAAGAACATAGGATTTACCCAGCAGAATGCAGAGGACGCAGAAGCACGTATCGAGGAAAGTTAACTGTAAGGCATTTATTTATATTGCTTATTAAATACATTTGTGCACTCCTGGGAGAAATAATGTATATTGTCTGACCGTTGCTTCTTCACTACCTAGGAATTGGCAGAAATGGGAAATCTGTTACAATTGTAATTGGCATTATTCATGGAAGTAAATAACCACATTTTATTTTTAGCTCAACTGTCACATGTCCAGTATCTAATCTCACACCTTTTTTGTTAATGCTGTACTCTTTTAGAATTGACTTTTTTTTTTTTAAATTCTTTATTTTCATTGTGCATGAAGTGACAATGGGCGTGCAGGGCCACAACAGCAGCTGCAGCTGCAGGCATTTTCATAACATATGAGCATTTTAAAGCGTGGCAGAGTAAACAGCACATTTTTTTTTTGTATATATAACACATAAAAACATTCTGATTTATAACATTGGTAAGTTAGTTTAAACATGTTAAGCTAGGCAATTTTAAAATGAGTTTGGTCTCGGTTAAGGTTAATAATACGTTTTTGGTTGTGTTGTAGATCTACCTGTCATTAAGACAGTGTGCTATGAGGTACCGAATGTCAACAAGCGTAAACAAGTTAGTGTGTATGGTAAAACTTTAAACATATAGGTGACAATGACAGGAATACTCCTGGATAACCTGTCTTATTTTTACGTGTGGTGAACATGCCAGTCAAACTAGCAACTACAGGCTAAACTGTAAAATAACGTAGAACGATTAAGAGGCAGTTCAGTGCAGATTATAATGTAAAATAGAACGTTTACACAGTACAGATTAAGTTGAGGGTTATGCCATGTGTGATGCCTTCTCTATGTACTGTGAGTGGTGTGTACCATGCATATAGTGGGTGGTTATGGGCCGATTTAACGTTGTGCATGGTATGTTGCCTAATGTAAGGATGAAAATGTCATGCGCCAATAATAAGGTACAATATACTGATTCCAAGCTGAGAGGTACGCCATGAATACCGCTGGAGGCTAAACTAAAAGAGCAAGAAAAAAAAAAAAAAAACAACAAAAAAAACCAAATACAATTCACAGAACATTCTGGGTCAAAGTACCCCCACAGTATTCTGTGAGACGAGAGCTGTGTAAGAAGTTACAAGTACATTTTTGTCCATTATGTTTAGAAACGGTACATTGAGCTGTTGGGTACATATAGGTACTAGTTGGTTCGGTAATTAACGCTCGGGGCTGTAGGTTGTAGCCAGCGGTAACAGTGTTCCGGCAGGTGTACAATGCAGGGGCTGGGGCCCTGCGCCGTGTGTTTGGCATGTCGGCTCGTGCCGCCTTTGCCCACCGGGTGGGAAGGCCCATCCAGCTTGGGGGCGACTTTTATAAATGTGGTAGGTGAAAGTCTCGGTCTAGAGAGTGGGAGGCCGAAGTGAGCTCCATAGGTGGAGGGCAATGTTCCAGTAGATGAGGTGAGAGAAACACCCCTGGCAGATCATTCAGGAGTCACCGGCTGCTCCGGTTAATCTTCTGGGGATAAATTCTGCTGCGCTGGCAGTGTCCCAGTTCGGTGGGTTTCCGGTACGTTCTGATGGTCTTTGCTGTGGTAACGAGTCCGTGGGGAGACCCAGCTGTCCTAGTATCGCCGTTGCCTCATGCATGTGTCGCGCTGTGATCGTGGTGCCGCCTTTAGTGATCAGCAAGGTATGGGCAGAGGCCCAGCGGTACTGAATATGGTGAGTCCGCAGGAGGGATGTTAATTGATGCAGGGATCGCCTCCATGCCAGCGTTGCCCCAGAGAGGTCTGCGTAGAAGGAGATAGTCATCTCCTCGAAAAGGTAATTCGGATGGTTTCTAGCAGCCGCTAGTACTGCAGATCTGTCTTTTAGGGTCTGGAATTGTATGATCACGTCCCTCGTGGCTGCGGTAGGGGCTTTAAGGGGCTTGGGTACACGGAAAATGCCGTCTAGTGTTATGGCTTTGGCTATCTTAGGAGTCAATAGGGCCGTGAGGAGCCGTCGTGTGACATGAGGGAGCTCAGTGTCAGGTAGGTTGTCGGCAATGCCTCTTACCTTGAGGTGTGTTAGGCGGTGTTTGTCTTCAAGCTCAGCCAATTTTAGGTCGTTTTGAACGAATCGCTGTTTTATCTCCTGCACCTCTTTTTGCAGCCTTTGGATTTGGCTGGTGTGTGTGCTGGAGGTGTTTTCCACTGCCCCTAGTCGCCCTGTTAGGCCTCACAGCGTGTCCTTAATTGAGGCAACCTCCGCCGAGATCTTATTGTGGTGTTCCGCCATGAGTTCCCTAATGGCCTCCATGCTCACCGGTGTGGGGGCCGCGGGTGATGGCGGCTGTTGTGGTTGAGCTGGCGGTGAGTTATGCCTTGCCGGGTAAAGGCTCTCTCCGTCTTCGTCCGACGTCTCGGCATAGAAGTCAGAGCAGCCGCCGTGTAAGGACGCCATATTGGCGCTCGAGGCTCCTCGGGCCTGCCGCCACATTTCATCGATGTTCATGCCCATCGTGGGCTTGTCGGGCCTGAGTTTTTTGCTTTTCCTCCCCATCGGGTTTATATCGCTGATATGATCCCCTACGGGTGGTTTCAACCCTTGAAGGGGGGTTATTTGTGGGATTTTCTCGTTTGTTTGCACGGAGCTCAGCCGGCATGCGACCGATCTCCTCCGTAGCTAAGCGCCGCCTCCCAGAATTGACTTTTAAAGAGAATATACAATTCCTGAGCAATGTAGTCCTCAACATTTTATTGGCAAGTCCGTCCATTAAGTTTATCGCTCTTCTTGATGCCTTTTGCAAACTGATTTTTAACGGAATGTTTGCAAGATCTACAGTTCATTGTGAATTTTATTTTTGGATCTTGAACACTGCATCACAATCCAGATGTTTTAAGCAAATGTAACTTATTTAGCTGTTCGAAAAAGGGAAATCTGCTTATTTCAACCAGATTTTCCTCCAGTCTAGTTGTCAATAGAAATCAGCTGATTCTCTCTATTAGTTGTCTAATGTCAGCTATTCAAAATCAAAAATCAAAGTGCAACGAAATTCCCTTTTTCTGGCTGATTTAATTTGCCTGATACAGACCAGAGAATTTGCATCTATACACGGTGCTCTCTCTCTAAGTTTTCAGAAAGCTGCCCCAATGCTGTTTGACTTGTGTCACTGAGCAATATAATGTGTGTGTTCTGCCATTTAACCTCATACAGCGGACACGACAGTGGCTTTTTTGCTGATTGTTTAATATAAACTGATCGCAACATAAAGAAAGATTATTAATCTATAATTTGGGGCGAGACCGTTTATTTGAAGAAATGTCTAAAATTAGCAGGAGTTTATATAAACTATGATTGCTAAATGCTCTGTGTTCATTTTGATGCACACTTCATATCAAATACATCATATTTTTACAGTGTGTTGTTCCACCAGAGTAGTACTAAAAAACTTGATCTAATATATACTTAAAGGGACACTATAGTCACCTGAACAACTACAGCTTAATGTAGTTGTTCAGGTATTATCTATAGCTCCCTGCAGGCAATCTAATGTAAACACTGTATTTTCAGAGAAAATACAGTGTTTACATTGATTGATAGGAATACCTCCAGTGGCCGTCACTCAGACGGCCACTAGAGGGACTTCCTATCACGCAGGGCCCTAAAAAGGCCCTGTACACGTCAGACGTATTAAAATACGTCTGACGTGTTCAGGAGAGAGAAGGCACTGTGTGCACGCCTTCTCTCTCCAGCCTGTCAGCGGAGGAGGGGGGCGGGCAAAGACCGCGAGCTGAGCTGTCACTCAGCTCGCGGCCGCGCGCATGCGTGGTAGTGCGCTCAGCACTTCAGAGGGCGGCATGAATGCCGCCCTCTGAAGTATGTGCGAATGTGCGGCAAAGCCGCGCATGCGCACAAGGGAGCAATGACGCTTCCAAATGGAAGCGTCTGATTGCTCTCTGATCGCGCCCGCCTATTTCGTCATTTTGACGAAATAGGGGGCGTGGCTTCACGAGGCTCCCGGCGCTGGAACAAGGTGAGTAAAATCTCCTCCCTGGAGAGTCCCTTTAATAATATTAAAAACAGACTGCTCGTAAAATGTGAATTTAATATACCCAATCATAATCCAACTGAAGTCAAGAGAAAAATAATAAATACAGCCACAGTATTCTTACCTATATCGATACAATTAGCAGCACACCGATACAATTACTCCCAATGTCCACAAAGAAACAATATTTTACTAATTCACAGTCTGCTGTAAAGTCTGATAGCAATTCCAGTAAATCTCAAGATTAATTATATATACAGCTAGATTTTCACTTTGATTCACAGCATGAATGCCTACAACACACCTTTTCAGAAGTGAAACTTTATTAAATCAAATCGGTACAGTTAAAATACTTACAGTGTTAGGGGGTGAGACTTCTTTCAAAGGCTCACTAGCTTTGGACAAAAGTCTGTTGCCTCTTTTCCCTGGTCCTTTTCCTTTTCCTAATCTCACTGTCCACCAGCGGGTATCCAAAGAGATTCTGTTTTAGCATCAATTTATTTGGGAAGTGCTTTTTTTCAGAGTTATTATCATATATTTTATAACTTGTCTATACTGTTATTTATTGCACTTTTTAATTTTAATATATAATACATATTTTTTTCCTGCTTTCTCTATCTTTTCATTACAGGCAGACATAAGCTGGTCTTTAAATGGAGTCCCGAAGGGTGTCATCAAACAGTCACTTGGTCATATTCCTATAATGGTGAAATCAAAGCTCTGCAATTTATATGGCTTATCACCAAAACAACTTATTGAACATCATGAGGAAGAGCAGGTAAAGAAAAAGATTACCTACATATAAACTATGCAAACATGGGAAGTTAAAAAAAAACAAACCTCTATGTACATATTCTACAATAAGAAAGGTTACCAATCAAGATGACTTTCAAAGTATAATGCAGTAAGTCAACACTTAAATCCCCACATTCACAAATAGGAACCGATCTCATAGTAAACAGGTGTGCAAACCTTATCTAAATCATTTAGATGAATGAGTCTTTATTATAATATAGAAAGTAGTCATTTGTAATGTCAAAATCACTCCATTTATGCATAAAAGGCCAGCATAGTGTTTGCGTGTATATCCCTTTCTGAAGGGAGTTAAAGTGAAACTATATAGGTGTAGAAATGCAAACATGTATTCCTAATGCTTTAGTGTTACCCTACCTATTTAGAGTTCCGCCCTCCGTGAGGGTAAAAGGTAAGTTTTACTTACCTTATATGGTAGCGAGCTGGTCTCTCCGTGGCCGTCTTGCCACTTCGTCTGAGATGCGTCCCATAGGGAATCATTGGAAGGCTAGTTTGCATGCTGTGCCAATCAAATGCTCTCTATGAGTAAAATTTGATTGAATAACAGTCTAACTTCGTTATTGCAACAGACACGCCTCTAGTGACTGTCAGGAAGACAGCCTCTGGAGTTGTGTTAACCCATTTCTGTGTTGGAATGGAAGCTTTTTTTTTTTTTCTTTCAAAAGCTTAGAAATGGTTTTGTATGCCGGTTATGTTTAACTTGACATTTAAACATATTCAAAACACTATTGTGACTAATTTGTTGTAAATTAGATGTGAGAATTATTTGTATATATAGTGGATATCCTTTAGCATGTTACTTTACTAACCTTTTTACCTGTGATCAGAGAATTACTTTTTTTGTTTGTTCACTAGGAAATGGGTGGTTATTTCATAATAAATGGGATAGAGAAAGTTATTCGAATGCTGATCATGCCTCGGAGGAATTTTCCCATTGCAATGAGTCGCCCTAAGTGGAAAAACAGAGGACCTGGTTACACGCAATATGGTAATTAATGTTACAATTTTTTTGTTCAGTTGCATTTTGTTTTCTCTACAAGTGTAATGTCATATTTAACTAAAATAGTAGTAACTGAAAGCACGTGTACTTTTCTCTGCTGTAAAATCTGTTGGTGAGAACTTTTTTGTAAATTATGATCTTTGAATTGTAATAATAAAAAAAAAGGATGCTTCTGAAATCTGTTGTAGGTGGCTAGCTTTCTTCTACCTCAAATGGAAAATATGATCTCTTTAACAATGAATTGTGATATGCAGGGGTATATTTACTATACTGAAATTTGGAGTAGTGACAAGGGAATTTTACATCTTAAATGTGTAACTCTTGTATGTAGTTTTTTTAGCATGAAGTTAATTCCATTTTGAATACCATTTCAAGGTATAACTGTACGTTGTGTGCAAGATGAACATACAGCTGTTAATATGAACCTTCACTATCTGGAAAATGGCTCAATCATGGTGAATTTCATCTATCAGAAAGAACTTTTCTTCATCCCACTCGGATTCGCATTAAAGGTTAGTCTTGCATTTAGAGAGCATTTAGGTGTTTTAATCCCTTAACCCCTTAAGGACCAAACTTCTGGAATAAAAGGGAATCATGACATGTCACACATGTCATGTGTCCTTAAGGGGGGTTAAACTAGGGGCAACTTGTCCCCTTTGCAAATTGAATGCGCTCAGATTTTCTCTGGCATTGGCAGTCCTAGCTTGAAGCTCAAAGAAAAAACATGAAACATATACAGAAACAGCAAGATCTAAAATACTGGTCTAAGCCTACAAATTATCCACATGATGGGTGTGTGTTTATATATTGGCTTGAGTGTATTTAATATGTATCCAAATAAAAAATGGGATGGACGGCAGCATTGCAACATAGCTGTGTGATACAAAAGTGAATCCAAATACAAAATAAAAAAAACAAAACAAGTCCTGAGCTTAAACTCTCACTACTCTTGGGCGGCAGCAACGACCATAGTACACATCAGCACCAATACATACAGTAAAAACCAAAGAAAAAAAAGTTATCAGCATTTGTTTAAATATACATAGGGATTTGGGAGAGAGCACATGTAACTTTTTTTTTCCCTTTGGTTTTTACTGTATTTATTGGGGCTGAGGTGTACTATGGTCATTGCTGCCGCCCTACAGTAGTGGGAGTTTGAGCTCAGGGCTTGTGTTGTTTTTTGGTTTTTTTTGGTTTGATTCACTTTTGTATCACACAGATATGTTGCAATGCTGCCTCCCATCCGATGTGTACCCTATTAAGGGTTAATAAGTATGTAAGGGCGGATATAAAAAAATACCCCTCTCTGTCTCATTAGAGATATCTTTGCCAGCTGCTCAAGGAGGCAAGGTGAATGGTTAGTGTAGGACCCACCTGAGAGGTTTGCCTTGACGTGGCAGGTGGGCATTCCCTCCAATGGCCATTGGAGTAACTAAATGACCTCCTTTTGTTTTAATATACATAGGGATTTGGGAGAGAGCGCAGGTAATTTTTTTTTTTTTTTCTCTTTGGTTTTTACTATTTAATATGTGTGCCTATCCTCAGTAACCTTTCTATAGGTTCCAGTTTCAGAACAGGGGCTGGCTGACATCTCTCTACCATTTTCTGGTTGTATAAGATGTCACAGAGGTACTATTTTTTGCAATGCATTTTCAGTATAATTATAAATATTGCTTTGCAGAATCTACCTTTTTAAAGTTCTATTTATTCATATAGGTTTTCGCTAAGCAGGCGTGTATATACCATGTTCATTGCGTCCTCACAGTTGAGATAATATGCTGTTCAGTAACTTCTCTGAATCCTTCATAATCAAAATATATTTATGATTTTATCCATACTCTCATTTTTAGGCATTGGTTGACTATACAGATTATCAGATTTTCTCTGAGTTGATTAAAGGCAAAGAAGACGATTCCTTCTACAGGGACTGTGTCACTCAGATGCTCAGAGTGGTAATGGTAGAAGGTTGCCATAGTCACAAAAAAGTTCTTCAATATCTAGGGGAACGTTTCCGGGTGAAATTTTACCTTCCCGAATGGTATACAGATGAACAGGCTGCTGAGTTCCTACTGAAGTAAGTTCTCTATTTACAGATACAGTAAGCGAGTGGATCTGGATTTCTATTTCAGAATATGTAGAGAGGCTTCAAATTCATTGCTGTTTTAAAGAAACCTCAACAGGTAGTTAACACGTCTATTTGTATTGTAAAAGCAAAAGTGTGTGTTTCTCTTACCTTGCTGATGCGGATAAGAATAAGGTTCTGTAGTTGACACACAACAGGAGAGCATGATGGTAACACCAGTTCTAACTGATATCTTTAATATTCTTACCATACATATTTATTTTTATTTTTCTTCTCCATTTGTGAGTTTATTGGTATTTTTCAATAACATTGGAATGGCGTACAGTGTACAAATATGAGCCTTAACATATCCATTTCCATGCAGTATCTTCTAGTAGTATATTTACATACCCTGTAATGGGTTCACAAAAGTTAACATTTCTTTTTCTGGTACAACCTGCAGTGGGTATTTACTAAAAGTACCAGTTGTTGCCTCTGAATTACAAAATGTTTTAATGTATTTTTCTAAGATCCCGGGTAATTCTACATGCCACTAATGGTTTTAAATACTCAGAAGTTTCCATGAAGTTTCAAGACGTTTCCACAGCTATGACGTGCTGTCTTTGATACTTATTTGGTTTTAAGTCCAAATTAAAGGGGCATGCATCAAGTGACAATTTTTTTTTAACCAGCAAGCAAACACTTTTGAACAAATATACAAACCAAAATAAAGCAAGAAAAATGTTGAAAAGCATGTAAACAACATTTATAAACTTGGTCAGATTGCCATGTTGGGCACGCCTCTTGGCTAAAGGAGTTTTGTCAACCTGTACCCCCATTACCATTCCATCTCAGGTTTAGACCATTCCACTAATAACAGAAACAGGGCATCATTGTGCAGCAACAGCAGGAAGAAACCTGACACCGTAGCCTGCCCTGCATGAATCACACTAATCAGATTCCTTCACTTCTCCCCTTATCAGTATGTTGCAGGGTGAAGAGATCTTCCACCTGCACATGTAAAGCATGCAAAATGCAATTTTCCTGCAATATCGGGGATAGGACACTGGTTAGGTCAGTGTCCCACTGGAGTGGCTGTAGAAAGCATAAATAAGAAGCTGATAAATATGAAAACACAATCATACTTTCTTGCTTTTTTTCCCAGATTGCTGAGTGAGGCAACCATCTCATGCATGTCCCTTTAACCCCTTAAGGACCAAACTTCTGGAATAAAAGGGAATCATGACATGTCACACATGTCATGTGTCCTTAAGGGGTTAAGGCTTACTTTTGACAGGAATGCTAGTGTGTATTGTTTCTGAAGATTCTAGTTTTATCACTTATGTGTCAAGCAGGGGATTATAAGATAAGTAGTTTAGCCCTAAAGAGCAGCTGAAATCACCACATAGGATGATATGAACTGCATTTTTAACTGACCGCAGCCAATCTGTGGTTGCTATCAGTTTATATACAGCCTGCTTTATTGTTCAATGAACTAGGTAGTGTTTAATCATCGGCTGAGCCGCAGACCATGCAGCTGCAGTCCATTACCTGACTCTCGCTCCCGGATGAGGAGAGCGAATGTTGCATATAGCACACGCCATATCTGGAAGCACAAATAGAGTACAGTACATGTAAGCAAACCAGAGATTTGTCAAAGTGATGCTGTGACTTTTTTGTCAATTATTTGGCACAATTTATGAAATCTGTCAGATTATTTCATTTGTTGCTTTTTCCTGCACTAACTGTAACTTTTGCATATGTGCCATTCTCTCCCTTCCCCCATGCAACGGATTCACAAACAGAAAAGTTGCAGAATTTTTCTACCACTATAAATTTGGCAGTCTCCTGAAATAGAAATGTAAAAACTGTCAGAATTTACTAAAAAAAGAAAACTGTTACTTTTTAGATCACTTTAATAAATATTATCAGCATTGACAGAATGACTTTTTAGAACACCCTGAAAAATATCCCCCAATGTGTTCCAAACTGCTCGACTGTCATCCCCGATGGGCTGTCTTCTGCACCAGATATTTTTAGTTTTGCTGTTTAGTGCTCTAAGCACTGATCTATAACGAAAAGCCATGTAGTAACCGTTGATTAAATGAAAGTTATTTTTTTCTTTTTAACATCCTATATTTATTTTCCTCCTTGACCCTTCTTTCAGGCAGTGCATTTGTATTCATCTTAATTCCAACATTGACAAGTTTTACATGCTTTGCCAAATGACAAGGAAACTATTCACTTTTGCCAAGGAAGGATGTACGGAGGAGAACCCAGACAGCCTCATGAATCAGGAAGTTTTAACACCTGGGCAACTTCTACTTATGTTTCTAAAGGTTAGTAACATTGACTTGTTGTTCATCATTTCTATTCTTGAAACAAATAGCAACAATACAAATAAGGCAATGGAATTTTGTAATTAAATTTAATTTAATTAAATTAAACAGGTAAAACAACCTTTTATTTTTTTATTTCATGTTTTTCTCTTCTAAAGGAAAAGATGGAGTCTTGGTTAGGTTCAGCAAAACTAAATCTTGACAAAAAATCCCAGAAGACAGCTGTTGTTCTTTCCTCTGAAGTCATTATGAAAATATTATCATCAACATCAGACCTCACAAAACCATGTGAATATTTGCTGGCCACAGGCAATCTGCGCTCTAAAACAGGTGAGTTCCACGTAAGAGAACATATTTCTACTAAAAAAGGTATTGTTCCATTACCAGGAATTAAAAATTTGTACTTTCGTTCCTAATCACTGTTCTAATTCAGACACATCAGTTAATCAAGCCATGCCACTGTAGCTTTTTCATCCTTTATATTTTTGGCTTAAAGATGAACTGTCACTTATCAGGATTTTAACATTTCTTGCTTTTTGCTTTATTTGACAAATATGTATTTGTAAGGTGTGAACAATTTAATGTAGACATCCACTACCATTTATTGTGCAACTGCGGTCCTCCATCTTGGCTTCCTATAAGTCATTGTTAAGATCTGTCTTTTTCACCTGGCTGTCTGCATAAAGAAGCAAATATCGAGATGTATTAAAACAGCATTTCTCCAACTCTGCATGCTGTGCTTTGACTGAACTAGATTGTTTTGTTGTTACCTTTAAATATAAATTGATAAAGCAGTTAACACAAGTTGTAGGTGTTACAGTAGTGCTATTTCCAGAGATGTAACAGTTCTAAATGTAGTGCTGTGGTTTATTACCCTGGGAGTTAAACTCTGTTCTTTTGGTTACATAGAGCAAATATAACATTCTACCTTCCAGCAGTATAAACAGTGAACCAGACTCCCACAAAAAATATGTTTAATGTTAAGTTTTTAATAGAAACAAAAAAAAATCTGTTCTGTTCCATCAGTACTATTTTTTGTAAAACATTTTTATTTGAATTAAAAGTATACATTTCAAGATTAATGTTGCATGTCCATTTAGCAACAGAATAGTATATCAGGGTGTTTTTAATTGTGAAGTTTTAGTGATATTTTTTCCCCTCTAATTATTATGCTTTCTGATAAGCCCGTAGGAATAGAATGTTATTGTATCAGTATTGAAAGGGATGTTTTTACTATAAAACCTTTGAAGGTCAGTGGGTTTCTGTTTTATTTTTTAGGTCTTGGTATGCTGCAGGCTTCTGGTCTAGCTGTTGTGGCTGACAAGTTAAACTTTATTCGGTATTTGTCCCACTTCCGCTGCGTACACAGAGGTGCCGCCTTTGCCAAAATGAGAACAACCAGCGTAAGACGCCTGCTACCTGAATCCTGGGGGTTCTTATGCCCTGTGCACACACCTGATGGCGAGCCTTGTGGATTGATGAATCACATGACAGCAGCTTGTGAGATTGTGACACAGACGTCATTCAGTACTTCCTTATTACCTCTTCTCTGCTCTCTAGGTACTTTTAATCTTTTAAAAGTTTGACCATTATATGTGAAACAGGGCTTAGAGTTTCCATTTCGCTTCTAGCAACTGGCTAGTAGAAATTCGCCCTATTTTCTCCTTCTGCTAGGAGGCAAGCCATACTATTGGCCCAAACTCTGAGGAGTGGGAGAAAAAGACAATGAGATGTCCATTACCCATATCATTACTACCTCCCACCTAAAAGCCATGGGGGGTGATGGAGTGAAGGGGGAGGTTGCATATCCTCCCACCAACCTGTTTGTTTTTAACACCCCCACACCCACCCCCCAAAAAATAAAATAAATAAAATTAATCTGAACTGAAATGCCACATAGATGAGAATTGGTTTGTCCAAACCAACATGTTTCATTGTTGTTGTTTTTTCCAATTTCTGTTATTCGGACTAAACTATTTAAAGAAAAAGAAAATTAATAATAATTGTTTTGGATGTGCACAAGTCTACTGTTCATTTTATTTGTTCTTACATGCATTTGTGAAGTGTTGCTAGCAACACCTCATTACAAGTTACTGAAATAAACACATATAAAAAGAGAAATATTGTAGTTTCTCTTTGCTATCAATTTGCTAAATAATCCAAAAGAACAGGATGTGTTTGCATATAATTGTCAGATTTGTTTTATTTTTACATAAGTAAAATTATGTATGTGTTGTGTTCTTTTAAACTCTCTTACAAACTAGAGTTAATTGCAAGATGATACCAGAATATATGTTCTACATATTTACACGCTGATTGCATGTCTTTGTGTTGCACCTTTGATCAGGTGTTACACCAGTGGATGGTATTCCGGGAAAGCCTTTTGTTGACTGCTACCAAGTAATGTTCGATGGCTCCATGGTCGGTTGGATAGAAAAAGACATGGCTCCTATCCTTGTCAGCACTCTACGACGTTTTAAGGTAATTTGTATTATATGACTTATTTACTCAGAATGGATGTGCAGATAAATGTACTCAAATAATTTGACAGATCAATGAAAAAAAATGCAGCTAGCTAGAGGGGGCTTTTCAGTTTTTATAAAGAAACAGAGCAAACAATACCATTACTACAGACATTTAAGCTGCGGCAACCAACTGTGCAGAAAAGCGAAAACTGTTGTTTTTCGTTATGATGCTGAATACCATGTTTATCTGTTACTCGAATTACCTATTATTGCTGTTACACTGTTTCCCTACAACAGTGCAGGCCTACTGCCAGATTTTCTTAGATTTAACTGGGGAAGGTGATAAATGTTAATATGCTCCCAAAGACATTTTACCCATAAACACTATAATGAACTGTAGTGATTATAGTGCTTAGAATGCAGCTTATAAATGTGTCTCAATGTATCTTTGGCTGGAGGTGGACAAAGTCATTTAGACATCCTTATCCTAACAAAGGACTTGTCATTCCTTCATCTTTTCCTAACAGTTGTATAGTAAATATTATTTGTCCTGTGTAGGTAACACAAGAACGTAAAATACCACCCTGGACTGAGATTGTGCTCATTCCAATGACTGGTAAAGCAAGCTTGTACCCAGGGCTCTATATTTTTACCTCTCCCTGCCGGATGGTGCGTCCAGTCAGAAACTTGGCACTGGGAAAAGAAGAGCTGATCGGTACTTTGGAACAGGTGTGTTATATGTGATTGTTTAAAATAAATAAGTAAACCATTCAAACATTTGGAACCCTATGTATTGGGACCGTTAGAATATTATAGTTAATGGGTAAATGATTTTATCTGGCTTGATATGTTATTTTTTTTTTTTGTCAAGGTGCTGCTTCAATGTGGCTCTCAAATCCTATTAACCCCTTAAGGACCAAACTTCTGGAATAAAAGGGAGTCATGACATGTCACACATGTCATGTTAAGCACTTTCCTTTTATAAACCCCCTTAATAAAACTTCCAGGCAACCTCACATGTGTCTTGTCCCAATGCACTGGAGCTGCAGCAAGAAGACTCTCCTGGATTAGAGATTAGTTAAATAGATTTTTATGCTAAATTGGGGATAAGTGACCTGGAAAGCTTAAAAGGAAACTGAAGGCACTATAACTACTTCATCTCATTGAATTGGTTATATGTATTGTCATTGAAACTTGAATTTTAGGCTATCTTCAATAAAATATATATCAGAGAAGTTATTTATTTAAATAAATATGTTCATATTCCAATCATCCTCCATAGTCATGCAGGATGAAAAAGTGTTTCCATTCACTATTACACAATAATAATTAAACCTATGTGTGTTACCATGTATGTATACAGTAAATCCCTTTATGTAGTACCCTCAAATAGTCTATAGGGGTCACTATATCCCTGGAGCTGCAATGATTCACTATTAATGTGTTACCATAAAATGGTTCCTAGGGATCTCGTTCGATAGGCATTCCTTTTAGTAAGCTAACATTTAAACTTCTAATGGAAATCTAAAAAGCAAGTTAAAAAAAACACAAAAAGGGGTAAAAAAAAACAAACCCTTCTAATATATACTCATGATGGTGGCAAAGTCTACATCACATAAATATAAATTAATCCAAACACTGTGTAAATCAAACACCCCCCCCCCCCCCTTTTTTTTGGGGGGGTTCAGTCCTAGTTAAGGTCATAAACCCTTAAGTTGAGTGGACAACTCTGTATAACTTTTAGGATTCTTTTGTTGTTTTTCTCTATAGCAACTTTGTTGTTTTATAATGATCTTTAAAAAAAAAAAAAAAATTCTCAAGAATTTTTGAATAAAGAGGAAAATGTTTTTAAGAATTAGCAGCAGTATTGCTTGGATTATGGGATGTCTGATTTTTTTTTTTTTTAGATTGAACAGTGCCTCATTTGGAGCCTGGCTCATTGACTTCACTGAAGTAAGCCCGTAACGTGCAGGGCTTGCTTAGAGGCTGGAACCGTCCACTGAGCACTCAGCACGTCAGTGGTCTGCTGGGCTAGCTTAGTGCAAAGAGTGTCCAGGCTGCAGAGGAGGCAACTTCAATACTTCCTTTGGGGTGTGTTAGGGCCCATCTAGCATCCTAGCTACTAGAGGAGGTTATAGGGGTCATGGTGTTTGAAGAGTTCCATTAATCTACTGCAATTTATGATCCTATTAAATTTCAAGGAGCAGTATTGTAGGTGAACATATTATGGGGGTTAAAGAGTCTGTCCTGTTTTGGTTTTAGTGCTGCCTGTTTCTCATATGTCAGATATATTGACCGCAACGGAGTTCACCGTTCTATCCAATTCAGGTTTTCATGAACGTGGCTATATATGAGGGAGAAATTGTGCCTGGAGTTACCACTCACCAGGAGCTCTTTCCACACAGTATGATGAGTGTGGTAGCAAACTTCATCCCTTATTCAGACCACAACCAGAGCCCCAGGAATATGTACCAGTGCCAGATGGGTAAGTTGGTCAGCTTTTCCTATGAACAGTATGATACAAAATAATCATAAGCATGTTTAAATAGAACACTTCACAATAAGAGCTATTTTAATTATTTGGGAGAGACATAAACATCATATCTTGTAACAATGCATTGGACAAACCTTTGACCTGCAAAAGGCTAATCTATTTACATTACCAGGAGTGAGATTTCTGCCCCCTGTGGAACCACAAGGAAAAACTGTATTAATATCTTGGTTTGAAGTGTCAAGTTTTTTTTTTTGTTTTTTTAGGACACGTTGAAAATAGTAACAATTTCGATGTACATTTTTACAAAAAATTAGCAAAGACCACCATCATAAACATAGGCGTTGTCTTAGCTTGCAATGCATTTTATTAGATGTTTAAAACAAACACTACTGGTAATACACTTTTCTTATTGGCAGGAAAACAAACAATGGGGTTTCCTCTTATGACTTTCCAGGACCGCTCTGATAATAAGCTGTATCGTCTTCAAACCCCTCAGAGCCCACTTGTACGACCATCAATGTACGATTACTATGAGATGGATAACTATCCCATTGGCACAAATGCTATTGTAGCAGTCATTTCCTATACAGGTTATGACATGGAGGATGCTATGGTAAGTTAGCTGACTTAGTTATGTTTCCTGGAAACAAGCATTAGCCTGGTAGAATATCTAGTTTAATTCTCTAATCAACAATTAAAGAAGAAATATGGGAACAAAGTTTATGATGAAGAGTTTCTCAGTCCTGCAGCCTCTACAAATCCACCCTCTAAGATAGTCTTGTGCACTAGTTAAAAGGCACTCAAAGCTATATGTGGGCCACATTGATACCGGGTTGGGGCCAGATAATGGCTACTCCATCTTTCACCACATTAGCAGCCAGTTGAAGATCAATCATAAAGCTCAGACGATGCCAAGTCTCCTATGCCCTTATGAGTTTTTCTTTAAAAGGTTGTAGAGATGCCCAGTCTCCTGTTGCTCTGTAAGAGGATCCAGGAAATGCCCGGTCTGGGCCCATATAACTAAATGGATATCTCTTTTCTGTGCTTTTTTCTCTCTCTCTATTTGTCTGATCACTGAATTTTGTTGACGATATGTGTTTTGTTTTACAGATATTAAACAAGTCTTCGTGGGAAAGAGGATTTGCCCATGGAAGTGTCTACAAGACAGATTTTATTGACCTCTCTAAAAAAATTAAAGATGGAGAAGACAGTTTAGTTTTTGGGACCAAAGCGGATGATGAAAGAGCGAAGGACAAACTAGACGAGGATGGCCTTCCCCCAGTAGGCTCTGTGCTGCAGTACGGAGATCCGTACTATGGATATCTCAACCTGAATACGGGGGAAAACTTTGTCATCTATTACAAGTAGGAATTTCATTGGATAGTTCACTTTATATCAGTAAAATGTACTGTTTTAGAATAATGGAGCTTATTTATTATGCAGATACATTTAAACTGAGGGAATTCCATTTATTTCCATTGCATCTATAAGAGATGTTGCTTTATTTTCATTACTCCACTTATCTTATGATTTGAATTAATGGTGCATGCTTCACACTCTTTTTAATAGCGAATGTCAGTACAGTGATAATAAATGTTTTTATAATTTCATGCATTGGATAGCGGTCTGTCATGTGTGTGAGCCAATGGCACTTAGTCAATTTTACCGTGAATTGTACATATTATACACTCAGTAGTTAATGCACTAAACATAGAATTGTAGCGAATTGAATTCCAAATTGTAAAATTAAGTTTACTATCTAAGCTGGCATTACAGAGAATGTTTCAAAATCTGCTATTTCTCTCTCTGTTGTGCAGTTTATAGTTCAATTCACTGTAGTAGGTAGTTTAATGACCAATATGTTCACTTGCAGGCGACTGCGTGACTTTAAATGTAGTTTTTGTTAAGTCGTTACGGAGAGGTAAAGAACTCTGGCTTTAACATATATTTAACAGATTTTTGCTGTACCCAATTATTGATATTCAGAGTATACCATCATTACAATTTTAAATTCACTAGAAATCTAGAATGTGTATTACTAGTTTGGTCACATGTATGCTATACATATTTATATTTGAATGTGTCATTCCCTCCCCCCGTCCCCATTCCCGTTAAATAAAGAATATTTCTCACTGTACAACTCAAAAATCTATCAGAGTGGTTTGTAACATTTAACCTCTGCTAAATAAAACTTGTTTATCTGCTTTGTTTTAGGAGCAAAGAGAACTGTATTGTTGATAACATCAAAGTGTGCAGCAATGACATTGGCCTTGGAAGATTTAAGTGTGTCTGCATCACCATGAGAGTTCCCCGCAATCCCACTATTGGAGATAAGTTTGCAAGCCGGCATGGCCAGAAGGGTATTCTTAGTAGGCTGTGGCCAGCTGAGGATATGCCATTTACGGAGAGTGGGATGGTTCCAGACATTTTGTTCAATCCACATGGTTTCCCATCCAGAATGACCATCGGGATGCTGATTGAGAGCATGGCGGGCAAGTCTGCGGCACTGCATGGGCTTTGCCATGATGCTACGCCTTTTACTTTCTCCGAAGAGAACTCTGCTCTAGAATATTTTGGTGAGATGCTGAAAGCTGGTGGTTACAATTTCTATGGCACGGAGAGACTCTACAGTGGCATTAGTGGCTTGGAGTTGGAGGCAGACATTTTCATTGGTGTTGTATATTACCAACGTCTGCGTCACATGGTTTCAGACAAATTCCAAGTCAGGACAACTGGGGCTAGGGACAAAGTGACGAATCAGCCTGTAGGTGGCAGGAATATCCAAGGAGGCATTCGTTTTGGAGAAATGGAACGGGATGCCCTACTGGCTCATGGAACTTCCTTCCTGCTTCATGACAGACTCTTCAATTGTTCTGATAGATCAGTGGCACATGTGTGTGTGGAATGTGGTAGCTTACTGTCTCCTTTCCTTGAAAAGCCCCCTCCGTCCTGGTCAGCAATGCGAAATAGGCAACATTACTGTGCATTCTGTAATCAAACAGATACAATTGACACTATATCTGTGCCTTATGTGTTCCGCTATTTTGTAGCAGAATTGGCTGCCATGAACATTAATGTGAAATTGAATGTGCACTAGTATGCTGGTGTTTTGTCTTCTAAATTAAGAGAGATATCAATGTGCCTTCTGGATTTGTGTCCCTGTGTATAAATATTGCGAATAACACCTTTTCACTTACTTGATATCCTAATTTTATTAGATTATTTTTTTTTTACAAAAAACCTCTGTCGTCCTCTTTATTAAATACATTGTACACATGGTAAGGCAGCGGTTCTATGATTATAGCAATGGGAACTGTGCTCTCCCCTGCCAGCTCTGCAGGACCAGAGGGGAAATCAGAGATCTCCCTCCCCTCCCCGGCCCGCTAGCAGTGTAATGCTGCAGCCGGCAAGGAGGGAGGGGAGGGAGGGAGAGTGGACCCACGAAACTCTAACCTGCAGCTCTGCTGGGTTCTCCTCTTGCGAGCTCAGAGCGATGCAGCAGTTACCACGGCAACGCTCCGAATCTCGCGAGAGTGAACTGTAGCAGCTCCTGAGGCTACTACAATGTAATATAGTGGTTATTGTACCTGAATTGTTTCTTTAAATAATATACCAGTGCCACTCCCAAGATTAGGGGCCGAGTATATGCCGCAGAGCTGTACATACAACCTAGAATTTTTTTTGACTTGGGGTGCCTTGGAAAAATATTGAAATATATATATATATATATATATATATATATATGAAAAAAATCTGTATATATATATAGCGCCTTGAATCTAAAAAGTTTGGGAACCACTGTGGTTAGATCATTAGATGTCCCTGTAAAGTAGAGGATGCCTATGGAAAATATAGCAGGGCAGACTGAATATTCACCAGCGTCAAATATTGTGTCATGCATTTAAATTTGTCTTGCAAGCTCTTTTATTACAAATTTTCAAGTAAGCAAATAATGCAGGTTGTTTTTGTGCCATGGAAAACAACACATAAATGCGTATTCATTGCTAGTACTGAAACCCCTTACAATAAAACAATGTTTGTGTACTTTTGTGCATTGAATTAAATGCGTTGAATTAAACCTGCTCTATAAAGCCCTGCTCTATAAAGCCCTGCTCTATAAAGCCCTACTTACTGTCCCCCTTGTGGACTTGTTATCATTCTGCATGACATACATTTCAGTGCTAGTTGCTAATTTAGTCCATCTGCATTTAGTCTACAGAGGGATGATGCATTACAGAACCCCCTTCCATATGACAGTAGGATAACCTTCATGGCTAGTTGCATAGGAGAGTGGTAGAGTATCTCTGAGTAGACTTTCAGTATCCAGTAAGATTTTTATAGTATGGATACTTGTGCTAACTGTACATATCCACTGTATCCACCACTCCTACCTACGGGTCCATGCCACCGGTGCTGCATTGTTGCTTCCTCTGTTGGTCCCCTGCACTGCTGTGAAGTTTAATCACTTCCTTCCAGAACAGCGAGCGCTTGAAGGAACAGCCATCATTGCTGTGGGCCTTATTCGGGAGCTCCGCGTACCGTATGTTTGACAGCCCTGTTTTGAGGAATCAGATTAAGGGGAGGACTTTCAAGATGATACTGTAATTAGGAAAATATATAAACTATAACTTAACACAGATACCTACCTACCTGGACTTTGATATCAGTTATGTTTGCCAATGCAGGTATCAAACATTCACATGTACAATGTTTAGGAATATGTATATACTACCAATAAATCTTGAATAGTTTAGTTATGGAAAGTAGGGAACTTAGAATGTAAAACATATTTAAGATAAATGTGTGTGTGTGTATGCAAGTCCTTTTCTGTACAGGTTTGCCAAACACATTTACACACACCCAAGGTGCCTGACTGACTAGTGCTCTCAACAAACTAAAACTGTGTAGAATGTCCTGTGTCAAATGAGTTACTATAGAGCGTTCCCTGTGCTTGAGAGTTGTGGACATTGAGAGTTTTGAAGCTCCCATTAATCCTTGTAACAGGATCAAGATGCCTGATTCCTGTTTTTGGGACCAGACCCAGGGCCGGATTAACATAGGGGCTGATGGAGCTGCAGCTCCAGGCCCAGGCCCATGGAATAGGCCCATTGGTTTAAAAAAAAAAAAAAAATATTTTTTTTTTAAATTTTTTTTTTTTTTTTTTTTTAACACACTACTCTTAGGGTTGCCAGGTATTTCTCATGTATTTCTTAGGGTTGCCAGGTATTTCTCAAAAGTATTTCTCAGGTATTTGAGGCTGCCTAGCCGGTGCCGGTATTGCAGTAATACCGGCAATACAAATGTCTGTCTCAGTATAAACATAGATTATTCTGCAATACCAGCGCCGGCCAGTAGGGGTCGCTGTTTGTGTGGAGAGAGGCAGTGATAAGAAGTTACGGCATCTCCCTCCCTGCCTCTCTCTACTCACTGATCCACGGGGAGCAGCTCTGCACAGAGAGTCCAGACAGCAGCTCCGAGACATGGGGACGCTGAGACATTGGGACACTTGGGAACATGGGGACCCTGAGCATGGACGTCCGCATGAATTTTTCCGGGGGGGGGGAAGGGGGGGCATAATTGTAATGACATCCATGCTTGGCTCCCTTTTGACAGTGTCATGAAGGGGAGGAGCATAGTCATTTTCACATAAAGCAAGGATGAATAGCGTTTTCACAACTATGGTGTCAGAAATATATGTTTGTATTCCTGACACTATAGTGTTCCTTTCATCAAATTACAGGAACATTCTGGTCACCATAACAACTTTATCTAAATGAAAATGCTGTGATGCAAGGAGGCCCCTGGGTGCTATTTCTTTGAAGGGGTGAAACCGCTCTCAAATGGTTTAACCCCAAAGGCTTCCTTCAGCTCCAGATCTCCAGGTCGCTCAGTGGTATTCGACTTCTGAAATAGAGTGTCAGGAAGTGCAGATTGACGTTGGGCATGGGTGCCGCTGATTGGCTAGAGTGGTCAGCTGACACTCTAAGCCAATCGCTAGTTCCCGATTCATAAAAATGTTTTACGTTTTTATGAATGGGGAGCTACTGATTGGCTTAGAGTGCTAGCTGACCCATCTAGCCAATCAGCGGCACCCCTACCCAGCGGCCCTCTGTGTTTCCTGACACTCAGTAAATAAAAGTGAACACATTAACAATTATATTGTTTGTTTTTACTTGGGGAGATGAGAAGGTCCAAAGTTTCCCTGCCAGGCCCAGGAACCAACGCCTTATGATGTGGTGTCCAGAATGAAGTGCTCCAATCTCATTTTCTTCTCCTTCATTTGACACAGTCTTCTTTGTCTTCTGAGGCTCCTTCTGCTCCTTTACCTTTCTGCTACTTTCTGCTTATTTTGCGCCCTTCTGCTCCTTTCTCTTTCTGATCCCTTTCTGCTCCTTGATGGCTCTTCCTGCTCCTTGATGGCTCTTCCTGCTCCTTGATGGCCCTTCCTGCTCCTTGATGGCCCTTCCTGCTTCTTGCAGACCCTTCCTGCTTCTTACTGCCCTTCCTGCTTCTTTCTGCCCCTTCCAGCTTCTTGCAGCCCCTTGCTGATCCTTTCTGTTCCTTCTGATTCTTCCTGCCCCTTCCTGCTCCTTGCTGCCCCTTCCTGCTCCTTGCTGCCCCTTCCTGCTCCTTGCAGACCCTTCCTGCTCCTTGCAGACCCTTCCTGCTCCTTGCAGACCCTTCCTGCTCCTTGCAGACCCTTCCTGCTCCTTGCAGACCCTTCCTGCTCCTTGCAGACCCTTCCGGCTTTTTGCAGACCCTTCCTACTCATTTCTGCCCCTTCTTTCTCATTGCTGCCCCTTCCTACTCCTAGCAGACCCTTACTACTCCTTGCTGACCCCTCCTGCCCCTTGCTGACCCCTCCTGCCCCTTGCTGACCCCTCCTGCCCCTTGCTGACCCCTCCTGCCCCTTGCTGACCCCTCCTGCTCCTTGCTGACCCCTCCTGCTCCTTGCTGACCCCTCCTGCTCCTTGCTGACCCCTCCTGCTCCTTGCTGACCCCTCCTGCTCCTTGCTGCCCCTTCCTGCTCCGTGCAGGCCCTTCCTGCTCCTTGCAGACCCTTCCTGCTCCTTGCAGACCCTTCCTGCTCCCTCTTCGCTGCCCCTTCCTACTCCTTGCTGCCCCTTCCTGCTCCTTGCTGCCCCTTCCTGCTCCTTGCTGCCCCTTCCTGCTCCTTGCTGCCTCTTCCTGCTCCTTGCTGTCTCTTCCTGCTCCTTGCTGCCTCTTCCTACTCCTTGCTGCATCTTCCTACTCCTTGCTGACCCCTCTTGCTCCTTGCAGACCCTTCCTACTCCTTACAGACCGTCCCTACCCCTTCCTGCTGCCCCTTCCTATTCCTTGCTGACCCCTCCTGCCTCTTGCAGACCCTTTCTACTCCTTGCTGACCCCTCCTGCCCCTTGCAGAACCTTTCTGCTCCTTCTACTTTACCTTCCTCTATGTGGTCTCCCCCACCCCCCATCCCTCACTTACCTGCTCTGTAGGCTGCCTCTGTGCTGCTCCCCTGCGGTTTCAGTCATGAGAGAGAGGCAGGGATAAGCTGTAGCTTCCTGCCTTTCTCAATTCACAGCGCCACCTACTGGCCAGCGCTCGTATTGCACTGTATTCTCACACTAAAATGAAAAATCCGGGGGGGGGGGGGGGGGGGGCAAGTATCCCCCTTTACCCCCCCATTTGGACGCCCATTACCCTGAGACACTAGGGACACAGTGGCCCCTAGTCTGTGTCCCCATGTCTCCCAGCCACTGTCCCTAGTGTCTCAGTGTCCCCATGTCTCCCAGTGTCCCCATGTCTCTAAGTGTCCCCTAGTGACATCAGGACACTGGGAGACATGAGGACACAGACTCTAAGGGACACTGGGAGACATGGGGATACAAACACTAGGGGACACTGGGCGACATGGGGACACTGAGAGGCATGGAGACACAGGGAGACATGGGGACACAGGGAGACATGGGGACACAGGGCGACTTTGAGACATAGGAGACATGGCAGTGTCCCCATGTCTCCCAGCCAGTGTCCCTAGTATCTCAGTATCGCCATGTGTCCCTGGTGTCTCTCAGTGTCTGTAGTGTGCCTAGTGTCTCAGTGTTCCCTAGACTCCCAAAGTCCCCTAGTCTCCCAATGTCTCTGTGTCCCCATGTCTCCTAGTGTCTCAGTGTCCCCTAGTATAAAATAAAAAATCTCAGGCACTCACTGTGATAGATTTAGGCAGGTTTATTGGACACCGCAACGTTTCGACCTGTACCCAGGTCTTTATCAAGTCTCCAATGTCCCCTATGTATCAGTGTCCCCTATGTATCAGTGTCTCAGTGCCCCATGTCTCTCAGTGCCCATAGTGTCTCTGTGCCCGTAGTGTCTCAGTGTCCCCTAGTATAAAAGAAAAAAATTTCAGGCACTCACTGTGATAGCTTTAAGCAGGTTTATTGGACACCGCAACATTGTGACATGGGGACACTGGGAGACATGAGGACACAAACACTAAGGGACTGGGAGACATAGGGACACAGACATTCCCCCTTTTTGTGTATGTTCGCCCTTTCGGCCGTTCTGGTTATGTGATTTGTGTCAGTAGCCCACCTTTTTACTGCATCCATAGACTTCCTGCTTTACTGGACACTGCTGTTAGGGGGTATGGGTTTACTTGAAAGATGAAAGCATGAGATTAGCGAAGGGTATGTGTTTTCTCATAGTTGCATCCTATGAGTTTCCCTACAGCATCATCTCCATCAGATACATGACGCTTAGGAGGTAGGACTTTTTTAGTGTTTTTGGTCAATAATATTTTCTAATTAGGCCCATCATAATTATCAGCACCAGGCCCACTGGGCTCTTAATCCGGCCCTGACCAGACCATAACCTGCTATTGCTTCTAACCCTTCTCCATGCCACCAGGGACCTCCAGTAGTTACTGTAGCAACCTGATACCTTATGGCTACTCACATACCAGCCTGAGCTTCCTCAATAATATTGCCCAACCGTCAACCAGGTATTGGACAAAGTAATAGCTCTTCTCACTTTGTACCCAAACACTAGACAAGACTGATTGCAGGAACAAAACACTACTGATTTGTTGACTAACTGGCTATATATTAATACAGTACAAGGTGTTGCATGAAGACAAGACAAACCATGTAAAACAGTGTGGAGACCTTGTGGGAGACTGCAATGACAGTTATCAGAATGTTGTGAACATACCCACCCCAGTTGCCAAAATGTCTTGGCTAAGCTGAGCACATGGCTAAGGGGAAAGGAAGCATGGCCCAGTGTCTAGTTGGTGTCTTTGGTTATTAACCTCTTATATACACATGTGTTGTGGTTGCTATGGGTGGGGACCAGAGGGACCTCTTGTGGAAGGTCTCTTCTGCTTCCCCTGTCTCTCAGTTCCTTGGTATTCCGTGTCTGACGAGGAATTAAAAGAGAAATGGGAGTAAATATATTTTTAATAGGTTTTTCTCCCACTCTATCGATTTGCTTGCAGAACTGCTAGCATAATGTTCAGATAAAATTGTAAGCTCTTTTAAAAGAGCTAAAGCTGTTTATTTGATGACCGTTTCCCTTTAACCTATCAGGGATGAAGTGTAATTTCAATCACAAGGGGTCTATAGTCACAGGGTCGGAGGCTAGCTCGCGAGCCAAGCCTCCTTTCTGTGGCAGACAAGACCAGGCAATAGATTTGGATCAACAGCTTGTCTTTCTACCCTTGAACCAGCTGTCTACGACCTGTCCTGCAGAAGAGTAGACCTCAAGCAATAAACTTCTTTTGAAGGTGTGAAGGTGTGCAAGCCTTCAGTGCAGGGCCGGCGCGTCCATAAGGCGGCACAGGCGGCCGCCTTAGGGCGCACGGGCTCTGGGGGCGCAAAATTTCAGTGACCGACAGGAGGGAAACTCTCCCTCCTGCCGGGCCACCATCTCGGCCCCCGGTGCGGCATGCGGCTGTGCTGTAATCAGACGCGGCGAGGGAGCTCTAACCTCTCTGCTCTGCTCCCTCGCGCGCTGTCTGCTGATACCGCGGGAGCCGGAATATGACGTCATATTCCGGCTCCCGCGGAATCAGCAGACAGCGCGCGAGGGAGCAGAGCAGAGAGGTTAGAGCTCCCTCGCCGCGTCTGATTACAGCACAGCCGCACGCCGCCCAGCAGCCCCACTGGACCCCAGGGAAGGATTCATCATCCACACCAGCTCTCCAGGTAGGGAGGCTGGGTGGAAAATATTTATTTGTAAAATAATTAGTGAGTGTATGTGTCTGTATGTGTGTGAGTGTGTGTGTGTCTGTGTATGTGTGTGTGTATGTGTCTGTGTGTGTGAGTGTATGTGTGTGTGTGTATGTGTCTGTGTGTGAGTGTGTGTGTGTCTGTGTGTATGTGTCTGTGTGTGTGTGTGAGTGTATGTGTGTGTGTGTCTGTGTGTGAGTGTGAGTGTATGTGTCTGTGTGTGAGTGTGAGTGTATGTGTCTGTGTGAGTGACGGCGTGTGCGTCTGTGAGTGACGGCGTGTGCGTCTGCGAGTGACGGCGTGTGCGTCTGCGAGTGACGGCGTGTGCGTCTGCGAGTGACGGCGTGTGCGTCTGCGAGTGACGGCGTGTGCGTCTGCGAGTGACGGCGTGTGCGTCTGCGAGTGACGGCGTGTGCGTCTGCGAGTGACGGCGTGTGCGTCTGCGAGTGACAGTGTGCGTCTGCGAGTGACAGTGTGCGTCTGCGAGTGACAGCGTGCGTCTGCGAGTGACAGCGTGTGTGTGTGTGTCTGTCAGTGTATGATGAGTGTGTTTGTCAGTGTATGATGAGTGTGTTTGTCAGTGTATGAGTGTGTGTCTGTCAAATCAGTGAGAGTATGTTTGTCATTGAGTCTGTGTGTGACTATCAGTGTGTCTGTCAATGAGTCTGTGTCTGTCAGTGACGTCTGTGTGTTTGTCATTGAGTGTGTGACTGTCAGTGTGTACAGAGTGGAGCGGAGCGGAGCGCGGTACAGGAGCTTCTGTTTCCTGTACCTGGCCAGACTGACAGGAGGTGCTCACAGAGAGAGCACTCCCTGTCAGTTCGGCCGGGTACAGAAAACTGAAGCTCCTGTACCGCGCTCCGCTCCGCTACACTCTGTACACACTGACACACCAGGAAGGGGAGTGTGACCACTAAAGGGGTGTGGGGTGCACCAAGGGACAGGGAGGGAATGAGAGAGAAACACCAAGAGACAGGGAAAAGAGGGGGGAGGGGAGAAGAACACTGAGGGACAGGGAAGGGACCAGGGAGGGGCTGGTTAAGAGGCACATAGGTGAAGATGTTTTTTTTTTTGGGGGGGGGGGGCGGAAAAATGCATCTTCGCCTATGTACCTAAAAATCCAAGCACCGGCCCTGCTTCAGTGTGCACGTGATTTGAAAAGCACACCCAAGGAAGGCCAGAACATTGAATTAACCCCTTAAGGACCAAACTTCTGGAATAAAAGGGAATCATGACATGTCACACATGTCATGTGTCCTTAAGGGGTTAATGGCTGCCGCCATCTTAGAATCTGCAAAGATGGTGGCACTGTGAAAGATGACCGAGTGGGACCAGCACAACATTGATACCCATGTACATAAAAATCATTTCATGTAAACTAATCTTTTACACAGCAATTTTGGAATGTCCATTAAAAGGTATTATATAGAAGTTCAATCAGGCTCACTGACCAAATTTAAAACTCTGAGACAGATCTATAGGTCTGGCATCCTGAGGCAAATTGATTTGTATTATAAGGGAAATAAAGATTTCAAAAGCTTCAGCATTGGATGTTTTCTTTGAAGACCTAGATGTAGTAGACTAGTAGGGTATCATTTGCCTCCATTCAACCATCAAGGAATTATTCCATACCAAATGTGTGTAGTAAAGTATCAGTCAGAGAAGCAAATTGATAGTCTGTGGAAGAATGATATCAACAAAGCAGTTTGTCGTTCCAGTGTCACTAAGTAATGTCTGGTATGTTTAAATTGTTAATATAACCCATTTCCTGATTTTCTATTTTTTTTTTTTTTGGCATGATTGACCTAGTCCACTCGTATTTAATTTAAAACATTTTTTTTATTAAATTAAAACTTACCTTGCATCCAGCACTGGGCAAGGTCCAGGCCCCGTCTGTCGTCATGTCACATCATCCGTGGTCCAATAAAATGCTTCTCATAGAGGACTGTTTCGCCATCTCAGCGTGCATGTGCGAACCCTGGGCTGGTGATTTAAAAAAAAAAAAAAAAAAAAGTGTCAAAGCTGAAAACAGAGGGAGGAAAGGAGGCAGGCTACATCGAAGCTTCCCCTTGCAAGCACACTGCCTCCAAGGGAAAAGCTCATTACATTTGTCACCAGCGTCCAGTGTGCGTCGTCAACAAACATCATTTTTGCATAAACTGCTCCTTTCTCATCTCTTACAGATCAAGGTCCCTATCCCACCACACAAAGACACAAAAGTGCACTTATCCCTTACACATACTGGATCTACTATACACACACACTGCATTAACTATACACACACTACATTCCTTATACAAACATATTACATCAACTACAAACACACACAACATCCCCAAGCTTTATGTGTCTAAGAAATGGGGGTGGGACCCAGGCCGTAAGCGATGCAAGGGGCCTCAAAATTTCTGACGACAGCCTTGCCTATAGAGTCTTTTTAATAAATAAACCAAGCACCTGTGAGCACACCTGTAAGGGGAAGCTTGAATATCACCTTTGTTAAAAAAAAAAAAAAAATGTATGTAGAGTCCACCTCTGTCCACCCAACACTCCCTCCCCTTCTCAGTTTAGAGCGTATGCACGTTCTCCGAGCCTGGAGATCAGTCCAATCAAATGCATCTCCATGAAGCATTTGAATGGAACTCAGAGAAGGAAGAAGTGATGCTGTGTGACAAAAGACATGGGAATGAGCAAGGAGAACCTTGCCCGGCAAAATGTGTTTATTCTTATTTTGGCTTTATTTTGGTATAATAAATCATAACAATTTGTAATGTGTCATGTGTTGTTCATCTGAGGTTGTAGTAGCCTCATTTTAAGACTTGCTAAGGAACAGACGATTATGTCCTATGTAAAACCATATCATTCACAGAGGATGTATTTTATTTTTTTTTACTTGACTGTAAAGAACATTATACATTCTTACAACATGTATAGTGAAACAAGGTTATAATAAAACATTTAAGGGAATGGTTGTTTATTTTCTTTTTCAATCTCTATTTTTATTGACTTGTAAGTATAATACACCTGGCATGCACTACCATTATACATCATGAACTATGTAACGTGAGGTCACAAGCAATACACATGTATAGGCAGGAGATTAAGGAACCTCATTTTTAAAATATTGGGAAATATGACATATAGCAAATCAACTATAGAACACAAGATAGAATCCACTGGAACAGTAGTAAATATCAATATTATAAAATGTCATAGTTCGAGAACTTAATGATACAATAATGGCAAATAAAAGAAAACAGAGCCAACAGGATATAAATAGCCGGGAGTCACTGTAAGCCCATACCCCGATAAAGACAAAAGGCACCCAACTCTAGACGCATATTACTTATGTGTAGAGAACAGGGCCTACGGACCACGCTAGGCAGATAGGTAAGCCATAATACTCTTTTCGCCAAGCTTGACTTGACTTGTCGTACACCATATCAGGAAAAGTGTCCTGTACCTACGAAGGAATCTGATCCTTTAAAACATGTATTGTAGACACAAAGTTTAAATAATACACCTGAACATTGTGGGACATTTAGTGAAATCAAATCTGAATCTTTTGTCAAATGCGTATTTTGATATTAAGTTTCTTTAATCTTCCCACTTTACTTCTAAGAATTGAAAGGTCACTAATTTTATTTTGTACAGTTATATAAGATAACTTTATTCAGAGCAAAGTTTAAAAACTTACGAAGGATTTAGTTTCCCAGCCAATAATAAGCTGCATTCATGGGAAAATGCTTTCAATTAAACAATTTTTTTAGTAAGCTTTCACCATATGAACACCGTAGCAAAGAGGACATATCAGTTATTACTGTTACAATTTACTAACTTATGAACATTTTGTTTCATATTTTTTCCTGATTAGTAAGGCTTTTTTAAAACAATAATAAATAGTCAATGCCCATAATATTTTTTTTTTTCCAATATAATTTTTTTATTAATTGGTTTTCAGCATTCAATCGTACATAACAATGTCAATAAAGGTAAATTTTCACTGTGTAATTTAACAAATGGTGTAAAAGTATAGTTTGAACAAAAATCATAACCATCAGGTGGTCAACAAGGGTAATACAGCAAGGTACTGGTGAGTTACACATACATTCGGAACATATGCTCCTGGCCTGCCATTAACACGTATAGTTGTTAACATAAGACATAATCTGTCATATCGCATTAATCAAACATGTCTCGTCCTTTTACATTTCAGTTACAAGCAACCTATGGGAAACAGTTATTCTGCCTCGGATCCCTCTCCCCGTATTTCTATTCTCTACCCGTAGAATCCGGGGGTACCTGTGAGTTGATTAGGGTTTTTTAAGGGGATATCAATGTGCGGTTGCGTACAGTTTGACCCACGGGGCCCAGGTTGATTGGAATGTATGCGCTTTCTTGCTATCAGTTATGGCCATGCGTTCGAAAACGTAAAATTGTTGCAGCTTGTCCCTTAAGTGGGTTCTAGTTGGGCACAGCGCTGATTTCCAGTTTAGGGCTATAAGATTGCGTGCTGCTAGAATGGTGAGGGCACTCAGTTGTTTATGTGATTTGTCAAATAGTGCAGGAAATCGCATGAGCAGGAATACTGCAGGGGTTTTCTGGAAGGTGGGTACCTGAAGGGCCAAAAGAGTATTATAGACCTCTGTCCAGAGAGGTTGGATGTTAGGGCAGTTCCACCATATATGTATGAGCGTACCTTCCGCAGCTTTGCATCTCCAGCAGAGCGAAGATGAAGTTGGGTATATTTTGTGAAGCCTACTCGGGGTCAAGTACCATCTATATAATAGTTTCCTGTGAGCTTCGATGTGTGTATAGCATTGTGACCATTTGGATATATTATTTAGTGCCTGTACCCATTCCACCTCCGTGAGTTGGATAGAGCAATCTGCCTCCCATAACGCTTTACATTTAGGTGTAGAAGGGGTTAGAGTGTCTTCCCATGCTTTATAACAGAGGGAGGTGGCTTTACATTTTGTTGGAGTTTTTCTACATCTCTCTATTATTGCATCAGCTGGGAGAGATGTTTGAGTCGGGGTTGAGTGTTGTTGAGGCACATGTGTGGTGATGAGCCCCTTGAGTTGGAGGTAAGTGAATATGGTGTCGTTGGGAAGGCTCCATTTCTTTTGGATGTCAGGGAATGACATTATTCCTCGGGGCTGTAGTATGTGGTTTATATGCGTGATACGTGCGTGTAGCCATTTTTGTATGCGAATGTCAGGTGAAATTGATCTGAGGGCTGTCAGTGGTGCTTTGGGGTGAAACATATGTTTAGATCCCATGGACTCTAGAAAGTTTGTCCACACTTGGAGAGTAAAGCTCGTGGTAGGGAGTAAGTCTGCTTTAGGCGGTCTAAGTTTTCTTGGTGTCCACATGTAGCCTATGGCAGTGTTTTCTCGGAATTGGGCCTTTTCCATGTCGACCCACTGGATATTCCCTACTGGGGTGTGTAGCATTATTCCCGCTGTTAGGGCAGAGGCTTTATGGTATAAGGCTATGTTAGGCAGTCCCACACCGCCTTGTGACGAGTGTTTCTGCAATATAGTATGTGGTATGCGTGGTCTCTTATTTCCCCAGATAAATCTGTTACATATAGTTTGCAGGGATTTAAGGAGTGATTGCGGGATATGGATGGGAAGCATCCGGAACGTATATAGTATTTTTGGCAGAACTACCATTTTAAAAGCGTTGATTTTTCCTAGCCACGATATGTTCGTCTGTGTCCATTTATGAACTTCTTTGGTGCATTGTTGCGGGAGAGTGTAGTGGTTGAGTTTCGTTATCTCGCCTATTGATGGAGCTATTTTTACCCCTAAGTATGTCAGGGAGGATGATCTCCAATTAAACTTGAATTTGTCTTTTAGGGGGGTTTTAGTGGCCATAGGTAGTCTAACAGGCAGAGCCTGGGTTTTGTCCTGGTTTAATCGGTAGTGTGATATGTCACCGAACTGTGTTAGGGTTTCCATAAGTTTAGGCACTGAAGTTTGAGGATCTCCTAGTGTCACCAGGATATCGTCGGCGAAAAGTGACAATTTGTATTCGTGGGATAAGACTTTTATACCCTCTATATTAGGATGGGAACGTATTTTTTGGGCCAGGGGTTCTAGGGACAGGATGTACAGTAACGGGGACAAGGGGCAGCCCTGGCGTGTCCCATTTGTTATGGTGAACGTGTTGGATAGAAAGCCGCTATGGGAAACCTTGGCTGCTGGTGCTGCGTATAGCGCCATAATACCTCTGATAATCTCATGAGGTAGTCCATATTTCTGGAGCACCCCCCGCATGTATGTCCAGTTTAGACGGTCGAAGGCCTTCTCCGCATCAAGTGCAAGGAGAAGGCCCTCATCCGAGTTATGTTCCATGGATGCTATTATGCCAAGGACCTTTCGGGTATTGTCAGAGCCTTGACGCCCTCTTATGAACCCGGATTGGTCGTTGTGCACTAAACTGGTTAAGACTGGTGCAAGTCGGTTACTGATTATTTTTGCGTATAATTTGGCGTCACTATTTAAGAGGAATATGGGCCTGAAATTTTTGCACACCGTAGGTGGTTTGCCAGGTTTGGGTAAGGTTGAAATGTGGGCTAAAAGTGTCTCTGCTGGTAGTGCCCCATCTTCCATGCCTTGACGGAAGAAGTTGGTGAGATGTGGTGTTAATATGTTGGAGAATTCTTTGTAGTAACGGTTGGGCAGGCCATCAGGTCCTGGGGATTTGTTTTGGGGGAGGTCTGATATGGCTTTGACCACCTCTTCGGAGGTTATCGGTTGTCGAAGTCGTTTGACTTCGCCTATCGATAGAGAAGGCAATTGGACATCGTCCAAGTAGTTATTAACATCGTCTATTGTGGGGACCTTTACCTCCCCTCCCGTTCCCAAATTATACAGCTCGTGATAATAGTCAGCAAATTCGTTTACAATTTTCTTCGAATCTATGAGTTTCTGACCTTTGCTATTGTTTAGGAAGGCAATCCTGGAGGCGGCTGATCTTTGTTTGAGTTGGGAGGCTAATTTTGCTCCTTCTCTATTGCCGTAGGCAAAGAATTTGTGTTTGGCTTTTTGCAATAGATATGTGGTTTTGGCCAGTTCAAAGTCTCGTAGGTCGGAGTGAGCCTTGAGTAGGGCTGTCTGTATGTCTGGCGATGGCGTATGTTTGTTTCTGTGAGTTAACGTCGTTATATTCGCTATGATCTGCACGTATCGCGCTTGGCGCGTTTTCTTAGCCTGGCTCGCATGCTTTATAAAGCTGCCTCTGATCACCGCTTTATGTGCGACCCTCCGAGGGGCAGTGATCTGATAAGGTCAGCGTGATAGGGGCATGGTCTGACCACGTGATAACGCCAATGTCAGTGTGTGTCACCTTCTCTAGTGATGTAGCTTTGATCAGAAATCTATCTATCCTGGAGTAACTGTTGTGAGCTGCTGTGTAGCATGTATAGTCGATATCTGTTGGGTGCAAGATTCTCCAAGGGTCTATGAAGTTGTGCGTCGTTAATGTTTGTTTAATATTGGTTGTCTGGGTGTGTCGTTTGCGTGAGGTGTTTGTATTTACCGTTCTAGACGCGGACGAGTCCATATCTACATCTAAGAGGAAGTTAATGTCGCCTCCAATGATTACCTCCCCAAAACTGTACAGTGACAAGAGAGAAAAAACATTAGCAAGAAACACAGTTTGATTATCATTCGGGCAATAGATATTCATCAATGTGTACGGTTGATTATTAATGTAACATTGTATAATAAGGAATCTACCTTTTTTGTCTCCAATTTTCCGTACTAATTCAAAAGCTACAGTGTTGCTAATTAGAGTGGACACACCTCTCTTTTTCGTATGGTAGCATGTGTGGTAGTCAACCGGGAACCAAGGGGAATTAAACTTGGGTTTGGACCCCCATTTGAAATGGGTTTCTTGAAACATTGCCACATGCGCCCCCTGTTTTTTAGCTTCCTGTAAAGCTAGCCTACGCTTGTTGGGTGAGTTCATCCCTTTGGTATTGAGGGATATAATCTTTAATGGCATGATGGTTCTATGTTATTCTTTAGTGGCAAGTGATGAAGATTTTAATGCGGATTAAGAATACGTACGTGCGCCTAGCGCCTGTTACCTTGACTGTGGGTATCGGTCCAAATGGACCTTTGAAAGGGGAATGGTGGAAAAACGATATACAATTGCCCGTTAGCCCTTGGGGCTGTGTGCAGTAGGTCGCAAACGGGTATAAGTTGGCTTAGGTTATAAGCCGTGTGGGGGGTAGGGGTGGTTTCAAACTAGTGTAGTATACCATAACGGTCGTACGGGTTGTAAAGTTATGATCATAATAGAACCCTCCTACCGCCTGAGGGCCTATGGCTGTGCTCACGTGGCGGTGCCTACTTGCTCTAAGAATCATTCAACAGGGTATACTTTTAACAAATATTTGTAACATAGCAAGACATTAGAACATAGTAGATGGCAAGGTTACATGTCATGGTTTTCATAGCACTGAGCTTCAAATATGTGAGTTCCTTCGGGCCTGCGGGTCTGTTGTATTCCACGGAACTCGTTGACCATCTCTTGCCATTTTTCGCGGTGGTGGTGAAGTGCCGGATCTTTGCCTGTCGGTTGTTTGGATCGGTATATTCCAGTCCTCTAAAGTTTTTAGGCCATCTTCTGGGGTGATTATTGCTCGGTGCACTCCATTTCTGTTGCCAGCAATTTGGCAGGGAACCCCCATTTATATACGATGTTGGCATTGCGTAGGGCCGCGGTGATGGAGGCAAACGATCGCCTCTTGTACATGGTGGCGGCTGAGAGGTCAATGAAGGTCAATGATATCTGTGTATTCTCTTGGTAGGGCGTTGCTGAGTCTGGATGCCTGCATAATCCGGTCTTTGACCGTAAAGTAATGAATTTTCGTAATAACATCTCTGGGAGTAGCCGCAGGTAAATGTTTGGGTTTGGGCAATCTGTGTATTCTATCCAAGCGAAGGTCTGCATCCTCTAGCGCTGGTATTAAAGCTTTGAATAACTTTTGTGCAAAGTGGGCTAGGTCTTGCGGCCCTATAGTTTCAGGAATGCCTCAGAGTCTGATGTTATTCCTCCGGTCCCTGTCCTCATTATCTGCTATTTTCTCCTCTAGGTACCTGACCTTATCTGCCAAGGCTGCATGTGCATCAGCTAGGTCGTTATGTGCGTCCATGAGGCCTTCTGTTTTTTCCTCAAGATGAGCTGTTCTGTCCCCCAGGGTCTGAATGTCAGCTCTTATATCCGACGCTATTTTCATTAGGTCAGATCGTAAGTCAGATTTAAGGGTTTGTAACATAGTACTCACTGAGGCATCAGTGGCTGGGAGCACAGTGGCGGTGCAGGAGCTGCTCTGACTATCATCAGCTTCCATTTCATGTGCGGGTGATCACGGTTCTCCGGCGCCATCTTGGATTCGCATGCTCGCTATATGCTGTGAGTTTAGAAGCGAGTCCATCGTTTTTTGTTTTAATTTCTTGCCGGACTTGGTCGACATGTTGTTCCCCGTGTCCCCGGTCACCCGTCGGGAATTTTTTCGTGAGATTGTAGCTGTTAAACTCGCTGTTGGGCCCACAGAACGGCGGAGCTCTCCGTTTATGCGACTGCTTCCATGCGGTCCGTGGCCACGCCCCCAATGCCCATAATATTTTAAGTACTCGAGCTTTGTTGTTACCAAACAACCTCAGTGATATGACTGCATGGTTATTATAACCTAAGCATTGTGTGTTTGTCAACTTAGATTAAGCAAATTATGCGATTTTATTATTATTATTTTGGTAATTTTGCAAAAGTAAATAGAAATTTACAAATAAAAAACTAAAACAGCAATATCTGTAATATACAACAAGAGAAAAGAGTGAGCTCTAATTAACAAATGGGCAGCAAGCCTAGGAGGGAGACCCTTTAAATACAAAGATAGCGAGGAAAATAGAGATAAGGGCTGCGCCAATCACAACACATAAAATTGGTAAAAATGTCAAATATCAGTAAAAAGAGTCCAATGGGAAGGATCTTACTCAGATCAAATATAGAATAAAGTGCTTGATCGGGAGTAATATCCTCAGTGTCTTTATCCAGATGAGTCCACTCATATGAAAGACAAAAATCAGATACAAAGATCCAATAGTGCAATATGAACGGTCCAATATATATGAAGATGAAACAAATGGTAATAAACTCACATTTAGTAGAGCTATAGCTAGCTCTAGGTAGAAGAGCATACATCGGTATAATTTATTTGTATCAAACTGTATTGCACTAGGCTTCGGCCATGCTCTTTACCTACTGCACCTACTATTCCATGTGTGTATAGTTTCTATTTTTGTGTGATTAGAGAGGTGGTCACACGTGTATAGAGTGTGTTGGGAATTCTCGGTTACTCACTAGGATTTTGTATTTATTGTTTGTAACATATAAAATCAAATGGAGCTAAATGGAGCCAAATATAGACATATATTAGCAGTTTAATTATTGCAGCCTTTAGCCCAGATTCCTTGGATGTTTTAAGACACTTCGGTTTTCACTTTTTTCTAAATAGAGGTGTAGGATATGCACTGTGGTCACACTTACAGAATAATATTTTTCATTTTTTTAACTTTCCAGGTAGTGGTATTAGCTGATAAATCGTGTCCCTTAATGACATTTACAGTTACATTTCCTGACACACCCCTAGAATGGCATGTATTGTGCAATAATATCTCTAACCTGTTCCGTTCCAGTATATAAAAGAGCAGTTTGCACTCATTCCTCATATTAAGTTCTGAGTATCATTGAAGAAGAGATGTATACAAACTCCCTGGTAGCGCTGTGCTTGCTCTGCCACCATGCCAGTGTTGTTTTTTGTGATAATGTCTCCCAAGCTCCTGAATCCATTCAGTATCCCAGGTTTCAAGTGGTGGAGACAAATGACGTGAGTAGATGCATTCTATTCTTGCCTATTATGTATTCAGCTTTGAGGTGGACCTTGGCAGTCCAGTTAAGGTCCTCCATACCTGTACATAGAGGGGTTAACCCATTAATCCTGATGAACAGCCAGAGGTTGGACTGAAACGTTGATGTTATAACTGAAAGGTACACTGAAGGCACCCAGACCACTTCAGCTCATTGAAGTGGTCTGGGTGAACTGTCCCTGTCAGTTTTACAATGAAATTGTAAATATTGCAGCTATTAAAGGAACACTATAGTCACCTAAATTACTCTAGCTCAATAAAGCAGTTTTAGTGTATAGATCATTCCCCTGCAATTTCACTGCTCAATTCACTGTCATTTAGGAGTTAAATCACTTTGTTTCTGTGTATGCAGCCCTAGCCACACCTCCCCTGGCTATGATTGACAGAGCCTGAATGAAAAAAAAACTGTTTTCAATTTCAAACAGATGTAATTTACCTTAAATAAGTGTATCTCAATCTCTAAATTGAACTTTAATCACATACAGGAGGCTCTTGCATGGTCTAGCAAGCTATTAACATAGCAGGGGATAAGAAAATCTTAATTAAACAGAACTTGCAATAAAGAAAGCCTAAATAGGGCTCTCTTTACAGGAAGTGTTTATGGAAGGCTGTGCAAGTCACATGCAGGGAGGTATGACTAGGGTTCATAAACAAAGGGATTTAACTCCTAAATGGCAGATGATTGAGCAGTGAGGCTGCAGGGGCATGTTCTATAAACCAAAACTGCTTCATTAAGCTAAAGTTGTTCAGGTGACTATAGTGTCCCTTTAAGAAACTGCAATAATTGCCTTGTAGGGTTAACTCCACCTATAGTGGCTGTCTACCGGACACTGGATGTTCTCACACTATGCATGAGCTAAAGCCCCATATGGCGTTGTCCTAATGTGATTGTGGTGGTGGCCGCACATGCACATCAGGTCCCTGGTATTGGCCGACATCCATGGAGGATGATCGGAGAGGGAGCCTCTAGCCTATATTTTCCCTTTAATAGAGAATATATAGGATCAGTTGCGTACTAAGGGAGGGCGGGGGGGGGCGGCACGCCCCGGGTGCCACTGACTAGGGGGGTGCCATGACGTCCGGTGTCATGTGTCACCCCCCGGCCCCCATCATTACGCTGCGCACAGCCGCAGCACCTTTGCGGCCCGGCAGGACTTACTACATGGATGAGAAGGGGAGGAGTGTTGCGGGCCGCGGCGTCGCGCAACGTGATGACGTTGTGCGCAGCGCCATCAGCCCGCCTTCACGGATCTTCAGCGGAAGGATCCGGGCGGTGAGGCACCCAGTCGGTCAAGGCATCAATAAAATGTAAGTAGTCATTTTATGTGATGGGGCTAAATTAATTAAAGGGGGGGGGGGGGGTGGATAATGGATTAAAGAATTAAAGAGGAGGGAGGTTTAATTAAGGGGGTGTGTATTAATTAAGGGGGGGTGTATTAATTAAGGGGGAGTGAGTATTAATTAAGGGGGTTGTATTAATTAAGGGGGGTGTATTAATTAAGGGGGGAGTGAGTATTAATTAAGGGGGTGTATTAATTAAGGGGGTGTATTAATTAAGGGGGGAGTGAGTATTAATTAAGGGGGATGTATTAATTAAGGGGGTGTATTAATTAAGGGGGGTGTATTAATTAAGGGGGGAGTGAGTATTAAGGGGGGTGTATTAATTAAGGGGGTGTATTAATTAAGGGGGTGTATTAATTAAGGGGGGTGTATTGATTAATTAAGGGGGGAGTATTAATTAAGGGGGGAGTGAGTATTAATTAAGGGGGGTGTGGATTAATTAAGGGAGTGTATTAAGGGGGTGTGGGTTAATTAAGGGGGTGTGGATTAATTAAGGGGGGTGTATTAATTAAGGGGAGAGTGAGTATTAATTAAGGGTGGTGTATTAAGGGGGAGTGAGGATTAATTAAGGGGTGATTGGATTAATTAAGGGGTGAGTGGATTAATTAAGGGGGATGTATTAATTAAGGGGGGAGTGAGTATTAATTAAGGGGGTGTATTAATTAAGGGGGGGTGTATTAATTAAGGGGGAGTATTAATTAAGGGGGGTGTATTAATTAAGGGGGTGTATTAATTAAGGGGGTGTATTAATTAAGGGTGAGTATTAATTAAGGGGGGTGTATTAATTAAGGGGGGTGTATTAATTAACGGGGGAGTGAGTATTAATTAAGGGGGTGTATTAATTAAGGGGGTGTATTAATTAAGGGGGTGTATTAATTAAGGGGGGTGTATTAATTAAGGGGGGTGTATTAATTAAGGGGGGAGTGAGTATTAATTAAGGGGGGTGTATTAATTAAGGGGGTGTATTAATTAAGGGGGTGTATTAATTAAGGGGGGTGTATTAATTAAGGGGGGTGTATTGATTAATTAAGGGGGTGTATTGATTAATTAAGGGGGGAGTATTAATTAAGGGGGAGTGAGTATTAATTAAGGGGGGTGTGGATTAAGGGGGGTGTATTAAGGGGGTGTGGGTTAATTAAGGGGGGTGTATTAATTAAGGGGGGGTGTGGATTAATTAAGGGGGGTTTATTAATTAAGGGGAGAGTGAGTATTAATTAAGGGTGGTGTATTAAGGGGGAGTGAGGATTAATTAAGGGGTGAGTGGATTAATTAAGGGGGTGTAATAATTAAGGGGTGTGTGGATTAATTAAGGGGGGTGTATTAATTAAGGGGGTGTGGATTAATTAAGGGGGGTGGAGTAATTAAGGGGGGTGTATTATGGGGGAGTGAGAATTAATTAAGGGGGTGTATTAATTAAGGGGTGTGTGGATTAATTAAGGGGGTGTATTAATTAAGGGGTGTGTGTATTAATTAAGGGGGGTGTATTAATTAAGGGGTGTGTTGATTAATTAAGGGGGTGTATTAATTAAGGGGGAGTGAGGATTAATTAAGGGGGGTGTATTAATTAAGGGGGGGTGAGGATTTATTAAGGGGGTGTATTAATTAAGGGGGGTGTGGATTAATTAAAGGGGGCTGTGGATTAAAGAATTAAAGGGGGAGGTTTAAATAATGGGGGTGCAGGGTTTTTTTGATTAAGGGGGTTGCAGTATTCTATTTATTAAGGGAGGATGTGCACTGCAGATTTTAGTTTTTTTGTTAAGGGGGTGTGCAGGGTTTTTATAAGGGGGGTGTGCAGGTTTTTTGTTATTAAGAGGGGTTGTGCACGTTTTTGTTTTTTATTAAGGGGGTGTGCAGGGTTTTTTATTAAGGGGGTGTGCAGGATTTTTATGTGTAGGGAGTGAATGAAATTTATGTGATCGGGGTGCAGGGTTTTTATGTGTAGGGAGTGTATGAAATGTATGTGATCGGGGTGCAGGGTTTTTATATGAAGGGCGAGACAAGGGGCTTTGTAGAAAGGGGCAGGGCAGGAGTTTTCTAGAAGGTTCTCACCAGCCCCTTTCTTACATTTTTATTATGGGGGGGGGGGGGAGGGGTGCCACACTCAGGGTCCGCCCCGGGTGCCAAATGCTCTAGGTACGCTAGGATACCTGAAAAAAGATAATTGAGGGCACTCCTTCATGGTTATTATGTTATTGGAGGTTATTGTTATCAGAAATGGCGAGTGAATTTGGAGGACTGAGTGCTGGATTGCAATGCAGATAGTAATTAAATGTAAAAAAAAATATGCATGTAATTTCCTATGCATGTGTTTGGGGTTATATACAATATTGGCTTGCAATAGCTGTGAATTTAGTATCTGTATTATAATACAGATACACAGATACACATTGTACAGCGCTGCTGAATTTATAAATCATAATATTAATAATAATACAGACACACAGATACAGACACACATTCAACATTTGCGCATTTTAAGCAACACTCTCATTTCCTACCTTTTGGGGTCCAGTCGGTTGGCTCAGACTGCTGGGAGTTACAGACTCCTTCAATCCGCACTCCCTCCTCTCTGCCTTCTCCTCCATCCGGCACGGCTCAGTCTGTTTTCTGTGAGGAAATGACAGTCTGTCACTTCCTCCCAGGCTGCTGAGATTAAAGGGTCTCACTGTTAAAGAGCCTTAGCGAAAGACCGGGCCCCTCAAAACACTTTGGCACTGGGTGGCCCTATGTGCATGGGTCACCCGATGTACCCCCTCAGCGTTTGGACCCCGGTGTACCGGCTGCACCGGGCGTAGTTCCGCCTCTGCTGTTTAAGATTATTGAGTTTAGTGTTAGAGTCGTGTTAAATTTAGTATTGCGGTACATGAGGTGTTCAGTTTATTCTTAGGTTTATTTATACTTTGAATGCTGGAGTTTGAAGGTTTCATTTGCAAAGTACTCACCTTACTATGCCTTCTGACTGTAAAGCAGTCAGATTAAAAATATTAGAACTGCTGTAGATGTTATACAGAGTGCGTTACTGAGAGCTTCCCTGCTCCTCCTGCAAGGTATTTCCTGTGTTAGAGGTTACTATTGGGCAGATGGATATTAATCTCTTCCTTTTAATGTCTAGCATCACAAAAACTCTGGATGAGCTGGGACAGCACTGAGTTTTACACCCTCTAAAACTGTTCCTGCAGCTCTGCTCTTAAGGATAACTGGACTACAGAGGACACTGGGCAAGACTTCTTGAACTTATTGCTTCACCATCCCTTTTAAAGGGATTCTATAGTGTAAGGCAAGAATGTCAAACTTGCGGCCAACAATGAATATATTTGCGGGCCGCTTAGTGCTGTGGCTGCGACCAGCCGCAAGACAGGAAAGATATTTACTGTCTGTTTATTGTCTTCCCTCCCACGGCAACAAGAGTGCAAGAGGGAGCCCTTAAAGAAACACTATAGTCACCTAAACAACTTCAGCTTAATGAAGCAGTTTCAGTGTATAGATCATGCCTCCCAGGTTTTACTACTCAATTCATTGCCATTTAGTAGTTAAATCACTTTGTTTCTGTTTATGCAGCCCTAGCCACACCTCCCCTGGATATGATTGACAAAGCCTGCATGAAAAAAAAACTGGTTTAATTTTCAATCAGATGTAATTTACCTTAAACAATTGTATCTCTTGCTCTGTAAATTGAACTTTAATCACATACAGGAGGCTCTTGCAGGGTCTAGCAAGCTATTCACATAGCAGGGGATAAGAAAATCTAAATTAAACAGAACTTGCAATAAAGAAAGGATAAACTTTAGATCACTCTACACAGGAAGTATTTAGGAAGGCTGTGCAAGTCACATGCAGGGAGGTGTGACTAGGGTTCATAAACAAAGATGATTTAACTCCTAAATGGCAGAGAATTGAGCAGTGAGGCTGCAGGGGCATGTTCTATACACCAAAACTGCTTCATTAAGCTAAAGTTGTTTTGGTGACTATAGTGTCCCTTAAAAAACCCCACCCAAGCAAGAGTGATACCCCGACCCCCGGAGCCCGCATCATCCCCCACCCAAACAAGTGTGTTCCCCTGGCCCTTGGAGCCCGGATGGAGACCATAATTTATATAGAGAGACTATACAGCTAAAATTCCTGTGTAGCGTTGTTGTGGGCAAACTCATGGAAGAAGATTTGACCAGTTATCTTGAATATGGGTGACAAAGCAGCAGGTAATTCTCCAAGGGCTGATTAGCTCTTTCAGTGACACCATTAGATTGTGGGGGATATGAAGATGAATAAGACATTTTTATTCCCAACTTGCTACAGAAGTGTTTCCAGAACCTAGAGATGAATTGACCACCTATCAGATGCAATTTTTTGAGAGAGACCATGCTAATTGAATATTTCTTTAGCAAAAATTAAAGCCAGTTCCAATGAGATAGGTAATTAGATGAACCATTTTTTGTAAAATTATTGATGGGAGCTATAACAGATGAGAAGAATATTATGATTCTGCAATAATAATTTGCAAAACCAATGAAAAGCTGGTTAGCTTTTAAACCTCTTGGTAAGGGTCATTGCAACACTGCTTCCAATTTTTTGGGATCCATAGTAAAACCAGAAGCAAAGATAATGTACCCCAAAACTGTACATTATTCTGATTGACAAAGGCATTTTCCAGCTTGCAATATAAGCCATTTTCCAAAAACGTTTTTAGAACCACTTGTGGCAGCCTACTCACGGGGGCCCCAAGTGTCACTGCCAAGGACTCTCTTTCCCTCAGCAGATCACAGTAGAGGATTATAGCCATTTAGCAGATTCCCCCCAAGCAATAGCCGAGAGTTAGTGTAGGGTGAAGTTGAACTGGTTTATTAGGATAATGGTCACAATTTTATACATGGGGTCTCAACAGGAGGCCCACAGGAGAACAAAAGCATTGTGATATACCTGACACCTTAAAGTCTATACCTACGCAGATAATTTAATTAGCGACCAGATGCCTTTACACCAGGTTAACATTATAGACAATATAACTGTGCCCACATTCCCAAACAAATGGTGTCCCCGGAAAGCTCTCTTCTGAGTATCCACTCTATCCAAAAAGCACTCGTATCGGAGGTGATTGGCCTGATTTAGCTAGAAGTAAAATCCTGGTCACTTAAAATGACAGTGTTTTCGGGGGGTACATGGAGCTCCCTCAAGTCCAGGGTATCATTGGATGCCTCACAACCTCTTCTATCACACCTTCAAATAGCATTCTAATAGGTGACTCTGGGAATGAGCGCATTCTCAACAAGGTTTTACTGGACTGAGGCTAGTCCGCGATCCGATCAGGAGTTCCAGAGAGGTTGATGGTTGCTCCCAGTCAGGCGCTCTGTGCCTCTGTGACCTTCCTGTGGTCTACGGTCCTGCTGGGGTCACTGGGAATGGTGCCAGGGGCGGGCTGGGCCGGGGGGCAGGGAGGCAATTGCCCCCCAGGCCGCCCGAAATTATTTTAGGACCGGCCGCGGCGGGCCGGCCCTTTAAATGCTGCAGCCGCCGAGAGCGCTCAGACGGCTGCAGCTGCTTCTCCCCTCCCTCCCCTCCCCTGTAGGTGGCCGAGTTGCACTCCGGTCCGCGGTCCCGGCCGGAGTGATGGGAAGGTGCACACTGAGTGTGCACTTCCTGTCAGTCCGGCCGGGTACAGGAAACAGAAACTCCTGTTCCGCGCGGAACAGGAGTTTCTGTTTCCTGTACCCGGCCGGACTGACAGGAAGGTGCACACTGAGCACCTTCCTATCACTCCGGCCGGGACCGCGGACCGGAGTGCATCTCGGCCACCTACAGGGGAGGGGGTAAGAAGAAGGGGGGGGGGGAGAGAGTAAGAAGAGGGGAGGGGGGGAGAGAGTAAGAAGAGGGGAGGGGGGGAGAGAGTAAGAAGAGGGGAGGGGGGGAGAGAGTAAGAAGAGGGGAGGGGGGGAGAGAGTAAGAAGAGGGGAGGGGTGTGGAGTAAGAAGAGGGGAGGGGGGGGAGTAAGAAGAGGGGAGGGGGGGGAGTAAGAAGAGGGGAGGGGGGGGAGTAAGAAGAGGGGAGGGGGGGGAGTAAGAAGAGGGGAGGGGGGAGTAAGAAGAGGGGAGGGGGGGAGTAAGAAGAGGGGAGGGGGGGAGTAAGAAGAGGGGAGGGGGGGAGTAAGAAGAGGGGAGGGGGGGGTAAGAAGAGGGGAGGGGGGAGTAAGAAGAGGGGAGGGGGGGAGTAAGAAGAGGGGAGGGGGGAGTAAGAAGAGGGGAGGGGGGAGTAAGAAGAGGGGAGGGGGGGAGTAAGAAGAGGGGAGGGGGGGAGTAAGAAGAGGGGAGGGGGGAGTAAGAAGAGGGGAGGGGGGGAGTAAGAAGAGGGGAGGGGGGAGTAAGAAGAGGGGAGGGGGGAGTAAGAAGAGGGGAGGGGGGGAGTAAGAAGAGGGGAGGGGGGAGAGTAAAAAGGGGAGAGGGGGAGAGTAAGAAGAGGGGAGGGGAGGGGGGAGTGAGGGGAGGGGAGGGGGGAGTGAGGGGAGGGGAGGGGGGAGTAAGAAGAGGGGAGGGGGGGAGAGTAAGAAGAAGGGGGGAGTAAGAAGAGGGGAGGGGGGAGTAAGAGGGGAGGGGGAGTAAGAAGAGGGAAGAGAGGGAGTAAGAAGAGGGAAGAGAGGGAGTAAGAAGAGGGGAGGGGGGATAATAAGAGGGGGGGAGTAAGAAGAAGGGGGAAGTAAGAAGGAGGGGAGATAAGAAAAAGAGGGGGGTAAGAAGAAGAAGGGGGGAGTAAGAACAAGAGTGGGGAGTAATTAGAAGAAGGGGGTAAGAAGAAGAGGGGGGTAAGAAGAAGAGGGGGGAGTAAGAAGAAAAAGGGGGGTAAGAAGAAGAAGGGGGTAAAAAGAAGAAGGGGGGTAAGAAGAAGAAGGAGGGGGTAAGAAGAAGAAGAGGGGGTAAGAAGAAGTAGGAGGGTTAAGAAGAAGAAGGGGGGAGTAATAAGAAGAAGGGGGTAAGAAGAACAAGGGGGGGGAGTAAGAAGAACACAGGGAGTAGGGGGGGTAAGAAGAACACAGGGGGGGTGAGAACACACAGAGGGAGGAGTGAGAAGAACACAGGGAGGGTGGAGGGGGGATGAGAAGAGCACAGGGAGGGCGGGTGAGTGTGAGAAGAGACTGCTAGGGGAGGGTGGGGGAGAGGAGAGACCACTAAGGGGCAGGGTAGAGCTCTAACGGACAGAAGGGGCAGCTCTATAGGACAGGGGGCAAGACAGGGAGCTCTTTAACACTACGCGCACACACACACACACAATGCATCCCTATACATACACAGAAACACACAATGCACCCCTATACATACACAGAAATACACAATGCATCCCTATACATACACAGAAACACACAATGCATCCCTATACATACACAGAAACAGAACATGCTTCCCTTACACACAGAGAAACACACAATGCATCCATTACACACACACACAATGCAACCCTTACACACAAAGACAATGCATCATTTGCACACATACACAGAAACATACAATGCAAACCCTTACACACATGCAAACACACACACTGTTTCTTACATACACACAGAAACACAATGCATCTCTTACACTCAATGCGCACACATACAGACACACACCTTGCATCCCTTATGCATACAAACACAGATTCACACAATGCATCCCTCACACACAACCAGAAACACATAATACATCCCTTATACACAAATACACACTGCTTCCACTACACACAAACACACTGCATCACCTGCACAAACTGGTATCCCTATACACTACATACCATAAGCACACATATTAGATAACACATAACACATCCCATACACACTCCACTCCCTGTGAGCGAGCTCATGGGTGGGTGGAACATATAAGTGGACTTATGAGTGGGCCTTATGGGCATACTCACCGTCAGGCACTGGGGCCCAGACCTTGAGCTGTGTAAGAGGCCCCCAAAAAATGGAGCTGCTTCCAATTCTCCCAGAACGTTGAATTTTGTGACCACAGTTGCAAACAGCCTCCAGAGGTCCTGTTCTACACCAGACCAGTGGAGCCAAACTGCAGCCCATCTTCATCCTTATCTAATTGTAAGTAGGCAATCTAGTATATTATTAGTGACACTAATCTATAATTTACCTCACATTAAAGGGACACTATAGCTTAATGAAGTGGTTCTGGTGTCTATAGCTGGTCCCTGCAGGCTTTTTAATGTAAACACACACTGTGTGCAGCACTGGCGTTAGTTCATATGGCAGATCATATGGATGGGGCATTGTGATGTCACATGGGGGGGGGGGGGGGGCGGCAAATTTTTATTTTGTCTCGGGCGGCAAAAATCCTTGCACCGGCTCTGATCCTGGGCAGCTGCACCAGTCTACTGGTGACCCACAGGAGGGGAGTGCACTGATTGCACTGCACTCTCCTCCTGCCCAGGCCCGTCTTGACCGCAGTGCAAGTGCCCTCTGCCCCTAATTTACAGTGGCTCACACTCACAAAAAGCAGTGCCTGGAGCCCTTTGCAGAGACGGAAACAAAGAGGTTCTGCGGCAGCTGGCCGTCCTGCAAGCATTACATTAAACAGCTGTTCCCCATGCAGCCACAGGTGGCGTTGTGCTGGGAGCAGGCCCGGACTGGCCATCGGGCACACCGGGCAAATGCCCGGTGGGCCGCGGTGGCCATGGGCCGAGGCCGGCAGGGGAAGGTCCCAGGATCTCCCCTGCCGGTCTTTGCAGGGCCGGCACTATCCGAGCGCCGGCCCCGCTGTTTGCCACGACGGGCCGGTGGGGAGATCAAAGATCTCCCTCACCGGCCCACTTTCATAGACCTGCGGCTGGGGAGGAAGGGAGGGAGAGAGAGGACCCGGCGGAGCTCTATCTTGCAGCTCCGCCGGGTTCCTCTCGCGAGATCCGGCGCGTTGCCATGGCAACGACCGGATCTCGCGAGAGTGAACTCTAGCCTGCAGGCTAGAGTTCACTCACCACGAGGACCACCAGGGATGCTGGGCGAGTGACTGAACCCCCTCCCAGATACCACCATGCCGGTCCCCCCCTCCCAGGCTAAAAGGTAAGAAGGGAGGGGGGGGGGACATAATGCCTGCTTAGATTTATTTATTTGTATATTTACCACAAAACACAATCCATAACATTTACACACAGCACTCTCACACACAGCACTCACACACATCACCCTCAGCACTATCACACACATCATCCACAGCACTATCACACACATCACCCTCAGCACTATCACACACATCATCCACAGCACTATCACCCTCAGCACTCTCACACACATCATTCACAGCACTATCACCCTCAGCACTCTCACACACATCACCCTCAGCACTCTCAGACACATCATCCACAGCACTATCACCCTCAGCACTCTCACACACATCATCCACAGCACTATCACCCTCAGCACTCTCACACACATCATCCACAGCACTATCACCCTCAGCACTCTCACACACATCATCCACAGCACTATCACCCTCAGCACTCTCAGACACATCATCCACAGCACTATCACCCTCATCACTCTCAGACACATCATCCACAGCACTATCACACTCGGCACCCTCACACACATCACCCTCAGTACTCACACACATCATCCACAGCACTATCACACTCAGCACTATCACACACATCATACACAGCACTATCACACTCAGCACTCACACACACATCACACTCAGCACTATCACACACATCATACACAGCACTATCACACTCGGCACTCACACACACATCACACTCAGCACTATCACACACATCATACACAGCACTATCACACTCGGCACTCTCTCACACACATCAAACTCAGCACTATCACAAAACACATCACACACAGCACTATCACACTCGGCACCCTCACACACAGCACCCTCACACCTCACACACATTATCCACAGCACTATCACACTCGGCACTCTCACTCACATCGCACTCACACACACATCACAATCAGCACTATCACAAAACACATCATACACAGCACCCTCACACACATCACACACAGCATCCATCATAAACACATGCTGCACCCCTCACATACACACAGAACCTCCCCAACACACTGCACCACACACATACACAATACTTCCAAACATATGTACATACATATATGTATACATACATATATATATATATATATATATATATATATATATATATATATATACACACACACACACTACATTCCTGACATACACACTCTGGATCCCCTATACACACACTAGATTCCTTGTAAGCAAACACATACTACACCCCTAAACACACACTCTCTACAAACACTGCATCACCTATACACACACACACACACACACTTGCTACATCCCCTATACACACATTCTCTACAGCCCCTAGCCACATATGCATTACATTACACCACAAACACAACACGACTAAAACCGACCTTTTTACATAATACCACACCACAATCGGCTCACTCTATACACACACACAATACCACAAGCAGGCTCCAAACACATGCACAATACTCTTTCCTGGCCTTTTTGTCTCCTGGTATCCATTTATAGAGACACCAGAGACAAGTTGCAAGGAAACACAGTGCAAGCATGTTATTAAATTTGCTTGCACTGTGCAGAACTAATACAGGGATTTTTTCTCATGCTAGAGCTCTTTAGCAGAGCTCTGCGCATGGTCTGCCCTGGCCTGCACTTTGAGAGGGGGCGTGTTTGTCGTTAGTGATGACAAAACACACCCTCTCTGCCCCGCCCCCTTCTTAGTGGGCCGCTGTGATAAAAAAAATGCCCGGGCCGAATTTTTATCCCAGTCCGGCCCTGGCTGGGAGACTGTGATTACTCTTCACTTCCTCCCAGCCTACAGAGCAGCGCATGGGGGAGAGAGGAGGAGGCATGATTTAATCTTGAATAAACCCTCTAAGCAAACCTTTATAAATTTGGGGGGATCAGCTCTGTTTCCACAGTTTATTGGTGTTTACTCTCATCTCTGTATTAATATTGAGGGATGTCTAAGTAACATCAGTGTGTGTCAGCAGGGCCAGCCGTTGGGGTGGGCAAGCTGTGCGGTCACGCAGGGTGCCATGACAACAGAGGCGCCCGGCGGCCAACACAGCTCACAAGTTGGGTACACCAGCATATTTAATTTAAACGATTTGCTGGTGGTCCACTGGTGCGCACCAGCAGTAGGTGCAGTCAGATCATATCCTCTCCCTCGTGGTTCCAGCGCTCAGTTAGTGAGTCAGAGCACAGGCTCAGAGATTCTCAGCCTGTGCTCTGACAACATTGAAAGTCAGAGCCGTGAAGGAGCGGGTATGGCAAAGAGCTACTGATTAGCATAACATCAATATCCGTTATAAAACCAGGAAAAGGTGGGCATGGATGGTGAACTGATTTGGTGGCGCAATGGGCCTCTTGACTGGTTTTGCCCCCCAGGCCTAAGGCTGCCAGCCCTCCCCTGAATGGTGCTGTTCTGGGGGGCACAGACTGGAGGTGTAATAGAGTGAAAATAGCTTGTTTTAGAGGGAGGTGGTGGTTGGGAGACATGTACCATTCCTGAGTGACAGGATGGTCTGTCACACCGCTTTTAAATTATTATGATGTGAGCAAAGATTAGGGGAAAAGATCAGTATATCATTGAGATATACCAGAACAAAAGAATGAATATAAGATCTCAAAACATACTTTATCAAGTCTTGGAAAACAGCAGGAGCATTAAGAGCATAAACCAAAGAGCATGACCAGATATTCATAATGACCGCTGCATAGAGTCTCCATGAATTAAACTTTTAGTGATTTTTTTAAATGTATTATTGCATTATCTTACAAGCACCGTACCCTTGGGTGTCATAGTTCCTGGCAGAAAATCAATAGCACAGTTTGGTCTGTCAGGAGGCTGTCAGGAGGCTGAGACTCATGACGTTTAACAAACATCTCTTTTACAGAACTATATTGCAGGGGTATTACTGTAGATAAGAGTGTAGTGGTAGGACCATTAATAACATGGATAGGTTTAATAGACGCAAGACACCTTTCGTTACAACAGTATATCCCTGACAATATCTTCTCCTAGACCCAATAAATATGGGGGCTGTGTAGGTAAAGCCATTTGAAACCTAAAATAACTGTAGAAGTGATAACATTAAAAAAATAAAGCCCTTTGAAACCTAAAATAACTGTAGAAGTGATAACATTAAAAAATAGTCTCCTTAACACTCCTATCAACATGTTCAGATAAAATTATTCTTGAGTAATTACAGGATTTTTAAGGAGTCTATCATTTATGGCCTCAACGGCCAAAGGTGTGGTTCTGCTTCCAAGTGGTACTTGATGTAAAATAGTATAGTTTACATCTATGACATTTTCAGCCGCTACAGAATCTATAAGAGCCATAAATCGTACTACAATTTTACCCTAGGATAGTGTAATAGGAAGCAGGACTCTATTAGGGGACATATACGCAACACCTAAGGCCAGTTCTAATGGTTCTTATAAAAACACACAAATAGGTCAGCGCTAAATAACCAAAAATAATGAGCAACAAGGCAGCAACCCTAAAAAGGGGATTCCTCTCAACACTTTAAAATCTAAAAGAACACAAGAAAAAAGAGAGAAGGGCTGCGCCACATAAAAGTTGTTGTAACAGGAGATGATAAAATAACAATTGAACAAACAATGCTAAAAATTCTCTTCCCAATGTAACGTCTCACATACAAAGGTGCCTCTTATCAAGAGGTAGGTGCAGCTGTAGGTGCTAAATTATTTGTGCTTGGGGGATGTTGTAGATCTGAATGTATTTAGTCTCTGTATGTGGATAGAAAAAAGACAAGGCAACCTAATAGTGCAATATGTCAGAACTCAATATGACAATATATTAATGATAGTGATGTTACACTCACATGTAAAAGAGCTATGACCAGCTCTAGTGGGTATTGCATACAGTGGTACAATCCCCACTTATAGGATGTGATGAGGGGCGTTCACAGCAGGTAGGTATCCAGGTCCTCAAAAAGAGAGAATAAAATAGCAACAAATAGTGCTCTCAAAAAGAATAAAAGTTAAAGTGTAAAATTAATCAGAATTATACTCACAAGAGTAGAGCAGACTCACTGCTCTGTGATGATAGTGTTAGTGGCATGATCCCCACCTGGGATATTCTTGATAGTAAAGATGATAAAAATACCAGGAGGTATGAATTATCAAATAAAGTATTAAATATAATGGCACAATATGCAATTGTGATAACCAAAATCCTTTATTAGATAAAATACAAAGTAACATCAAAAACGCATAAAGAAATGTATCCCTGCCCTTGTTGGTGGGTCCAACTGATGGAACTCCTCAACACTAGCAGAGATTCACCTAGTTTGGAAACTCCAGAGGTGTCCTGGGGCTTAACCCCTAAATAGAGAATAGTGAAAGAATTTACTTAGACCATCTGGATACCAGAACCGGAGGTCTATAGTAATTACTGGAGTAGGAAAAATGGGATTACCAAATCAATTAATGATAGGACCGTAAAGAGTCTTTAGCAAAAATAACAAAATAGGTGGTCAGATACCCGAATTGGGTAAAAAATCTCGCCACAATGGCTCACCTCAAACTATCTTGGTCAATGGAGTACTTTATAGATTTGTCTTCAGATAGCTACAGATATTAGACTTTAATCATGGAAGGTCAATTCTGATAGCTACAGACAGCAGATAAGCTTAGCTCCAAGTTGCTAAGTAAAGTATTGACTAGAAACACTGGTCTTAAGGCTGGGAGCAGACTTAGTTGCAAAGCTCTAAAGGCCACAGCTAGCGTCTGTGGAATTATCTAAATAGAGCCAACAGGATTAAAAAGTAGTCTTGCAAATAATCAACAGTTCAAAACTGCAAACATACCCACACATATGAGGGCTAGATAACTGTAATGAGACCTACTTGTAATGTCTAAGGCTCTCAGTATATCTTACCCATATATTATATGAAAAGAACCGGGGGATGGGGATTGAAACAGCTTGCAGGACTGTAGTACTAAGTCTAAGAGAATATAGTTAACTGCTCCCAGGCAACATGTCCAGTGTGATGAGGTGAAAAATAAGGAAAGTGAAAATTAGAGTGATCTAATGTGTAGAACCATACTTAGATTGTTGGTTACCTACACATAGTGATAGTGCCCTAGTGAAAAAATAAGTGAAAGGAAAGAGAAACCCGACGCGCGTTTCGGTGCTTTCAGTAATGCACCTTCGTCAGGGGCTGGAGGGAGACTGACCTCAGGTCTCCTTTTAAATGTGTGCTAGTAGCTGCTAATACCTGTTGGACCAATCAGAATCAGGCATGTGACTACATTTTGGCGCCAAAACAAAACAAACAAACAAATAAAGTTAAAAAAACATCAAAAACGCGTTTCACCAATACAGGCTTTTCAAAATGGAATACAAAAATTGAAAAGCCTGTATTTATAAATTATTGATAAAAGCCTGTATTTATAAATTATTGATAAATATTTATAAATATATTGCCATTGGAGGCTTCCAATCCTACTGCTTACTTACTTTTTCCTCTTATGGAATTGAGATCCTGGATCCTAAAGATGTGAGCACAGGCATGGACAGGTGGGCATGACTTGGTGTCCACTTTTGTGATATCCATCTCTTGATGCCCCCTAGGCTACAATAAAGTAACACGTATGCTCATATGAAAACAATATAATCAAAATAAAAACATAGTACAGCATGATGAACTGAAAGCAGTCGAGCAGCATTTTTATAAGAAAACATTGGTACCAAAAACTGTTAATAAGCTTTATTTTCCTACATTCCAGTACCTGGATCTGGTATTTAATTGTTTCGAGGGTTACTTTAAATTTCAAATTTGCCTTGAAATATACATTTTGGTTTCACTTGATGAGAGTGACAAAAATACAGAATCATACTAAGCTGTTGCTGAATACATTATATTTCTGTTTGCCTCTTTAGGACTTTGAGCTTCGAGCTTATGACGCAACAAGATGGGCACTAACCAACACAAACCCATCAATGGATCCAGATGCTATTACAAACGGTTTCATGATCTTGGCCCGGTATACGCGTGGATTTAATAATAAAGGTCTGTCATCAAACCTGTCCTTTTCATAATGTTCTAAGAATATGTTTCCATAACAATAATAATCTATTTGGGCCTCTTGTACAGCATAATTACCACCATTTATATAGATAAACTGGTCCATAAAGTACAACATTATTAGACAGATACTTCCCTTCTGGTTTTATTTTTTAGCTTGTTATTCATTCATATGTTTGCTCCTCTACTTTTATGTTTCATTCCTTGGTTCTTTTTAAACCAGAACACAGGACAATATGTAATCCTGCGTATGTCTCTATTTGAGGAGCTTTTTCTGTGTCTTTTCCGCTTTGTTGTCTTCCCATTTTGTCACTCTGTAATGTCTGGGTAGTAATGCATTGATAGCGGGAGTCCAGTGATACTGTGGAGGTATACCAATGAAAGCAAGTCTGTCTAGAATTTGAGAGCGAATCAAAACTTCTAAGTAGTTAACAATAGCTTTGGGTTTTATTAGTGAAGGCTAATCTAGAAGATGTAGTCAAGGATGATGATTGCTATGGACAGATATCACAGAAGTACAGTTGCTGTAAATAAGGTATTGGCAAAAAGAATGAGATTTATCACAGTATTCATTACCATGGAAACTAGTGGAACCAGGGGCAAATACGATTTAACATCTGTGCACCATTTTTTTTTTTTTTTTTTTTACTTGTATTTTTATTGTATTTCATACTACATAAAAACACAGAGGTAATGGGGATACAGAAGGAAAGAAGGGGGGAAGGGGGAATGCGTTCCAACACAAACATCCACAGTGTTTGTAGTGTTTTTTTTATCACATAAAAACTCTGCTTTTCCGGTTAGTTATCCCAGGTGCTTCTCACACCCTATCTGATCAGTACTGAGCTATACACATCAGCATGTTTATAGATACATTAAATTACAGGTGAATTTGGGTTAGTATACACACTGTATAACCTTCATCTTCCAAGGTTTGTCTGTCTCCAGTCACGCTCACGCCACATCCCCCGGGCCTCTATAGCCTGCCGTGTTTGTGGGTTAATGCTACTGAAGCAGGTTTCAGGTTTAGATCTGCTGGTTGTCTAAGTCCTGCTTGAGGGCTTTTATGCTTGGGGTCTAGTGGACTTACAGGCCCTTGCTATTAGCCGTTATGCAGTCAATAGAAAAGGGCAGATTAGTTTCTGTACTGCAGTGGGAGGTTTGCTTGGTGTGTCCCGCAATACAAATGACAATGGGTCAAAAGGTTGATTAATAGTGTTGACATCAATAATCAATTTATAGATCTTTTTCCAAAATTTGGTTATGTGGTTATACGACTACCACACGTGGAGAACCGTTCCTTCGTCTTGTCCACATCTCTAGCATAGAGGGGACGAGAGGGGGTACAACTTATGTATGCGGGTGGGAACCATATACCACCTATACAAATTTTTTTTTTGTTGTTCTAGTAATGTGGATGTAGTTATTAACTTTTTCGTAGAGGATTTAATATGGATTCTAACTGGATGGCTGCCCACTTCCTTAAACTAAACTTGACCAAAACTGAAATTCTGGTCTTTCCTCCCTCAAGTGTTGTTACTCCTGTGTCTGTCTCCCTCCAAGTCAACGGTGCTACCATCTTCTCCACCTCGCAGGCTCGCTGCCTAGGTGTTCTCTTTGACTACGACCTCTCCTTCAAGCCTCATGTTCAATCTATTGCCAAATCCTGTCATTTCCATCTCAAATACATTGCGCGCTTCCGCCCCTACTTAACGCCAGATGCGACTAAGGTGTTGGTCCATTCCACTGTCCTTTCTCGCCTTGACTACTGTAATCCGCTTCTCAGTGGTCTTACGTGCTCCCAACTTGTGCTGTTACAGTCCATAATGAATGCGGCGGCGAGGCTCATCTTCCTGTCCGCTCGCACCTCCCATGCCTCACCCTTCTGTCAGTCCCTACATTGGCTTCCTATAAAATATAGAGCTCAATTTAAAATTCTGGTTCTTGCTTTCAAATCTCTACATAATGCTGCTCCCACCTATCTATCCTCCCTTATACACAAGTATGTCCCATCTAGGCCCTTACGATCTGCTGAAGACTTACGTCTATCTTCTGTCCGTACTCCCATCTCTGATGCTCGCCTTTAAGATTTCTCGAGGGCTGCACCGCTCCTGTGGAACTCGCTTCCCTCCTCCGTTAGATGCTCACCCAGTCTCCACTTGTCAGGCTTACCTTGCTGGGAGTCCAACATGCAGAGATAAATGCTCACCCTTGCAATTAGACACAGGCCAAGGTGGTCAAGGTAGAACTCACCTGGCCTGTGAATCTGTGCACGGGGGCTGTGCAGGTGAATGCTTGAAGTCGCAGTACAGAAAAGGAAATCCAGGAGAATAGTCGTAGGTAAGCCAATGGTCAGAGGGTGCCAGAAATCAGGAGATACGAGTAACAAGCCGAGGTCAAGGGATGCCAGAGGTCAGGGTACAAAACGAGTAGCAATCCAAAGTCAGGACAATACTGGAACGTGGAATAGCAATTCTCTAACCAGAGTCATTGAACTGACACTGCCCTTAGGGAGGGCCAGTGTCTTATACCTTGTTGATTAGGTATCAGATTCAGCTGGAGAGTGATTGACAGGTCTGAGCCAGGTGAAGTCCAGCCCCCTAGTGCTGCAGGCAATTCAGATATAACCGGGAGTTATCCAAAGTCCTGAAATGGCTTAGAGGTAAGAGAGCAGGTTCAGGACTACAGAGGATAAAGGTTCAAATCCCTCTTCGGGCAATAAAGGGGCGACCCTGTCTGGCAGTCTGGAGGTCACGGTGTGAATCCTGACACCACTCCTTCAAAAAATCTTTAAAAACCCACTTCTTCATAAAAGCGTATCAATTAAACTGTTAATAGCTCCCAACTGGTTCCTCTTCTGCAACTGTCACTAGTCTAAAACTATCCTTACCTTTTGTGTCATTTTACCCCACTCCCTCTAGCATGTAAGCTCATTGAGCAGGGCCCTCAACCCCTCTATTCCTGTGTGTCCAACTTGTCTGGTTACAACTACATGTCTGTTCGTCCACCCATTGTAAAGCGCTGCGGAATTGACGCCGCTCTATAAATATCATAATAATAATAATATCTTCCCATTTTTGTTTGGGAATATCAATGTGGAGGTGTTTAGATCAATGCGCAGCAGGTGTAGAGAGTGCAAAAGAGGGCCCTACATTCATTCCAGACTCTGGTGTAGTTAGTTGGGAATGTGTCAGTCACTTTCAAGGTAAACGTTAAACCTAGGTATTTCAGTCTTTTCTTCATTCAAACGGATAGTCTCTACGTAGGTTCCCTAGTTCTTGCGGTGTTAATCTGATTCCTAGGGCCTGTTTTTAATGGTATTAAGAGATTAATAGGACATCTCTCCATAGTCCTTTATCAGTTGTAATGTATGCTGTAGGGATACTTTGCGGTTTGCAACATATAATAGTATGTCATCTGCAAATGCAGTTTGATTTCTCTGCTTTTAAATGTAATTCCATGTATATTTTGGTGGTTCCTAATCGCACAAAGCAGGGGTTCCAACGCCAGTACGTATAACTGGGGGGACAAAGGGCACCATTTGTAGTAAATTGCCATGAAAGTGTAAGCTCAAGGCAAAACAAAACCTTCACCAATGCCGATTATCAATCACCTCTCGGGCCGATAACAGGCATTGGTGATATTGGTGCCAATATTCTGTACATATAAAGTTTAGAAAAAGTAGCACAATTTCTACACAAATCTGAACATGCTGACAGCAATCACACTCCTATCACTCTCATAGAGCCAGTACATGCTGGGATCCCTGAGATCCCAACATGTACAGTGCTGATACTGACATGAGTGTAATTGCCATCACTCTGTCAGCCAGCCCAGTTCATTACAGTAGATTATTTACTGTCTCACATCCCTGTCTTTAGCTGGGCATGCACCACAGAAAGGGATGATGTGAGGTCACAATGTGGTGACTGGGAGAGGTGAATAAGTGGTGAATACTAATAAAGTTACACTTTCATAACTCAGAAATGTAATAGCTACTCTATATGTTTTAGGCATGATATTTGAGATGGCGGCGCCTTGGACAGAATTTATTCCATTAAACAGTGATTCACCCATCAATGCTTCCGTAGCTTTCTTCCTGCCACCGGAATTGGATATCCCTGAACCAACAGACCCCAATATTTTCTTTCTAACTTTTCCAGAAACAAAATTGTATGTAAAGTAAGTAATTGCCCTGTCCTGGCCTCTTAAATCCAGTTAATATGATTTCTGAGAAGCAAAAAGTACATATCAGTACAAAACCAGCAAAAGGAGAGGTGTTACAGAAAATTCATAATCAAAAATTATACAAACCACTAATATTTTAAATACACACGTCATTTTAAATATGGCACCATTAAAGGGTTATGGTTACATTTGTGTAGAGCATTTGTTTACAAATTTCACTAATCCTATCAAGGTTCTAATGGAACCGAATCTCAACCTTGATACAAGGTTACCTTTACAAGTTGCCACAATCACTATATCGGCAATATAAAATAGGGGTAAAAAAGGAATATAGAAACAAAGATAAAAAATAGCAAGAATTTATAGATAACAAAGTATACACACATCGCCCATGCGCGCGCCACGTCATGCACACCGTCATACGTCATGACATACGCGTGACTGGCCCGCGCATATGCGGCCAGGCTGGAACGCAGGCTATCTTTATTGATCATTTACACAGCCGCAATAAGGACGCTCTACATAAAAAACGTCCGAAACTAATGCGGTCTGTGTGTACACTTCCTGCCTACCCCCCAGCTGACCCCTAACAATCATTACTACTAGCCTAAAAAATAATATAAATAGTACTGGTAAGGGAAGAAAATACAAAGAATATATGAAATATATAACAAATGTATAAAAAATATATATAAAAAGAACATATAAAAATATGTATAAAATAAAGATGTATACAAAATGTATACAAAAAGGTGGAAAAAATATATAAAGGCATAGAATTAAGTGAGATACGGATCCAGAAGTGTATTTAAATATGTTGGGTGGAGATAAGTCTATTCATATTTCCAATAGGCAACAAAGATCATACAAGGTACATTAAATGATGGTTATCAGTACATACATCAACGATAAAGGCATGTACAACTTTTTTTTATACATTTGTTATATATTTCATATATTCTTTGTATTTTCTTTCCTTACCAGTACTATTGTGTTTTTTGATGTTTGTATTTGTGGTTGGAGTGACCTCTCCACAGAGGCTTGCCTGCACTCAGTTTTTCACTGCCCTTCAACCACCTTTCACTTTATTTATTTTGTATACCTTTACAAGTTACCTTTACCTGTGTAACCACTTTTTAGAAGGTATTTTATTCAGCTCAGGATTTTTAAAGGGAAACTCTGAGAATTATCACAACTTTGGCCTAATAAAGTGGTTTTGGTGTGCAGGTCACGCCTCTGCATTCTCACTTATCAATTATCTACCATTTATAAGTTAAATCACTTTGTTTATGCAACCCTAGCCACACCTCCCCTGGCTGTGACTCGCAAAGTCTTTATACAAAAAAAAGCCCCTACATTTTTTTGTTTCTCCTTTTGTTTAATTTAAAAGTTCTTATATTCTGTTCTGTTTATTCAGAGCTAGAGCCTGCAGCAGCCTCTTCTGTGCCATTAAAGTTCACGAAACAGACAGGGGCGTATTAGCCGCGAGGCAAATAAGGCATTTGCCTTGGGCGGCATTTTCCAGGGGGCGGCAAAAAAACGCCGCCTCCAAATGCCCAGGGCAAATGCCTTGTTAGCCTTGCGGCTAACTGACAAGCCCTCTGGGTGGGCGATCTGCTGGGCGGCGCTGGCGGGCGGCTGGCGAGGGAGCACTTCCTCTGAGCTGTCTGCTCAGCTCCCTCGCGCGCCGCACAGTGAGGCTGGGAGCCGGAATATGACGTCATATTCCGGCTCCGTCTCCCAGTCTCACTGTGCGGCGCGCAAGGGAGCTGAGCAGACAGCTCAGAGGAAGTGCTCCCTCGCCAGCCGCCCGCCAGCGCCGCCCAGCAGCCACTGGACCACCAGGGAGAGAGGGAACACCCCCCCCCCAGCATTCCCAAAGGTAAGGAGGCTGGGGGGGGGTTAAATAAAAAAAAAATTACAAAGTGTATGTGTGTGTGTGTGTATATGTCTGTTAGTGTGTGTGTGTGTGTATATGTCTGTTAGTGTGTGTGTGTGTATGTGTATGTCTGTTAGTGTGTGTGCGTGTATGTCTGTTAGTGTGTGTCTGTTATTGTGTATGTGTGTGTATGTGTGTATGTCTGTTAGTGTGTGTCTGTTATTGTGTGTGTGTGTATGTCTGTTAGTGTGTGTATGTCTGTTAGTGTGTGTGTATGTCTGTTAGTGTGTGTATGTATGTCTGTTAGTGTGTGTGTGCGTATGTCTGTTAGTGTGTGTGTGTGTATGTCTGTTAGTGTGTGTGTATGTCTGTTAGTGTGTCTGTGTATGTCTGTTATTGTGTCTGTGTATGTCTGTTATTGTGTCTGTGTATGTCTGTTAGTGTGTGTGTGTATGTCAGTGTGTGTGTATGTCTGTTAGTGTGTGTGTGTATGTCTGTTAGTGTGTGTGTGTGTATGTCTGTTATTGTGTCTGTGTATGTCTGTTAGTGTGTGTGTGTATGTCAGTGTGTGTGTATGTCTGTTAGTGTGTGTATGTATGTCTGTTAGTGTGTGTGTGCGTATGTCTGTTAGTGTGTGTGTGTATGTCTGTTAGTGTGTGTGTATGTCTGTTAGTGTGTCTGTGTATGTCTGTTAGTGTGTGTGTGTGTATGTCTGTTAGTGTGTGTGTGTATGTCTGTTATTGTGTCTGTGTATGTCTGTTATTGTGTGTGTGTGTCTGTTAGTGTGTCTGTGTGTGTCTGTTAGTGTGTGTCTGCGTGTCTGTTAGTGTGTCTGTGTGTGTCTGTTAGTGTGTGTCTGCGTGTCTGTTAGTGTGTGTCTGCGTGTCTGTTAGTGTGTGTGTGTCTGACTGTGTGTGTGTCTGTTAGTGTGAGTGTGTGTGTATCTGCTAGTGAGTGTCTGTTAGTGAGTGTGTCTGTTAGTGTGTGTGTGTTTCTGTTAGCTAGTGTATGCGTATCTGTCAGTGAATGTGTGTGTGTGTATTTAGAAGGCGGGGCGGGGGAAGGGTTGGGTGGGGGTGGCGCGGGCGGGAGGGGGGCGCCTGAGTTTTGTCCTGCCTAGGGCAGCACTAAACCAGGATACACCACTGGAAACAGAGTAGGAGATACCTGGAATTCAAAGTGAACTTCAAACTCAAGATATGATAGCAAAATCAAATAAATAAAAATATTAAAATATTCTCAGTTCTAAATAAAAATGAATATACACATCTATATTTTTTTTTATTTTTTTTATTAAAGTTTATGAGGCACCCCAAGTAGGTTTGTATAGTATTAAGCACACATGGGCCTCAATTTAATATAAATAATTTTCTTTATAAACATTCATGGTACCATAAAATACAAGAAAGTAGAGGGTATGAAAACAATATGTATACTTATCAAGAGTGTTAAACTGATATCGCCACATCAAACTCAAATATAAATTAAAGCATGTTGAAAAGGAAATAGAGTAAAACATATCATAGTGCAACCTGTAAGCTAAAAAAAAGTGTGAATAAAAAACATAAAACAAAAACCAAAAATAAATAAATAAAAAACAAAAAGGAACATCACATGTAAAAAAAAAGTAATAAAATATGTATAAATGTATACATGCACATTTGCACAATCTAAATACAGTAGACAGACAACAGGGCTCCAGGTGCAGGTAACTTACAGACTTTAGCGCCTACCCTCTGCTCTATGTATAAGGCTCAGTAATGGATATGTTGGTCAAGCTTCATGTAAGGTGCAATTATGGAGTTCCCATGAGAAATGCAGGACACCACAGGAGGTAATGTAGGAGGGACAAGGTCAGGATTTAAAAATAAATATATAGATGTATTTATTAAAAAGAAGAAAAAAAAAAAGTATATACAGGTACTCCTCACTTACCGACTGGGTTTCGTTCTTACGACTTGGTTGTAAAACAAATTGGTTGGTAAGTGAGGATGCGCTGGTCTGTGTTTGGGGAAATTTCCCCGGAACATAGACTAGTGCACCAGAGCAGGAAACCCTCTAATCTATATTTGGGGATAATTCCCAGAACAAAGACCAATTCTCTAACGTGGGGAATCCCTCGAAGCCCTGTGCCATGTAAGTCCGAGCCATTGTTAAACAAGTAAGTCGTAAAATGAGGACTGTATGTATAAAAAATTATGCATAAAATCAAATTGAGCAAGCATAAGAGGATAGGAGCAGGTATAGACAGCTACAATGGTGAAAGAGAAATAGCAGCATATCGAGAAATTGAACCAGTCAAGCTGCAAATTGAAAATCTTCAATGTGAACCCTTATAAATAATGCATATTAGCATAATTTTAACCCCTTAATGACACATGACATGTGTGACATGTCATGATTCCCTTTTATTGCAGAAGTTTGGTCCTTAAGGGGTTAACACTGTCAAAATTAGGCTGCTGGAAATGTCTATGTATAATGTTCAAATAATTTAAAATAACTGTGAGACGTCCATCCATTTTTGCCGTTTAGATGTTTGTTAAAATGTATCAGGTTTAAGCTAACAATATGGTAAATCAATGACAATAGTCATGACAATATGCAGGTGCAAAAAAGAGCCTTAGAATCCAGTGTCCCTTCTTGTGACCTTATCATGAGAAAGACATAAATAAGTATTGGAATGGTTTAACATCTGCATAAGATATACTAGGCATTGCGGTCTCATACGTGAGATTGTAACTACAGTCGAAGAAAAATCGAATGGCGGGAATAGCCCGAACGCGTTAGTTTGGAAGTGTCTGTGCGAACGGAGGTTGGCGGGAAGCCGCAAGGAATGACGGGACCGGAAGTACGTGAGGACCCGGAAGTTGTGCTGACGAGAGGGGGCGAGCAGGTCAGAACTTCCAGACGGCAACGATAGGTAAGCTGGGGCCACTGGGGATTTAACTAGGAAAATAACCCCTCCCACAAATTCAGGCATACGCCTTCCACATATATGTATATATATATATATATATATATTTTTTTTTTTTTTTAGAGTGTTTGTACAGCTTCTATCACATGTTATGTTGTCAGTGTAGCGTCACCTGTTCACTAAAATGATTCACATTCATGGTGCCATGGCAAAAATATTTTTTTCCAGTTATTAATAGTAATTTTTCAGTGATGCTAATAGAAAATATGGCTTATTCATAGTAAATTCTAACATTGTCTATTTGAACACTTAGTTAATTTTGTATGTTTGTTTCGCAACAGGACTTTCAGGACCATTGATGGCTGGGTTAAAAAAGGTGACTTTTCTGAAAGAGCAAAATCTCTGTATGAAACACTGCTGGCCCAGGAGAAAACATTTGATGCTTCATTTTTTACATGCAATACCTATGACAGTCTTTCTAAAGTTGTGGATCGTTATTTTGAAGTGTATTATGTTGCCATATAACGTGAGCATATATTATAGAAAACCAACTGATTTATTAACACATTCTGAACTTTAGATGCCTGTAGGCTAAAGGAAGCTTAGCAAGAAGCAATTAAGTCGTTTTTGTGCTTTTGTTCCTTGTACCTGATAAGTGCCCCATGGTTCAATTTGACACAATACAGTAGATTGCTGCTATATCTTTTTTTTTTTTAATTTTCAGAATTCTAATGGTACATCCCCTGATGTGGCTTTAAGCCAGTCTACTGCTTAGTTATACTCTCCCTTATTAACCCTAGAGTACCACGGTTTGCACTTAGACTACTATCTCTAGGTCTAATTAGACCATATGTTATTTGAGAATCTACCCTTTCAAACCGATGTACTCATTTACATTTGACAATTGAGAGACTCTAAGCGACCGACCAAAATACTAATACTATTTAAATACGAAATGGATAGAATCATATGGGTAATACCTTTTAGGCAAAACAAATAAAGCCTGCTGTCTTATCAATTGGATGATCTATACACATATCCTTCACTATCACGTATTCACTTCCTCGTTAAGTGTTATATGTGGCACTCACCTTATATCAGCCTATCTACGTATTAGTACCCCAGAGGAATCTCTAAGGAGAAATTACTTATTTTCTTTATTCTATGTTATGTTTCTAGGTTTCATGCCCAGAGTGAGTGGGTAGGGTACCACTAATACTGACCACCTCTGCTGGGAATATTTATCATACAGGGGATATTAGTCATTTTTTTATATTGCTAACTATCCAATTACTTGGCCCTTGAGAAGTTAAAATGAAAGTATAACTCAATATCCATTTCTCTGCTGAGAAGAAAATATTAATTACATTGTAAACTGGACTAGGACGGTTTAATATGTAACAGTTCTCTGATGAAACCCAAGAATTGTTCCTTGGGTGTCATCAGTTTTCTAGGCAGGCCAAATCAGAAATGAAATGGCATATTGGCTCAGCTCTTCTAACTCTGATGAGTTCAATGTAGTTCAACACAAGAGAATATGAGGAAAATTAGATTTACGAACTGTAGATTCTGTGAGTGCTTTCCCTATTGAAGTGCACTAAAGACTGCCAACTCACACACATGTAGCATTTTAGATACCTACCTCGGAGACTAATATGTTAGAAGTATCAATAAAATTCTAAGGATTTTATTTATTACATGCAACATTAAAATGGACATGTAATATTTAGATATTGCCGCTTCAATGAAACATCCTTGATTTTACTTTATACAACCTAAAGTAATGTTGAAATAAAAAGTAATGTGTGATAATAAAATGTTGACTTTCAATAAATGACACCATGGCAAAAGGTTATCATTGATGTTTTAAAAATATGCTTGCCGACATTCTTTTGGTTTCCAAAGTGATTACTCTTCATGTAGCACTGGGCAACAGAATGCCATCAGTTTTTTTGCACCTTGATAAATGTACCCCGTTATGTTTAATTGGTATATTTATTCCAGTGTATTGCAGTTCTTTACAAATAGTACCAACCTGCATATAAATGTGGAAATTGTCTAATACGAATTACCATTGTTTCGAACTATGTTTTCATTATAGAATAGAAAGTACAAGCGCTTATGTGTATAGGTTTGCAATCTGGATAGTTCCAAAGATATATATTTTCGTGAGCTGCTATACCACCGTGCTTATCTTTCTATCAAAGATAGTGGAAATGGAAGGGATATCCGGTGTAGCGCTCTAATAGTAGTGGATATATAGAAATGATAAAAGAAATCCTAACTGTACCTTAATAGGTCATATACACTTATGGGTATGTTTTCATTATAATATAGAAGTCAAACAAAAATATAATTGTGCATGCTATAACTATGAAGATTAAACCATTAGTACTATTGAAAGATCATGTGATAACCAAAGAAGAAAAATAAAAACTAAAATAAAGATTTATATGAGCTGTCTAGCTTGTTGTACAGTTTCCACAGACAGATACAAGAAGCATAATATTCAGCTACGCAAACCAGCCAGTATGTTCTTACACAATTTATTTACTTAAAGCAAAATCTGAATTACCATCTTAAAATAGTCATAAACTTGCCTGATTCCACTCGCTAATAAAGGCTTAGTTTAAAGGGATACTCTCAATACAAAATAAATTTAAAGCACTCTTTAGCAGGTATATTCCCAATGAAAATATACATACATTTTATCATTGTGGTTACATCTAAAAACAGATTGAAAAACATGCATTTCTCTTGTCTGCTGCCTTTGCAAGCCCTCCCCTTCTAAACCCGCCCAGACATTATGTGGCTGTCCAATCACAGACTTCCTAATGTAGCTCAGTGAGAAGTCTTTGCAAGGCAGGTGTTCAGGGCAATTGCTGCCTCTTGAGTTTAGCTCCACTGAGCTAACCAAACCAGGAAGTAAGAGGACCTGTTGCCTGCTTGAAAGCCAGGGTGGTGTAACCATGTTAAGTTAAAAGTTTCAAATGAAAAATGACACATTCTTTACACATAAAGCTTTTCAGCAAGCTGAAGTGTTTTAGGGGTGTGGAGTGTCTCTTTAGAATTTTGGGGTAAGCTTTTCAAATAACCTCAATCTGTTAGAGAAACTTTTCAAATGACTTATCTACAACATTTCCCCTAAAACATTAATGGTGATGTCTGTAGATTTATTTTCCAACAGAGTGTAATCATTTATAAAGCTTATCCAAAAGTATTAAATTGAGGCTATAATCCTAAATATTTATAGACTGGTGTGTGGGTATCTCAAAACATATACTCCTTTACAGTAGTGACAACTAACATCTTGCCACACCAGGCTAAAATGTTTCTGGTCAAATTCACCAAAATGCATAACTAGATGGTTATACATCAGAGAAGACAAACTCCAGAATAGTTAGGGTTAGCCATGGAAAGATTTAGAGGCTTCTAACATGATTCACATTAAAACTTAAAGGGACATGGTAGGCATTCTGTCTGCGTCATCTCATTAAACTGGTTTTAGTGTCTGGAGTCCCCTTGTCCCATCATTTCAGTCAGTATTTTACCAGTTTTATGTTTTAATGCTAAAATAGAGTCCCCTGCTGCCCACCCCATCTGTGCTGCTTTGGCAAATGAGGAACTATTCACCTGAGCAGCAATATGCAACTGTGATTGGCTGAGAGTGTCAGCTAACTGGTTTTAGCCTGTCAGATCAGTATGTAACAAGAAAGTGTGTAACCTCTGCTTTAGTCACACCTCCAGAAGGTGCCGAGCTGTGGGTGGCCAGGTGATTAAGTGTTATGCGGTTTAACACTGAATGGAGGGACAGTGCCAGGGGACTCCAGATGCTATAACCAATTCAAAGAGGTGAAGTGGTTATAGTGAATACAGTGCCTATATAACTAATTTTTCTTCTAAGTCATCAAGAGAGTTCAACCACTACCAAAAATAATCTGGCAAATAAAATTTAGCAGCTAGGAGATCCTTGGCCCTAGTCTCGTTATTGATCTTTGCCCCTCAAAGGGAGATGGTCTTGTCAAAGCTAAAATACACCGTGTTGATGGAGAAAATGATCAGCTACAATTTTCAGATTCTTCCCTATTTTTATAAAACGTGGGTTCCTTGGGTCAGTGCAAAATTTTGCCGCCCTAGGCAAAAACATTTTTGCCGCCCCATTTGCTCCACCCACTCATGACATACACTGACCCAAGCAGACTGACACACGCACTGACACATGCAAACTGACACACAAACTGACCCATGCAGACTGACGCACACACACTGACGAATGCAGATTGACATACACACACTGATGAATGCAGACTGACGCGTGTATACACAGACCCATGCAGACACACACATACACACTGACCAATGCAGACACAGACTGACCCAATGCAGATACACTTTGACCGATACAGACACACACAGACTCATACAGACACACTTACCCATACAGACACACACATACAGACATACACAGACCCATACTGCAGACAGACACTGACCCACACAGACAAACACTGACCCATACAGGCACACACTGACCTATACCTACAAACACTGACCCATAAAGACACACACTGACCCATACAGACACAAACAGACCCATACAGACACACATTGACCCATACAGACACACATTGACCCATACAGACTGACATGCACAAACACAAATTCTTCACAAACACACATTGTGATGTCCTATTGACTCTCTTACCTTTCTTGCAAATTTGACTTTGCTTTTCATACGTTCCTGGCAGCTTTCCGGCGCCTGGCCGCCTTCACTCCGTATAAGCCCCACCCCTGCTATGCTCCTGCTCACTTGTCCTCACGTACAGGGCAAGGGGCAGGAGCAAGGAATTTAAGCACCCTCGCACTGTTGCAGCCATGGCAGTCTTTGTGGGGAGCCTGGCTGAGGAGGCTTAAGTGATTGGCGCAGGGCCAGTGTTACACCGGGCGCTATTTAGCAGACATGTAAGTGCTCCCTAGTGCCCGGTAACATGGCCAGTGGCACGATTTGTAGAACTTCTCCAATATAGAGGGGAGGCCAAATGAGCAGAGCAATAAATATTCAGGGCCGGCGCCCCCCCATGAGCAGCACCCTAGGCGGCCGCCTAGTTGGCCTACAGGAAGCGCTGGCCCTGGTTCCACCTCAAAAATGTTTATAGCTAAGGATCCCTTGTTTCCCTTCTTGCTATTTTTGACTTCTTGTTTTATTGTACTCTTCACTCTTCTTTTCTTTTTCATTATTAAATTTTTCCAGGAGTGATGGGTGATTTAGATTTATATGTCTGTAACCAAATGTATATTATCTGGAGTACATGTTGCCATGTTTTTGTCACCTCTGTCTCTTAGTTCTTCAATAAAAGCGGAGGGCTTGTTTACAACTTTTCTTGCTAATTTTTACTGGCCAGTTGCTATTCGCTAAATTGTTTGTTATTACTGTTAGCCAGTAGAGACTGCTTCCCAACTGGTACAATTTACCAAAACAGACAAGTAATGACACGCTGCTGCTACTATTAAATTAAATCTCAAGGCACCATAACAGCTTGTTAGTTAAAGGGACCCTCAAAGCCCCATAACAACTACATTACAATTACGTTATTATGGTATGGTCCCAGATGCTGTCTTACCTTAAGAGATTTAACTGTTAATAATTGGTCTATTTTATTTAATAAATTAAATAGTCTTTGGGGCAAAAATACATGTGCAAATATATTTCTTTATTTTTCACACAATAAAGTTCAAGAGTTAAAAAAATGTGTTTTCCTTTAAAACACCATAACTCCTGGGTAAAACACTCTCAGATCATATATATAGGGAAATGGAGAAAAATAAACAAATACAAAATCACTTCTAGTGCAGTATTTAACAGAATGAGAAATATAAAACCAATAAAAAAGACAAGCACTTACAAGTGAATTGCACAAAATAAATTGGGGGTCTCCCAATTCGCTTATACAGAAAATAGCCTCCATTAAAGTGAATACAATGGCAATTCAAATGTCCCGAATAGCCTGGATCAGCTGTAATTCACCAGAAATTCGCTTGATGCGTTTTGGACTTTCTCAAGAGCTGTATTCACCCATCTGAGCATTCAACATATTATACTTCTTCTGATTTGTGATAAATTGATTTATCTGCCTTCCAGGTGATTTGCTATTTCCACATTACACGCGTTTGATGCCATCGCGCTCAAAACCATATACACTCCAACGCAATTTCATCCGCATGTTCAAAACAACTTTATTAACATTCAAAATAATCAAAATATAAATACATTTCTAAACACTCATTAAACATCTCTACCAGATATTCACTAGAGGCACATCCTGGAGTTTCATGGATTGAAATGATGATAAACGTCCTCATGCTGTACATTTAGACGTTCAGTGTCTTGTAGCCCCATGTAGCAAAAGCACAGCTTAGTGGAAAGGTGCCTTGACAGGGCTAGGAGGCGAGCATAGGAGGAAGCTATGTAGGGATTGGTGGTTTACAGGGTAAGGGGCTGGGCTATATAAATAGGCAGCCATCTAAGCAAAATTCCCTTTTAACTTGCCTACCTGGCTAAGTTTGTGGGCACCTTGTGTGTTCATTTATTAGGCCTGGTAGGATGCAGGATGGACGAGGTGAAGAGGATGCGGATGGGATCAGGACGGCGGCGAGGGATCAATGGGCCGAGTGGATGCGGGTCCAGCTCACTTCTATACTGGCAACGGACCAAGATGATGTTGTGCGGAGCCGCCCGGCGAGGGCTAGGAGGTTTCAGCGATTCTTGAGTCCTGGTCCGGAATCAGGAGCCGGCGAAGCCAGGGCCTACAAATACATAAACAGACAACATGCTCTCAAGTAAAAATATTAAGTATGCTTATTCAAGTCTAGTCAAGGAACATACCTTCATATAACATTAGATAATGTTGTTCTTATTTTATGTTGTACAGTACATTCAACTACTGTGCCACATAATATCAAGAATTAAGTTTGAGTCGTTAACAAACTATAAGAATAAACTGTAATTTAAGTGATATTTAACAGATACCATTAACCTAAATATATCTAAAGACACAGCAGTATTTTTTATAGTGCAGTGTGATATGTTTGCAGTGATAAAAACATAAACATATAAAAGTATTAGGAGGTTCTTTGGAATTCAGCAATCATGAGGTTAAACAGATATATACAAAAATACATAACTTGGCAAAAGTAACATTTGGTATATGTCACAAGTCTGGATCTCGAGCGATAACATACTAACCAATGAATTGTTAGCATTATGTTGATTGTGTGATTCTCATAAAGATCTTTTGCAATTGAACCTTTTATAAACCCTCTGATACTATTAAAGAATTGAAGAAATGTCAGATTGCACCAGAAACTTTGTCTCTCTGTCTAATTCCTCCCAACCGGTTGAAACAACAAGAGTTTATCCATAAATTGTTTGATTCCTCAATACAAGGTTGGCCAACCATAGAAGATACCCAGTCAAAAGAAAACGTTAACAGATCCAAATAAGAGAATGATATTGGATACATAAACTGAACACCTTAACACCTTTGGGCCACAATGAAGGGTTCACCTTTACTCAATTTTATTTATTGGCCCATAGCTTTATTACGTTGTATTACAAGGAATATTTGCTAGTATATTATGATTTAATTCTTTTCAGTGCATTATGTATATATTTAATTTACATAACTCTCTGGCCCAGAGAAAACTTTTCTAAACATTTTATAAGTCCCATTTAATTGTATTCATATAATAAAGTTATTTTTTCTTTTTCCTTTTTTATTGCCTTTGAACAACAGGGACTTGTCTGTGTCTACTGTGCATGTATGGCATAATAGACTTAGGTATTGAGTGTTTGTACTATTGGGTTACCCTCATTTACAATCCATGTAGCATAACAAATAGTCCCCCTATGGGGGGACTTTATATCCTGATTTATATCAATGCTTTTCTATGGGAATGGCCTTATGTGCGTGCTGCATTTGCCATGCATGGGCATATGGGTCTCCTAATTGCCGTCATCGGGGCGGGGTAACCAACCCGAAGGACGAGAAAGACCCATCACTGGAAAGAGGCAACTTGGTGCCTAAGGCTTAAACATAGACAGGGGGGGGGCTGGCAGCCTTAGGCCTGGGGGGCAAAACCAGTCAAGAGGCCCATTGCGCCACCAAATCAGTTCACCATCCATGCCCACCTTTTCCTGGTTTTATAACGGATATTGATGTTATGCTAATCAGTAGCTCTTTGCCATACCCGCTCCTTCACGGCTCTGACTTTCAATGTTGTCAGAGCACAGGCTGAGAATCTCTGAGCCTGTGCTCTGACTCACTAACTGAGCGCTGGAACCACGAGGGAGAGGATATGATCTGACTGCACCTACTGCTGGTGCGCACCAGTGGACCACCAGCAAATCGTTTAAATTAAATATGCTGGTGTACCCAACTTGTGAGCTGTGTTGGCCGCCGGGCGCCTCTGTTGTCATGGCACCCTGCGTGACCGCACAGCTTGCCCACCCCAACGGCTGGCCCTGCTGACACACACTGATGTTACTTAGACATCCCTCAATATTAATAGAGATGAGAGTAAACACCAATAAACTGTGGAAACAGAGCTGATCCCCCCAAATTTATAAAGGTTTGCTTAGAGGGTTTATTCAAGATTAAATCATGCCTCCTCCTCTCTCCCCCATGCGCTGCTCTGTAGGCTGGGAGGAAGTGAAGAGTAATCACAGTCTCCCAGCCAGGGCCGGACTGGGATAAAAATTCGGCCCGGGCATTTTTTTTATCACAGCGGCCCACTAAGAAGGGGGCGGGGCAGAGAGGGTGTGTTTTGTCATCACTAACGACAAACACGCCCCCTCTCAAAGTGCAGGCCAGGGCAGACCATGCGCAGAGCTCTGCTAAAGAGCTCTAGCATGAGAAAAAATCCCTGTATTAGTTCTGCACAGTGCAAGCAAATTTAATAACATGCTTGCACTGTGTTTCCTTGCAACTTGTCTCTGGTGTCTCTATAAATGGATACCAGGAGACAAAAAGGCCAGGAAAGAGTATTGTGCATGTGTTTGGAGCCTGCTTGTGGTATTGTGTGTGTGTATAGAGTGAGCCGATTGTGGTGTGGTATTATGTAAAAAGGTCGGTTTTAGTCGTGTTGTGTTTGTGGTGTAATGTAATGCATATGTGGCTAGGGGCTGTAGAGAATGTGTGTATAGGGGATGTAGCAAGTGTGTGTGTGTGTGTGTATAGGTGATGCAGTGTTTGTAGAGAGTGTGTGTTTAGGGGTGTAGTATGTGTTTGCTTACAAGGAATCTAGTGTGTGTATAGGGGATCCAGAGTGTGTATGTCAGGAATGTAGTGTGTGTGTGTGTATATATATATATATATATATATATATATATATATGTATGTATACATATATGTATGTACATATGTTTGGAAGTATTGTGTATGTGTGTGGTGCAGTGTGTTGGGGAGGTTCTGTGTGTATGTGAGGGGTGCAGCATGTGTTTATGATGGATGCTGTGTGTGATGTGTGTGAGGGTGCTGTGTATGATGTGTTTTGTGATAGTGCTGATTGTGATGTGTGTGTGAGTGCGATGTGAGTGAGAGTGCCGAGTGTGATAGTGCTGTGGATAATGTGTGTGAGGTGTGAGGGTGCTGTGTGTGAGGGTGCCGAGTGTGATAGTGCTGTGTGTGATGTGTTTTGTGATAGTGCTGAGTTTGATGTGTGTGAGAGAGTGCCGAGTGTGATAGTGCTGTGTATGATGTGTGTGATAGTGCTGAGTGTGATGTGTGTGTGAGTGCCGAGTGTGATAGTGCTGTGTATGATGTGTGTGATAGTGCTGAGTGTGATGTGTGTGTGAGTGCTGAGTGTGATAGTGCTGTGTATGATGTGTGTGATAGTGCTGAGTGTGATAGTGCTGTGGATGATGTGTGTGAGTACTGAGGGTGATGTGTGTGAGGGTGCCGAGTGTGATAGTGCTGTGGATGATGTGTCTGAGAGTGATGAGGGTGATAGTGCTGTGGATGATGTGTCTGAGAGTGCTGAGGGTGATAGTGCTGTGGATGATGTGTGTGAGAGTGCTGAGGGTGATAGTGCTGTGGATGATGTGTGTGAGAGTGCTGAGGGTGATAGTGCTGTGGATGATGTGTGTGAGAGTGCTGAGGGTGATAGTGCTGTGGATGATGTGTCTGAGAGTGCTGAGGGTGATGTGTGTGAGAGTGCTGAGGGTGATAGTGCTGTGAATGATGTGTGTGAGAGTGCTGAGGGTGATAGTGCTGTGGATGATGTGTGTGATAGTGCTGAGGGTGATGTGTGTGATAGTGCTGTGGATGATGTGTGTGATAGTGCTGAGGGTGATGTGTGTGAGTGCTGTGTGTGAGAGTGCTGTGTGTAAATGTTATGGATTGTGTTTTGTGGTAAATATACAAATAAATAAATCTAAGCAGGCATTATGTCCCCCCCCCCTCCCTTCTTACCTTTTAGCCTGGGAGGGGGGGACCGGCATGGTGGTATCTGGGAGGGGGTTCAGTCACTCGCCCAGCATCCCTGGTGGTCCTCGTGGTGAGTGAACTCTAGCCTGCAGGCTAGAGTTCACTCTCGCGAGATCCGGTCGTTGCCATGGCAACGCGCCGGATCTCGCGAGAGGAACCCGGCGGAGCTGCAAGATAGAGCTCCGCCGGGTCCTCTCTCTCCCTCCCTTCCTCCCCAGCCGCAGGTCTATGAAAGTGGGCCGGTGAGGGAGATCTTTGATCTCCCCACCGGCCCGTCGTGGCAAACAGCGGGGCCGGCGCTCGGATAGTGCCGGCCCTGCAAAGACCGGCAGGGGAGATCCTGGGACCTTCCCCTGCCGGCCTCGGCCCATGGCCACCGCGGCCCACCGGGCATTTGCCCGGTGTGCCCGATGGCCAGTCCGGGCCTGCTCCCAGCACAACGCCACCTGTGGCTGCATGGGGAACAGCTGTTTAATGTAATGCTTGCAGGACGGCCAGCTGCCGCAGAACCTCTTTGTTTCCGTCTCTGCAAAGGGCTCCAGGCACTGCTTTTTGTGAGTGTGAGCCACTGTAAATTAGGGGCAGAGGGCACTTGCACTGCGGTCAAGACGGGCCTGGGCAGGAGGAGAGTGCAGTGCAATCAGTGCACTCCCCTCCTGTGGGTCACCAGTAGACTGGTGCAGCTGCCCAGGATCAGAGCCGGTGCAAGGATTTTTGCCGCCCGAGACAAAATAAAAATTTGCCGCCCCCCCCCCCCCCATGTGACATCACAATGCCCCATCCATATGATCTGCCATATGAACTAACGCCAGTGCTGCACACAGTGTGTGTTTACATTAAAAAGCCTGCAGGGACCAGCTATAGACACCAGAACCACTTCATTAAGCTATAGTGTCCCTTTAATGTGAGGTAAATTATAGATTAGTGTCACTAATAATATACTAGATTGCCTACTTACAATTAGATAAGGATGAAGATGGGCTGCAGTTTGGCTCCACTGGTCTGGTGTAGAACAGGACCTCTGGAGGCTGTTTGCAACTGTGGTCACAAAATTCAACGTTCTGGGAGAATTGGAAGCAGCTCCATTTTTTGGGGGCCTCTTACACAGCTCAAGGTCTGGGCCCCAGTGCCTGACGGTGAGTATGCCCATAAGGCCCACTCATAAGTCCACTTATATGTTCCACCCACCCATGAGCTCGCTCACAGGGAGTGGAGTGTGTATGGGATGTGTTATGTGTTATCTAATATGTGTGCTTATGGTATGTAGTGTATAGGGATACCAGTTTGTGCAGGTGATGCAGTGTGTTTGTGTGTAGTGGAAGCAGTGTGTATTTGTGTATAAGGGATGTATTATGTGTTTCTGGTTGTGTGTGAGGGATGCATTGTGTGAATCTGTGTTTGTATGCATAAGGGATGCAAGGTGTGTGTCTGTATGTGTGCGCATTGAGTGTAAGAGATGCATTGTGTTTCTGTGTGTATGTAAGAAACAGTGTGTGTGTTTGCATGTGTGTAAGGGTTTGCATTGTATGTTTCTGTGTATGTGTGCAAATGATGCATTGTCTTTGTGTGTAAGGGTTGCATTGTGTGTGTGTGTAATGGATGCATTGTGTGTTTCTCTGTGTGTAAGGGAAGCATGTTCTGTTTCTGTGTATGTATAGGGATGCATTGTGTGTTTCTGTGTATGTATAGGGATGCATTGTGTATTTCTGTGTATGTATAGGGGTGCATTGTGTGTTTCTGTGTATGTATAGGGATGCATTGTGTGTGTGTGTGTGCGCGTAGTGTTAAAGAGCTCCCTGTCTTGCCCCCTGTCCTATAGAGCTGCCCCTTCTGTCCGTTAGAGCTCTACCCTGCCCCTTAGTGGTCTCTCCTCTCCCCCACCCTCCCCTAGCAGTCTCTTCTCACACTCACCCACCCTCCCTGTGCTCTTCTCATCCCCCCTCCACCCTCCCTGTGTTCTTCTCACTCCTCCCTCTGTGTGTTCTCACCCCCCCTGTGTTCTTCTTACCCCCCCTACTCCCTGTGTTCTTCTTACTCCCCCCCCCTTGTTCTTCTTACCCCCTTCTTCTTATTACTCCCCCCTTCTTCTTCTTAACCCTCCTACTTCTTCTTACCCCCTCTTCTTCTTCTTACCCCCTCCTTCTTCTTACCCTTCTTCTTCTTACCCCCCTTCTTCTTTTTACCCCCTTCTTCTTCTTACCCCCCTTTTTCTTCTTACTCCCCCCTCTTCTTCTTACCCCCCTCTTCTTCTTACCCCCTTCTTCTAATTACTCCCCACTCTTGTTCTTACTCCCCCCTTCTTCTTCTTACCCCCCTCTTTTTCTTATCTCCCCTCCTTCTTACTTCCCCCTTCTTCTTACTCCCCCCCTCTTATTATCCCCCCTCCCCTCTTCTTACTCCCTCTCTTCCCTCTTCTTACTCCCTCTCTTCCCTCTTCTTACTCCCCCTCCCCTCTTACTCCCCCCTCCCCTCTTCTTACTCCCCCCTTCTTCTTACTCTCCCCCCCTCCCCTCTTCTTACTCCCCCCTCCCCTCCCCTCACTCCCCCCTCCCCTCCCCTCTTCTTACTCTCCCCCTCTCCCCTTTTTACTCTCCCCCCTCCCCTCTTCTTACTCCCCCCCTCCCCTCTTCTTACTCCCCCCTCCCCTCTTCTTACTCCCCCCTCCCCTCTTCTTACTCCCCCCCTCCCCTCTTCTTACTCCCCCCTCCCCTCTTCTTACTCCCCCCTCCCCTCTTCTTACTCCCCCCCTCCCCTCTTCTTACTCCCCCCTCCCCTCTTCTTACTCCCCCCTCCCCTCTTCTTACTCCCCCCTCCCCTCTTCTTACTCCCCCCCTCCCCTCTTCTTACTCCCCCCCTCCCCTCTTCTTACTCCCCCCTCCCCTCTTCTTACTCCCCCCTCCCCTCTTCTTACTCCCCCCCCTCCCCTCTTCTTACTCCACACCCCTCCCCTCTTCTTACTCTCTCCCCCCCTCCCCTCTTCTTACTCTCTCCCCCCCTCCCCTCTTCTTACTCTCTCCCCCCCCCCCTTCTTCTTACCCCCTCCCCTGTAGGTGGCCGAGATGCACTCCGGTCCGCGGTCCCGGCCGGAGTGATAGGAAGGTGCTCAGTGTGCACCTTCCTGTCAGTCCGGCCGGGTACAGGAAACAGAAACTCCTGTTCCGCGCGGAACAGGAGTTTCTGTTTCCTGTACCCGGCCGGACTGACAGGAAGTGCACACTCAGTGTGCACCTTCCCATCACTCCGGCCGGGACCGCGGACCGGAGTGCAACTCGGCCACCTACAGGGGAGGGGAGGGAGGGGAGGGGAGGGAGGGGAGAAGCAGCTGCAGCCGTCTGAGCGCTCTTTACAGAGCGCTCGGCGGCTGCAGCATTTAAAGGGCCGGCCCGCCGCGGCCGGTCCTAAAATAATTTCGGGCGGCCTGGGGGGCAATTGCCTCCCTGCCCCCCGGCCCAGCCCGCCCCTGAACATAGACTATAAACAGAGGCCCCTTTCTTGTCGGCAGTTTATGATTTTATGTTTATATTACACCACTTACGCATATATGGTATCTTAATCCTATAATAAATGTGACCTTTTTACAGAACTGCAATGTGCAATGTTTTGCTTTTCTTTATTGCGTAGATTTAACCCCTTAAGGACACAAGCCATTTTTGCATTTTTTGCTGTTTGTGTTCAAACGCAATTTGCATCTCTGTCATTTACTGCACCAACACATATTATATATAGAGATGTCCGACATCTCTAATTATATACTGTTTTTTTTTAGAGGGCAAAAAGAGCTTTAATTTGAGGTCACATATATATGGAAACATTCTCATTAATTACCCCCATTAATTAATTTTTTTAATGAGATTTTAAAAATGTGGAGGGGGGAGGGGGACACACAAACCCTCACATTCTTTTCACAGTTTTGGCATAGTTGGTCGGGAAATAAAACGGGCAGCGGTATAAACTTTACCGGGGTTCGTGCAAATGCCTAGTCATAAAGAGTTCTAGGCACTCGATCACCAAGTGCTGCTGCCCACGTTCGGTCGACAAAATGGCCACCACTCTTTTGCCGACCACGTGCATTTGGTTATACGAAATGGTGGCCTCCCAGGGGAAGCATTAATTAATTTATTTCCTTACGGTTTCGCACTCAAGTTACTAGGTGAGAACGTTCTAATGGGGTACCAGGGTGGTCCTCGTTCAGGAGTCGAATGCAGAGTTTTCGTATACCATAACTCCTCAATGGAAAAAAGATAAAATATACGAAATCACACAAAACTGACGGTATGTTCCGCCACAATTTATTAGCAGTTGGACTATCGCAGCCTATAGCCCTTTTGATGTTTTAAGACACATTGGTTTTCATTTTTTCTAAACAAAAATCCCTGTGGTCTCACTACAGAAGAATAAATGAGTACTATACTCATCAATCACTTTATCCCATTTTGGAATAAAAAAGGTTAATATTTAAGATCACAGAAATGACATGCAGGACGACTGATTGTGTGTATCAAATTGAGATTTTTAATTAGCATCATTGTGTAATATAAAAAACAAAGATAAAGGGCAATTGCCCACTATCCCAGATCCAAATGCATATTTAAATAACTGGAGTTTTTTTAGTAGCACTCCAATGGCCATTTAAGTGTAAGCTCACCTGCCGCGTCAAGGCAAAGCCACTTAGATGTTTGTTACACTAACAAATCACCTTGCTGTCTTCAGGTAAAAGTTAAAATCATGAGATTTTCGTTGTTTTTTTATTGTTTGTACTGGGGCTGTGTACTATAGTCATTGCTGCTGCCCAGAAGTAGAGGGAGTTTGAATGCAGGGCTTAATTTTGTATTTTTGTTTTACTATGTTACAGTGCTGCAACTCACCACGTGTGTTCCCTAGTAAGGGTAAATAAGTGTGCAGGGGTTTAGAAAAATACTACTTTCTGTGTCATTAGAGATTTTTTTAAAACTTTAACCTTTAGTTGAATACAGTGTAACGGATTGACGGGCACCCCTACTGGGTACCTGTCAGGGTACCTGAGGCCTCTACCTCCGAGAGAGGTAGAGACTTAGACGTTTATCCGTCCGGACGCCATGTTTCTCCTGTTCCTCGCGGTCGACCCGTTCACATAGACGCCGGCCGCGAGGGAGTTACTTCCTTATGTAGCATGGTGCCCGGAGACCGACGTCATGACGCCAATCCAGAAAGGACCTGTCACTCAATCCGTTGGAGACCAATCAGGACTCGTCGGAGGCGTGTCTATCCTCTCTAGCCAGGGTATTTAAACATACTTCGCCCTGTTGCTCATTGCCCTGTTGTGGTTCTAGCTTGCTAGTCACTCTGTGCTCGTGTTTTCTAGTTATCCCTTTTGGTTTTGACCCGGCTTGTTTGCTCTACTCTGCTTATCTCTGTCTCCCTTGATTCGGCTTGTCTCTCGCTTACCTGTCTTCTGTTACCCTCGACCTCGGCTTGTCTTTGACCATTCTCTACGGTACTACTTACGTTAGTCCGGCCATTCTAAGGTCCGGTATACGTATCTGGCTACTGTTTGTACTCTGCGTGCTGGATCCCTGTCCCGATCCTGACAGTACCTCCGTTGAAGGATGCTCCTAGCGCTTCCTGAGGACTCCAAGCACTGCAGCAGACACCACAACCACTGAACGGGAGAAGCATTCAAATGCTCTCAAGCATATGAATGCTGTAAACAGCTGAACACTGGCACATACAGCCTCTTTTATTCACAATCCACAAACATAGTACTGCCCACAGGGTTTTGAAATACAACCAATCAATCCGTACAATACACACAGACACTCCCACACAAAATCCTCCCCTCTGCCTGTGATATAATTACTGAACAAAATGGGTAATATAATTATCACAGGCAGAGAAATACAGTTTTATAAAACATATCACAGGGACCCCAAAACATGCAATAACCCCATATATATATATATATATATATATATATATATATATATATATATATATATATATATATATATATATATATATATATATATATATAAATATATCATCAGAACCGGGGGATCTGGGTGAACCACATATCCAAAATTCACCCAGATCTGTTCAGTAGTTTGTCAGATACGGTTTAATGCAGATTCCGCAGAACATATACAGGCTATATGAAAAATAATTACTGTTAAAGGTGTCCCCTGTTCTGTAGTTGAAAACTACTGAACAATGTCTTTGTGCACCAAATACCGGCGAGATGGCACCGTGTAGAAAAGTCAAAACAGTGTCTGTGAGTTAAAATGGCCTCCATCCATTGTTCTCACCATGTGCTTCATCCATTGTTCTCACCATGTGCCTCTGATACATGAAATGGAGGCCACCCAGTCACTCCACAGTATGTCCCCAGATGGTTCTTAAAGGGCCAGCAGCATAATAAAATACAATATGCCTAAATACAATATACCCAAATCTCCCAGGGGCCATAGTCAGCAGGCAGGAGGCGGGCAAACAGGCTTCTCCAATGCCCAGTGGCGAGGTTGGTTTCGCCACATACAGCAAGGAGAATTGTTAGTGTAGGAATCACCTATGAGGCTTTGTTTTGACGTGGCAGGTGAGCTTACACTTAAATGGAGTGAGAATATAAAACCTCCAGTTACTTAAATGTGCATAGGGATTTGGGATAGTGTGCAAGTAATTTTTTCTCTTTGTTTTTTATTGTATGTATTAGGGCTGATGTGTACTACTCTCATTGTTGCCGCCAAGAAGTAGGGAGAGTTTGAGCGCAGGACCTAATTTTTATACTGTGTAATATAGCTTATGTGTGTTTTTTTTTTCTTTTAAAGTTTCCAGATAATTGTATAAGCTGATAAATCGTGTGCCCTTAATGACATTTACATTTACTGACATTCCCCTTAATTGGCATGTACTGTGCAATTCTATCTCTAATCTGTTTAGTTCCAGTTCCAGTATATAAAAGAGCAGTCTGCACCTTCCTCATATTAAGTTCTGAGTATCCTAAAAGCAGAGATGTACACAAACGTTCTGATAGTGCTGTGCTTGCTCTGTCTCCATGCCAGTGTGGTTTTTTCTGATGACTACCAACCTCCTGAATTTTGTCGCGACTCTCAGTGTCCCAGGTATCAAGTGGTGGAGACAAGTGACGTGAGTTGATGCATTCTATTCTTGCCTGTGATGTATTTACACCTAAAGGTATTTAGGTTTGAGGTTGCACTAGGCTGTCCAATTAAGGTCTTCCATACCTGTCTGCTAAGGAGTTAATCCTGATGAAAGTCCAGAGCGTCGACTGAAAAGTTGACGTTATAGCTTAATACAAAATTTATAGGATACCCGATATCAGCACTATGGTAAGTGAATTTGGAGGAACGAGTGTTGGATTCTGGTGCAGATAATAATTAATGAAAAAATATGCATGTAATTTGTTTTGCATGTTTTTGGGGTTATATAAAGCATTGGCTTGTAATAGCTGCAGATTTAGTATTTGCAGCTACTGCGAGCCTTCGTCTTCTTCCCAGCAGGGCCGCCATCAGGGGGTGACAACCATGATGGTTGTCACGGGCCCGGCGGTCCTGGGGGGCCCGGACGGCACAGGTAATCCTCTGCATGCCCGGGCCCCCAGCCCTTCAATCTGCATATATACATAGCTAGCACTGCTATGTATATATGCCTCTGCGGGCCCTGCTGGCTTCCAAGCAGGGCCCAGGATATACTTACCTTCCCCTCCAGCACTCTCGCGAGCCACAGCAGTAAAGCGTTGCCGCGGGTTGTCATGACAATGCTCCGTGGCACGCAATGCATGCTGGGCTCGCATAGAGCAGTGGCTGCAGGAGGGAGGACGTGGAGGGAGTCTGCTGGGCTCCTCCTTGCTGCCCCAACAAGCGGAGCCACCGGACCACCAGGGAATCCAGTGTCCCCCCTCCCTGGCTACAGGTAAGAGGCAGGGAGGGGGGAATACATCTTTTTTTAATTTTTTTACATTATACAAATTCTACATAAAAAAAAACACCTCCCATCAGCATTTGTCACACAACCACCACGCATATACATCAAACAGACAAACTGCATCCACTACACAACCATACACATCATCCACTACACAACCATACACATCATCCACTACACAACCACACACATCATCCACTACACAACCACACACATCATCCACTACATAACCATACACATCATCCACTACACAACCATACACATCATCCACTACACAACCACACACATCATCCACTATACAACCATACACATCATCCACTACACAACCATACACATCATCCACCACACAACCATACACATCATCCACTACACAACCATACACATCATCCACTACACAACCACACACATCATCCACTACACAACCATACACATCATCCACTACATAAACACACAAACTGCATCCACTACACAACCACACACATCATACACTACACAACCACACACATCATCCACCACATAAACACACAGACTGCATCCACTACACAACATACACATCATCCACTACACAACCACACACATCATACACTACACAACCACACACATCATCCACCACATAAACACACAAACTGCGTCCACTACACAACCATACACATCATCCACTACACAACCATACACATCATCCACTACACAAATACACACACTGCATCCACTACACAACCACACACATCATCCACCACATAAACACACAAACTGCATCCACTACACAACCATACACATCACCCACCACATAAACACACACACTGCATCCACTACACAACCACGCACATCATCCACTACACAACCACACTAACTGCATCCACTACACAACCATACACATCATCCACTACACAACCACACACACATCATCCACCACATAAACACAGCATCCACTACACAAACATACACTGCATTCACTACACACATAATCCACTACACACACACAGCATCCACTACACAAACACACACTGCATTCACTATACACACACTACTTCCACTACACAAACACACACTCTGCATTAACTATACACACACACTACATCCACTATACACACACTACTTCCATTACACAAACACACACTCTGCATTAACTATACACACACACTACATCCAGTACACAAACACACACTATGCATTCACTATACACACAATACATCCACTATACATACACACTCTGTCCACTACACAAACATACAATCTGAATCCACTATAAACCAGCGTATCCACTTTACTCACGCACTTTGTATCCACTACACACATTCTATAGCCACTATACACACACAAACAAATTCAGTACACACAAACTTCATCCTTGTGGGTGAACTTAAGATGGGCCCTGTGGGTGGATTTGGGGGCGGGTCATGTGGGCGGACTTGGGGCAGGTCATGTGGACTGACTTGAGGGCGGGCCCCGGGGGCCCAGACCGTGGGCTGTGTCAAAATTTCTGGTGGCAGCCCTGCTTCCCAGCACAGACTTTCTGTGGCTGTCCAATCACAAGATTCTCAATGAGCTGTCATTCAATTCTGGGCAATTACCCAGGGCCAGATTTATATGTCAGGTGCCTGTAGGCAAACAATTCTAAGGAGCCTCCTGCTACCCAACTCCAAAATAAGGCAGATGAAGTATAATGAATTCATTAACTGGACATTGCAGGCCTAAAAACATCTAAAAATCATATTGACATTGATCATCCGCATATGTATAAATGTATGTATGTGTATATTTCTGCTCTGCTTGGATGTATGGTGTTTAAATCTGGGAGTGTGGGAGTGTAGTGCGTTTGTGCATCTGTGTTAATGCATGCAGGGATAAATGTAATGTTAGATGTGGTTAGGGTAAAGGGGGGGAGGGGGGTAGATTTAAGAAGGGTTAATATCAGAGTTAGTTTACATAGGGGGTTTCTTGTTAAAAAGATTCACAGAATTGAGATGGGTTAAAGATGTAGTACAAGGTCTGTTAAGAATTATTGAGGTTAGGACTAGACTGAGGTTAAATGTAATATTTGGGTACACTATAGAATGTAAGCTCGATTGAGCAGGGTCCTCTTCAACCTATTGTTCCTGTAAGTTTATTTGTAATTGTCCTATTTATAGTTAAATCCCCTCTCATAATATTGTAAAGCGCTACGGAATCTGTTGGCGCTATATAAATGGCAATAATAATAATAATAATAATAATGAGGTGTTTCGTTTTTAAGAGGAGGTAAACATGGAATTTAGGTAAAAGGTTTATTTTCCGGTTTAGGTTTTGAATGGCTTGAGTTTATTATGATGACAAGCAGATTATTCTCTTATCTTGTCTACTTATTTAGTCACTTGAACAAAAAGAGTTTTTTTTTTCTCCCTAAATCCAAACTCTTGGGTATGCATACTTATAGGCTGTATGAAAAAAAACATAATTTCAAAATTCTGTGTTCCTTCTGCATATAGCAATTTGTGTACGGAGATTTTGAATAGCAACACACTATTGCAAAGCAAAATAGTGAGTATTGGCTGGGATAACTTGTAATCTGAAATTTCTTTTTAAAAAATGACTTGTATCTTGTCCTTATTTACAAAAAAGGGATTGCAGTTATCTGAAGAACAACTGGGTGCTTAACTGAGACAGGGCCATTACCTCGCATACGAATGATATATATCAAGGAAGTAGCCTCAGGCACTCACTGCGCTTAAATATAAAGCAGTTTATTGCACCCTCATGTGCACAGCAATATTTCAACTTTAACTGAGGTCTTTGTTGATATTAATTTGTCCCTCTTTGTCCTCTTGAAATGTTGAGGATATGTATGTGGGAAACAGTGGGATGATGAAAAAGGGTAAGAGGTAAGGGAGGAGACACACAAGTGTAAACAAGAGATACGCAAGAAGTAATGTTATTTAAGAGACACACAAGACGGTGGAAAGAGGGAGTACTAGGAGAAACACACAAGAAGGGTTAGGAAATATACACAAAGGGATGAGCGAGTGCAGAGTGACACAAAAGTTTAAAATTTGGAGAGGTGACTACTTATATATTTGCCCCTGATACAAAGTTACCCAGGTATGTCTCTGGGGCAGAGCATACATATAAAGATCTCAAACACAAAATACATTCAGAGCAACTGAGACAGAGGAAGGGAAGGAAGACATCAACACAACATAGTTCTTTTCCAGAACCAGAGAGGGCACAGTAAATCCTCCAACACATACAGAGTGTTCACTAACAATTATTACTAAAAAAAACAATTTTGATGGTGCCTAATTTGAACCTATGAAATTTGTCTTCATGCATAGTTTATCCACTTGACAAGAATTTTGTCAAGATGTCAGCTGTCATCTCTGATGTTGGTCAGCACTGCACCTCAATAAATCTTTTCTGTTTCCGTTTCTTATTGCATGACATCGAATGTCAGTGTGCTTTAGACATGTGCAATTTGTTGCGGTCCGAATTGAAATTCGGATGAATTTTGGCAATTCGGACATTCGGATACTTCCGAATTGCCGAAGTGCTGAATTATGGGAGTGCTGAACCTAACCAAATTGCTGAAGTGCCGAATTGCCGAGCTGAATTGCCGTAGTGCCGAAGTGCTTCAGATTCCTGAAAAGTGGAAAAACAGGAGAAGAAAGGGAAATTAATGGAATAATGACAGGAATCTAACCCTACCCCTAACCTTAACCCTAACCCTACACCTAACCCTACCCCTAACCCTACCCCTTACCCTAACACTACCCCTTACCCTAACCCTACCCCTAACCCGATTAGGGTTAGGTGTAGGTTAGGGCTAGGGTTAGGGTTAGAGTTAGGGGTAGGGTTAGCGGTAGGGTTAGGGTTAAGGTTAGGGGTAGGGTTTGGGGGTAGGATTTGGGGGTAGGGTTAAGGGTACAGGTAGGATTAGGGGTAGGGTTAGGGAATTGCCAAAGTCCCGAAGTGCCGAAGTCCCGAAGTGACGAGTTGTCAAAGTTCTGAATTTCGGGAGTGCCGAACCGAAGTACCAAATGGCCAAAATCCCTAATTGACGAAGTCCCGAATTTTGGAAGTGCTGAACCGAACCAAATTTTTTGCCCATGCACATCCTTAGTGTGCTTACGTTTACCTTCTGTGTTTGCACTGTCTTTATACAGGTCTGCTTGTCTTCCATCAGTCATATGAGCTTTGGCTTTGGCATTCCCAAGTCCTCTAGAAGTTGGTTAAGCCACTCTGCTTACTTGCATTCTTCTATTGCTGAGATATATTCTGCCTCTGTAGAAGAACAAGACACTAATTCTTGCTTA